>NC_046332.1:80242605-80864583 GCF_000738735.6 Corvus cornix cornix
GTTGATATTTCTAAAATATCAAAAGAGAAAAAGTTCTGCAACTAATGGAGATGTAGTAGCGTGATTGTGATATGTTGTTTTAACTGAGAGTCTTTAGACTGATTTTGAAGTAGAAAAAGCTTTGTAGTGGAGCAACTTTCTTCCAGACATTGTTTATGTAAGGGATTTTTCATTTTATGTGTTTACAAAATACCAGTAATAGCCATTTCATAAAGTTCCTTAACTTCCTGCACATTCTGCAAGGATCACTTTGGCTGGACTAGGACAAAGATAGATGGAATCCTTTTGCCTGTGATGAAACAGCTGAACTTGCAGCAGGTAAAGTAAAAACCTACCTGTAGTTTAAGGGTAACAGGAAAATTGCGAGAGAAGTGTTTTAAAAAGAACAGCAAGGCTTTGAAGTAAAATCTTTCTCAGAAGCTGGGCTTTGGTTTTTAATCTTTTTATGTATTTGTTTTTTTAAAAGTCACTAAGCTTGCTTCTCTAGAATTCATTTCTGTATGATTTGAGTGTGCTGTGAGGTATTCTGCATAATTTCAATTGTTGGTTTCAAGTTTTCTTACCTATCAAGCACCTATCTCAAGTCCAGGCTGCTGTTTGTTCTGGACATAGTGGAAGCTACAGGTACCTCAAGCAAATTCAGTACTTCTAGAAGACTGTGCTGTCTCTAAAAAATATTTATAAAAGTGCCCCTGAAATCTTGGTGAAGTGATACTGCCCATTTCATGCTGTACACATCCTTCGAGGAGGAGTGCAGACTGAACTGTTGAGCCCATTAATAATGTTACTCTAATTTCCAAATAAATGTTCTGTCAACTTTCATTACACTTGAAAGTGAATAGTGATGCCTGCTGTGATATCAAAGTCGGTTGTAAAGTTGGTCCCCACTATCAGATTCTTTTCTCCTTTTGCCATACAAAAGATAGATACCTTGTCTAAACCAGTGTTCTAGGTTCTCTGTATCGCTAAAAGGAGCAAAAGCCCTGTCATTAAATACATATACTTTCAGGTTGACTGGAATATCCTTTGGAAGTGTCTGTCTTTCTTAGACAATTTTAGGGATAAGGTAGACAAGTGGCTTAGCCTATACAAAAAGCCTAGCTGTGGCTGAATAGCAGAAATCCACGTGGTGTGACGACTACTGCTTCTGCTCTTCAGTCTTTATCCTGTAGCAGCATGTGGTGCAATGAACTTGAGTCAAAAGCCTGCCTGTTCTTGCACTTGCAGGCACAAATGGGAAGTGCACTTAGAGCATTTACTTAGTAAACATTCTGCTTTAACAGCTGGAAGCTAAGGATGTGTTTGTAAGGACATACTTAAGGGCACTACAGAGATTCTCTGTATTAGGGTTGACAATAGCAACATATGTCTAATCACCAGCAGCACAATATTTATGAAATCTCTCTCGAGTTTGCTAATTATTAATTTCTGTAAAGGTTCTTGTTGCCTAATTTATTATAAAGTATGAATATTGCTATAATGATGCATCTTACTGTTCACATTTATGTGCATATGTATTAATTTCATTAGTCCTTTGTCCTGCTTCAGTTTTGGATGCTTTATAGCATAGCTTACAACTGAATTCCCATCACAAAAATATCCAAATGTGTTTTTGTTTTATTTTTGATAGACTCAGCTTCGAATTGATTCATTCTTCAGACTAGAACAGCATGAAAAACAAGCTATTAAAAGTCAGAGACTGCGCAGAGCTGTGACTTGTCTGAAGAGAAAGGAAAAAGAAGCAGATGATGAAATTCAGGAAACAGCCACTGCTGTTACAGAGGTGGAACTTACACAGCCTGGGAAAAGGAAAGGGGAAGGTACCGCAGGCGGTGCAAATCAAGCTGTGGCAACAAAAGTACAGAGTGGAAAGAGAAGAAAACATTCAGATTCCAGGAAAGAATTTTTGTATGGAGGTGGTTTTGTTGGAAATTTGCATCTTTCAGAAACTTCTAGTGACTCCTCAGTGGAGGAATCCAAGGGCAGAGATTTAGGCAAGAGCAAAAGGAGGAAAAACATGTCTGCAACAGAGACAGGAGACCTCAAAGAGAAAAAGGGGTGCAGTAGCTCAAGTGGTGAGGATGAAGACCTGGGAAATGTAGTCATGGTGACTGCCAAACCTGTGTTTGAAGGCAGAAAAAAGAGATTGCGGAGCAAGAGAGGAATAAGAAATAAAATGTCCTAAAGAAAAAAAAATTAAAAAAGAGAAACTGTGTGTGATTTTTCTGACTTGAGCTTTGTAAATATTCTAATGAATTATTTATAAAATGTAATAAATTATCCCTATTTTTAATG
Source organism: Corvus cornix cornix (assembly GCF_000738735.6). Lineage (NCBI taxonomy): Eukaryota > Metazoa > Chordata > Aves > Passeriformes > Corvidae > Corvus > Corvus cornix. Next base: position 80,244,901 of record NC_046332.1, read on the forward strand.
CATTTTGTCACACATTTTCTGTCCAGAACTTAAATAGAAGCAATTCTAAACAATGAAAACACTATTTTTAGCACATTTACTCAGAAAGACCGAGATTGCACTTGATAGAAGTTTCCAGGCTTCAGATTTTTAAATTGAGCCAAAGCATGTTGTCCATTTATTTGCATTCTAATTGACTTGATAGAGCTGTTAAAATCACCTGCAATCTGTTCCTTCCCTAAATTCAAATTTAAATGAAATTCTGAAACTTAATTGGGTTATTTCTAGGTGGTGTGAGAAGTAAAATAAGTTCAGTTTTTTACTTTTCTTCTTTCCTTCTGAGGAAAGAAGACTAAGCCTGTTTCGAAATTTTTGTGACCAAAGTAATGTTTTTTTATTGAAGAGAGATGATGCAAACCCTCAAAAAATCTCAAGGAAAAACATACAGTACAGTAAGTCCTTCTATAATCTGATGTTCAGCAATTGTTTGTGTTCTGCATGTAAAACACGTTTCTAGATTTGGAGTTACATGACTGTGTCCAAAGACATTTGTTTACAGAGGTGATGTTCAGAGGTATCTCCTGGTTGCAGCAGTCACATTGGATTAATTTGCGAGTGACAGTGTGAAGCTCAGACTTCTCACACGCCTCACTTCTCTGAATATCGAATTTATTTCTGGCTCCTGTGGTTTAAGGAGGAAAAGCATGTAATTCTACCTGTCTTACTTGTGTTTGTACATTACATTTTAGTTCTTCATGCCTTTTTTTTTCCTTCTCATTTGATATTTCTGCTGCATTTCTCATTGTTTCATTATTTGAAAAACAAGTCCATACATTAAATTTTTGTGTGAGACCTTATCCTCCCTCTAATGGGTGCATGGCTGAGGTGAACTGGATGGGATTTGGCCCTTACAATTGCAGGGAGTCTAATATTTCATGTACAGATGATACTGGGTGAAAATCATCCCTTTTGATACTACTCTTCTAAAAGATTATAACATTTTAAGCAAATTCTCAATCTGTCCAACCAGTTTACAGCACTATTTTGTAAATCACTTGTTAACATTACTGAATTTTACTTTAAAAGTGTGTATCAGGTCCTGGTGAGTTGTTTATAAATGTAGATGAGCTCCCTTTAATTTCTTCTGCTGACTATGGTACAGAGACCCTCATGTCTCTGTAGGGCTTGTTTAGTATTTTTGCACAATAATTTATTATTTTTTGGTAACACCCAGAAACCCCAGTTGAGGTTGAAGTCTAATTTTTCTAAAAAATGCTTAAAGTCAGAGATGGCTTCTGTCATGAATTGATTACAGTCTAAAAAAGAGAAGTCTTAGATACCTGTATTTGTTGCCACGACAGTGTTTGCGATCTCTTGAACAAATGGACATCTTGGGTATGGAGAAGGGTGTTGGGGAAGATGAAACAGGAAAGCCTTATAAATATGATTGCCTGACAAAAGATTTTGGGAATATGAAAACTACAGGCAACATCGAAATGAAAGCCACTTTTGAAATACCAAGTCTTAGTTACTGAACAACTGGAAAACAATGGTATGGCCGACTGAAGGTAATCCCCTCTTGATGGAACAATACCCTCTGCTTGCAGACAGGTCCAAGGGTCAGAGCAGACCCTACTAGCTCAGCAGAAGGGGTCCAAAGAGTAGTTTTTAGAAGTTAAGATGTAACACTCTATGGTAATATAAGAACTCTTATAGGCTGTGTGTAAATGCTATAGGATTTGTATCTTGTATTAGATTGGTTAGTGACAATTAGAATATTCAGTACAGAAGATGATTTATTGTATTGTAACCAGGACTTCAGGGATTCCTTACTAACACTTCCACTCCTGCTCTCACTTCCATTCCTTACTACTTCTTCCACTCTTGCTCTTACTCTTGCTCTTACTTCCACTCTTGCTCTTACACTCTCTCTCTCTCTCTCTCACCCGTTTACTCTCTTGCTCTCTTGGGCCTGCTCAGAGCTGAGTCTGGCAGCTCTGAGCAGTGCCCCTATACCCACGCCTTTTACAATAAACCCCATGTGTCCCAAGACCTGCCTATAGAGATCTCTCGTCTCCGTCACCGACCGTCCCGACTGAACCCGACAGTAACCTACAGAAGGGGTATGTTTATATTTATTCAGGGTGACAGCTGTGTTGTGGGGTTAGGATTTTGGGGGTTGTGTACCTCGTGACAGTTCTGCATTGCAATGTGAGCATGTATTTCTATAATGATGCTGCAAAAGCACCGCTGCCTCTTGGTACATTTTTCTCTTGGAAGACGCTTTTGGCTCCTAAGAATGACTTTGAGCTCTTTGGTTACTTTTTAGTAACAGTGAGAGGTTGCTAACAGCCTGCCACTAACCCTGTGTTTGTAAACAGTACTCCCAGGTTGGTTACTTGGTTGGTTGTAGCTCCCTTGAGTGGGTGCCTCCTGCTGTTACACAATTGCTCCCTTACATAAGGGCCGGTGAGTGGTTCCCTGTCTCTGCTCGTGCTGCAGCTGTCGGGATTTATTACTGCTCCCGGTGTGGGGATGTTGGCAATGTGTGACACAGGCTTCGGGACACACGTTTGCCTGCGGCTGTCTGGGGGGAAGCCACCAGCAAGAAAAGGACTGTGCTGCTGTTGGAGCACCATCTTTGGAAAGCTGTGAGAGATTCAGGTAACATTGACCAAAATGCGGTGACTGCCAGTGGCGTTTCACTTGTCTCTGTCCCTTACTCTAAATTATTTTGTATCATTTGCTTTAAACAGCGTAACTGAGCTGTTCTGCTCTGTTTAGTAGCTTGTAGCACTCCTGAATGCCTAGTAGTTCAGTGTACCTCAGGATATTTTTAGAACAACATAAAAAATGTAGACGACCACAAAATACAAAGGCTTTGTCCTGTAGGGTGATTTTACCTTTTATTTTGTCTTCTGATGGGAAGAAAATTTGTCTTTTTGTTTTTTTTTATACTGCTGAGGTAGACTACAAGCTGATGAATGTGTGTAGCGTTTTCTGCTTAATAACCCCGTAGTTTCTTATGCTACTTGTTATTCTGAAGTTGCATACAAAGACTGAATCCCACGGAGTATCTTTTGTGTTGCCTATCTAATGATGTTGCTATTGCTAAGTTCATATATAGACATAAATATAATGGCAATATTTTTGTTCTGTGTGCTGTGGTGACATGTAGAAAGCCCCCAAGTTATTTTCACCTTCAAACAAGATAATGGCTGCTGGTATTGTAGTAGCAAAGTTAAACATTAAATCTGTGTGTCTTGTAGTGAGAAGTCAAGAGAGTGAGGTGCATCCTCTCAAACAGGAGAGGGCTGTTCCATACCGTCCTCTTTATCCTGAAGTTTTGAGAGAAAAACCTGCCTAAGACTTTGCCCTGTGAGGATGATTTGATATTTAGAATATATTTTTACTTTGATTGCCCTTTCCTTTTTACTTTTTTTTTTTTTTTTTTTTTGGTCCCACTATAGAGAGATACTCTTTTAGTCATTGCCTTATTGAATTGCAGCCCTGTTGGGTGTTTAGACATCTGGAGATTAACTGTATGCTGCCTGTAACCATCCTGGCAAAAATCAGTCAAATTTCCACATTAGAGTGAACATCTAAAAATGATATCAAAGTAACAAAAATAATCAAAACACTGGTTTATTTCTTTTTGCTGTGAACTCTTTTTGCTGTTCTTTCTGATTGTAAAATATCAAGAACTGGAGACTGTTGGTTGTCTGTCTGCTTTTCTGCAGACAGCTGAAAATTGTATTGTTCTCTGTCCCACCTTTCCTACTACTTTTTTCTCCAGTATGTTCTTTGTCTGTTCATATAGGCACATATACTTTCTGTTCAGCATATTATTTGTGAATCCTGCTCCCTTACTCTCATGTTCAGCTTTTAGGTTTCCTTGCCTTCCAAGCCAATCAATTCAAACAAGATTAGATCCTATTGGTGCAATTTTCCTTCTCTTTCAGGAATTTGTTTCTACCTTTCCTTTAAATCCTTTATAAGCCTACCCAACCTGATTTTAATTGACTATAAGTTTAAAATTTATCAAAGCTTTTGTTTGTTTGTTTGGTTTGGTTTTTAAAAAATCTGTTCTTTTTCCTCTGTGACAGTGTAACAGTTGAACTAGTTTGCTGCTTCTTGTACTTTTATGCCTTGAATATTGATACTTATGTGTCTTCATGTCTTTATTATCAATAGAAGTAAATTGTGGCATAATACAAGGAATTTTTCTTTAATGAAGCTTGTGTGTGAAAGAAGATATAAAGCAATTTTATTCAGACAGGCTTGTGTTTCTCTGTCCCCGGGTTTGTGGCATAGTATGGATTTGACATCATCACAGCGTAATCAGCTACAAAATCAATGGGTCAGAGAATTGGAAAGACAAGAAGGTAAAATGTTTCTTGTTTCATTATGTTTCCTTGTTACACTTAAGAATATTGTGAAGTATAAGGAACAAAGTGTCTTGCTGACAATGAGCTTGTGATTAATTTTTTTTCTGAAGAACCGTGTTTATGGCATTTGTACAGAAAATGCAACACAAAGTGCAGTTGTATTGTGCTATCAATGCACGTGGTATATTAATTGTGTTATACCTGCATGCTCTTGTCCTGGCAGTTTCCTGCTGGTGCCTGGCATCTGTCCTCCAGTTTCTTGCCTGTGTCTAGTTCCAGAGAATGAGGCTGTGACTATGCTCAAGCTGTTCAGAGAGGTTTGTTTACAGGCTGTCAGTTAGGAGAATTGGTTATTACAAGCTTGGTTTCTGTCTAGACAGCCTCAGACCCTACCTTCAAATACCTCCAGGGGCTGTTGGCAGTGTTTCCTCTTAAGTACTTTCATGGCTGCACATCTTTGAAGATTCTAAAGCTTCATAAGTAGTCCCCTCTTTAGAGGTCACCAGGAGTAGGCAAGGTATTAGACAAATGCATATGTTTTGGGATGGGATCTAGTTATGTTCTACAGCTGAAGGCAAAAGCAGGAGATTTAAAAAACAAATTATTTTTCATAATATTTTTGTTTAAAATCTCAGCTGAACTGTGGTCTGTGTAGAGTCAGGTAGTTCTCTTCCATGTCTATAAACATTAGTCTAAGATGATAAGGAGACATGAATGGAAAATTGGATGTCTTTACAGTTTTATCTGACACCAGACTTTGGCATCTTAAATTCCATGCCAAGTCCTGGAGGTGGAAGGGTGCTGAACCTGGTGCATGGAGATTTGCCTGCTCAATTACTTTGAGCCTGTGCCTTCCTTGTTCTCATCCTTTTCCTCTACTGCTTTCCCCATTCCTGTTTTATTATTTCACCTCCCCAGTCTCAGTATCTATTTCTCAGGGTTCTTATTCCAGTTCAGTTTGTTTGCAACTTTCAGTCATAGGATCATAGACTCACAAGATGGTTTGGGTTGGAAAGGACCTTAAAGACCATCTAGTTCTAGCCCCCTTGCCATGGGCAGGAGCACCTTTCACTAAAACAGGTTGTTCAAAGCCCCATCCAACCTGGTCTTGAATACTTCCAGGGATGGAGCATCCACAACTTCTCCAAGCAATCTGTTCCAGTGTTGCACCACCCTCATGGTCTGAGAGCTTTATATTTGGTGCCTTCCCCTTTGCTTATTAACTTACTTGTCATACATTCTCCAGTTTAAAACTCCTTAGTTTTGTTCATGATTCCCATTACTACTGGTTCTCAGCTTACAGGTTGGTCCTCACCCACTCTGATCATTCCTTTTGTGACTTTAAACAATCAGCTCTCCACACCTGCATTGTTAGGTGTCTCTTTTCTTTCCTCTCATAATTTCTCGTATTAACTTTAACTCTCCTTGGTTAAATGTTTCTGAGACCAGATGCTACCACTCCTGTCCTAATTTCTTGGGATACTAAATTGCTTTACCCCAGTTGCATTATGTAAATTCACCCCAGAATAATTTTATCTCTGAGACAAAAGGAGAAGAACAAGTTTGCAAGGTGTACTTGTCCTTGACAGTCCCTCGTCTCACTTCACTTGGCCATGGCTCAGTTTTTAATCCATAAATATCTGAGAAAATGCTGACCTAGTAACCTTCACGTAACTCCTGACATTTTAGAAGGGACACACTCCTACTTTCCCTGCCTGGCAGATGTCCTAATTGATGGCAATTCCTGCCATCATTTCAAGCATCTTGGTGGAGTCCAGAAAGGTGCCTTACACAGGACATACTTGGAATGGAGCCAAGTGAAAAGCATCCTAACCCTGTAACTTACAATTTAAGTTAATTCAGCTGGGGAGAGGGAGTGACATAGCATCTCATTCATATTTCCTGAGTTACTTCTAAAGATTCTTCTTATCTCTCTCATTCTCTTCCCCACTGACGCTTTTTCACTGACTTCAAAGACTGTTATAAAATGTGAAAAACATTCTGTGACCTGAGTATGGACCCCAAGCCTGCCTCTTCACAACTGAGTGCCCAATTTGTAGTTGGACTTCTCCTTGCTTGTTATCCTTCTAGCATGATTCTTGCAGTCCTGGTTTCCTGATGGCCCACCTTACTAGTTTAACACTTCTCTGTTCTCTTTCTCTCCCCTCTAAGGAGACACACTTTTGCTTAAGGCCTTGCTAAACTCAGGTGAAAACTTCTTGTGTATAGATAGAACAGAATTTGGAGTCAACACTCAATTAATCAAAGCATACATTAACTTTGTAGAGAAGTCTGTAACTTATTCTTCTGGCTCAGCCATGTGCCCATCTTCTCCATTTTCACTTCTTTAGCATTTTCAGTAGCTGCATTTCGACAATAAATTATATATCTCAACTGCCACATGAGAAGAGTGGTATGATTGCATGGGTTGGTGTTGTTAGGTTACTTTCAGGTCCTTTATGCAGAGGAATATTTTAGAAATCCAGAATTATTGGTAGGTGAAAACTGACAGCATTTTCTTGAGTTTATTCCTATCTGTCAGGAAATTAGCTGCCTTTTATAAAGTATGTTGGATCACCTAATTTAAGAACGCAGTCTGCTTTGTAGTCAAAGGGAAATAATTTAGTTATTTTTAGAGATTAAATAGCTTCTGAGCCTAGACTTGGAGATATTTTCAATGACAGACAAACATGACGAAGTAACAAGGGAAGAACTTGGCAAACTTGAATTCATTATGTGTTCATGAGATAAAATGATTACAGTACTTCTATTTTCAGCCATTTAATGGTTTTTAGATGACCTGTGACTTGGATAGGGCTGGGATAGCAGTGGTGCAAATTTGAAATTGAAAACGTGCCTCTCAAGCCTGGGTAAATACATAGACTGGATACTGTGAACAAACGCTTCTCCTGTTCCTGTGTCCTCGTGCTCTGGGCTAAGTGCATCTTGTCTCTTGGCTGACAAGAGGCTGCCTGTGGGTGGCAGTTTTGTATTTCTGCATTTCAAAGTATAAAGTTTCAAGAATTTCAGTACCCTGACATGGTATCTCAGACTAATCAATATAATACACCCCTTCATTGCCATCACTTCAGCAGGTTGAGCTTGTAACGAATGTACTGGAATGCCTACACTTACATGATGATCGTTTTTGTAGGTAGGGATGAAGTAAGGAAAAATTAGCTGTGCAGTTTAGACATACTGGAATGGTACTTTGCTTTATATTCTTAGAAAGGTGTAGGTTACATCTGACTTCTGTGAAGTCAAGGGTATGACTAACTTCCCCTCCTAACCCTGTCCTTTAAGGGCCCTTAGGCTGAAATGGAATAAAATAGAAATAAATGGAATGAAATAAAGATAATAAAGTGATACTGCTTGAAATTTAAGGACTACTTTGTGCTTCAGGATTGTGTATGTTTCCATGGAGCCGTCTGTAATGCTTTCAGGACTAGGACTCTGATCCTGACATGTCAGTAGCTCAGTAAAAATTCTGAGACTCCAGAGTCCCTTATTATTGTGACCTTTATGTAGTTTTAGGATAAACTTGGTCTGAGCCATTGGAAATATCCATATGGGATACCTTTGGATGATTTCTGTCAGTGGAGTAGTGTAACTCTTCTCCAGTCATCTCTTACAGAGCTAGTTGCCGGTTTGTTCCCTTACTGATCATTTTGCAGGTATCCTCTTGACTTTGGGATATATAGATAGCTATTACAGATATTTGTAATATAAGAAATATATATTATATATATTATGTCCACATAATATAAATAAAATACATCTTAAGTATTTAATTTGGATGACTCCACTCCCATGTGTCCAGAGTGGGGGGTGATCTGAAGCGTCCTGGATATTATATGAATTCTTGGAATCTCTTGGATACTCTCTTGCATTACTCAATCAGTAATATCAGAACAGGTAGTCCTCCTGTGAGGAGGCAATTGCTGAGAAGTCATAGAGGAACCATCTTCACGGCTGTTTATGCATGGTATTGAAATATTTGTAACGACAAGTCTAAATGGTAAATTTAAAATCTAAACTCTATAGGTGAAAGTATACTGCTTCTGAAGAAGGGAGAACATGTTGCTGTAGGGTTGGACTTTGTCAGGTCAAATTCATGCTGAAGTCTTGGATTTCATTCCTTTTGCCAGTTGGAGAAAATCCATCAAAGCAGGAGAGAAGCAGAAGATGACTGGATCTTATTTCCTTATGACATTGGTCTGTGACGCCATTTGACCTCAAGAGATTAAGGACAGTCAGGCCAACACTAGAAAGAGACTAATATGGTTTTTTTCTTCCCTGTAGGCTGTTTCAATGAATCAATGGGTGAAACTATTGTTTCTGAATTAATGTTTCTTCTAATCCACTATCAAATTACTTGGAGTATGTTTTGTTACTCTCTGTGTTATTTGTGAATGAGTCTGAAAATGGAGATGTTGACTGCTAGTATATCACAGCTTTCATGTGGAAAGGCCCTTTTACTTTTTTAGCTACGTTTTAATTCAGGTATCTAGATAGTGGTAACATTTTTTTAAATATAATTTTGATTTAACCCCTTTTTTGCTGCTTTTTATGCATTTTAAATGCTTTTTATGCATTTTAAATGCTGTTTTACAATGCTTATCTCTGCTGCTTTTTCATTCAGTGGAGAATACAATATTGTAGGCGGTATCACTAGTGATGCAGTGAGAGATTTAACATATGCTTTTAATTGATGGGAGATACCCAACTGAATTTTAAATTTACCATTTCTGATGCAGCTGTATACTTATAGGCAGGATTTTATGTGACAAGTGATGTAAATAGCTGATCATGTAGCTCGTTTCTAAACATGTAATATTTCTACTCATTCTAAGTAAAAAGTGTGCAGATAAAGATTGCCCTCAGTGTTATATAAAAAGATGCTGCAGTTTACAACTTGTTCCATTCTGACCTATTCTGGTCTATTTCCTGTTATTTTACTTCTACCCTTCCCTTCCCTACTTGAAGAACTTCTCCAGCTTTCTCTCAGCAGAACTCACATAATTTTCTTTCTTTAGGTTTTCTTCTAATACATAACATTTTAACATTTGTTTACCATGACTTGTGAATGTGTCAGCAAAATCCTCTGGTTCCCTACACAAGATTTTGCAGTTTGACACACGTTCCTCTAACTAACCTGCCACTGACTTCACAACTCCAGTCTTCCACATGGTTAGTATGTCTCTTTGGAAAACTTTGTTTGCATTTCAGTTTCTTTGCCTTTGAGAATGATGTTTACACTCATTTGATGTGGTTGATACAGTGCAAGATGTGTCAGCAGTACATGAGCTTTTTCCCTCAGCCCTGATATTAATGTAAAATCAAGGGAGCTCGTGGAACATGCTCCAAAGATGTTAGACTTCTATAATAAACAAACCTTATCTAAAATATTCCAAAGAACACTGTAAGTAATTAACCTATTAGACAAAAAGTCTTAAGAAACTTAAAGATATTGTTGAAGAATTTGGGGCATCTATAGAGGGTAACTTTGTGTACACAAGTTCAACACAAAGGAGTTCTATCTGTTTCACTAAGAAAAATGATCTCAATTTCTATATGTTACCTGGACAGGATCAAACTGCCTCATCTTACTGTAAATAAGGTTCCAGAAACTCCAGCGATTTCTGTGTTTGCTCATGCAAAAAGATGAATGGGCTGAAGAAGACAATTCTGTGTGTGTATCACTTCTGCGCTTCTCCACATCACAGAAGGGGAGTGAGGGCAAAGCTATCTTGTCAAACACAACCTGTGTGTTTGTTTTCTTCTGGCTTTGTGAAGAAGGGAGGAGCCACTCCTGTCAGACTTTTAAGTTCTGATAGTTCAGTATCTGTGCTCCAGGAGTATTGCTGGAAATGCCCATTGTGCACTTCCATTCTTACAAGAATTGAGAGCCAGGTCAGTCAAGCCTCCTCTTCTCTTATCCGACCCTATTCTACTCATGAGTCATCTCTTTTTGTCTTAAAATGTCATTAGAATCCATTCAATGACTCATAATTTCAGAACATTTTTTCTGAACAAGAGAATATGGACTAACACTGAGGTAAACACTTCCAGGAGAATAACCCCCTTTCAGCTTTTTACATCTGTTATCAAGGAACTAGTTTGATCAAAGTACCAGTAGAATTTAGTTGATGTTTTCAGATATTGAAAGAGTTCATCTCACTTGGATTTTACTTACAACAGTTTTTGTGTCACTTGAAAGATTTCCCACTAGTTCTTTATTTTTCTATTCTCACTGCTTTGAGGGCAGTTACAGTAAAATTAACTTCTTTCCTTTTGTGCACTCCCACAAGAAGTTGTTCTGAAAGATAAAAAGCAGCAAACAGAGGAGTGCTTTTTGCTGTGCAAAGGGAAACTTGTATGAAATAAGTGAATCCGACTAAAAGTCTGCACTCCTTATTTTGTCAGCACTCTGTCAGGATCATTAGCATCCTGGTTTTTATAAACTTTCTTCTTCAGGCCTTGTCTAACATATGATAACTCTGATGAAAAAGATATTCTTTTTGATTCTTCACAATACTAGTGTCTTCTTAAAGGGAAATAAAAAAAATTAAAAATGTGTAAGTTTCTCCAGATAAGCCACCTGGAAGACTACCAAAAGGATAAAATGGGCAAAAATTCAAGTGGTGTTATTGATCAGCAGATTCAGGATTCTTCTTTCAGGGGTACAGACAGTTCAGCTCAGGAAGAGTGCAGTGGCCTACAAACTCTGTTAGTGTAGGTGCTATGCAAAGCTGAAGTAGAAAGTTTTCTGATCCTGTAGGGAATAGGTGGGAAATATTTATTGAGTGCTAGAGGGGCAGCTGTAATACTGGAAAGGTTTTATAGATCTTCTGACAGGAGCTTTATAAGTTAAGGCTTAATAAGTTACCAGGTTCTCAACAAAATTGGATCCAAAACAGATGTCAAGGGAGGAAGAATCAAGAAAAATGGTTGTAATTGAAAGGTAATAGAAAGAATAGCTTTTACTTCCACAGCCAGTAATGATCACAGAACAAGATCAGACTGCTCTAAGCAATCGGAGAAGATTAAAAGCAGGCTATATCTGGTATGCTTGGAAAGAAGGATGATCTATTAAATACACTTATGATATGTGTAATAAGACAGCTTTTTATTATTTCTTTCATAAAAGAAAGATTAATTTTGCCCAGAAGCAGCATTTCCCTGGCACTTAACTCATGTTTGTCAAGAGCTCCCTGATTACAGGCACAGTGATGCATGTGTTTTCTCCCAGCTTAACATTAGAAGCTTGAAGAGGCTGACAAATACTGCTTGTTTCCTAGCATCTTAAAATACCATTGTTTCATTGTTGAGCATTTTATTTTAGTTACCTTTATAAAATTTATAAAAACTGTATTTCTTCCTGTAGTATATGCATGGCATTATTTTTAATTTTGCTGTATCCCATGATTAGGGCCCCCCCCCCCCCCCATAAATTCTACAAGTATTGTGGTTGGTTAGTCAGTTTTTGTTGGGTTTTTGTGTCTTAGTGTCAACATACCAAGATCGAATATTTTTGGTTTTTCTTCCTTGTTCGCATCTATTCTCTAGTTTCCTCCGATGCTGAAAGTTGAGTTACAAGCTTAAAGCACTGGCTAGTGAGCCTGAGCAGCTTCCTGATGTCTTTATGTTTGGTATCATCTTTTTCTTTGTTCACCCCTGCTTTTGTTCCTTGGGCCTTCTATCACAAGGAAGGGAGAGATAACTTTGTCCGTAAGTTATCACAATAAAAATGCTGAGGCATGTGGTAAAATAAATGACAACACTTGGGGTGTTATGTCCTGTGACTGCAATGATTTGAGGGGGAAGAGAATGTGAAGACTCTTCAATAGACCAATGTGTTTTCTGTTGATGAAAGCAAAAATGGTTTCATTTTTAACAGCCATCAGGCCCGCAATTTCCATGCAGATCCCAAATTAATATCTGTGATTTTAATGGGAGCTTCAGGCTTGATACAGAAACTCTTTGCCTGAGGTGGTAACACAGTTATCTAAATCTCTAGAATGCTTTCTAGAAGGTGTAGCTTGTAAACATGTTTTGCTTTTGATGATTTTCCAACAGATCACAGTTGGCAATGAAAGAGAAGTTCCTGTGAAAACTTGGAATGAATCTAGACTTTGCTAAGAAAATGCTCTAGACAATTTCACTTACATATTTTTTTCCTAACATTGTGGTGCAGTTTTGTGTGATGATGGCAAAACTGAAACTAGCTTAGTATTCAGCTAAAAAGGAATGAATCCTCTCCTGTTAGAAGAGTTATCCAGGATTGTGTTAGCTATCATAAATATTCTTTGCTTAGCAACAGGGATGGCATTCAGGATATCAAGCCAACTGGAAAGAATCCCTCTGACAGGGCTCTGTTGGGGTGGGTGGATAAGCTTTCCTGACAACACAAGTGCTTTCACTCCTGTCTGTCATAATTTGTGTTGCTAGGATCTGTTTCTCAAGTTTTGTGACAGACTTATAAATGATACTCTGGCTCCTTTTGTTTACTGTCAAAAAGAACCATAATATGGGGAAAGTGACCAGTAAAAGGATATGGGGAATAATGAAAAATCCGGGTGCATACGACCATGAGTGTCTATACTAAGGCAGCTGTTCTTGAAGGGAAAAAGAGGTTTAAAAATTTCCTTTGGGTTGCTGAAATGGAAAGCAATGTATGCTGACATTCCCCTTCTTTACTTTTTATGAACTTGGCTGCTTCAGCAAAACAGGAAGGAAATTATTTAGTTACACGCTGAAAATTTCAATTAGAATTCAGAAGAATTGCTGTGTACCATGCTAACCATTAATGGTGAAATGTATTTTTATTCACAGATGTAATTTATATTCTTGCTTCCAAACCAGCTTTTCAATATGAATTGGTAGTTTCATAATCAGTTCACTCAGCCTGTTTGACCTTTTATACTTTTGCTTCCAGGGGAAAAAGAAGATGAACAGATAGTTGCAGAAATCATGGGGAGGCGTTTTTTTCCTGATCTTATAACTCATAAGACCTGGGAAGGCTTTCACTTTGCCGGCCATGAGATAAGAATTACAGAAGCCACTGATTGTTACGGGGCAGTCGTCTGGCCATCGGTACAATATTTTTGTAGTGTCATTATTTTTTATATTTGGAGTCTTCTAGCACTTTTTAATTTGTTTTGTATGATAAACATATTTTGTTATATGTTGTAAAACCAGGGGAATAATTCTGTGCTTCTCTGTTCTGCAAATCCCAAACCTGAATTTAACCTGGTTTTGTGTGGATTCATGTTTCGCAAATCTTACATGGTGTTTGTTGTTCGTGCCCCAGTCACGCAAGGTGTATGATCTCCTCGCTTGCCAGGAGCTTTTAATCCTATTAGCCAATTACAAGCATACTTTGAAAGAAATATGGCAGTTTTATGATGATTGCACTTCTGTACATTTTATAAATACAGATGGCTGTGTAGCAGGCAGATCCAGGTTGAGGAAACAACTGTGATACGAGCTCATGAGGTGTTAGCACTCATAGAAGCTACTCAACCTACTCATGTAAGAAAAAATTACCTTGTTAATACATAGACATGGGAAAACGTTCAGCTGGAGCTTTCAGTTCCTTAGACAGCCAGAAATCTAGTTGGAGAGAACCACTGTCCTTGGCTCTTGATGTAAGAACCATCAACACATTCACCACACAAGGAGCCTTCTTCAAGTTTTGAATCTGTACAATGCAGAAAACTTACTGTTTTGAAATGATTAAGACTGAAAGAAATCTCCAGGAAGGTGCCACGATGCATGTTGAAATTTGTGTCCCTATAGGAGAGACCCAGGATGCTCCATTTCTTTCCCAACTGCATTATCCTTCTAGGATCATACTATTTTTTAGAAGTATGACCACAGTTCAGCTGAGGATAGTTGTCCTACTCTTCTGTTTTGAAGTCCAAATGATATTCCTGGTTTTAGGAGACCTGGACCAGTCATCTGTACTATATGTTTTAGTGACCTCAGTGCATGTCTTCATGGAAAGTCTGGCTGACTACCAATTATTCTCACAAAATCATGGACTTCAATGAAAAACATTTTTTTCACCTGGAAGGGCTTAGCTGGTTTTGTTGTGGAAGGAAGACAACCCTTTTTTGATCTCTGTCTCTTAATGTTCTCCCTTCCATTTCCATCTAGATATACTTGAAATCTTCTGAAAATTTGTCAAGAGTGCAGAAACTTTAAGGAAAGTAAAGTTTCTGCATGTTTCATGGAAAGGAAGGCAGATTTCAAAGTTTCCCTGATTTAACCCTCAGAAACTTTGATTATGTCAACCATTTTCTACAACAGAATACACCAAAACCCTGAGGGAAGGAATTATAGGAATTAATGTAACTAGGAGGAAATCCTAATATAATGTCAAATATAATGTCAATATAATGTCAAACATCAGACCCAATCTTTAGGAACCTGACTTTAATTATTCCTGGTTCTCACAGACTGATTTCTATATCAAAGTGCTGTTGATTAAGTGATATATGTAAGTTTGCATTACCTTCTCTTCTGTGCTCTGAATTAAGAGGTAGGAAACAAAAGTTTTGTTTGAATTTGTAGCATGTCAACATTGGGTCAGCAGTCCTTCTGTTCCTTTCCTTTTCATTCTTAATTAGTTAAAAGCAAAACTAATTTTTCTTTGCCAGAGCAAGCCATTAGTAATTGCCTTTCCAAATGGCCATCTGCATTGTGAGAGGATGTGACAACCTTCTATTTTTCAGTGGAGACTATATAATTATCGAAGTCTGGAAAAAATATGGAAGAAAATCTGGAAACCATCTTTATCAGAGAAATAAAATTAGCAATTTCTATTTCAATAGTGAGCTAAAACTCACTGGTCAGTGTGAGACAGAGCAGAAAAGCTGAAGAAGATTCTTAATCACAGTTTGTATACACGTGTAAGGAGTCTGTTGTAGATGCTCTTTGTGGCTATATTTACTATGAAAATCTGCTAAGCTTAACAAGGTAAGCAAATAGAAACTGCAAGCAAACTGAACCAGAAGAAAAGGGGGTAAATCTATTTGTCCCTTTTGAACCCTAACAATAATTAATTACTGTCAGAAATAACTGACTATTAGAAGAACTTAACAAGGGTGGTTGTGGATTTTCTCTCACAAGTAGTCCTTATATCAAGATGTGTTTGTGAAGGACACCTTTTATCTCAACCAGAAGTAAGTCCAGTTATAAGGAAGAACTGGTGACTGGAATTTCACAGCTCATGTTATATGTTGTGACATATTATCTAATTGCAGTTGTTCCTTCTGGCTGTAATGATTCACAGACCTATATGGAGACCTGTTGTAGCATTTATTTTGTGACCTATAGAGCCCAAAGATCATAGTGAGCTGTGATCCTTTAGGGATAGTGCTTGAATTAATATTGCTCATTTGAACAGACAACAATTTTTTGCCTGCTTTTAAATGACAACTCATATTTAGTAAAGGGATTTATTTCATTAATTTGTTCAGTATGTTCATGGATTTCCTCCCCTACAGGCTCTTGTTCTGTGTTATTTTTTGGAAACTAATTCTAAACAATGCAATTTGGTTGACAAAAATGTGATTGAAATTGGAGCCGGAACTGGCTTGGTCTCCATAGTAGCCAGTTTGCTGGGTGAGTATGTGATACTTCTCTTATGCTCTTGGAAACATCTCTCAGGTGAATAGTGGAGGACAGAGGACGAGGCTTGGTTCTTCTAAGAGACTGTTGTTTGAAAGCTTCCAAGAGCAAGAAACAGTAAATTCTAAAAGGCTTGTTTGGAAACATGCTCTGTTGGGTTTTTTCTGGGAGTGTATTGATGCAATAAAGGAGGTCCCAGTAGATAGGTTGTCATTTACTGTGTTAAACTGGGGATCAAAATAAGAAATTAGTGGCTTCACAGGATGTCAGTGGCAAATAGACTGACCCAGATGTAGGTATGACCAGTGCATCCTCTTCCTTTGATCAAATAGCTCTTGGATGCCAGGTCACTTTCTATCCATTTGTGTTTCAGTATTTTCCTTCAGCAACTTGGTTTTTCTGCTGCAGACACTGTTGTGTTTACTCTCATGGCACCCTATTCGTCTTCAAGAGTAATCCAGGTCAGTGGGTTCTGCATTTTAACAGAACTTTAGCTTTCTGTAATCTGAGAAAGCTTCTTCTTGCATGAGAAGGAAAGAACCTGAGGCAATGCTTACATCTCATGCTGACCTCTTGGATTCGGTAATTGGTATTCTTCGGTCCCTAGTCAGCCACTGTACTTTTAACCAATGTGATATCAACATACTGTAAGTATCTCATTCTCCCCACCAGCTGCATTTAGGTGGCAAGCTGTAGAGTAGACCTACTAGGAAGCAATACTTATTTTAAGCACAATGTCTAAGAGTTATTGGGAGCATCTAGATTTCTTTATTGCCCTCAGTGAGAGTTACCTGATAAAACCAGTTCCTTGTGCAGTGGCTTTTGTGAATGGGCTTTTACTCAAGTCTTGATGTATATTCAAATATTATGTTTGTTTTCTCTGTGTCACAGGTGCCTTTGTGACTGCCACAGATTTGCCAGAACTACTGGGAAACCTTCAGCACAACGTTCTCCACAATACAAAGCAGAAATGCAAGCACCAGCCTTGTGTTAAAGAATTGTCTTGGGGAATTGATCTGGAAAAGAACTTTCCTAGGTCTTCCTGTCACTTTGACTACATTATGGCTGCTGATGTAGTTTACTACCATCCATTCCTGGATGAACTCCTCCTAACTTTTGATCACTTGTGCAAGAATGATACTGTTATTCTGTGGGCCATGAAATTTAGGTTGGAGAAAGAGAACCAATTTGTGGACAGATTTCAGACGCTGTTTGACTTAGAGATGATTTCTAATTTTCCCAGTTTGAACATAGCCTTGTATAAAGCAATGAGGAAAGGCAGGATGAAAGCCAGACCTTCCAAACCGATGGTCTGAAAGAGAGATACAGGGAGGTGACAATTTCAGCTGTCCTGCTTGTTCTCTGTTCAATAATTTCCATTTTAGTAGCTGCTGACACCTACATGAATGGCATTTCTAGATAGGTAAAACAAATCATCAGATTCCTAGTGCATTCCTATAAATTCCTAAATTCAATTTGCCAACAGTGTTATACACAGAAGAGATATATCTGTGACATTTTCTTGACTTTTATGTGCTAAGCTGACAGCTCTAATAACTTTCACAAGTCTTACCATTATTGTTATGGCTCATACAATGAACATTTCCAAAAGTTTTCAATTGCAGCTTTGAGCAGTCTCTTACAAGTTCAAACAATTATTTAAAACTTAAGACTATAAATCTTTGTATTTAAAAGTTTTGGTGTCAAATCTGATATTTCCCCATTCTCACTATCATGTTAATCCTTCCTTTGAATACCCTTAATAGGACATTGAATTAGCTGAAAAAAACTCACCACTTGGGAAACACACTGTTATAATAAAGAGATAGAATATATTAGTTGCTCTTAATTTATTGATTATGCTTCCATTTTTTACTTAAATTCAGGGATTCTGCAACAGACAGCTACACACATGGGACAAGCGGGAGTTAAATGTTTTGTTGCTTGAACAAAGGCCTTGTATTAGAAGCATACAGTGTATCACCAGCTGCCCTTCGCAAAGACTTTAAATTCTTGGTCTGGAGGTCTGCTCCTCCAAAAACAGCCGGTTATCTGAACCTGAGGGAATAACAATGGAAAAAGGACAGTGGCCATCCAGAGAGGAGCTTTGCACTGCTGACTGCTGGTGGCTGGAGGCAGAAAACTAAACCAGCCTGTCATGGTGTGGCTGAGGCATGGATAGGCTTAGATTTATTTATTTATTTATTTATTTTTTTAGTGTGAGCAAACAAAATTCTTTCTTCCTGGCCACTCAGTACTGCATGCTCCTGTTTTCAGTGCTCTATCCAAGAGTGTTCTTTTGGGAACATTAATAAAATTATTTTTTCCACACATAGTATTTTCTGATTCTGTATGTAGTTGATTTTGAGGCCTTCAAGTCTCTTTCAAACTAGTGAAGAGAGCTTTACCAACTCTACTGTAGCAGGCAATTGCCCTAGTAATATGGAGGCTCTGGGGACTGGCAGTATTTATCTTTCTAGCTCCTGTTTGTATATTCTCTCAAGGAGTTTTTTATTTTTTATTGTTGATTTCCTGAACATACTATTGCTTTTATCTCTGATTGTGGCAGCTGCATGTTACTTATTTACTCTGGCACAACTGTGGGGAATGTGATGTGGAATGTACTTTTTGTCCCAGCTGAGCATTGGTGCCCAGTGTTAGACATGAAGTGTTGCAGAGAGGAGAGACTGAGCTGCCAAACTTTTCCAGTGGGAACTGGGTATCCCATGTTTGAAAGGAAAGCGGATGAGGATGTGGAAGGAGGGATCTGTTGTTGGAGGGAGGGTTGCAGAGAAAAGGTAGCTACAGGGAGAGGGTAAGATGGAGGAAGAAAAGGAGAATACAGTGAGACTGACTTAATAAATGGTTAGGAACCATAGCACAGGGGTAGACCATTTTTCTTGATACTGATTGTAATGGGGGCATCCTTGGTGAAACACGAAGGGTGACTCTGGGGTAAAATTAAAACAATCAGTAGCATGTCTCAGCCCAGAGGCAAAATGAAAAGAAAGGGAGTCAACTGTATTTTCTACCTCTCCTGCTAAGAAATCACATGTGAGATTTCGCCTTGTAGGTTATTAGAGAAATATCTAATCCTCATCAGTAAATTTCCTTGACAAAGTTTGTAGACAGAGGTAGCATCCTTTATTGGATCAATCAGTATAGCTAGAAAATTAGACTTTTTACCAGCTGACAAGGAGTATTACCCCTCCTTACAGATGTTATTATGCATATGTCCTTAGATAATTACAGCTGTAGAAAAACATGACTGCAAAATGGAAATACTTGGATTTTTTTTTCCCACATTGTGTAATAGAAATAGTTTAGAGCAAGTGAATTAAGAAACAAACAGGGTTCTCTGCCATTGCTTGATTTCGTCTCCCTGCTTCCTTCTTGACTTGCTTGCAATCATTAAATCTACTGCAGTTGTAACCGTAATCCTTGCATTTGAAAGAGCATCTCAGTCTACAAATGTTTCATGGATAAATGGATTGGCACTATAATTGGTGAAATGATCTTGTGAACTCCAAAACAATGAAGGTGAAAGAGGAAGACTACAGCAAAGTGGTTAAGTGGGATCACTTTTAAATAGCTGTCCTGCTGACTAGCCCTCCTGTTTGGGCCACAGACTGACCCCTGCTGAGCTTCTGCTGAAGGCAGCAGGAGATGTGTTTGTCAAATGGAGTCAGGATTCAGCACTTTAGGCCCAACAGCTTGTTAATATGTACTGGAATGTAACATCAGTTCTCTTTCTCACAAGTCTGCCTAGCACTGCTGTGTGAAGCTTCCTGGGAAATGTCTAGTGACTGGCTGCTCTATTGTACAGCCACCTTTTGTCCTCTGGTGTGATGGGCAGGTTATTAGCCATGACCAGTGGACGGTGAGCTTGTATGTGGCATTTGCCTATGGAGTTTATTAATGCTCTTTGAGAATAAGTCTCCCATAAATGTCAAGTATTACTGACCCCTAAAGTCAGTCATAATTTTAATAACCACTTATTCTTTATTCTAATATCACAGATAAAGGATCAAATTGTCATTCAGTGCATTATAGTGCTAATACACATGGCATTTGTATCTGTAGTTTCTGAAAGGCAGGGGCCAAGAAGGTCAGTTAAAGCTCCACTTCTAAAGAATGCTAGAGAATCTGCCTATGCTGGTAGGCTTTTACAGTCGCTTATAGGGTGTTATGGTAATCAAACTAATTTAAGAGATAAATTGGGGTGTATGGTATAGGTTCAATCCATGCCTTGGGTTTTATGTATTTCAAGCTAAGAGCAGCAGTATATTTTAGTAACTTGATGGTATTCGCTAAGTTTTCTCCAAACAATATGCTTTTCAAGTGCTAATATTTTCAGGAAGGGTTCTTTTTGTATAAAGTGTATGTAGAATTATTACAGTGATTTACTCTGCTGCTTATTTTATAATTGCATCAAGGTTTTTTACAAATTGTTGCCTTTTGCCTCTCAGAATTAAAGAAACAAACAGTTTCAACATTGTAGAGTTTCCATATGGTCGTGTTGTGGTTTTGTCTCTCTCTTGCTGAGTTTCAGTGTTGCAGCTGAGTGATTTGGTTCTGTTTGTGTTACTACACCCACCCACTTGGGCTTTTACCTCTTATAACAACTGTAAGAAAAAGCTGCAGCCGCTGAAAATTTAGAAAAAAAATTCAAATGACAGTACAGATCTCCTGTGCAAATCTCATTTTCATTTAGAAGCAGTAATGGAGACCCAGCCTAAGATAGGCAACTGCCAAAAATACCCAAATAACTACCCCTGGCCCAAATTGCAGTTGAATGATGAACAACTTATATTGGCCATTATACAAGCCCTAGTCAGTGCTAGGTGAGCAAAAAAGATTAAAGAACATCGCGTGTGTACTCCTGAATGGATCTTTAAGTCCAGTAACATTGGGTATGTCAGCACAGGTGACTCAGTCATCTGAAGAAATCGTACATTTACCAAACAACCCAGGACCTTGAAACCTAAATGGATTTAGAAGTCACCAATTCAGCTAACACCCTTTGAACTCTGCAGACCTGAATGGTGCAGGACTTTTCCCTATTCAGCCATTTTTACTGCACTGGTAACCTTGAGGTGATCTCGAGATAAGTTCAGTGACATAGAAAGAAGCTGTCAAGATGTCATTGCTCCATGGGTGTGATTAAGAAATTGACATGTTCATTCTTATAATAGGTCTGTGACTTCAGGGTAATGTTGTTACACAGGTGTAAAGCAAAGAGGAAACTGAGCTAAATATCAAGGGATTTTAACCTCACTCACAGGGGAAAGTCCAGTACCAAAGTTCTTTCACAGTAAAAATAACATTTCCTGTGCTCCACCTTGTTTGAATTTGCTTACATTAAGAAAAAAAGTAAATTAATTTTATTATTGCATAAAAACAAATACTTCTGTGCCACTCTAGATAAATTATAAACACCCTAAAAGTATAAGCAGTCAGTAATAGGCCACATTCTCCACCAAGTGTTCTAAACTAAACTGCTAAACTACCACAAGGCCAGAATAATATAACAAATTTTCCTTTTGCATAATTAAGCCATCCAAACATACAATACACAGGCTGTGTTGGATAGCCTGGAATTTCAGAATCATTCGGGTTGGGTTGGCACCTCTGAAGGCTACCTAGTCCTACCTCCTGCTCACATCTGGGCTGTATTCAAAGTCTGAACAGGCTGCTCAGTTTCTCCAGTTGTACATGAAAATCTTGAAGAAAGAAGAATCCACAATACCCCTGAGCAGCCTGTTAATTTCTTTCCCCCCACCTCCACCTCAGATATCCAACTGGAATTTCTCTTGCTGCAGCTAGGCCTCTGTCGTCATTTTGCAGTGCACCTGTGGCTTCATCTTCTCAATAGCCCTCTTGTTATGTAGCAAAAGACAGCTATGAGATCCACCACTCAAGCTGATGAAACCTAGTGCTCTCAGCCTGTGCTTCCTCCTGCCCCTTTACCCTTTTAGTTCTTCTTCTTCAAACTCTCTTTAGTTTGTTAAGATTTCTATTACTAGTGGCTCCACAAGCTGACACAGTGCTGTGGATGGGGCATCATTATGCCATGTAGAAGGGTAATAATCATAATAATCACTTTGAATGATCTGCTGGCCACACTCTTGCCAGTGCAGTTAACTTGCATCAACTGCAAGGCTACAGCACTGTCTTTGTTCCTGTTCCATCAGGATGTCCAGCTCCTCTTCTGCAGATGCACTCCCTAGGTTGTCAACTCATGTTGGCATGAGTCAAAGCCTGTGCTTTTGCCTCCTGTAACTATGTTGGACTATGTGGATTTTATCAGCCTATTCCTTCAGTCTGCCAAAGCCCCTCTGAGCAGCAACTCTGCCCTTCCCCTGTTTGGTGTCTTGGTAGCGTTTAATTTCAGTTTATATAGTCCATTGTCCATGTCACTGATGGAAACTAATGACATCAGTCCCTGTCATGAACTCACCTGCATCACTCCTACAGTTTGCTTGCTTGGGTTTTTTTTTGTTCACTAGCTTTGAGTCTAAAGGCCCAGTCAGTTTTTTAACCACTCCTCCATCTGCATCTCTACAAATGAGCTACAAAGCCTCTATAGGAAAAAAATGTGATAAAGTGGTGGAAGAAAAAGCGCTGTGCTCTGCTAGTCCACAGGAACAGTCATAGAGAGTAATTAGTTTGTTCAGGTCCTTAGCAAATTTGTATTGGTTGTTTGCAAACATATGTTCTTGGAAGTGTCTTCCAGGAGGGTTTCTTGCACAGCCTTCCTGGAGATGGGATGAAGCAGACTGGACTGTGGTCCTCTTGAGCCTCCCTCTTGTAGTTTTTGAATATGGACTAATATTTGCTTTTTTCCTTGGTGACTGGGAGCTGTCTCTGACTGTCACCTTTTCAAGCTGATAGCAATCTTACAGTGACATCAGCCAGCTTCCTTGGCATCCTCAGGACACTGCCTTGTCCCATGGATTTCTGTGTGCCCAGTGGGCTTAAGTGGACGCCAGCTTAGTTGTCCCCACTCCTACTGCTTTCACCAAACTCTGTCACTAAACAGGGAGATATGGAAATCTTGAGAGCTGGTCTTGCCAGTAAAGACCAAGGAATGGATTAGCTCAGCCTTTGTCACATCTTTTTTTTACCCTACCCCACTCAGCAGTGAAGTCACATTTTCAACTGACTTCCTTTCGCTGTTCATGTGTAAAGCCCTTCACATCCGTACCTTCTAATCCAGCTGAGCCTTAGTTTTCCTAACTCCTGCACTGCCTGTTTGAGCAATGGCTCTTATTCCTCCTTGGTAGCCTATCCATGTTTTCACTTTTTGGGTATTTCTTCTTTTTTCGGTTTTAGCTCACTCAGAATATATTCCTTTTCATGCATATTTTTTTCCAGAGTTTTCTTGACTTTCTGCATGATAGCATAGGCCAAACTTCATTGAGGAAGCTGTTCCTGAAGATTAACCTCTTGACACCTTTACTCTTCAGGGTAGTCTGCAATGAGGTCTCACCTATTCATTTCTTCAAACCTTCTCTCTGGAAATCTAATTCTTTAGAATCTTTTTTAATATCATAGAATCTAAGTCTTTATTCTGCTACTTGCCTTCTTCTCTTTTCTCAGACCCCACAACCCCCATTTCAGGGTTGCTGCAGTCAATACAGCCACAGGCTCTCATTATTTATGAGACCATTATTTATGAGTAGAATATCCAGCAGAGCAATTTCCCTATCTGGTCCAGCATCTGCATCAAAAAATTGATTTTTGACCCCAAAGCACTCCAGAAACCTCTTGAGTTCCTTGAAGTGTTGCAAGTTACCTTTCTAACATATATCTGGGATGGTCAAAGTCCTTGTGAGAACCAGGGACTATGATACTGATGCTTCCTCAGACTGTTTAAAGAAGGCTTGCCCACCAGCTTTTCTCTACCAGATGGTCTATGGCAGATGCCCGTGTTGGTCTCCTCTCTGATTTTACCCGTATGCTGTTGGCTCACCCATTGTCTTACCTATAGCAGGATGCCATTTATCCGAATCTCTTCTCACAGAGTACTAATCCACTCCTGTCTTTGTCTTCTTTTCCTGTCCTTCTTAAAGGCCTGTGGATCACAGCACAGCAGTTTTGCCATTTATCTGAAATACAAGGTGTCGTGGGTTCGGTTTGTTCCCGGGAGGAAACATCAATTTAGTGTAGTGGTTTGGTCCAAAATACTCATTACTGTTTATCTGCTGTGAGATAAGAATTAGGAGAAATGCAAAGCAGGCACCAAACTTGAAAGAATATAAAGAAGTTTATTAACAGACCTAAAAGAGGGGAAAAAAAATTATACCACCTTCAGAACTCTCCTCCTCCCCCCACCTTTCTCCCTTCTCCCACTGACAATGTAAAAAGACAACCCTTAAGATGTTCAGTCTGTTACCACTTCCATAATAACCTTGTTTAGTCCATTTAGAAAGAGAAGTCTCTTCTTGCTCATGCTATGAAAACATTATCACAACGAGACAGCCGCCCACTTCCAAATATTGTTCAGTCCATTTAGGAAGAGGAGTCTCTCTGCCTGCGTGTGAGTCCTTTCCCCCGACTTGCAGCTTTTCCCACAACTGCTTTCGAGGGTCCACTCTTGAAGTTTTTTGGGGTACAATTTTAAGGTTGAGCCGTTCAGGAACAAAAACAGAGGCCCTTCTCCTTCCCTGGGAGCAAAGGATCTTCATCATCTTCATCATTAGGACTATCTCTGGGAGCATCTCTAGGGACTGAGGTTTTCTCCTTTCCCGTTTGGAGCAAAAGTCCTCATCTGGTTCATCTCTCCCTGTCCAAACTTCTCATGAAATTACAGCTGCGTCAGCATCTGCCTATCTCAGTGCAGGTGCTTTTGCTTAGGAGTTGAACACTCCACCTCCCATATCTTCATGAAATTACAACAGGATACTCTGATATATCATAGCTTCGCAACAGAATTTCAGCTTTAAGCATCTCCTCTCTCTCTTCCCTCAGGTTTTCAGCTCTTCACAGCAATAAAAAGGGTTAATCTCACCTCGGCCTTGCAGCTTTGCAGCTGGAATGTTGAATTTTTCTTATCGAAGTGGAGAGGGGGAGAGCTGAGCCGCTCCGGCTGCCCACGGCAAGGCAGTGGGGGGGGGTTCCACGGCTGGAACAGGTCCATCGGCTCCAGGATGGCCGTGGCCCGGCCCGGCCTGGCCCAAGCAGGGCATGGCCGGGCCCACTGGGCCCCCACACGGGGCCCGCAGCCACCTGTGCCAGCGCCGGAAACGAGAGAGAGCTTGGAGGGGGAGTTTGCCTATTCTTAAATGTGGATCACAGAGGTGATCACAACTTTAAGTGGCTTAGAGAATTGTCCATATTCAAACTGGCCAGCTGATAGGTTCTATCAGTTCCCAGAGGAAGCTGTAAGCACCCCTTAGCAAGGACATCCCTTCCGGGACTATGCTTGCTAACCTATGACACAAGGCTCTACAATACACCAGTGTGACTATGACTATCTCTGGGGCAGAATGGTAATTGGAAATCAAGAGACAAGTAAATCAGGATTACTTAAGAGATGCTGCAGTTTTAGGGGCTATCCAGGCATAAAGTCCAAATGCATTGAAATCGTGAATGCTTATGTCCTAGAAGGTCCATAATTAGGTGAATTTTCTACAGAAATTAATTGATTTTTAGAGGTTATTAACCTCTAGTATGAGATGATTACTTTATCGGATTACCCAGATTATTATCAGATGATTATTATTACAAATTATCTATAGGCCATCTGTTCTCCATGTTATTGACCCTACTCACATTCTTTCAAGCTTGAAAGTACTTCATGTAAACAGAAAATGTTGTTGCTCTTGGGATGTCTGTGGTTATTACACTCCTGTGTGCAGCAATGAGTGTTGCACTCCAAGGGGCTCATCCTTGGCAGCAGAGTAGAAGGGTCATTAAATCTTGGCTGCATTCCCACCAACAGTCAATCAGTACTGTATTAACTGGTAAAAGTGTATGAACACTCTGGGTAACTGTACAGATTTCTTGATGGTAGAAACCATCTTTGTTCAGAGCACATTGTTTCTCACGATTTTTTCTGCTGTTCTCTCAAAATAAAATTGTCAGCAATGTTCCCCAAGTGGTGAGAACAACCAAATTACATGGTTGTGGTGACCTAACAGTGAAACTCTGGAACATTCTCCCCCTCTAAGATTAGCTCAGTTGGTTAGACCAATGTGCTAACAATGCCAAGGTTGTGCATTTGATCCCTGTATGGGCCATTCACTTTGAGAGCTGGATTGATGATCCTTTTGGCCTCTTCCGGCTCAGAACATTCTGTGATTCTGCTGTTGTGCTGCCATAAACCATAAGAAAGACACATAGCTTCATTCCAGTTTATTGAATCAAATAGTACGGCTTTGCTTTAAAATGGGGAGACACAGATGGAGATAGATGGTAAATCCGAATTAGAATTTCGGAGACTATAAACAGAAAAAATCACTTTCTTGCCCATTTCTTCGTGATATGGATCACAGAATCACAGCATGGGTAAGGCTGGAAGGGACCACAGTGGGTCATCTGGTCCAACTTCCCTGCTCAAGCAGGGATAACTGTTGAAATATTTTTAAGTGCACTCCATAAGCACAGTTTGCCTCTTTCTGGGCTGTACTCCTTCATCAAAGAAGGAAGCTGTTGGAGAGTGTTTTAATCTGAATAAAATGACAAGCCTTACAGTTTCCCAGACTCATCCGGGTGGTCACACCTAATGTCTGGGGACCTCTATTAGGGCTCTGTCTCCTGGAACAGGTGGAACCCTGTGCTCCAAGACAGGTGCCTGAAAGACTTTGGCTCAGATGAA
Organism: Corvus cornix cornix; assembly: GCF_000738735.6. NCBI lineage: Eukaryota > Metazoa > Chordata > Aves > Passeriformes > Corvidae > Corvus > Corvus cornix. The sequence continues at coordinate 80,271,727 of NC_046332.1, forward strand.
ACAGTGGACACAGACTCTTCAACTTTTGAAATGTGGTTTTCCTAGATGCACAAAAAGCAAATAACTTTCAGTCAAAGTGTGTTTGTTGAAACGGATATGTGCTGTAAACCCACTGTTTTATTCTGCAAATGAACTTTATCAGTAGAGTCCCAGCAAATTATAATCAGGAAAATGCAGTGGGAAAAAAAAAATATTAAACAAGCTGTGCAGGAGGTTGCAGAGATAAGAAATCATATGGAAATTATTTCTGAGCTATGTAAAATAGCTCAGCTTTATTCAATGCTTCTTTGCAGTCTAGTGCCCATTTTCAGTAACCTCCTAGCAGATAGTCCATGTAGCAGCCTTAAGCAACTGAATAATAGATGCAGGAAAAAGTTTTGTAAGACAAATTGTCTGACATAGCCTGTGAAGAGGAATCTGCCTTTTATTTAGTACATAAGGATACCCACTTGTAATCTCAGCAGTACCAGAGGTTGTGATAGCTGCGGAAATAAAAAGGATGTCAGAGTATAGAAAGAGGAGGAAAGAATAGATCTGGGATGCTTTTTCATGTGTGTGGCCTCATCCATTTTTTCTGCCTCCTAGAAATTTGATATAAAATGTATATGCGGTTTAGAGAGTTATTGGAGACTCCTTAATGCATCTTCCCACCTGAAAGAGCTTTGTCATTCGTCCTGCAGGGCTAAGCTTAGCCTTGGGTATCTAGTATCTGATCCCATAATTCCTACCTTTCTGGATGCAGAGCAATCCAGATGCAGAACCAAAGCAGAGATTGTCCCCATCTAGCTCCATGATGAGAAAAAACCTTGAACTTCAGTCTTCATCTTCTTGAGTAAGTGCCATAGCCACTAGACAAATACATAAAATTCTGCACCACTGCTTCCCAGACTGGATCAAGAGACACCTACTCTTTCTTTTAGTGGGAGAAGAAGATACATAATTTATGCAAACTAGATCATTACCACAGTGTTTAAATTCTGTGTAATATAAATGGAGAGATGGAGACACGGATGACAAGTGCATTTGAAGACTAGGCAGAAGTCTTGAGGCATTGCCTCTCTGCTAATTGTTTAAGGAGCCTCAAAAATAATACTGAAGGGACTGGATATATCCTTGCAGCTTCAGGCAAACACCTAATATTTCACTGAGGTAATATCAAAGACAAGCATGCAAATTAAAAACCTTAATGTCACTATTTATTTATTTATTATTGTATCTTACATTTCTCTTAGTCATTAGAAGAATTTACTGAACCAGTTCATTAGATAATTAGTGTTTTCTTCCAAGAGGAACTTTTCTCCAGCTAAGACAGCACTTCAGAGATAAGCCTATGATATTAGAGAGTTCAGTCCGTTGTGGCCCACAAGCCAAATACCAGATGTTCACAAGAGATATAGATTACTTATTAGTACGAAATAGATCATCATCCCTTGAAGTTGTGTCCATTCCAAGAGAGATGCAGACACCATGAAGTTCCCACAGAGACTCAAATTTGTGTACTGCCTGAGCAACAGGTAATCTGGGTCAAAGCAAACACTTCAGTATATCAAGAGCTGTTAAGCCTCTTCTCTCTCTTCTCTTCTCTTCTCTTCTCTTCTCTTCTCTTCTCTTCTCTTCTCTTCTCTTCTCTTCTCTTCTCTTCTCTTCTCTTCTCTTCTCTTCTCTTCTCTTCTCTTCTCTTCTCTTTTCTCTTCTTTCTCTCTGTCTCTGCTGAAACCCAAACCCTATTTTTCTGTCTCCTTTTACAGGTATTCTTCTTCTGAGGGCTCACTGTAACAGGAGGTAGTACCTCTGTTGGTATGCAGAAGTCTCACTTGACCTTGTCTCAGCATTTGGAGTTCATGCCACCCTTCTGCTGTTTCTTGCAATCCAGGTTGACAGTGGCAGGTGCCTCCTCCTTCAGCCAGAACGTTCTTTCCCAGAAGCTAACAGCCTGTTCTCTCCTGTGAAATGCAATCCCCCCACAAATGTGCTGATGCTCTAAGAAGTTAGGAATCATGCCACCTTTTTGCATGTTTAGGGCTACTTTGTGCCAAGAAAGATGCACAGCACCACCATAGCCTGAGCCTTCCCTCCCAGTGATCAGGGATCTGTTCGTACAGGAGATCAACACACTGAGCAATGGGTATGTCTGTTGCCAGTGTATTTTCCCAAAGCAAAGAGCACAGTTGTAACTGAGCTGAATGATGAACAGAAAGATTGTGACAGTATTTTAGTATAATTGGTTGTAGAGGTGGGTTTTAAATAGCTGGACAACATGACACTTCAAGAAGACCCTGCTTGTATCTGTCTAAAGCTGAAAGTTCTAGAAGTCTTGGCATCTTGAGGCAAAGACGGAACAAGGTACTGTGATAATTCAAAGTGGATTCTGTCACTGCTTAAGTGACTTTACTGCCTCCCTTTTGGGCATTATGGGCTTCTACTTGGAGCTTTATGATATTATTGGGATGTCTTATTTTGATAACACCTCTGTTTCATTGTCCTTCGGTCTTTTTTTCAACCAAGAACCCCCTCATCTCTTGGGGCATGTGTTTCTGTGAGTCACCGGCACAGTGAATGAACCTGTAGGGAAGCTCTTGACACAAAAAGAAGAAGCACCTATGCCTTTTAAACATGTAACCTCTGTAGGTACTTTAACACTTGTCCTATCAAGGCCTAGAAGATTTTCCTGGGAATCTGGTGTTGAGATGGAGTGACATGAAAACAATGCAAGTAGTTGTGTGGAGGGGAGTGGGAGCCTGTGTATACAGAAGAGAAAAATGGTTGTGCTACCACTGCTGGTGACTGCATGTGTGAATTCCATAACACTACTTGGAAAAGGACCAGTAAGAGTTGCTCTTCCATTACTTGATCTTGTATTAGGCCTGGGGGCTTTTTTCACTTATGCCTAACAACAATCAGGCTACTCATTGTATCAGTATAGCCTCGGAAACCATGGTGGTATTTTAGTAGCCTAGAAACCATAATGAGGAATGTCACTTAAAAAATGGGCAAGATGGTATCTCCCACCTGAAGCCATGTCTGAGGAGGTTGAGTGTGCTGGTTTGGCAGTCTGTCTGCACGTATGTGGCACTGCGTGGCAGGGGCTAGTGCCAGAATAAGATTTAGCATACTGTGGGCTGTGTAAGGGGCTGCACCATTACATCCCTTCTCCCATGAATGTTCATCAGTCCAGCATGGGACTGAGCAAAGCTGTTGCACACATCTGAAGCTGAAATAGGTAAAGTTGTTGAACCAGAAAGTATTTAATGCTTAGTATATGTGTTTCTGCACTTTTCTTTCACACTTTAGCTGTTCCTTCTTGTAACTTGGAATTCGCTTTTCCATACTTTACAATATTTGATGGGCTTTTTTACTACTTGGGTTCATGTTTGATGAAGAGGCATGAAATTTATCCCACTAAACTCTAAATGAAGAGATGCTGAGAGAAGGATTTATAGATAGATAAACAAACTCTGTTTAATTAAAAGCATACCAGCTAAAGAAGTGTCTAGATAATGAATACTTTAAACTTCTCTCCTGTTCCTTAATTCGAGATAAAGATGATAGTTAGTCTTCAGCTTTGATCTAGAAGTACAGGGATCTAGTTTCTGTCTCCATTTCCAGACCCACCTGTCACACATAGATAATAATCAGGTATACTTTTACCGTTCCTAAAATAAGTCTAGAAGCGGGAAAGGCTTCTTTTGGCCACCGGAGGTCACTGTAGCTCTAGAGAAAAAACAAGCCACCGACAAAAGAAAACACCCCCTTCCCCCCCCCAGCCAAAAACAAAACCCCAAACCCCTAAAAAACATTAATTAACAACTGACCAAGGAAGGCTTTAAAGATTGAGTGTTCTGGGACTTTCTTTATTGTGTTTACAGTGTGAAAACTGTGGGATATAAAACAACAAAAAACCCCTCCACTGAAATATATGACATATTTTTGCACATTTTTTTTCCAAATTGTGCATGTTTGGGATGTATTTTGAGCAAATAGTGTAGGAGTCCACTTCCCACGTGCTCCTCTACATGCTGTGAAGATTTCAAGTGCTCAATGTGAGAGAGAAGGCACTAGGCTAATGCTCATCCTCTCATCTTTACATAGGGAAGGATTTTTTCTACCACAATTTTTTTCCAGCCTCATGTGACTGTTATCTGAAGCATCTGCATCACTTAGCTGGCCACCTCTTGAGGAGATCTATACCCTGAGGATACAGGAAACAAGGTTTCTCAAAATTTCGCCTTTGTCCTTCTTTGCCTCTCCAGACAGTAAAAGTGCAACATCTGCCTCCCAGCAGGCAGATGACATGCTCAGCCACAGCAAGCCCTGGTGCACCAGGGCCTGAAACCAGCTCTCATTACTCCTGGTTACTGATGCATATGCAAGCACTGGAACTGGCACTGTAATGAGCACTGAGCTGCCTTCACTGAAACTTGTTACCTGCTGCATGTGTAGCAGCAACACCAAAAAAGACTGCAATATCTATGTGAAAAGGTGGTTAGACTTTATGGCTTTTATCCTGCCCTGAGGTCTGTGCTGCTGCAGCACTCCTGCCATCAGCTGTCGAGCCACCCAGTTTAAAGCCAGCTAAGGAAGGATGAAATTTTGGCAATAATATACAAAATGGTTTCCTGCAGCAGAGCATTTTAGCATATGCTCAGGCATAACTATGTCCCTGACTCCAAATAGTGTATAAGAATATGGTTGAAGAATGTAAAAACTTTTAAAAAGACTCAGAATTTGTTAAGTTCTTGTACCAGAATGGTTTCCTGTCACTTGTACTCTAATAGGTGCAGCTTGGAGATCTGTCGCTGGAAGATACAGATCTTGGCCCAAAAAAGCCTCTGGCTAAAGGCAGTCAATCAACAGTTAATATGAAAAATACAAGTGAGGGAAAATACAGAGAGACTAAAGATCTGCTCCATTAGATTGACGTCTACTAAAAGCACTGAAACCGAGGTTCATCCTGTGCAAGGTACAAGCCTCAGTTTCCTTTTACAATTTAGCTCTGAGGGGATTCCTCCTCTCTGCCTCCTTTCAATTGTGCAGAAGAAAACATGAGTAAATGAGGGTTGGCACCTCCCAACCCACCTTTAGGTGACAGTCATGCCCTGTGGTGAGTAAGATGAGCTGTGCTATCAGCAACATGAGAGACATGGCTCGGAGCAATCTGCCTGTTTCCCCAGGAAGGCTTCATTTTAAGCGAGACAAGCTGGCAAATGAATGACAGAAAAGGTCAGAAATGTGCATTTCAAAGAGAAGCTGTGGTCACTCACATCTCTTTCTTTGAGGTGGTAACAAGCCAATTTAATAGAAAATTCATGCATGGTTAAGTGTTGGTTGTTTATTGGTTGATATCTGATACTCAGTGCAAATAACCTTCAAACACATGTCTGGACACATGATGCAAAGTGTGGCTAATAGGCTCACAAGAAAAAGTTTGGTGGATTGAGATAAAAGATGACCAAATAATGGAGTGGAATCCCCTGGATTCATCTGTCTGCATAAATACTTACACTGCACTCAGTCTGCATGTCATGCCTGTGACCGGCTCGTGCAGAGGACAGCTGCCCTGCAAGGTGTGTGGTGTAGGGGTGGAGAATGCAACACTGCAGCCGCTGGCTTTATGTCTGTGTCTCAATAAAAGGGCAACAAATTTGGAAAGGGCTTTAGACTGATGTTTCCATTTCAGACCAGTGTTGCCTTATTTTCTGGTGACAGAAAGTCCAATAAGCCTCTTTGTTTCGTGTTAGAAATACTCAAAATAATTATGAATGGGGCTTTCACTAGTGCCCACTAAGCTCTCTTTCAGGAGTATTGGCACTTAGATAAGGCTGGTGCTATGTCTAGAGTTGTTTGGTGTCTTCATGGACTTGCACAGCACCTCTCACTCCTCTGAGGAGATGTTAGGAGGTTAATATCAACATATTTGACTTTGCTATGTGCGTAAATGTAATCGGTACGTCATTTGGATTGAGTCCCGAGCTAGAGTTTGAAGGAGGATAGAGGAATGCTATTCCAGAACAGCTCATTGCATGTGTGCCATGCACAAAAGGTGTATAAGGTAAAAATGCCAGTGAAGACATGTGGAGAAGGTGGTAAAATAGGGGAGTAGGTTCACAGCTGGTCTTGTGGTTGGCATTGGTACCATAGGAAGTACAACCGCTTCGACACTTAAATCCTTTCCTGTCACAAACTTGTCTCACAGGATTGTAGACAGAAGGGAGAGGCTGGTACAAAGGACACCATGTGAGCCTCAAGGTATGTGCTCTACTGCTTCCATCTGGCAGAAATTTGAGACATTTAGAATGCTGACTTTGGATTTTCATCTGATTTACTAGCCTTCCGGGCTTATTTCTTTGAAAGTCAAGTGTGGGAAAAGGTCTTACTTGAGGTCAATTTTCCCTGTACTGTGTGAGTGTGTGCTTGAGTCACAGAGAGAAGCAGAGAGCAGTAGTACCAGTTTTGCTCAGAGAGGCCTGATGAAGGCTGCCAGGAAAAAGGGCTGAATGCAGAGTGTGAGCTGAGTCTGGATGCTGTTCCTGTAGAATAAGGGACAGGGAAGTCTCCAGGTGCAGCAGTGATCCCTTGAAGAGGAAGGAATGTATCTGGATGGGTCTGGAGGTATGCACAGAAGGGAGACTTTCAAGGGCAGGTGGTGCTGGTGCTCCTACTCATTACTGAGAAACTTCATTCTTTTTCAGAGTGAAAACAGAAATTATATATAATAATATTTTATCAATTTTTAACACCTCACCAACCAACTCCATTGCTTTCCAAATGTTTTGTGTTTACATCCTTTTTCTACCATTCAATTTGAATATCAGAAAGGAAGAAGTGCTTCAGAGGAAGAGAAGGTAGTTTCTAAGGAATTTGCAACAAGAATTTCACAGTAGGAGAACTCAAAGGGAAATTTTTTAGAAAAGTTAACATTTGATCCTAACCTCCAATCCAATTTGGAAAATCAGCTCCTTAGCTCCTGATTAAAAACTGTGGCTGACAACTGTACAAAAAGCAGTCATGCTTTAAACAGGAGACCTGGCGTCTGAAAGACATTATCCATCAGTCTGTCCTTAACACCACATCAACATCTTTGGGAGAAGCAGGACCAAACACAGGGTGACGTACTTGAAGCTCAACTTCTCTAATTATCTGTAACTGCCTGAGTGATGTTGGGCAAGCCTCTGCCCTCCTGCCACTGTTTTCTTGTCAGTCAAATACAGTTTTCCTGCTGAGTGCTACGAAGTCTGCCTTTTCTCAGGCACTCCGATGTTTCCAGTCTGTTTACTAGTTCCTCCCTGTTTTTCTAGGACTGTTGCTTGACCTGTTACCATACGTTTGACAGGGATATCAGGCAGCCATGGGATAAGCTGCCTTCCCCTCCCAGATCTCCCTAAGGAGCCTATAATGCAGGTCAGCCTCCATAAGGCTGTGTGGCACCCACCATCTCATGCTGACCTATGTCCACCACAGTGGCGTATCTGAGAGCAATAACCAAAACCACCGCGTCTGTGAGGTTTCAGCTATCTCTATCAAAATCTATCCTAATGAAATGGTAACTATCATCTACCCAACTTCTAGATGGTGGGGACAAGCAGGTTAAAGCAAGTCTTTTTATGCTTCTGAGCCTGGTTCAGTGCTAAGCTTGTGTTATTGTGGGTCATGAAACATAAGAGAGGGGGGTGGTAGTGATAAGTGCATGTGTCAATCTGTGCCAACAGTTTTACCAAGTCCTTTCTTGGCTCCTTCATGTCAGGTTGCCTTTGGAAGGACAGTTCGGTCTCTTGCTTTCTCTTCTCCCTTAGTAAACACAGTCCTGGTAACCTATTTTGTTATTTCCCTTTTATTCCTCTGAACTTCCCAAGAAAATGTTGTCTCTGCTGGGAGGATTTTGAAGTGCAGGCAGGTTGTGCAGGTGTCACTGTTGTGCAAGCTGTGGTCAGAGCCCTGCTCAGTTTCAGGACTCAGGCACGTCAGTCATACAGGCTGAATGAAATCTTCTGCTTATCAGAACAGGTGAGCCTTATTTTCTGGCTGCTGCAATGCTCAAAACATTGCTGACAAAGTTAGGAATGCTGTAATGGTATTTGCCAGGACATCTCCATGGTAAAAATGAACCTGTTTCCATGCTTCATGCTCATGCAGAGGTGGAAGCGTTGCCTTCACTGTCTATCACAGCAGCTCTACACAAGACAGGGGAAGAAGAAACTGCCTCTACTCTCTAAGCTAGTCTCCCTTTCTGCCCAGACAGACATGACGGGACAGAATATCAGCCTTCCTGTTCTCCTCCTTTTCCCTGCCTGCTGGGGCTGTCCTGAGGGTCTTTTCCCCAGCCAGCAAATTCTCTATTGCATTTGTACCTTGCTCTGCTGGAACTCATTTCTGCTGGGAGCTTGGAGATGTGGCCCTCCTATGAGGCAGTTCCTATTTTTAACATTATCCATTTTTTCACATTCCTAATTTTAACATCATAAACTGAAAAAAAGCCACCCCCAAATGAACAGTTTGTCAGGTCTGAGCTATCCACTAGTGAGGATGAATCATACACCCAACCCACTTTGACAAGATTTGACCATGTAGCAGTGGGTGTGACAAAGACTCAGAAAGAAGGTACAGATGGACACATAAATGCAATCTCTCACATGCTTATGCTGTGTGTACCATTGCTTCAGTAGAAGCTCATGTCCCTTCTTTACTTGTTTTGCATGGGCAGTGGAGGCATTTTCTCTGATTGCTCGTGATGTTGTGTTCTTGAGTCACTGAGGGTGTGCAATTAACAGGTCTTGTTTCTAGCTGTTGGGATTTTGGTTGCTACATACACAATTTTGGACGTGCTTCAGAAAGGTCCTCTGTTAGAATGAAAATATCACGAAGGAATTTCATCTTTTATTTTTTATTCCTTCTCGAAAACAAACAGCAACCTTTCTGTGTTTGTTAAAAAATTGTTGAGAGGTGTATCCTGAACTGCTCTTTTCAATTCCCCATGGGAATTACTGCAGTAACGCATGATCATACATATCCAGCCAATCTTTCACTACACTTTGTACATGGTGAATAATAATGTCTGACTGTGGGCCACAGTTTAGAGAACATAAAATTGGGCAATTTGCAGTAAAATTTGGATTTAGACACATTACTGCTAGTCTCCATCATTCCCAGTATAACAGACGGTGGAAAAAAGCATTAAAATAATAAATTGTCCACTGAAAAAGCAGTAAATCCAGACTGTGCTATGAATTTAGCACCTCAGAGCTGCCTTAATGAGCCATGGGCTGCCACCTACTGACATGCTGTTCAGCAGGAGACTGAAAGCAAGACAGCAGTAATGTTAGAAATAGTATGGGATTCACTGACAAGCTGCAGAGGTATGAAGAAAGAGGTGAGGAGGCAAATCATTAGTCTGCTCATGTTTGGAGTAGGAAATAACAGCTGCGGCTCAGGGAGGTGGTGTTGTCATACTGTAACTGCTTAAACACCATGTAACTTTGTGGTAAGTTTTTCTTAGGATTTTTTTGCCACTGTCCTTCACCCTGCAAAATGAGCATGATATTTGGTCAGTGCAGTCATGCCAGAGGGATGGGTACTGCGAAGAAAGGAGGCAGAAAGGCATTCCTTTGACCCAGTACAACTTGAAGGAGTTCAAGCCTGAGTCAATAAGCTCAAAAGCAGAAAAGGAAGGCAACTACTTCTGGGTTTCAGACAAGTCTCAAGATTGTTAGGATTTGATTTAGCACAGCAGAAATCTTCAAATTATCAATACTGTAGCTATCTGAGCCATTGAGGTGCAGAGAACTGTTGAAGAAATTGCAAACTAAGCTGGCAATCAGAGATTTATATATTACTGAGGGAATTTTTATTTAACATCACCAGTATTATTACCTTAATAAAAAAATAGCCATATAATATAAAATACAATTCTGTTATTAAGAAGCATTTAGTTTTTAATAGTTAGGTATTAAAAAAAATGTAAAATTCTGCTGTTGAATGGGCAGTGTAATTTCCCCCTCTGGGGGAATTCAGCTTCTGCATGAAAGAACCAAATCTTTAAACAGCACAGCAAAGGGACTTAAAATGAAAGCAAAGGTAAATTATTTTTCCCTTCCACTTCGTGTCTGTCATTATGAAAGGTACTAATGAATGTATATTTCCCAAACTATTTGCACAGTGTGTGCAGGAAAGGATTGGATCATTATCTCTGGACTTTGGAGTGGGACTTATGTTGCATAATTTAAGACACCTTTTCTTTTTGTACATTGTCTGCTTGATAGAAGGCTTCACACGCACCTTTGAAATGCACATTCCAAAATGTGGTTCCCTTCTCCTGCTTTAAATGTCTAGCTGAGGATGTGTTTCTTGCTGCTGGTGGTGAAGGGAACTGAAAGAGCAAGTTCAGACAAGTTCACCCCATCTCTCATCTGAGTACCCAGAGAGCGGACACAGCTGGAAATGGCAGAAGGACATTTCCCAAATCCCCTGACACTACCTCCTGCCCTTGATTTAGAAAAGCTATTCAGAGGTGGAGAAAAGGAAAGTCAGTTTCTCTAACCATGTCTCTACATGATCTCTGAGAAGCAGCTGTGAGAGCATCTGCCAGCACAAGGTGCCCATTGCTGCCTGAAAGCTTTGCAGACAACTCCTTGGGGTGGTGGGAATTCATCTCACGGTCTGCTCTCCTCATGGAGTGCCCTCTGCTTGCATCCAGACAGCACTGGCTAGCTCTCAAACACTGTGCAGACTATCTCCTTTCAATTCTTGCCTCTTCTGTTGTCAGAAGAATCAAAAAAGCCAAAACAGGGGATAGTTCTTGTGAGGACGCACAGTCACCAAGATACTGACTGAAACAAGCAATTACTTCCCAGGTGAGAACATTTCAATGACAGGCTGCCTTAGGATGAGAGAAGAACAGCAACTGAGTGGGGGACACATTCTCACATACTGAGAATAGGCTTCAGGAACTTGCAAATTTAAATGAAAAAATAATGAAAATTTAGGTTTAATTTTTAATTTTTTCCCCATAACCGACCTTACATCTCACAGCTGATCGATAATTTGCTTTGACATCTGAGTTGCAAAAAGAAAAGAGAAAAAGGGAAAATCATGGCAATATGCCACCTAATTATAGCTACAACACAAAATCACTACTTCAGCTGTATCTGACAAACATCAGGGAGGCTTTAAATCTAGCTATGCATGAAATTTCTAACAGATTTACCACATGTGTGAAAATTTTCTGCAAAACATTGAAAAGGATAAATTCTACACTTTATTGTGTTCTAATTAAATAGACAATGAGGCACCATATCTGGATTTTTTTTTTTGAGCCTTAGATACTTGCATATCTCATTATAATAATTAACAGTACCACTGAAAGTGAAAATCAGTTTTGTGGGAGCTGATGCCCAAGTTGTCATGAAAGAGAATAGTGAGGAGAATTGCTTTCTACTTGGAGAAAATCAAGCTGTGAGATTTCAAAAATAATTATCATGACTGTGAAAAATCTGCTTGGCAGCTCATTTCATTTGTGTCTCAGGGTTGCCATTCTTTCTTTTCAATGATTTCTTGCTAGGTCTAAATACAGACCTCCAGTCTGATGTTAATTCCCCACCTCAACTTCTAAACTCACTTTTGAAGAGAACTGGGAAAGAATTATGTTTGGTGACTTCTATGATACTTGGCATTTAACTGCACTTCATCTTCACTCCTGGATGTAGACTTCAAAGTGCCACAGAGCTATTAATCCATCCTCCAGTGTTCGCCATTAACTCCTACTCTAAGTTCTTATTCTGCTATGGTTGGAATCAGAAAATTCAGGCTAGGCTTAGCAGGGACGCCAGGAATGTGTCCAAGGATCCACACTCTGAGGTTTTGCTTTTGTGACTGTGTAAATGCTTACTTCTACTCTCCTTAGTAGTCCGAAAATGCGCATCACAGTACATTAGTTTTAATTAAAAAGTGAAAATGAGGAACCCTTATAAACAGTTTCAAATGTTAAGCTGTGTTGTAAAGAATCTTTTGATGATTTATAATGTAGAAACAGTGCTCTGCTGATCACATATAGGGCTGGCCTAGTTTGATTTTAATGCACTTCTATGGGAAGTGTCAAGGATATCACTATAAGGGGAACTGGAATGAGCAGTCCTTATTATGGGTTCTTGTTAGCACTCTGTACTTGAAATAAAACTGAACTGTGCTCTAGTAAATTGTGTCTGTGCACTGACCCCTGGAAAAGAAAAAAAGAACCAAAAAAACCACAGAGGGTTATAATCTCCTAAAAATGAATAGGCTTGCATGAAGATGTTGCTGACACTTTTCGAATCTGAGAATATATTATTCTGCGAAAGACACGCCATTAAGCAAATTTGTTTTCTCTCTTGCTGCCTATTTTGCTTGTAAAGAGTACCTTTTAAAAGGTAACTCTTGATGCCAAGTCTCTTCTGAAACATGCTGTAAACCTGTGCATGGCTAAGATCATGGCAAAACATGGCCAAAGGAAGCCCAGGCAGAGGGAAAAGGATTCCCGGATGCAGCAAGAATTCTGCCTTAATTTGAAAAGGCATATGAGGATTGTACAGGTTTATCTGCAGGTATTGTATCATGAAAAATATGAGAGTAACTGTGAAAGTCTCTTTGGTTTAGACGAGACTTGTTACATCTGTTGACCAGATGCTCCATTAGATTTCTTTTTATGCTTATATTTGCATGGATTTATACTGTATACTTTGAGGGGCTTTTTAAAGAGATGTGATGTTACACCTGCTATCTCTGCTTTGGGGGAAGTTCTCTCCATAAGTACTAATGTGGGACAACGCTCACTTTTTCCACATCTAACTAGAAGAACTGGGAAGATACAACTCTGAACCCTTTTGCCGGGAAGCAAAATATCCTGCATATTAGGCAAGAGCTCAAACAGGTGGGCAGTGACACAAAATGAGGGCACAGCTTTTTTGCCTGTTTTTCGCCCTTCCACTGTTACTGATGGACTCTGAGCAGCTGACATGGGAAGTCTAGGGTTTGCTCTCCTCAGCTGGTCCAAATTCCTCCTGGGTTCTCTACGACTGTTCTGCATCAAATATGTGGATGGTGACACATGACATCTTCTGTTTTGAAGAAGAGCAGGTTAAATGCCACAGAGAGCAAAATTTTCTTTAGCGAACCCTCTTTATTCCAATGAGCACACGCCAATCACTTGTTAGTGGATATTTGAAGAAGGAGGCAACTCCTGGTGCTCAAACCACCTGAAAACTGTTTTCCTTGCTTACAGATCTGACAGCTCTCCTCTCCTGCAGCTGTACTTATTGATTAACTGAGACAAGTCCAATATTTAGCAAAGCAACCTGGGAGGCAGTTTTTAATAAAAAAATCTATACAAAATAAACTTTACTGTATTATAAAGCTTCATGTCGCAACTTGAATGTTACTACTGGCAAATCACCAACAAAACCCACATGATGATTTGTACGTTCTGTTCTTACCATCAGGGAAGGAATTTTGCTCTCAAAGCATTATGTACTAATTTTCCTCCTCATGGCTGTCAAAAGTAGAAGACCAGAAAGGCACTGCCATTTCTTTTCCTGGACATTGGAGAAAGCTCCGTGTACCTCTGTGCTTTGGTGCAAAGCATATGTTCAGGCATCAATGGCCTAATTACATGATGTTGACTGATCCCTCAACGACTGACTCTCTGTTTGTGGGAAGCAAAGTTGTCTTTGTCTCTCCATTTCTCCTGCTGTAGCTGTGGCTCACCTTTTACTTAGATTTTATCACCCCATGCTAATCACCAGCTTTGGTCATGGAAGTCTCTCACTTCAGTAAGTTGGGGAAAACTCTGAAATGATGGAGAAGCTACTGAAAAGCGTAGGTACAAGAAACACATTTCTGATTTCAGGTGTTTTGTATATGTCTTCTATCAGCAAAAATGAAATTACATTTCTATGACTGATTACAATAATTAGTGAAAATTTAACAAAAAATTTTGCAACACTGTAAAAATCGGAAGCAGAAATATATTTTTTTACATATGATTTTTCTAAATATATGTGCATCTTAGGGAAGAGCAAAAAGGCTTTTCATATACTGCTGAAAAAAAGTTAAAAGATCCTCTTTGAACTTTTTAGCACAAGACTTTTATTTTCCTTACAAGACTATAGACCTTGTGTGAACAGTAAGTATCTGCTTATTACTTTTGTTTGCCCTGGTTTGCTGCAGCTGGGTGGATACTGTCACCCCCACTTCTGCTGCCTCAGCTACTGCTCTGAGCATGGAGTGCTGCTGAGCCCTGGGCCAGCTCTCAGCACAGTTGGCTGCACTGGTGTTTTACTGACTGTATGGCTCCCCAAGGACCTTCTCAGATCCTTCAGCTCTGCTCCTCGGCTTCTGGCGTCTAGAGTTCAAGCATTTGCATTTAACATGCACATTCTTCAAATCCTTACAGAAATGGGACAAACGGATACACAGTTTGGTCCTGAGTTTGAGTTTGAAATGCTTTTAGCTACAAATGCTTGGGCTGGTGAAGGGAGAGTTTATCAGGGAAAAGATTAAGTTTAAACCCAGTGTTTCCATGTTAATAACAGCATTATTATTGTCATCAAGCACATGCACTGCCTATCTCACTAGTAAAGAGCTCTAGTGTATCATTCAGCTTCAAGGTCTGTTCAAAGGATTTTTTGTTGTGCTCTTGTTAGCTTTGGATTGACCTTGCTTTGTTCCCCTTAAGTTTTTGTTTGTCTGAGGAACAAGTTTTAGAGAAATTTTACAATCATTTACAAAGACAAAGCTAAATCTATTCAGGTTGTCTCGTCATGGGGCACAAATGCTCCAAGTAAAAGTTAATGTACAGTTTTTAAGTATATACATTTCACCAGGTTAATATTTAATATTTGAATTATCTTACTTAGATGTGGCTGTTGCAAGGGAAAGAGTGTCAGTGCTCTTGTTGGCTGAAGCTTCCTCGCAAGCAGATACTTATACATTCTCTCATGCTTCCCCTTAGCTTCTGCAGTTCACCTGATCCAGTTGCCCATGGTGCTTCTTGGAGGCCAGCCGAGGTCCTGGGGCATGAAGCTGGGCTTGTGTCCAACGGGTTTGGATGATTTGTGGGTGCCCATTCAAAGAATATCTGCAAAAGCTTCCTTTTTTTCACAGTATACAGTCCGATATCTTCAAGGATTTTCATCATGTCCTCTTCTTTGGCTTCCAACAGTGGTGCTCCTGCGACTTCTCAACAGAGTCTCTGTCCTTCGTTCTTATCAAAGGTGACACTCTTTCTTACTTCAAACAGCAACGTCTCTGTTGTTTAAGAACAATTCTGCACGTAGCTGTTTCTCTTATCCCAAGCTGAAGGTTGAAAAGGCCAGAACTCTACAAAGCCGTTGTTCTTTGGGCAGTTCTGCAGGTTGTGCCTGGTCAATGTCACACACGAACAATCTTCCTTCCACTTGATCAATGTGATGGACAAGCAATCTTCAATGCACCTTGTGATCAAAGCACATTCACCTTCATCAGACTCACAGTGGTCCTAACAAGTTGAACGTGGTGGAGCATTTGTGAATAATGAAGTTGTTTTAAATATAATATATCGGAGTGGTGTTTTGGTATTCCTCAACACAGAGGACTAAAACACTAATATATTTACATTAAACAAATGAATGAAAGTCTTTGATGTCCATCTTCCTACTTCTGTGTCAGTCTTGGCTAGTCTACATGTATTTCAGTATTAACATTCTGTCCACCTCTTGCTCAGTCTCAGAATTACACAAAGTAGGGATTATTTCAGAACCTGACTTGAAGTATCTGCTATGGGTGCCCAAAATAAAATTAGCATAGACAGAGTTCAGATGCTACTTCTCTGTGCAGACAGCCTAGATTTCCAGTGCAGGAACCTGCTTTAGGATCCTTGAGCTGGATAGTGCCATAGCAGGATAGGACTGTGCCTTTTTATGTTCTGAAATTATTGGTTAAACATGTTCAACCATACATCATTATGTACTGACTGTAAATCGGGTGAACAGTTTTCAATTGTGCAAAGAATGTGTCCTATCTTGCACATTTGTTTAAATAAAATCTGCAATTGGCCTGAGAGACTATTGCATTTTGCTTGGCAAAGTCTCAGTCAGTCTTTAGTGGCCAGTGTTACAAATATCACTGTAGTCACATAGAATCATATATTCCACTTGAATTGAAACTATATGCGCCAAATAATTTTTCTTCAATACATGAGACTTCAGATGGTTTGAAAAATGGACTGAAATTTCTCCTGATTGCACAACAACATCGATCCTCATAAGATGGAAAACCTCTCATATCTCCTCTTAAAAGTCTACTGTGTTGCCATAAAATGAATTGTTTCATATGAATGTCTTCTATGATTAATGATAAAACTGAAGGTTTTTTTTATGATACAGGAAAATATTTAGCTTTATCCAAAAGGGAACCCCAAAAGGACAAGTGGGATGTTCATCAGGCAAGAAAATTTGACAGAGAAGAATTTAGTGATGGCCAAAGATTACAGTTTTGCACATTCTGGCTTTTTCTTTGGTTGTTTCTCTCTTTAAGTGTTATTTCTATAACTGTGATAATGTCAATAGGTGTAGAATAAGGAACGTTGCAGGAGAATGGGATTTGTGTTTATATGTGCCTGATGGCTGCATGACTTGGTATCAGTTGGGAGTGGGTTCAGGCAGAGCATGACACATAAGATTTATAACGCCAGTGTCTCAGCAGTTCCCTTGCCGCACAGGAGCGCCTCACTCCAGAACAAACAGCTCCATGCTCATGGCTTGCCCTGAGCAGCTCCTTGCTCCTTGACTCCCTCTTAGCCAAGCCATAGTCCTTCAGCTTTTGATACCCTTCACCTGAGCCTATAGCAGTGGCCCAGTGGCCCAGGCTCACCAATGATGACTTCAGGCCCTACCTGAAGCATGCAGAATTAGCTATGGTGCAACTCATAAGGTGCCATTTGGGATTCTCTGGGGTACCTGAGACACCTGCCTACGCCTGGCAGATATATCATGAGACTTAGGAGAGATCGTGCTCTTCCAAGGGGCAGGTGCAGGCTGGGTGGATACCCTGTGCCATCCAAAATACTGTTGGTTACCAGTGCTCATGCAACTAAATCACACTCTCAGACCCCTTCCGTAGTCAAGGAGGAGCAATAATCATTTCTAGAGGATTGTTCAAGATATTAGGTAAGTTGAATCATGCTGCTATTTCTTTTTCTGTTGACTGCAGAAGACTCTTCAGATGATAATGCTCCCATAGCCAAGCATCTCAGTTTGATTAGATCTGGGTTTGTACATCTCATGTTCCAGATGATACGGTAACTGTGCAGAAAAGCATATGCTGATTCTAATTAGTTTCTGATTGGATCTAGGCAAAGTGTTTTTCTCTGAATAACATATTTACAAAAAAGCCCTTACTGTTTCAAGGTAGCTGATAATAATTCATGATATTTGTCGCAGTTCTGCCGAAAGACTAGGTTACATAAAAATGAAAGTATGCTGTAAGGAAAAGTCAGAGGAGTTTACTTTGGTCTTTTTTGAAATGGTTGTTCCCACATTTATCTTCACGATGAAGTTCTTATACTGACAAGAGAAAAAGGGAACAGATACCATATTGCCAGAAGAGGAGAAATATGCTTCTTCTTCTTCCTCAGACCCCTGTGTTTTGCCTGCTGGGAGTAATTCAACGTCTTATTCTCTTTGTTTTTCAAATTCTGATTAGAAGCCTGTTAATCCTTGAAAATGGTGGTAGACGGAGGCTGGTAGACTTGGCTGGTAGACTGAGGCTGTGGAACATCATGCCACTTACCTCTGCTTCTCTTTGCTGCTGGATTGTTTTTATTCACTCTGCCTCAGAGCAGCTGCCAGCTTGCTGGAGGCAGGGCTGGACTCCCTGTCCTGGGGCTACACCTCTGCCTCTCTCAGGCTGTTGCAGACAAGCGTTCAGCTTCTCCTGCTTAACATCCTTCTGGTCTTTCCCGGGGATGTGGGGTGAACATACATGTCCTCTGACAATGTTGTCTCAGCCTCTTCTGCTGACGCTTATCTTGGCTTTGTAAATATAAGCCAAGAATGAACTGGATTAGAAAGGGGACTGGGGCTTAAGTTTCCCTCTTTCTGAGTCATTCTCATTCTGCTTGGAGTATTTCAGAATATTACACAAAACAGAGAGGGATCAATGGGAGGGATTACAATGCCCACAGCTCGGTTGTTAAGAAACTCTCCTGGAGCAGGGGCATCCCTTAGGTGGGTCCCACACATCCCTAATGTGGATGCTGTAACTGTCAGGCTGCTATCCATGACCTCTGCTGCCTCCTTCAGCAGGCTTTCGAGACTAGACTTTCGATTCCATTCCCTTTCTCCGCCTTTTTTTTTTCCCCTCTAGAGAGCAAATGTCATGATGACAGCACATTTTTCAGGGGCATTGTTTTGCTGGGTTGTTTTGACAAGAATTGGCGCATAGCACAGCTCTGTCCCCGTGAATGTGTCTGTGTGACATAATGAACAGCAGTCATTACAGAGCATTCCAACTCATCACAGAAAAGGCAGGGGAAACCTGAGATAACTCAGCCTAAGCAGCCAGGACTTCTGAGGTTTTATTAAACACCTAATTTCCTCCATCAGCTAAAGAAGGAATAAACAAGTCAAAGGGTGAAGAACTGCTTCCCTCAGTGCTGATCATATTGAGCTGCAAGACTAATGTCTAAGCTTTTGGCCCTTCCTCCATCTTCACTGCATGCATTGGCAAAGACTAGAAAAAACCTTGCAATGGCATTAAAATATATTAATAAAGGATTAGTAAGAGATATTGGAAATTCAGTTCATTTCAGATCTTGAGTAAATTGCCTTTTAAAGCCTTTCTGTATATCAACAGGAATTGCTGTAGAAGAAATGTTTAATTTATTTACTTGCTGTATTAAATTAGATAATTTACAGAAATTATCAGTCATAAATTGGCCATGGAGTGAATCAATCTGATCTCTATGAATTAGTTTATCTGTGACCTGTTTTAAGATATCTGACAGGATTGTGATAAAAAATTAATTAATTATTTGATTAAACAGGGCAAATGTTGTCACTCTGAATGAGGTTCTAGCTCGCTCATCTTACAAATCACAGCTGTAAGAGTTCATCTCATTCGCCATGCATTGCTCCAGGATGTACTCCTTGTCTGAAAGACTGGTCTCTCTCTCCAAAAAAATCTATAAAATATTCTATTTGATACCCATCGACTTGATTGCTTATTTCTGTACTGCTGAACTCATTTCCTCTGAGGTAATTGAGTCAATCGGTTTCTCATTATTTATCAGATCCAGCTTTGGCATTTTAATTTTAGATATTCAATAATTTCTAGTCTGTCAGCTTCTAACTTTGATGTACACATCTCTTTATTACTGTATATTAACAATTTCCTTATTTTTAATTTTGATGCAGTTGATACACCTATTACTTGTGAATTGCTCTGGTTTTTGAATTATTTTTATAATGTTTTTATTAATAACACATATATGTAACCTGAAATGGGAAATAGATGTACACACTTTTATATACAAAATTATGGACAGTAAAACTCAATTTGTTGGAAAGTTGAAAAAGTTATTTGGGGGTTGTTATAGCTAAAGAACAGTCAGATATTTAAATATCTATATTAAAATGACATTTACAAAATATTTGTTACTGTTAACATGTGTTCAGCAACTAGGAGAGGGATAGGTACTTAAAAGTAAGGGGAATGAAATAAGATATACAATATTTGATGCATAAATTTAGGCATAAATGGATAAGCATATGTAAGAAGTTGATGTTAGAGAGAAAGAGGAGTGTGAAGAAAAAAACACTGCTACCACACAGTGTTCTCATTTTTCAAAATACTCTATTGTTCTTAAGGAAGTTTTTCTGCCTCTCTTTTTCCTCTCCATTTAACTGTGGAAACTTTCAGCATTTATCAAAAAGTTCTTTACTTGCAGCAGGTCTAGAATGCCACCTTTGACACTTTAACCCCCTTTTCTTCAAGGCTGTCGCTGGGATAAAACAGTACTGAAAAGATAACTTTCAAGGCAACCTTGAGCTAGTGCCAGCTCGCTAACTTGGGCTCTGAAGATCTCCTTTAGCTGGAGTTATAAGGAGTTGGTGTAGTCTGCTTGGGAGATGTTTCATGGTGAGCCATGATACAAACATATTTTTATTTAAACACTTTGATCAGGCTGTTTCCTGTGGTTTTGGTGTTATTGGCCAACGTGTGGTCTGGTTATATCCTGATTGCACAGTGATTGATGGGCATGTACAAACTAATGCTCCTTTACCATGGTGTCCTGGAAAAGCAAAACTCTTCATGTGCTCCAGCAAGCAACATCTTTGTGACTTCAGTGTTCTGGAGGCTGAGCTTTTTCCTGGCCTGACATGATCCCAGGATGAAGGGTGTTACAGCAGGTTTTGCCTACTGGGATTCTGTTTACATGGCTGGCCTTTGCTGCTGAATCACAAGCATTTATTGACTTTATCTGACAAACTGATGAACATGCTTTACCTTTCTGAATGCTAAGATGCTGCTTGTGAATTTAATGCAGGACGTGAGTCTGCTTCTGGCGCCAGAAATGTGGTGAAAAACACATCTGCAGCATGAAAAACTAGAAAATCAAGGAGGTAGTGACAACAGGCCAGGCACAAGTCAAGGCAGCTTCTGGGAAAGGTCAGTCCTGTGCACACAAGAGGGGAGGAAACCTAGGGCTAATGAACTTACATAAATTAACTTTTGGCACTCCCTTCCCTCTTGGGACTCTAGACACAGTAGCATTAGCAAAATACAGGCAGATGCTTCAGTTCATAGTCTCTTCATTAAACTAGAAAGTGTCTCCAAACAAAAAAACCAAGCAAAAACATGAAAAAAAGATTAATAGAAAAAAGGTACCCGGAGTGCGTAAAAGGGAAAAGAATGACTGCTGAGGAACCCTTTCCTCTGTCTCACTTCTTCATGTGTTGGAAATTGCATCCCAGCAAGCCATACCTTCTTGTCAAAGGCTTTACTTTGGTGCCACCCCCACAAAGACAAGCTCTATGGGCAATAACCTAAAAGTAGAGCTTCTGCCCAAAGAAAACAGAACTCCCAGAAAACATCTCCTCCACTGTCATTCTCCAGATTTAACAACATTATATGATTATCAGACCCTTCCCAGAGTTTTCTCAGAGGAATTTCTGCCCTTGCAAAATGACTCTTATTTTCCATCGCTCTGATCCAGCGTAAGGCAGTTGTTGTCTCCCCTGGTCTTCTGCAGTTGTCACCTGTAGTAAGTAGTACCTAGGCAGTAGTACTACTAGTAGTACCAGTAAGCAGGACCAGTAGTAGCAAGTACCTAGGATGGGAGTAAGTCATGAACTTCAGGTCTAGAAAACAACTCTTAGAGCTTGGAAGTTCTGAAGAGTTGGCACTAATTCCAGAAACCGACCAGTCCCTTGCTCTATGCATTCTTGGTTTTGTTGGTGACCATAAAATGCGTCAATTAGCAGGCACTTCCAGAGTGTTCTTTTCCTACATGGTAAGGAACAAGGCAATTTAGAAGTTAAATTTGGTTTCATGTATTGTGCATTAATAGATCAATTCTCACCTAGTCCCAGCGGAAGAGACAGCACTCAGTTTGCTAATGTGTTTGTAATATTAAGACAGCCCTTGAAATGTGACACTGTATTTAAAAGTGACCTAAAAGTCATTCAAAGAAAATGTCATATGGGACAAAAATGCTGATGGAGTGTTTATAAATATTTACATATTTGTTAAGTACATGAAACTCAGCACTAATTTTAGCACTGTGGTAACACCAAAGAGGGCAGGATACTTTTATGGTTATTCTGAACTTCAGTTTGTGTAAACATGTGGTAAGCATCACTGAGCTTCAGGTCGTCCACTGTCCTTGGAGGGCAGTATATGTAGAGCTGATATTTGTGACCCTGTAAACTACTCTGCCCTGCCATACTGTGTCACTGGCAAATTGTCACCAATGACCCAAGATGAAATATCTTCCCAAATTCCTGTTCTCTCTGTGCTTTGCATAGTTTCAAGAATACTGCCTGGGAGAAGGCAAGAGTGGCAAATCATAATGTGCTGAGTAACCTAAATTCAGCATCTCTAAAAGGGATCAGGTGTGCGTGTGTAATGCAGAGACATCTTTGGATGGGTTCCTCAGGTCACCTTCCTTTATAGGCCACAGGAAGGAACAAGCATTTCCAGTCTAAACAAGGGAGAAGCCAGCACCTCCCATCCTAAATACGAGGTTAAGTGTAGATTGGACAAACCACACCTGAAAATACACCCTCTAACCAGGCACTCAGGATGACTAACTTAGATGTAGATTGTAGACATTGGAAACACCAGGTAAGGATGAATCCTTCTGTGTCTGAATCCTCATTTTTCAGAGAATGTATATTACAGCAACATTTATTACTCCAGGTGCTTTTGATCAGTCCCAAAAGTTATTTGCTTCTGGCCCTGTATTTTCTGCTGAGGTAAGCTACATGTAGTTTTTCTGTTCTGAGTCTACTTTAAATAAATAAATGTTCCACCATCCCAGAGTTGTCCCTTATTGCATTCAAATCTGTCGCTTTCCTTGAGGAGACAACTGAGCATAGAGTGTAGATTTTCATTTCATTACACTTCTAGATGTGTGTATCAGCAAAAACTTGTTTTATAGAGCATACTTTATGCAGAGTTGAGGGTCATGAAATATGTGAAGGTTTAGCATTTCAATGGAAACCATATACCACATTTGCTGTCATTACGCTGCTGATGGAGAATAAGAGAAATTAGTTTACCTAGCTACTGTTTCTTAGGTACCCAAATGCTGCACTGATTACTGCTTTTCTGAGCTGGATATACATTTCTACATCTTTAGAGGGAAAAAAAGGATTGAATATTACTGAGACTTCTTAGTTTCTCAAGTCAAGTGAAGTGTGGGTCAAGAATATAACTAGAGGAGGCAATATACCTGTTAGGAGGTTTAGACCCTTCTGCTACAAAGACATGCATTTTTTGTTACAATACACAAATCTCTTTGTAATGAAAACAGAGGGGTCTCAAAACAATTCAGATTTCTCAAGCAATGATAAAAAAGATCATATGGCTCAGTCAATTTTTGTTGCATACAGGATATAAGGACATTTTCAGCCAATAGGAAATAATTTTGTTTCAGGCTTTTTATTGCCAGCGCCATGAAATCTGCCAGTCTCAGTGTCTCCTATTTTCCAGCACCAGTTATGCGAGGATTCCAAAACTCAGATGTCCAGGGTTTCCTGGAAGGAAGAAACTTGATGAGAAAATGAAGAAATCCATCATATGCCTGTGCAGCTCACTCTGGTTCCTGCATTATCCTGCACTTAAACAGTGGCCTTGAACTCCTGACAGCATTATGAAACAATGTTCATCAGTTATTTGCTCTGGGCAGCACTTGTTTTGCCAACTTGAATCACCTCAAAGTTAAGTGCCTGAATTCTTTTACCAGTTAATGAAGAGAAATTGCCACTTTCACAGTGTAATTCATCTCTGCTGGTTTAGACATCTTGGCTAGGGCTTGCACTCCAACCCCATGTTTCTGTGGGATCTCTGGCTATGTAAAAGTCATGAATCTACTCACATATATGGTTGGCTTCTCTTTAGCCTTTCATAAAGAATATATGTTCACAACAAAAATAAAAGAGAAATAGAGAAATTCTTTTACTTCAGTGAGAGAAAAATAACATCCTTTCCTATGGTGGGAAAAAACATGCATGAGAATCAGTATGTGAGAGAAAGATGGAAGATGGCTAAAGTGAAGGAAAAGTGACTATTTCCAAACATATTAAACAGTGAACTTACCCTGGATCTTCTTCCTTTTAATTTAATGGTAACAATTCTGCCTACTTCAAGGTATGGGATAAAGCCAGACAGCACTGCGAATGAGCACATACCCATTAGGAAATTAATGATCACTGTGACAGGAATGTTTAGAAGGCTGAAAAATTAGGCCAGCTTTAAACATTAAAATTTAACTTCAGTAAATTAAGTGCTTAACATCATACTTCTTGATAATGGCTAAATCTTACAGAATATTAATCATCACTGTTTTGTACACAAACCTGTTAGTCCTTAACACTTATCCTGAATTAGCTGCGAGTACATAATATCAAGTAGCTGTTGCTGTGCAGTTAGCATCAGCTGTGCCTAAAGGAATCCACACAACAAATGTTAGTTTTTATCCCAGGGGCTCATGCATCGAGTTCTAGATCTCATGGGTATGAAAGCCAACAAATGACGTAGCACTGTTCTTTTTAAGTAGCTCATTTAAAACACTTTATGATGAGGCTAGGGCACTGTGGTGCTGTGTTTATAACTACGAGATATGCAGCGAAGCTAAATTAAGATTCTCGTTCTTTTTAACTACTCACCACTGTGAACAGTACTGACTGATACAGTCTGTAGGAGTTTTATTTTTATCAAAGGCAATGTTTGTACTGTATCTGAGAATGTAAACCTTCGACAGTTCTGACCTCTAAATTCTCTAAATTCCAATGAACAGTAGCTATAGTATTATTTTTTTTTTATTTCACGATGTCTTTATCAGTGATTATCTTGAACTTTATCCCTCTTTGATTTTATAGAGTTAACAGTTGATGAAATCAGGATAGCACAGTGCAGGCAGTATTGCTGAAGCTTGTGTAATGATTAGCTTGACAATGTATCCTTAAAGTGAACGAAAGAAATTTACTCCAAAACTTTTTCATCATGCATCCATGAGACAACGAAGCAATAAGAAAAGAATTATTTTGTGAAATGAAGCTTCAAATTAATTCTATATTTTTTCTCTATATTTTCTGATTGGGCTCTGAAAACCTTTCTTGAAACTCAGGGATAGTTCACATGTTCTAACTTTTAGTACTAAAACTTTAGGTACTCAAGTCTAGCTTAAAAAGTAGTCTCCCTCTTTTCTAACTATAAACTCCCTTTAGAGAGAGAGGTTACCTTAGGGAGTGATTGAAAACAGAAATATAATTTTGAGTGCTCTGAGATTGCATACAGAAATACACCTGTGTCACAGTATCTTGCGATGGCTTGTTTCTTCAGCAGGAGGGACACTTGGTATGTACAAAAGCAAAGCCTGTGGCAGTCAGCAATGCAGGTATTGCTCCCACTGACGGGTTCTGGAGTGAAGCTGAATCAGTTTCAATGTGGCGATACTTTTATCTCCCCCTTGTGCATAAAGGGAGCTCAGGAAAATCAGGCTTATTTGGAAATACTGAGTGCCCAAAAGCAGGTGGTGGGAAAGCTCTCCACCATGGTCATTGTTGGTCAAGGATTTTCCAGAATGACAAGGCAAATATTTGTACCACGCTGGTTTTGCTAGTATCTGATGCTTCATGCATCCCTGTACAAGTTTTAAAAGGAGTGACAATATTTACTGAATGCAACTGCAGCCTTTGCAATCACTTTGCCTTCTGTTTTTGTAGTAAACTAGATGGATACATCAAAAGATTCATCTTTGTCTTGTGGAATATTTCAGAGGATGACGTAAACTGCTACAATTACTGTGAGATAGAGGTATAGCAGATGAAGATTTCAGTTTTATCATTTACAGAGGCTTCTCTCTCATACCAGTAGGAGATCAAGGTTATATCTGGCATGTTTTCTCTACGTTGGTAATGGTACTCAATTTTCCTTTTCTTGGCAAAAATATATATACTCATAGTACACTACAAGTTAGTCTTTAGCCTTTTTATATTTTATTTGAAAGTGAATACGTTTGCACAAAATTATTATCAAGTTAAACGATTTAGTCCTAGAACTTTCTTCAAAGTACTAGGATTCATTAGTTTCATAACTGTCAGCCTCACTACTATGTAAGGAGGTCTCATATACTCAGTTTCAGAAAAGTACAGGAAAGAGGAAGGCTTATGGGAAAGGCAACCTTTTGCACTGAGTCATGTGCAAACATCTTCCGATCTCTCCTGATATGATATCAGCAAATTTCAATGCATGGGAAAAAACACATGAGTGGATGAGTGCTAGAACATGCTAGAGATAATGGAAAGTTTCTGCTAGACTGGGAAACATAAGAATCTAAAATGTTTATATGTAGTGGGTCAGCAATGTGCTGATTCACACTTGTATAGTTTGTCCTCTAGTTTAGTTTAGACAACTGATGATTTTTCTTCTCTCAAAATGCCATTACAACATAAAAAAACCTGGTTATTTGCTTTCCTGACAATTAAAACCATAAAAAGTGCTACTCACAATCCAGACATTCACTCAGAAACATCTGGTGGGTTCTTGTGCGACAGCAGGGTCTGGAGGCATCCTCTGCCCTATGTGCTGTGAGGTTATGGCCAGCCCCTCACACTGAAGTCCTCTGGGGCTTTCCTGTCCATCCTTCCACAGAGGTCCAACTCAAATGCCTGATGTGATCCCTCTGAACGGGATGGAGAAGGGCACAGAGCCTCCAGCAGCTGCAGGTCCCCCATTTGGTTGGTGGGGGCAGCTGTCCAGCAGCCTAACCTGGCTCTGCCCAGAACGAGTACCAGCTTTGATCCACCCTTGCAAGAAGGTCATGGTGGCCTTCCTTTCAGACAAAAGCTTTCACTCTGAGAAGAGCAAGTGGGGGAGTTCTCCCTTTTAAGAGTTGATTTTTTCTTTGTTTTTGTTTTGTTTTGTTTTGGTTGGTTGGTTTTTAAGTCTGTTATCTACATTGCATAAATTGATGTTTCTGTTTGTTGCTGTTTGAAAACTGATTTGTATTTTTATGTCTAAATGCCTGTTTATATATGAACAGCATATTTTTAAACATTGCTAGGGATTTTCACGTTGACACTGTACTGTCTTAGTGACAGTAGTTGAGCGGTAAAAGTTTTTAGTGACAGAAGAACACTGGATTTGGACTTGAGTAATTTATGGGAATTATTTTGATGCTTGTTTTTACTTCTGTAGGTTTTTTCACGGGTTCATTTTTAAACTATCCATAGGCAAAAACAGTAATGAAGGAAGAGCTACAGTAGAAAAAAACCACAATTAATATTGGACCAACTATTAAAAAACATCTCCAACTCTTCTAGGAATCAAAAATGATTGCTTCATTAAATAAGAAATGCAGACTAGACATGATGATCTTTGTGGTGGACACAGAATTTTAAAGATACTTCTTAACAGCAAATTTCCAGAACTGTGAAAAAGTAATTTGAAGAATGTAAGACACAAGTAATATGGATTTCTAGAAATGATTTTGAAAGTCTTCAGTTGGAAATAAAAAAATGAGCTCATTGTGTCAAAACTTAAAGGCAATACTCCAGATGAATGACCAGCAGAAAAATCCCCCAGATCTTCAAGCTTAACAACTTTTTTTTGACTACATGGGTAAAATTAGAAGATTCCGTGGAAAGTGTTAAAAATGTGGTCAAAATACATAAGCAAAACTCCTATTTTCATCTGAAGGACAAAGATATTTTACTCTTGCAATACATAAACAATTCCAATGAATCACTTTTAAAAATTAAATAAAATAGCAAAAATATAAAAAATAAATAATTTTTGAATTCTCTTTGCTCATAGTTCAAGACTAGTGCAGGCTATCTTCAAACTGTTATAGATTGAAAATTTTTTCAATGCATTAAAAACTCTGTACTTGAACACTTTACATTACATTGCACTTGTGACATCTGTGGTGAATTTGTAATAGGTAACTAATTTGGGAGATTATTTTAAAGTATTATTTGGACTTGTTTCAAGGTTACAGTGTGAAAAGCAAAACTGGTTTTTAAACAACTCAGTACAATGAACTTGACTTAAAAGCATTCCTTAAGTTTCAAAAGAACTATATATATCCTTGTGAGAGTACTGCAGCACAATTCAGGATGATTTATTAGGATCACCAGCTCTAAGGCTTATGGGCAGAAAGATAAAAACTTCAGTATTGACACCTTGAAAGCCTTGTGACACAGAGACAATTAGCCCTGTAGAAGTTATAAAAAGAAGCTTGGGTCAGGAAAATGCTTTGACAAGAATGCTGCCCAGTCATTTCCTTTTGAAGAAGACAGAAAATGTGAGCTTTAAAAATGAACATGCTGGCACCTCCTAAGAAAAAAACACTGTTTCCTCTACCTTAAGGTTACATGCTATAGCCTTACTAACTATAGTGGAAGGAAAGGGGACACTGTCGTAGGAGGAAGTGCAAACAGTTGAACACTACCAGCAGTGTCATTGTCTCTCTTTTTCTTGAAGTCAGAGAGAATGTTTTGGCAAAGGTGACAAACTGTCCCCATGGTTGCTGGGAGTGCAAGATCCAGCACAGCTCTGTGTGGGAAATGCACAGTCAGCTGCATGGGGAGTTTGGCAGAGAAGAAAAAAGCAGTGATGTAAGAAAGCCATAGTATTTGTGTCAGTAAGTGATGACAAGTTTCCCAACAACTGATGAAACAGAAAATTCTTACCAAAACCAAGAACTGTTGGAATTGTTTATCTGGATATCATATGTAAGAAAAAACCCCAAACCCCAGTGTTCATTTTTACATCTTCTCCATCTTGGTTGTTGATCCATTGATTTCCATTAAAAAACCCCACAGAAAAAAACCCCCAAAATACAATAGCTGTCATAGAACAAAGTTGATGATGTCCTCCATATGTGACTTGGAATAAGTTTAAAGAAAAAAACGAACTGTTCCTTGTGAAATTATTAGAAGGCAAGTTAGCAGAAGGCAAATAGGAAGAATTCCTTTATAGTGAGGAACTTGTAGCATCACCATTCATACCCTGCAGACTACTAACAATATGATAGAAACTGTAGTATGTACCTGTAAAAGATGATTTTGCTATCTCAGGGCAAAAGTTTATGCTTCTAAGTGTAAGTGGTCTGATTTTCAGGTGCCTTTAACCACACGTATGGTGCACCAAATTTCGTGGTATGTGCTGAATTTCTGCTGTATTAATCAAAAGGAGGATGTGGATGCCCAGTATCAGTTAAAAACCAGGTCACTTCTTCAGGCAGGCTTAGGTATTGATGTGGGCCCTTGATTTCAGATATTCATGTTTCAAAAATTTGAGTTTACTACAAATTTATAAAGCAAATTCTTCATCCAGTGAAGAATTTATTTCTGTGCTCCTCAGTGCTTTTTGTTGCTGTTCTAAGGGAAAGCACTGCAAGCTGTCTCTCTAAGCAGATAAGATTGTGATAAGCTGCAGCAGTTTAGTAAAGTCTTTTTCACTCATTTTATAACATAAAATAAAGTATAGTTATATTTTACTTTTTTGTTCTTGGAAATTTCCTTACACAATTCATGGGATAGTTTTATTAGATTGTCACTGGTCAAGGATCATCAATAAGTTTGGCAGAAGGCAATGGAACAAGTTCTGTTAATTGCACACATTCAAGCTTGCTAGGTACAGTGGTGTGGGATGCCTTTGAGATGAAAATATGTCCCTTTTTTTGTAAAACAAATACATTTTAGGGAGATTAAGAACAAAAGATACCTGTCTTGCACATGATCAGTTGCAGATGATTTCGAAAAAGCTCAGAGCTCTTGGTGTCTCTGATGATAGGCCTTTGGACTCAGACCTACTCCAGTCTGTCATATTATTTTTCATGTATTGTTCAGGCTAAACTTCAAATCTTCAAGTCTTCAAAGAAAGAAAAAGGTTAAATTAAATTAAATTTATACATTGTAAAAGGTGCTTGCTATTTAAACAACTTTAATTTTAAACATGTATTTTGAAACAGATAGAGGTCCAGCTTCTTAATATTCCTTAATAAGCTCCCAGCTCCATATTTGTGCAGACATTTAGGAGGGATAATTAATATGTAAGCTCTCCACCTCCCATCCCCTAGGCTTTGCACCAATTACACTGCAACAGTAGCAATTGTCTGCATTAGTAGCTGAACTAGGAATTTGACTGAGTGAAATGGAGAATGAGAACACTATTTCTGACAGGTGAGGAATGGAGAGACAAAATTCCCTTGCAAGTGTCTCTATGAGAAAACCATCATCCACTGTGAGTTCTCCATTGAGTCCTGACACTTGCCATGCTGTTGAGTTAACCAGGTAGAAAGTACCTTTGAGTGTCAATATGTGTCTGTTTTAGAGACAGTTCAGGGAGACTGAGGGACTGGAGTCTCACTGAATGTGCAGGGAGAGCAAAGCTTGACTACTTGTCACCATAAGAAATACAGGACAGAGTAGGTGCTGTTCAAGTCCCCATTTCTCTTTTATCCAGCACAGAATCAAACATATAAAAGTTTAGTGGATTTGGGGGTCTTTAAATCTCATTGTAGACAAAAAAAAAGATAACGATGCTCTGTAGCAAATGACATTAAAATATCGATATAAAATAGAATAAATTAGTAATGAGAAATAAAATATTTACAGTATAACTATGTCTCCTATTACAACTTCCTCACTCTGACAGCATTGTCAGCTGTGTCTTGCAGAGTTTCTGTGGCTCAGGCTCATAGTAGAGGGTAAATCAAAGCCATGGAATCTCTATATTTCAGATACCCCTAGTTTAATTGCATAAGACCTTCAGTTATTCAGGTAATCACAAGTGGGGGAACACTTTCAATTGGAAATCTGACACCAGTACTGCAGCAGAAGGCTGCCTACTAAAAACTTGTCTCATTGCAGACAAATAAGACTAAGTGTGAAATTTCCTAAATCTCACACAGGTGTCACAGCAGAAGCACAGACTCCTGCATAACCCAAAACCTGCTAAACTGTGATGAAACTTAATTGTGCACTTTTTCTTGAAAGTTGAGAAAAAAGAATTGAGGTTCAGGGAGGTTACCTCTGTCTCATGTGCTGAAATCCCTTGGATTGTATAGGCAGTGGGAGCACAAGAAGCCCTCCAAAATACTTCAAATTCTGGAAAAAGATTTCTACCTTGAATGATGCTTCAGGCTGTGTCTCCATGCTTTTCCACTGAAAAATTCAGTAAATGAGCATCACCCAAGGTACTTGCAGTGGATGAATTCATGTGACTTCCTCTCTAACAGCCTATGTGTTCAGGGATAGTAATTAGGGGCAGTGAGATAACAATCATCCCTCTCTCCCTCTAATCACTAAGTCCACTGGACTTGCTCCAGTATGTCCTTCTCTTTCTTGCAGTGGTGATCCCTCAGACAGAATATAGTACTACAAATGCAGTTTCAAAAGTAGCAAAAAGTCCTTCCCTAGATCCGTTGTCTGCACTTTTATAGCCAGGATACTGATGGCCTTTGCTGCAGATGCTGCTACTTGTTTTACTTGTCCACCAGGCCCCTGAGGTCCATTTCTGCAGAGCTGCTTCCTAAATGTGTGCCTTGTAGCCTGTACTATCTCATGGAGTTGTTCCCATTTGAGATGCAGGACTTTGCATTTGCTTGTCATAGAATTCCTTCAGTTGGAATGGACACATAAGAACCATGAAGTCCAAAACCCTGCTCCTCACAGGACTGCCTAAAGCTAACCCATGTGACAAGCATCATTGCCCAGGCTCTCCTCGATCTCTGACAGGCTTGGTGCCATGACCACTTCCCTGGGGAGCCTGTTCCAGTGACCAGTCAACCTCTCAGTGAAGAACCTTTTTCTAATGTCCAATCTGAACTTCCCCTGCTTCATCCCATTTCCTCGTATCCTATCTCTGGTCACCAGAGAGGAGATCAGCACCTGCCTTCCACTGCCCCCCTTGAGGAAGCTGTTGGCTGTGATGAGGTCCCCCCTCAGCCTCCTCTTCTCCAAGCTGAACAAGCCAAGTGACCTCAGCCACTCCTTGTAAGTCTTGCCCTTGAGGCCTTTCACCAACTTTGCCCACCTCTGGACACTCTCATAATTTGATGTTCTCCTTGTGTTGATGTGCCCCAAACTGAGCACAGGACTCAAGGTGGGGCCTCACTGTGCAGTGCAGAGTGGAACAACCACCTCCCTTGGCGGGCTGGCGATGCTGTGCCTGATGCACCTCAGGGTATGTTTGACTGTTTTGGCTGCCAGGGCACTGCTGACTAATATTCAACTTGCTGTCAACCCAAACCTCCAGATCTCGTTCCAAAGAGCTTCTCTCCGGACTGTCATCTCCCAGTTTGTACATGTAACCAAGATTATACCCACCCCAGGTGTAGAATCTGTCACCTGCTCTTGTTAAATTTCACATGGTTGCTGATTGCCCAGCTCTCTGTCCAGAGTATATCCAGGTCTCTCTGTGAGGCCTCTCTACCCTCAAGGGAGCTCACACCCACTCCCAATTTAGTATCATCAGCAAACTTAGCTAATTTGCATTCTAGTCCTGCATCCAGATATTTTATAAAAATATTAAAAGTTTTGCTGACAGCCTGTTTCTCCAGCTTGTCTAGGACCTCTGAATAGCAATATATTTGGTATCACCTGCAAACTTGCAGAGAGTACACTGCTGCCCATGATGTTAATGGAGACACTAAGCGGTGTTGGTCCCAGCATTCATCACTATTAACTGTCTGTCAGCTGAAATTTGCACCACTGATGATGACTCCTTGAGGCCAGCAGTCCAGCAAACTTCCCACTCACATTATTGTTCACTCATCCAGCCCATATCTTACCAATTTGGTGATACAGAGACTGTGAAGACTGTGTCAAAGGCCTTGATAAAGTCAAAGCATGCGGCATAATCCTGCCCTTTCCCTTGTATCAGTGCCAGTCATCTCATCACAGAAAAACACCAGGTGGTTCTGGCATGATTTGGCCTTGGTAAATTAATGTTGAATCTTTGCAGTCATCTTTTATACGACTGGAGAAGACTCCTAAGCACATTTGGTCCATCCTCTTCCCAGGATCTGAGGTGTGGCTGACTAGCTTGTAGCTCCTGGGTTCTTATCAGTGAAAACTGAAGCAAAAAAAGGGATTGAAGACCTCATGTTTCTCCTTGTTACCTCTCTGTCCTGGTTTCTACTGGGATAGAGTTAATTTTATTCCTACTAGCTGGCACAGTGCTGGGTTTTTTTATATTCAATATGAGAATAATGTTGACAACATGCTGATGATTTGGTATTCGCTCAGTAGTGTTTACACTAAATCAAGGGCTTTTCAGTTTCACCTACTCTGATAGGAGATGAACAGGAAGCCGGGAGTGGGCATGGCTGGAACAGCTGATTCAAACTGACCAAGGGAATATTCCATACAGTAGAATGTCATTCTTGGTATATAAACTGAGGGGAGTTGTCCAGGAGCTGCTGGGGAATGGGGTGGGCATTGGTCAGTGGGTGGTGAGCAACTGTGTGGTGCATCTCTTGTTTCTCTTGGGTTTTATTCCTCCCTCTCTCTTTTGTTGTCTCACTTTTCAATCTTCTTTTTCTTCTTATCCTTATTATTATATTTTACTTTATTTCAATTAGTAATCTGTTCTTATCTCCATCTATGGGCCTTGCCTTTTTTCCCTGATTCTCCTCCCTATCCTACTGGGGATTGAATGGGGTAAATGACTGCATGGTGCATAGTTTCTGGGGTTCTCAGTCTCCTTAGATGTCCTTTTGCTACCTCTGTCCTTATAGAAAAAATTCTTGCTGACTTTGTTTTTCCTTTTTTCCCCCTAAAAATATGCTGTCTAGATTTTTCCGCATAATGACCAGATCCTGAATTTCTTGTGTCCCATGTGCTATTCATAGAGGAGAAACACCAAGAAAAAACACAACCATATAGCTGATTTGCTATAGGATATAGTGAATCCCACCTGAGGATGTCTGGGATTCTCTCAGCACATCTTCCTGGATGGTGAACAATTATTACAGCAGGATCTCTGCAGCTTGCCTGCCTTAATTCTGTCTTCAAATTAAGAGGAACAAACTGGGAGGAATGGCCATCATTGCAATGGACTAACTGGTACAAAACATGAGTGGGAGTTCATGCCAGCTGTGGAAGAATACTAAAAAGGTGTTTATTTTTATGTTAGGAGCTACAATGAAAATATTCCTGTACTTTATAAAATCATGTAATATAAACAAGAAGAAATTCCTGTAAATAAAAGTTGTAACTTCTGTATCAGATGCAGGTATTCTTTCTGCTAAGTTGTCCTTCAAATAGCAACCTTTTGGTCAGAGTTTATAGGGTAATAAATTCCAAGTATTATATTTACAGAGATATGTAGACAGCCAACATTATGTTTCACAGTTTCTGTGGTTCCATCTGCATCAGTCTCGTACATGCCATGTGGTGCCCAATGACTCATGGCCCTGTGCCTCAAGGCTCACCCTACCCAGGGTGTGCTTCTTGCATCTGCTGCTGCTTGGTCTTAGCTTTGGGTATCTGATGGGATCGTGTGCTCTTAGGACATCATCATCATCTTCTTTGTATGACTGTTCATTTCTATGTGTCTGAAATAATGCAAACGGTTTTGTTGGAGCCTATTAGGGTAGCGATTGTATAGCATGCAGTGGAATACCTGTGTTTCACAGGAACATGGGAAGTCACAGGGGAAAATATCCTTACAAGCTGCCTGACAGTGAATAATTAGATAGGAAACTGGTGTGAAAATATAATTCCTTGATGTTAAATAATTTTTTTTTCTTTTGAAACCAAACTTTGCTTTAATTAGCAATAATGACAGGATCCTTCTCTTCTTCATCTGGCTTCAACTCTAGTTTCCTTTAAAATGTGGTTTTATGGAATCCTTTTATAACTCTCACTAGTGACAATGGTTTTCAAATGTCATCAGCTGTTTAATGTTTAACATGCTTTCTGTTGTCCTTAACCTCAGAGTTTACCAGATTAGATATTCATTTCCTTCAAGGGGGATAAAAAAAGGAAATTTTCCTGGCTGATGTTAACAGAATATTCTATATTTACAGTTGTTTGCATTAAGCCATGATCTGTCAATACTTAGGAAATAGCAAAGGTGTTTTCCCATTACTACTAGAGTATGACCCTTTGAAAAATGTTCTTTCTTTTAGAAATTGAAAAAATGTTCCATGACAGTACTGCCTTTGAAGGCACAAAGGTTGCTGAAGACAGCAAACTTTTCTGTATACGTAAAATTGTGAAAAACGGCTGTAAAAAAACATACTGATACTAATGACATATTGAGTTGGTCATGGAGGTCTAGAAATGGCTGAAAAGCTGCATGAACGAAGCTTCTAGTTTCCATCTGTAAGCTGTGCAAGGATTGTTTTTTAAGTACATACAGGTATCTCTGATATTGTAATTGTGTAAAGTGCCCCTAAAGATCTGTTGCCCCTAACTACCCTTTGGTTTGTTTTTTTTTAACTTCCTTTGTGAGTATTTTGTTGTAAAATACTTTAAAATATATATATATATTTCTAACATAAAAAACAAGAAAACCACCAGTGCTGACTCGATGCCTTTCTTTTAGGGAGGCAGAATGGTGTAGAGCAAATATTCACTCCAGATCCATGGGAATCTCTCATGGGGGACCTTTGCCATGCAATGTGAACGGATAATTCAGGTTCTGTTTTATTTTCAGTTTCTTTACAGAAAGCTGAAACCATCCAAGTACATTGTTGACAGAAAAGGACTTCTAGAAGATACTTGCCTTTGATCTCCTGCCATACTGTGCTGTGGAAGTTATCAAGTGCTCTCAGAACTGCTAGAGCAAATTTTGCCCTCTGAATGCTCTTATCCATCAGAGCTGTGTCCCATATCTCTAACAGCTGTCACAGTTTTCTCACAGAGTTATCTCCATCTGAAGGAGAGCAGGTGTTATTTCTAGCACTCCTTCGTGGCCTGGCATCAGCAGTCTCTCACTATCACTGCAGGACCATGGCAATGCTCCAAGCTGCACATTTCCCACAAACACCGGATGGCAGGGATCTAGGGATTAACCACAGGGCCCACACCTAATTTTCTGATATAAAATTATAGCACTCAGGAGGTTTATTTCACCTACCTATATTCTTTTTCCTCTAGTCACATTAGAGTAATATTAGAGTTCAAATTGTCATCATCCCGAGGACAGGGGGTCTCGTTTTTGCTTGTTTTGGGCATACGCTCTGGCCTCACGAAAATCATAATCTTAGCTAAGTGAAAAAAAAAAAGCTTCCTTTTCAACACCTCTTTCAAGTATGGGAAACAGATGGCTCTCTCCATGCTTCATGACTGTTACCATTTGATGTGAAGTATCTCCAGTGTTTGAGTTTGACACATGCAAGGGCACCGCTCTCTGCTTTAACACATCTTCCATATCTTGAAGATATTTAGGGATGCTACAAGGCACCAGTTCAGAACAGTCCCTTAGGCTATGGTTGCTTTATGATGTAGTTGCTATAAATGAGAAAAATGTCCAGTAGCTATTATGGAGAATACTGTGCCTCACACCAGATATGCATCTTTATTGCCTGGCTGCCCATTCAAGACAAAGTGACTGTCACAAAGGAAGAACCATCTCTATTTCACATCTCTGATGCAGTTGAATAGATCAGAGCATCACCCATGTTCATGATCCCTTTCTGCTAGACAGACCAAAATCATGTAGGAGGACCTAATTTTTCTCTGGATAGCTCTAGACAGCTCCAGATATCTTGCCTATCTAAAGTTCCCATTTACCTATTTTTGCTTAATCACATAGAGCATCATTTAGCCTGAAGCAAAAAACTTGGAGGATTGGAAAAAATCAGTGCTGGATTCATGAACCTAAGAAACTCCACAGGGTTTTTTTTTTGTTTATGAATTTGCTGTTTCTTTGCTACCTACTTGTTCTCCAAACTGTGTGTTACTAATGTTGGGGGTTCTTAATGAATGAGGGATCTTCATTAGAGTTCTTCAGCAGTGTAAATAATACTTTCTATACCTAATTTGTTTCAACAATGAAGTTTGCTTTTTTTAAATTACATAGTAAGACTTTAAAAAGTGGAAGATGAGTAGCAAAATTTCATCAGTTTTAAGTTAATGTAATACAGTAAAATTTCCTTGACTAGTTTCAAGGAAGCTTATGCTACTGGTTTTCCACACTGGAGTCAATTAGAACCTTAATATTATCTTAAATTTTAACATTCAGTATCCTAAGTCATAAAAAGATTGAGTATGGAACACTCATAAACACATAACATAAATTACAATTCCCCAGCAGTGATGTACTGTTACACACAAAACCTTAGCAGAAAAGGCAGAATATTTATAAGTCATCACTGTGGTTTTGTGCTGCAGAAAAGAAAAGCACTAAGGACTATTTGGAATGCTTGTTATTTATTTCTTTTCCTCCACTGCTTTCATTGCAATGAAAGAAATACTACAGGAAACTATTATTTCAGTTATTGTGCAAAGGATGAATGGCAGCAGTAATACCATCCCCTGTTTCAGCTATATTTTGAAGTAGGGTACATTAACAACCAATTATATAACTTTGAAGAGGTTTGATATCTGTGCCTGGGAGTCTTATTTGCACATTTCAACAATTTTGGGTATGTTAATTTCCCCACTGATTTGAAGCTTACTATCTCACGCTAACCTGCCACTTCCTTCATGGCTCCAGAAACTGTTGCTGTGAATCTCTCTTTCTACTGCCTTCCTCTCCCTCTGTGTCACATGTGGAGTTCAGTCAGTGACCTTGGCATGCTCATGTCCCTGAACCCTGTCATTTTTTTGTGGGTGTAGTCCTAAATAACATGCCAGGTTGTCCCCAAACCACTTGACTAAGCAGTAAATTGAACCCAGCTCCTAAACTGTCCTTCAAACCATTTTCCTAAAGTCTATTTGTCTGTGCATAAAATATTGTGGCAGACGACGTTGCCACATCAACTACTTTGTAAAGAATTATGGCTTTGGAATGGTGATGACTGCTTAAATATCAAATGGGCTTATTATGTGTTCTTTGAAGTACACATATTGTTTCTATTTGAAATACTGTGCATTAGATAACTGCAATGTCCCACAAAAACAAATAATTGGTATCTGAAGCTTCCTACAATTGAACATTTTACCGATAGAAGGATTATAACTGATGATATGGACAGTGCAATAAAACACGACAAAATGTAATGAAATCCTGTACCTTGTCTTAACAGATTTACTTGCTTACTTTCTTTTGATGTTTTCAGCAAGACTAGAAGCCCAAACTGCCCAGTCTACTGGTTCTAGGTTGTGATATCATGACAATGCCTTTTGAACTGGCAGAAAAATACTGCCCCAACCCTAAAACATGTCACTGACATTGTGGAGAAAAGCCATTTTGAGGTGATGCTTTCATAGCTCATTTTGAAGAATGCAATGGTTAAATAAAAGTGACTAAAAGTGGAGCAAATAACAAGGCATCTCATTTCAAATCAGTTTCTTTTACAGCCTGCAGTAGTGTCATCAACCTGTAATCTGCCTTCTAACTTCAATATTTTTGTTGAGAGAAGGTGGGGAAGTGAAATTTAACTTTCAAATCTGATACATAATAAAGGAACAGACCATCCTGGGAGCAAGCACTTTTCAGACCAAAGGTGACCAAACAGAGTCTGGTTTCTCCCAGAAGACATGCCTTCTCAGCCCTTAAATCCATGTCTTCTCTCTTGTACCTCCTTCACTTAAATCAATGCAAAACAAAAAAACATTTTTTTTTTCTTTGTATTATCTGAAAAGGATGGCTGTTAGGAGAGAAAAGTGCTCCTTTAGAAATCAGAGGGTTGAAGTGCTTTAATTTAAGCTCACATGATTAAGGATGTAAAGTTTAAAATTTGAGGGCAAATGAGGCTGGCATTCTAGAAAAATCAATACAGATCAATTTACCTCCAATTATTTTCTTATTGCTATCCTAGAGAAGAACACCTGGGTTACTAAAATAGAAAATAGTAGTGGAAGTTCATTGCATATCTCAATAAAAATTAAGAGATGAAGTAAGAAAGAGAGAGACTATGGCCTCAGTTATGCCAGTGTTAGGGAAGGATTTACTAAAAAAGAATTTAATCTCACCACCTTTTTTAGCCCTTAATCATTTGAATTTGGTTCCCATGATGGAGAACACCTGTACAATGCCCACCTTAGCCGTACAGTGTGACCTCATTCAATCTTTAGCAACTCTCATCAATCTTTAATGGAGGTATCTGGAAAAGGTGTATCGGTGGAAAATCCAATTCTCTTTATTTGGTGATTCATTTGAAATCCTAAATAGACGCCTCCCTCGCCTCCCCGCTTCCCCCCCAAATTACCAGATAATAGAAGTAACAAGTCAAACTAGACAGGATCTCTTTCTACAAGCCTCCATTACAGTTCCCTTTCTTCCCTGGACTATTTGGGTTACTAGGGACTTGCTTTAAGAAAACCAGTTTCCTCAAGACTAAAAATCTGAGTATATGTTACATGCCAGAAGTAGGAAAATTTTACCTACCCCATGAGAATTTTCATTGATATCTAATAGATGCATGTATTTCATGTGTGTGTGTGTCTATAGATCTGACTATTATGTACACACATATGGCAATATCTAATTAACATGAAGAAAAAAATTCCACTTTACAAAAGATATTAAGCCATATAAAGGTGTGACATTTATATCAAGAGCCAAGTTAGGAACGACTTTTGCCATTTAAATTGCCAAGTTAAATACAGCACAATTGAAGCAAACCTGTCCCTCCAGGCATTCATAAGCTTACATTTGGGAGCTCTTGGAAGTTAACTTAGCACCAATAGTATCTTATTTAACTTGGCTGTTTAGAGGGCTAACCCTTCAGCAACTTGGCTCATACTGGCCGTATCACACCTTTACATGACTGACCTTCCCCTCTCAACTTTCCCTCTTTTAGTGCATGCTGAGGGTTTTTGATCAGATCTGATTTATGCTGTTTTGGCCAATTAGCATGAAAGACAAAAACAAAATCTCTGAAGGACAGGTCTGCAAGTATAAAATATAATTGGATGTAAATGGACCTGTTCACATTCTTTTTGCCTTAGCTCAACACGAGAGCGTTAAGTGCCAGCTGCCTGCTTTTGCCTGTAGTCTGTGCCACCTTACAAGGAACTTTCCCCAAAGCCTGGGAGTCGGAACATTTTTTTTTTGCTCTTGTGCAGAGCTCATGCTTTGCACTAAAAGAAGCACGTATCTGCTCTGGGAGGCAATTAGGGCTGGGTGCAATTACAGAAGAAAATGGAGAGGGCAGCTGGTGTGTTACTGAAGGGTTCTGCCATAATATGTCAGGGCATGCATGCAGTAGAGCTAGATGGTAGTGTTAAAAGTGCACAGAGGTCCAGATCTTGACTCTTTTGGTAAATACAAGCCTGAAAGACGCTAAATTAGAGTATTGGATTCCTGTGGAAAAGTGTCAGTTGTGACTACCACAGTGAAGAGAGAATTCGGCAAAGAAAGGAATTTATTTTTGACAGTAAAATGCTGTTGCCATATTGGGCATGGGAAACCGAACTTCTTCAGATTGCAGATGATACATAATTAAAGACACTCCCAGGAGACTTCTACCATTTGAGTCAGCAAAACCAGAATAAATGGCAATGGAATCTGATCGAAATACTGTGCTGCAATCTTTGTAGATTATTACCTGAGATAATTAAACACTTAGAAGTCATAGTAATGCCTGCAGTATAAGCACTTAGATTAGATAGAAAGGACACAAAAGGACTTCTCTGAGATGTGTACGTCACCGCGTAAGCAGTGTCATTCCATCTTCTGATCTGGCATGATATTCCAGTCTGTGCAATAAAACCTCTCCATTCAAGCTGATACATGGACAGAGATGCAGGGGGAGTAAACGAAGAGGGGTCAAATGGCCCCCAAGAACCGCGGTGGATAAAGATGGATTTATCAGTGGTAGGAGATGGGAATGAGTATATTACCCATCTTCTTGGTGGTAGTAACTGTGTAACACACAGAGTGAACAGCACCCTTTATACTGTTCTGAAAATTGGCCCCACATCAATGAATTTAATATTACATAGCCAGGGTATGGTTCTGTTTACAGCCAAGCCTAAGGAAGTGGTGTCTTCCACGAGAGGAATGAGGAGAACCTTTCCCAGTTTCTGGGATGTAGCTGCTCTTCAGGAATCAATGGTGGACTTGGCACTGCTGGGTTCACAGTTGGATTCAATGATCTTAGAGGTCTTTTCCAACCTAAATGATTCTAGGATTCTGTGACTCTTGGCCATATGGGATGTGAACAAGCAGGATGACATCTTGCAGTGCAGGCAAAGCCAGTGATGGAAGGATCTTATATCTACATCCACCAAGGCAGACTGGCCAAGGATATATCCATGAGTCTAATTGAATATCTGTTTCCTCCTGGTATCTGGGTTGGTGTTTCATTGAGCTGAGTAAATAAAGATGCTTTAGTAGAAGCAGATGCATCTTGATGGTACATCATCAGCAAACCCTTTATCTATGTTGTTCAGAGCTAAAAATTAAACCAATTAGTGCCTGGATTTGTGCTCCACCTTGCTATCTCATATCTCTGATGCCAGTTTTCAAGAACAAGATATGCAAAGAAGCGATAACTTTTTTCACACATTTTGCTGTAGGTAATGTTTATGGTCTTCTCTTTTTATTTGAACACACTGTGCTGGCACATCCTGCTGTGCAGTGAAATCATCTGATCTCAGGGATTAATTACGCAGAATGAAACCGGAGCTCAGTTTTCCTGCTTCCATTATATGTCATGTTAAATACCAGTAGTTTCTGATTTCTGTGTAAATATTTCACATGATTTCAAAAGTTTAGTTTCAGGACATAGAATGAAAAATAGGAGACAAGACAAAATAATATAAGCTAGTTGGAAGGAAGGAAAAACAAATGCAGCAGTACAGTAAATTGTTTTCCAATTGAAATAGCAAGTGACAGATCTGAAATGACCTATGAGTTTAACTCCACAGATCCCTGTTTTTTAAAGACTATTGAGGTTGTTTAGTTTGGTGGTGTTGCATAGAATGTGGAATTTCCATTAAAATTTCTGCAGCCAAAACCTACTATTCTGAACAGAAAATGAGATTTAGTACAGTGCTTCAAGAGATGGAGTACTCATTATCACTTAGACAAAAATTTCAAGGGATTGATTAAACTGCAATAAAGGATTTCAGTTATCTGTGTTGAGATCTAAAATTAGTCTAAAATCTGAATTCACAAATCCCAATCATCTGTGCAAAACTCTCTCCACACAAAAATCAGATCAATCTTCACAAGTTTGATATTAGAGTTAGGGAGGAAAGAGAGAACCAATCTGTGCAGTCTACTACTTAATGAGTGCACAGTAAAATGGTGCTAAAATATTTTATATTTGCTTAGGCTGCTTTCTAAGCTTTTTCCTAAGAATACATAGATTATATTTGCTACAGTACACCATTTTTCTGTGGAAGCTCAGTCTGTGTCATAAATTCAGTGAAATAGAGCACTATATGAAACTGCTTAACATGGATCTCACTTTTTCTGCTGTAAACTAACCAGACAAATTAAAGTGGGCTGAGGAGACAGAGCCTGTACTGCAGCGAGTAAAACTAAACTCTGCTTGAAAGTTACAGAGAAAAACTGACTGAAGTGTTTGTTTAAAACAACAAAATTAGACAGATCTTTGTATATCTATCAGGGTACAGGTTGAAGGGAAGGATGTTATTTTCTTTTGATTCTTTGCAGTTTAGCAGTTGTCCATTGCTCACTTTCTAATCCAAAGTGCATCTTTTAGATGAGGTCTTGTCTCAATTCGCTTGAAATTTATCTGATAAGAAAAGCCATTTTTATCTCTGATGTTGTAAAGATGGGACTCACTGGTAAAAGTGTGTGGCACACCCTATTTGATTCAGCATGTAGTTAAAGACAAAAGGAATATTAAACTTTGAGCAGTTACTTTGTCATCTGTTTTGATATCTGAATTTTGATGGTACATTTTCATAGAGAAAAAGAGGAATATTGAAAAATGTGAATTCTTTGGCAGTTGTCAGTGTCGATATGAAAGGCTCCACACCCTGTTTTTTTCTAAAAACTGTTCTTGCTAATTCTGATCCCTCATCTCAGTTTTATGCCAAAAGTCTTCTTGGTTGGACTGGGGTGTTGCAATCAACATTTCTGGCTTTCCTTGTGTTATATCCATTCTGTTTCTATCTGCTCAGACTTTACTTCCATCAATAGTTAATGTAGTTGCTCAGCTTTGCACACTTCTACCAATATCTGTCATCCTCATTTCTCTTCTCTCCTTTTAGTGTCCTCTATTCTTATACCTACTCATATATTCACACTTGTATTTCTGAAAGAGATAAACCTTTTTTTTCCCATCTCCCTGCTAGTGATCTAGTCAATCTGCATGAAATAGGACAGAGGTGCTCTTTGCACCTCTCTGGCTGAGTCTAGACTTATTGTTTGTTGTTAAGTGCCATGCAATACATGGCTTTATCTATCAATTGCTGACAAAGAGCTGGTGTGTACAACAGTGCCTTTCTGGGTCTAAGATTTACCTCCTGGGGATACCAGAGCTATCTGTGATGGGTCTGGCATGTGCTCAGGCACATGGAGGCCCAGGTACCTCCACACAGCCAGAAGGAAGATTGTCTAGATTGTCTCACTCTATGTGTATATATATGTGTGTACATATGTATACCCTTAAAGCACAGAGGACAGGGCCTGATTCAACCCCATAGTGCTGGGGGCTGGCCTTTGCCAATACTTGTAAGTACTGCAAAAACAAATAGCAGTGGACATGAACTGCAACCCTGTGTGCAGACTTTTTTCCTGGCCACCTTGTCGTTTAGCACCATTTCCTTGTGCACAGGGCAATCTCCAGCCACAGAGTGGAATGTGTAAGGACTTGAGGTGCCATGGCTCACACTGGTTGCTGTTGACACACACACCTCTGGGATGCAGCTGTGTTGGTCACTCTTTGCCCACGTGGCCCTCTCCTACAACCCACCAGCTGAGCTGTGCTCATGGTTACTTTCCCTCTGGCTGAAGAGGTTCTCTGGAGGGCAGCCCCAGTGGCAGGGGATGGTGTCTGTTCGGTCTCTCAGGCATCTCGCAGTCCTGTGTTACTGCACCGTCAGCATCAACGTTCTCTTCTAAGGGGATAAAACATATGACTTGACAAATGCCTACATATCAAATATTGTGAACAAGTCAAAATCCACATATGCTGCTGGCTCAGTCCAATTATTCTGGTGGAGAGTCTAGGAGCAGTACTGTACCATACAGTGCTCTGATGCCTACACACTATTTTCTGTGCTCTTGCATAATTTGCAGGAATGTAAGCAGTTGTACGACCTCTAGGGAAAGTTTTCATGCTGCTTGGAACACAGGACTTCTGCTTTGAGAATATGCAGTCCCTCAGAGAAGGGACACAGTGGAAGCCGGTCGAGAGCAGAGCTACAAGGACAGCTTGGCTCAAAGGCTCTGTGCTAAGGATGCTGATACGTGCTGAGCACAAGTGTAATAAAAATAATTAAGTGGTTGAGATTTCTTTAGGGAATTGGGAAATGGGATTTAAATCTTCTTAGGTGGAAGAGGAAATTGAACTCTGTCCCTCTGCCCTCCCCTACTCTTCCAAAGCAAAGGTGATTTGGCTAATGTACACTGAGAGAAGGAGGACAAGGAAGTAGTAAATGGGTCATCAACAGTAGCTGCATATAAAAAAACCAGCAGAAACACCTGGTTGCTCTGGGACTCAAGTTGATTTGCTAAGAACATGTCTGTTAGACTGAGACCCCGAGGAGCAACTGGTGGTGGATTTCCTCATTTCTAGGTCCTTGCTGGGCTTTGGGGTAAACTTCTTTCTGACCTGAATGATGTTTTAAGCACTTTCAGAGTCTGTATGCTTGTGTTGCTTAACTGTCTGAGGAGCTTCTAGATAAAACTGCAATATGTCTCTGGAATTCAGGTACCTTTTACGAAGAGTTTAACATT
Source organism: Corvus cornix cornix (assembly GCF_000738735.6). Lineage (NCBI taxonomy): Eukaryota > Metazoa > Chordata > Aves > Passeriformes > Corvidae > Corvus > Corvus cornix. The sequence continues at coordinate 80,316,460 of NC_046332.1, forward strand.
GAGTGCAACAAACAGTTTTGCACTTTTGCAAAGGTGCTTATGCATCAGACTGAGTATCCTCTCAGCACTAATCTTCCTCCTCCACTGTCAAGTGTCCTTTCTTATAATGTTGTCGTGGTGTTGGCTGGGAAAGAGTTAATTTTCTTCCTAGGAGATGGAACAGTACTGTGTTTTGAATTTAGTATAACACTGTTAACACACTGATGTTTCAGTTGTTGCTAAGTACTGCTTACCCTTGGTCAAGGACTTTTCAGTTTCCCATGCTCTGGCAGTGAGGAGATGCACAAGAAGATGGGAGGAAGGGAGCATGACTGGTAAAGCTGACCCATACCAGCCAAATGAATATTTCATACAATAGAATGTCACATGCAGTATATGAACTGGAGAGAGTTGGCTGGGAGAGGATGTTCACTGCTCAGGGACTGGCTGGCCATCAGTCAGTGAGTGGTGAGCAATTATATGGTGTATCACTTGTTTTGCTTGAGTTTTATTCACTTCTCTCTCTCATTTTCATTACAATAACAATAAAGATAAAAATAAATTATTATTAACAGTATACTTTATTTAAATTATTAAACTGTTCTTAGCTCAAGAGTTTTACCTTTTTCTGATTCTCCTCCCCATCCCACTTATAGGGGGAAAGTGAGCCAGGAGCTTCATGGGACTTAGTTGCTGTCTGGGGTGAACTCACAGCACATGCAGAGTAAATATCATGTGAGTCACAGATTTTTGAAAAACATGCCTAAAGATAGAACATAATCTCTGAACCTGGCCCTGCAGTTCTCTGCAGTTAAACATAAATAGCTCATGCAATAAAATTAGCCTTCATAACATAGTAAAAAAGTAGAAATTCTCCTTTGAGAACTTAATACCAGGGATCACTTTCATTCCCTCTCATAGCCATTAATTTATTTAACAATAAAAATATGTAACATTCAAAGTGCAGTGTAAATGGCACCATGACTAAATTGTAAAAAAACCCCCCAACATTACATCAAAGATATAGTATTCTTTTGGAATGAACATGCTCATTTCTTTGTATAAATGAGGGCTCTCTTCCACAGAAGCAGAAATTGCTCTAACTGAAATATCTACTTAGTTAAAGCTTAATTTATCATTAACAACATGAGTCAGAGTTACCATAAGTCTATAAGGAAACAATAGGGGAAAATACACAGTCTTTACCCTGAATTCTCTGGCTCTGCTAAAGCTGGACAATTTTGAGTGTTTAAAGAAAAAAAAATGGGTTTGGGCATGTACTGTTACATCTACACCAGTAAATAAGCCAAGAGGAAGGCGCGAGCTTGAGGGCTGTCTCATGACTGCTTGCACCCTTCCTGGCACAGCTTCAGCTCTGGCGGCACTCTTGAGTGGCACCAGGCTAGGGCTGATGAAGGGGATTGTTTCCAGAAGAGAGCCAGAAGTGTGTTCTTCCTGCTCGTGGGGGAAGAGAGCTGACCCTTGTGCATGTGAGTGAGACAGCGTTGCTTGGCTTTGGGGTCAGAGACTGCTCCCCAGTTTATTTACTAGAAAAGGGGTAGCCTAAACTTTCATCTCTACTGTCAGATTAGCTTGGATTTGAGCCTGATCCCAGCCTATTTTCTTGTCCATACAAGCCTTAGTAGTGGCTTGTGGTCTGGCTCTGTCTGTAGGGAACCAAGTGGGGAAAAGTAAGCACAGAGAGTGTGACTGCTTCATCCTTCCCCACTGCCCCCGTGGATGGTATGAGTACAGCTGGTGCAGCCCAGCTGGCTGGAGAACAAGGCACCCCAGTGCTCTCTGCTCACCAGTGCCTGAACACAGGTTCCTCTCCCAGCCATCCCTGATTCTTCACCTCCCAACTCATGCAGCTGAATCCTCTACACATTTTGTAGCACCACCGTGTTTCTGGGTGACTGCAAAGACCTCGAGGATTATATGCTCTCTTCAACTGCAAACTGGTCTGACCATATTCCAGAGGCAATCCAAATATCCTTTGTGATTTTGATATAGTAAACAGTCTGGCTGTTTTATATTTTCTGACTGTGGCAGGTTTTCATTTGTGTCTTAAATGTTTTCTGTGGAAGATTTCTGAAAAGCACTATAGAACAGGTGAAGTGGTACAGAACAGACAGAAAGTCATCTGTGTGATGACTGGTTCCTCTGTAGACAGCTAGGTATGTCTTCACAAAATAATTTTATCTGAATTTTCTCCTGTCCTCCCATCACTACGTTGTTCATTTCAGTAGAGTCTGTTCTATCCTTCTATTCAGATGCTATTTCCCTTTCAACAGGCAAAATATTTGAAAGCATCTTGTGCTTTTCCTTGGATTTGATGTTTACTGGAAATGACTGGAGAAGCAAACACAAGAACCTCAGAGCTTCAGTTAGCTTGGCAATGACACAAGTAGGTGCTTAAGAAAAGGGTGTAAGAGGCACGGGCACATATCTCTGTAGCTTCCACCAAACAATTATTAAAGACTATCCTATGAGCTTTACCTCAAACATCATATTAAATTGCTAGCAATGAATTTATGGTCCATAAATCAGTCTTTTTTTCATCTTTTTCTTAAGCCCATTTTTTAGATATTGTGCATAATTTTATCTTTTTTTTAGCGATCATTGGATATCATAAACCTGAAATATGTGTTCTTCTAGACAAGCTGTATGTTTTGTCTGTTTCCTCAGTAGGTGCACTTTTATGGAAAATTTTTCCATACTAGCTGTGGTTTATTTTATGAGTTCAGAGTATATTTTTAAAGAAAAAGCCTTTCGTGGAAAGAATTTGTGTTCTACCTACAGCAGATTTACTACTCACATTAGAAACACATCACCAGCAAAACCTGTAACCCTGACATTTTCATTAATCCCCTGCAGTTAATTCCACTTGTGGGGAATTAATTGTACCATCAAATTATTTAATCAGGGCCTTACCATCTCAATATGACCTCCTTGCTTCTAGTTTGAATTGAGATGGGGGAAAGCATATTTAAAAACTGTGATGAAATCTCCCAAATGAGTAATACTTAAACTCATTGCAGAAGAAGGAGACAGAAGGTCTGCAGTCATATTTAAAAGAATGTATCAAATTACCTTAATGATACCTGATCAGCAGACCTAATCAGTATATATGAAGCAATTAAGTTACATCTATAAGATATGAAGCAATGTTAAATTTGTTTGAGTAGAAACACTGGGTGTGTAATTGCTAATATTTCTCATGGCCAGGAAGAATTGCAGTGAATGAGAAACTGCCTCGAGCCTTGTGTGCTCTAAGGGAAATTAACTGGATTCTGTTTGTTTGGAACAGAAACCTTTTCATAACAATATCTTAGATATGTAGTAACCAGGAAGTGAACCATTTGAAGGAGCTGATCCACTCCCTGTTGAAGTCAACAGAAATTTCTTCAGTGTTGAGCTTTCCCTTCCCTTTCTTTGGAGTTTTAAAGTATTTGCTGTGATTGCAAAAGATTTCTCAATTGGTGATTAGAAAGGCAGAAGTTCAGTCCTCATGGCAGAATCCCCAAAAAATTGAAGTCCAAAAGATGATGCCCTGTATTTCAATTTAATATTTCTAAAGCTTCATGTTTTTCTAAATCAAATTTCATCTAAGGTAGTAGGCTGATTTATGATCTTTCAAGAGAAACTGGTAATTGATTGATTCATCTTACATTATGTCCATTATGGGCAAGTAGAGCTATCACTAATACTTTTTTGTATGCTCTTTGTTTACATAGATATAGTTTAGAATGTCCTCACTGAATTTTATTTCTAGATCTTTCCAAGTCCCATGTAATTCTAGGGGGAGATGCAGGGCTGGGAGAAATTTTTTAAGGAGATATACTTTTGCTCAGTTCTTAGAGGCAGCTGAAAGTAACACTTTTGTTGTTTGTTTTTCTAAATTCTTAAATATTTTACAATATATTGTGAGGGTGTTCTTATGGCCTTACAATTACCCCATGTGAAGCATTGACCTTTCATCTGACTGTGGAGGAATTAATATGGATCACAGGAAACCCTGCAAATAAGGATTAATTACACGGAAGTCAGAAGGAGTATTAGGCTGATTAAACAAGTGTGTGGTGCCATTTTAGTCGCCATGGTAGGTGCAGGCAGGACACAGGACCTACAGAATACTTGTGACTTCCTGGACTGGCAGCAGAAATCCAGGCAGGACATTCCAGGGCATCTCACATCACACTAGGTCCTGTGTTCAGGCAACTGAATGTCATGCTTGATTATGCACAATGTCTTTTTCTCCTTCCAGAATTCTCCCTGTCCCTCTCTTTGCTGACCATGGAATACATATTTATATCCAGATTTATGGCTACAGATTGGCTTGGCAAATGTGATTGTTGCATCTTTATAGGCCTTATACTACAGACCTTGGGATGAGTGAGGCATTAATTCAACCGTCATTTCAACTTTTAAGGTGTCTCTCCTTAGACATACTTCATCTCATTTTGTCTGCAGTAGCTTGAGAACAAGCACTGCAGCAGAGTCACAGTCTACCCAGGCCTTCTGAACATGAATGACAATCTAAAAGTAAACTAGCAGTGGTAGCCTAGAACCTGTATGACTTCTTAGAAGTGGTAAATTCACAATTGCCAATATGTGTAAGAGTTAATTAGAATGGGCATTTGTTAGCCTGAACAACAGTGCATGATGCTTTTAAATTGCACAAGCTGCAATGTCCCATCCACAGATTGTTTCCGTGGATAGAAGATTGTTTAAAAAGGAGTGGTGACTCAGTGATACTGTCCTTCATTGAAAGGATTTTCCACATTCACTGTGGAATGTGAGGAGGTGACGCTGAGCAGGTTAAACAAGCTGATCTCAGCAGTCCAGGGTTTTCCTTTTGACAATACCAAGACAATTGCAACTGCAAGGTTGGAGGCCACCACACTCCTGCAACTGAATAGCCTATATCCCAGCATTTATAGGTCTATATATAGACAAAGAAATATCTTTCTGGAGAGCTCTGGGGTGAGAACACAACTTCTCCAGTGGTTCCTTACATTACTGTGAGACAGCTCACCCCAGTTCCACAAGTGATGGTCTGATACTGATGCTGTCCAGATTTCACCTCTACAGCTTGAGATTTAGAAGTTGTCACATCAGCATAAGCCTGCTTCTCACACATTAACGAGACCTGGGTTTTTTTCCTCTAGAGCCATATTTGGGGCAAGATCTTTGAGCTGGCTTCGCTTCATGTAAAGCTTGGGACATCCTTGCTACGTGTAACTGTAGCTTCATCCTTCATCAGGGGCCTTTAGTGCACACATGTATTAAAAAAGTGTATTGAATATGGCATGAGATATCTCATGTTCATTTAATCATCATTGTTTTAGCCAGAGAGATGGTAGATGCCTCATCCCTGGTCACATTCAAGATCGGGTTGGATGGGGCTCTGAGCAACCTGATCTAGTTGAAGATGTCCCTGCTCATTGAAGGAAGGTTGGACTATAAAAATTTCCAGGTCCCTTCCAACCCAAACCACTCTATGATTTTATGATTACTAAACATATACATTTGACGCATAACATGAGATGTTTTTGTTACATCTCAAAGCTATAAACTCTGTCTGCATGTTAGGTTTCAGCCTCAGTTCTTTTCACCTTAAATTACTCCAGTAGGCAAAATTATAAATAGTTTCTGACTTTATTTAGTTCAGTGTTTATACAGTTGTGTTAAATACACACACACACACACACACACACACGCGCGCACACACGCACGCACACAGAATATAAGCAAGACAAACGATTATTCTTCAATACATTTTCAAGATCTGCTTGAAATATTCACAGAAACATCAAAGTTCAGCATGGGGGAAGAGTAGCAGCTTTGTGCGTGAGAAAGACATGATCCTAACTAACTTCCACTGTCCATTTTTTGACCGATGCAGGAGCAAGACAATAACCATTTTAGTACAGATGTTACAAATAACAGCTTATCCTTTTCTTGATGAACCTGTTATTTCACAATTTATGATTTCTCCATAACAGTCTTCATCACATTGTTTTGTTTAATATTTGCTCTATAAAACACAGAACACCTCATTGTGTACTAACTCCCACTCAGTGTTGAACTCCTCCTTGGAACTTATGACCATTCTGATCTCCCTGCCAAATAAAGCATCCTCAAGCTTCCCAGAACTCAGGAACATTTTGAGACCCTTTCCCCCACATATGGTAGACAGCAATAATTTATTCTTTGTTTAGTACTGGGCATGTTTCTGCAGCAGTGGAAAGCTGCACATTGGGAACTTAAATTCCACAATTTCAGTTGTGTTTGTAAAAAACCTGCCACATTAACTCACCGTACCTTGGAAGGTCCACTTGAATATGACAAAAGGGTGTACTGTTTCCATATTCATAGCCAGTTCATTCTTGAGTTTTTTGGTCAGCCAACCTCTCACTCATTTATCTGAAGTTCTCTGGAAATTTTCTTTACATAACAGCTACAGGACTAATGTTACTGAATGTTTCCTTAAAAAATTACAGCTGCAAGGAGTTTACTGCACTGTTTCTCCTAGAATTATACTCATTTTCTCCACTCAGTTAGGAGAGATTTCCATAGGTACTCTTGAATTTTCAGAAACAAATAATGTGTAATGTATGTGTACGTCCAGTTATTTCTATTCAGGGTTGATATAAATAAAATCTTAAAATTGTCAGCTACACCAATGTCTACATGTCATAGACATCTGTCTATGTTCATCTGTTCAAATTTATTTAGTTCATAAAATAACAAAAATATATAACTCTCTCCAAGCACTGCTGTCTCATGTTAAGATTGGTGGAACTAGTCCTGGATGAATCAGGGACATTTTGTGTTCCATTTTCAAATGCCTTCCTGTCAGTGCAGGAGCTGATAATTTCTTACACTTCCAGAACCTCTGCTTGCTCCTTTGTATGAAGTGTCACTGCTGTCACTAAAATTGCTCAAGGCTTACGCCCTCACCTTTGTCTCTCTCTTCATGTGTCCAGCACCTAAAAGACCCAGACTGAAGATGCAAGACTGTTACATTCTATTACTTTCTATTATTTTGGGCAAAAAAATGGAGTCATAAGGTGCCTTGCACTTGCTAAAATTATAGCTTCAGAATAAATTAATGCTTCAATAAATTAATACAGTGTTTTAGTCTATCCAGACTAAATGAAACTTTCATTATTGGCTTGGTCCAATTTCATGCTTGATTCATATTCAGCCTTTCCAGATCTTTCACATCTACTCCTGTTCCTGCTCAGGCACTTTCACAAGATACCTCTTTGGTGTGGAGCTGAGACTAGCAGATGGATTTGCAGGACCATGGGCTGGAGTTGGTATTGCAGATATCAGCTTCTTTTTAGCAACAGCCTACCTTTATTCTGCTTTTTGTTAAATAATCCATAATAAAACATGACATATTTTTAGGGAATTAACCTCAAAACCAGATTTTACCATTGTGGCAAAAAACATGTTAAAAATCAAAGCAGATCTTTCTTAAGTTAATCATTTTACAGTCTCACTGTACAATATCAGCAGAACTTCTTTTGTTAACTATTTCCATGAGCAAAAATAATGTGAAAAAAAAGGTTTAAGTAAACTATATATATTCTTTATCTTTACAGCTGGTGGGAGCAGAGGTAGTTTTCTCTCTCATCTCATCTGATACAAATCCTCCATTTATTTTGGCATTTGATTTTGAATCCTCTTTTTGCTCTGTTTTCTCGACATCTGTCTTTGTTTTGCCTCGGTGCCTTCTGTAAAGACGGTAGCCTGAGGATCAATACATGTTTAGTGTTAAATAAAGGAATTATAAAAATTGCCCGAAAAAGACACTGTAGTAACATATAGCCATGCAATATTTTCTTTCCTTATATTGTTAAAACATTTCAACACCTCCAGACAGTTTCTTTAAAGTTATGCTTTGAGTTTGAAATCCATTTGATTATTTTTTACCCTTCTTGTTTTCTCCATTTACATGTAAAGTTAAACTGATAATAATAATATTGATAGTTATAGTGCTATAATAGAAAATCACTGTGCTTTACCTCCTAAAATTAGTAGCGCAAATAACAGCTGGAAAATGCTGTAGATGAGTGGGAAAGTAAACATCAGTTCAAGTTGTTCAGGAGTGAATGAGAGCTGTACTATAGTTGAACACAGCTGAGTGTTTTGCATGCCTGTTTCCAGAGACACTGTACGACACCTAAAGGGAATAATACAAAGACAGTTGTGAAATAGTATCCTGTAGGTCCTTACATTTTTTACTAATCTGGATAGGCAAACAATGTAATGGACAACTAAGAAAATTGTATCCTTCAGCTGACATAGTCAAAAAAACACTCGGCCTATGGCTGGTACCACCAATTATTGGCAGTTCAGCAGCTGTAAAAGACTGTGAACCACCTTAAAGGCACATATGTGGCACTTGCTGTCTCCCTCTCTCGCAATGATGTTCTAAATTGTAGACTGCTACATCTACACGAGAAGTTTTATTGGAGTCCCAACCCACTTACAAGTCAGGTCTGTTTCACTTGTTTGAAGTGCAAGATATTAGCACACAAAAGGAAAACATTTGAAGGATAGGAGGAAATGCTATAGTCAGAATCTGTAAATAAATGTGCGCAAGGAAAGTTTTGTCTCCACATAGTATAGCAAAAAGCAGGGTTGGTGAATGAGTGACTCTGTAACATGACTAATGTTTAGGGAGCATTCTCAGCATTGATTAATCATGAAATAAAATCTTTTTACACAGTTGAATAAAGCTGTGGAATACCTGTGCCAAGACAGGCCAGCTACACGAGCCAGAAAGAATCCTAAAGTATAGCCAGCTGCTGGAAATATGGTGCCAATGATCCATAATTTGGGTGAGATAATCCAGGAGCCTTTGTAGAGTATTCCCCCAACCACAGCAATGAGCACGATGAGCACTGCTCCCACAATGGAACCAACCTGTGAAGGGAAAGAGGAGGTTCTGAGTCACTGAATCACGGAATCACAGAATACTGCACAAATGAGATCTCAAGGAAATTTAGACACAACAAATATGGTGTCAAACATGCCAGTGATTGCCTCTGAGTCACTGAAAGTCTTGTTGAACACAAAACCTAATGTTTACAGCAATACAATTCACAGCTGGCAGAGAGATTAGATAGCTGCCATTTTTCCCAAACAAAAGATGTACGATGTACTTCAAGGTGTGACAACAGCTCTAGATCAAGACACAGCTGTAATAGGTATATATAGCAGATACCTGTAAAACTAGTCTTTTGAAGGCTTGACTATAATTGTACTTAGGACTAGAGATTAAAAATACAGGTGTGATATGAGTGAGGAATGGTGCACACATTAGAAAAATTTCCCCAGAGTTGTCGGGAAACTTACAGCCTAGTAGGTAGAATACCGCATTTTCCTTCCCCCCATGGTGAATCACACTCTGAGGCTTAGTACAGTGTGTGCTAACTAGATGCTAGACTGCTAGTGAGCTAGTGCTAGGAAATTATTTGCCAAGTGCAGGGGTAAATCTTTAATGGGGCTGAAAATTCATGTTTGAAAACTGGTTACGAGCTTGTATAGCCCTTCTAGATAGATGTAATCACTGCAGTTGTTCTTATTTCCTGTGTCTGAATGTACTGAGATCTTTACTGCTGCTCCCCTAAAAAAGTTATAACTCACTCTCTTTTCAATACCCAAGTGAAATGTCTGTCATTAAAGCATATGTTGCCAGGAATCCCAGAGATAGACTTCTTAGTCTAAGCTTAGAAGAATCTATTCCTCAGCTAAAACATGTATTCCCATTGAACTGGCTTCATCAGTCTTTGGCTGAAGCATTTTTAAGAGCACTGAGTGAACAAGTGCTTTTGTTTGTCTGAGCTATTAACCACATGCACCTAGGAAGAAGAAACATGGTCTGGCCATGACACGCTGTTCTTTCACCTGGCACACTGCCTTTGTGCTCTTGTCTGAATTTCTCACTATATGGGCCTTAATCTGACAGCTATGGCTCAATCTTGATGCTTCATCGTCCTACACAAAGCAAACTGTCAATGGACCGTTCTGTGGGTTGCTCACCCACTTGGCAAGAAAGGGGATGAAACAGGGCTTTGGTGAGAGATCAAGTAGAGTTTCTCTCATGTGAGTACAAGTCCACGCTTTTCCCTTGACTGATTAAACAGAAATAGTAAGCTGTGAAAGCATTTAAAAATGCAACATGATAAGCTAGTAGTTTAATGAAAATGAATTGACTTAAAAAGACCTTGTGCTCTATGCTGTCTGAGCCTATAGCAAAGACAGGATAACAAAATATAAGTAGAAAAACAAGTGACCAGACTAGATTTCTTTAAGAAAATTTAGATAATATATGTATTAACTAAGAATGGTTAGCAAAGGCCAAGAGTTCTCAGCACATCTGAAAATCTCTTTAAACCTAAACCAAATGCTCAGAATGATTAATTTGCTGCTACCCTAGATATGGCTAAATTATTATTATTATTATTTTGATGAGAACAGTTTTTGCCCAAAACCCCCCTATTTTTGATGTATCCGAAACCATCTTACAAAGATAACTGTATTTTGTGAATAATTTTTTTAGGTTTCTTTATAAGAGCTGGAATATTTTCAGTTTATTATTTTTAAATAAAAATTTACTTCCCACTCAAAATTTGGCCTACAAAAAAGCATGAAACTGCTTTGAAAAAAAGGAGGAAGGCATTTTGATCCATAATGATTTTATTTTTTATTGTTTTGCAGAGAAAAACTTCTTTCTGTTGACCTGAATGATTTGCCTTCCAATCTGAGTTTACATTATATACTGAACTCAATTACTAACATAGTTGCAGCAAAAGACAAAAGCAGGTTCTTTAGATAATGATGGTTTCTAATAATGCATGCAACTCATGCCTGTTTGTGCAGAGGGAAAGCAATACATTTCCACACCATCTCATTTGTTTTCTGCTGAAAACTTTCCAGGTCTTATGGAGTCAGATACTAATACTATGAATAGCAATGTACTGCTTCAGTGGTGCCACTGATTCCATAATTTGTCCATAATTGCTTATGCTTCAGCCTTATATATCCTACCTTAAGTATCACTTTTGCCTTACTAGGCCATTTGTGGTTAACAAATATTCCAAACGAAACAGGAATTACAAGAGCTACCAGAGAAATTCCTGTAAAAAAAGGAGAGAAGTTAAGGCCAGTTATGGTGCAGAAGCTCACAACAGGACAGACACCAAGTTGAGTGACTGTGGGCATGGAGCCCACAGGGAATGTTTCTGGTGTGCACACCCCGGAGCATGCACGCTCGCTCTACCCGCACCTGCCCGTTTGCTTTTCTATAGACTCTGTTATCTTTGGCAGCCTGTTGAAGTAATTGCCATTCTGCTGAGCTACATGCTCATTCACCTGCATCAGAAAGGCAGACAGAAATTTGAGTGTGCTAATCATCACTATCCTGTGATGTGAGTAGCTATATTAAATGTTCATTTTGTCTGCAGGTGTTTTGCTACTGTACCGTATCAGCAACTGGTTTAGAGCTTCTTTTGTTTTGGCCTTCCCCCTCCAGTATTTATTTTGAAAGCACGAGCAATGTATGTGATTTTTGTTTTTCCCCAAGGACAATGGGAAGTGAAGTTGAAGAATGTGAAAGTGATTCTGCTGGTTTTTAAGATTAGCACAACATGAAACTGCACTTGATAAGCACTAGGGCCACAGCTCTGCAAAGCACTGGAGCATGTATTTCTAAATACCTTAACTATTTTCTCTTTGTAGCTGGATGAGATTTTTGACAGGAAGTCAAATGAAGCCACTCCTGGCAGTGTAGATTGCAGGTTTTCAAAGAGACTCAGCAGTTTTAATCACTTGCTTAATTATCCACGTGTGCTTAAGTATTTTGCCAGATTATGGCCTCAGCATTTAGCACTTTGCAGGATCGTGTCTTAAAGCTGCTACAAACACTTTCATTCAGGAGAAGCAGCCATCCCTATATTAACTATTCTATATTCTTATCCCAGTACCACGCAGAGTGGAAAGAAAAACATGCACAATCTTGTCATAATTATCTGTACAATATTTATAATGGCTTCAAGTCTTTGGCAGAGCTGTGGACGATGTGAAATGATTTTTGGTACCTAATGCCCATGGTGGTTATTAAAACGTAGAAAGAGGAATATTTTTAAAAATCTGAGGTAATTTCTCCCTGACTGCAGGATAATGGTATACAGGTGGTTGTCACTAAAGGGAGGATAGACAGAAGGGAAAGTGCTGGTTCACTGGACTCACCAATGCTGTCATAGGGGAGTACAATTGCATCAGAATCAGTCCACATCTTGGTGTAAATAAAGAGGCAAAGTGGCATCATTCCCATTGCAAGCAGCGTGGAACAAGTTGTCATGCTGATGCTGCAAAGAAATTGGTTACAGTGACTGTTCATCTCATGCTAGCCCATGGTTTTTCTCATTTTCTTATTACCATTTCACACCTTGTGAAAGGTTGTGCAAGAAATATTGCTAGGTACTGACAATTTATCCTGTTTATCAGATTAGAGAAAACCTAAATGAAAGGAATGGCTTCTGCTGAAAAGAAAAACCACGAAATATCAAGGTGTTCTGCAGCCACAGAACCATAACTTTTGGTACGATGAGGCAGTCAGACAGGTGGCCAGCGGGAAGGTCTGTTGGCAAGTCTGTCTGCATTCTGCCTGTCCGGCTGGTTTCAGAGAGGATGACAATCTGCACAGGCAACGGGCAGAGATGGACATCAAATGGAGCTTTCCATTATAACAGCAGTTCTAGACTGTTAAAATTTCACTCTGAACTCAACAGCATAGAAATCCATTTCATTGTCTAGGACGTGTGATATAATGAAATTCCCTTTTCTGGCTTGTTTTGCTCTAGGCCAAAGAGTAGGTGCTAAGAATTGCTCAGTGAGGCTTAGCATAAGTATTGTTGCTGCATGTTGCAAAGATATTTCTGGTTCTCTGTTGTACAAAAAGATGCATTCTGCTACAGGAATGAAGAAAAAGACATTTTAAATAAGGAGGAAACTCTGAGAATTACAGTAGAATGGATAAAATTATGCCTACAAATCTCATTCTTCTGATATAAAAATACTGAGAGACGGTTCTAGTTAAGAGAGTTTGGAAGCTTTCTTACGATCCTCACTTCCGACTTCTCTTTTTTGTTGCTTGTCCTCAGAAAAGGGACTACTGGTCGTGGCCCACAAACTGAGCAGATCCAGAGAAATCTAGAAAAATTAATGCAGAAGCCACAGGAATATCTGCATTAATTTTGGTTTCTGTCACTCTCTGCCTTAGAGTCATTGTATAGGATTTTGCAGGAGCCTCTGGCAAAAGAATTCCTGTAGAAGACTCCTACAGAGAAAAAGGGTCACAGGTTACAATTAAGGTTTGATGAAGTCCCAAATGGATAAAACCTCTCATGCTCCATACCTCTCTATTTCCTGTATCTTTATACTGTCCCTGAACATACATCCTTCTCCAAAATATGGCCATCCTCTAACCCCAGTCCCTGTTTCCACAGAAGCAGTTGTTTTTATGAAATATCAAGAGATGTCTCCGTGGGGAAACATTAAAGAATATCAGCTGGGTTTGATTTACTAAGAAAGGTATGAAGCATCATGCTTCACCTGACCGTGCTTATAATGCTAATTATAAAACTAATTCCTGCTCTAACTTGTGGTCTATTTGCACAGAGAGGTGTTGAAGCAGAACTATAGACAATGACCATGGGTTGTAATGTACAATCATAAAATATTACAGTTAAAACGAAAACATTGTCTGATATGATGAGCAGGTTTCTATAATACTGTGGTGGTTCCAGAAACCAGCCACACAACTTCTAATGTTACTCTTCTATTGAGAAGATGCTCGCCTTGACAATCTCCTGTATCCTGTGGTCCCTTCATCTTTGTTGCAAAGGTATTGACCAAAAGCCTTTGACTTCTTACGGTAAAGGTCTTTATCTGCAGAATAACCTTTTAAAGGCATTTTCAATTAACTTCACCCTCTGACATCATCACAGGATAGAAATCCTGTTCATGTTTATAGAACTATAAATTTGCATTTTTACCATTGATTTCAGTGGTGCAACTCTGAACACACAGAGCTGACCAAGCATAGTTTAGCTCAGTTTATTCTTCCAAGGAGAGATTAGAAAAAAATTTCAGACTTGTACTCAATATCTTCCCATCTGTGGTTTCTTAGAACTGTATTAATTGAAAATAAGTGTCTTACGGTTCTTAGTATCATAGCTCTTTCCTCTACAATGAGGAAGTCAATGATTAGCAGAGCTGACCTCATTCATAATTTGAAAGCTGTTTTTACATTAACACCTGTATGTGACAGAAAAGTTCACTCTTTTCAAAGGATGGAAAAAATGTCATATTAAAGCTACAAATATTAGGATTCTTAGACGGCTCATTTTTAAAGGCTCTTAATGAATCCTCTATGGAATTTGCGTCAAGTGTAGTGTTCATTCCTCCTGTGTGTTTGTTGTCCTAGGCCATGTCAGGTGCCTTACACATCTGTTTCTGAGTTCATAGCACTTTGTCGTTGAGACCATCACACTTTGCCACAAAGGAGGGTTTTTCATTGCCTCCCAATATGCGGGACTGCCTTAAGTAGTGGTTTCTAGCCTGTAACATATTCCCTCAGTTTGAAGACTCTGCATAAGTTTCCAGGAGCAGAAAGAATTGTCACAAGTGATGTTCACTAAAACTAGTTCCCAAAGAGAAAATAAATGCCTGCCTTTTCACTGTATAGAACACAAAAGGAGGGAAAATATTTTTCCACAGGAGCTCTTTTTCAAGAAACATTACTTCAAGAACAATTGCACAGCCAATATCTTGTGCAGAGGATTTTGATACTAAAATCCTACGTGGGGTTTTTTTTAGAACTCAGGATCTTGGGAGAAAGAAAAGTAATTCTAACTTGGGCAAAGTTTTCACAATGTATGTTATCTTAATTGTCTTCATAAACTATATTTGCTCCAGCATCTGAAGTTTTACAATAAAGATATTTCTAATGTGCACAGTTCTGTCGTGATAGTTTCCTCACAAATTTCCAATGAACCAAGGATACTTGCTATTCTGCTTATATTTACTGCGATTACGGTAACTAACCTTCTTTACAAGGAGAAACCACCATGCATGTGCCAGGAAGCTAAGAAAAACATCAGAGAGATCAAACAGTCCTTTTCAATGTAAAATTTACCATGTAAAGAACCACATGAAGTACTTAGAGAATGGCTGCTCTTACCTTAGGTCCATGTCTCCATCCACCCAGTAGGCGATGACATTCGAGGCTGTGCCCCCTGGACAGCATCCCATGATCAGCACCACGACAGCTTGAATAGGAAGGATGTTAAAGGCCAAAGAGAGCAAGAAGGCTGTGAGAGGCATAATTCCAAACTGGCAAAGGAAACCCACAAATATACCCCAGGGTCTTTTTATGTGGCCCAAGAAATTCTTAATTTCCACATTGCAGCCCATGGAGAACATCACCAAGGCCAGCATGATTGTTAGAACAGTACTTAAAACTACGCTCAAAGTTTGATTAAAATTATCTTCTGGTAATACGCAAGATGTGCCATCACAAATAGTAGCATTTGCTGGACAAGCCGTGGAGTTTTCTGCCAAATAGCCAGCATTAAATTGCTGGGAAAGAAAGTTTGTCTGCATTTTGAAACACAGAACTGCTCAGTACATCCGTGGTAAACTTTCAAGCCTGTGTAAATGGCTGTTGGTCAGTGACTTCTTTTAAATGATCCAGGAAGCAATAAAGTGCAATAAATGCCTGAAAACTCTTACTACTCTTGAAGGGTTTGGCAAAGTGCTGATTCATATAGTTATAAAAGTTGCACTTGGTGGGTACAGTGACAATTAATCATTTATTCATATGATAATGAGGAATCCCACATCAAGAGAATAGCTGTGTTAATATTTAAGGGTGTAAAGGAGGCTTGTAGTGCTGCTGAGCCCATGAAATGAGAACCACAGGAGGAAGAGACAGTTAGGCTTCATTCTTTGAATTTCTTGCATGCCTTTGGGAGACTTGCTCATGCATGCAGTGCCGCTGACAGTACGGGGGTCTGTGTGGTGAGTAACTGAGACACGAGAAACCAAGAGCAGAAGTCCTGAGATATTATTTGAAGCTGCAACTGTTGCTAATGGATGCAGCATTCAGCATAACACACAGGCTGATTTGAATGATGTGGAATCTTTGTTTCTGGAAGCATGGAGATTCACCATCCTCCTGGCACCTTCTGCCAGGCACAGCTGGAGCAGTCAGACTTTGATCCATCTTGGAATGGAAGTGGTGGACAGTGAGAGGAGCAGTGTGGGGTGGCAAGGGCAGAGGAGGAGGGACATATATTCGCTGAGCCAAGTGTGGGGAGCAGAGAGCAGGGCAGTGAGGCTGGCATGCTACTGTGGAGCCATGGCACCCAGCTAGTCGACCACATCCCCTTCCCTGCCGTGACACGCTCAGATTCCACACCAGGGGTGACAGTGCAGGTCACTTTTTTTTTGCCTGGTGTAGCACAAAGGTTGTGGCACAAAGCCACACCTGGTGTGGCTTGTGGTTCTCTATCATCCCCATGGCTCTAAAGAAATCTCAAGTTTTGAAAAACTTTTAAAGATTTGCCCCTCAGGCTTCCTTGAAAATCTGGAAATTTTGATGATTTTCAGAGGAAGAATATTAATGATTCTTTGCCTGGGGCCAAGCTTTGTGGCAGAAGCATCTTCAAGTGTATATCTTAGACAAAAATCAAGCCTGAAACTAAAGTGCAATTGATGCCCCCAATAAACTTTATTTTTCAACACAGAAATATTTTTTACTAGGGTAGCGTGCTAATCTGTAATTATCTTCGGCAAGCAAGACTCTCACTGGAAGCCTCTGCACTTTGTGCCTAACATCAGTGTGTGAAATGATAGGAGTTGCTCTTTTTTTTTCACTTTAAACCTTGAATCGTGTAGGGGGAACTGACTGCATTAGAAAGGATTTCCCAGCATGCTCAGACGGCACCTGCTTCTTTACAAAGGGGTCAGTTAAATGGCTGTGTCTCCTAAGTCACTGTTGGGTGCCTGATGGGATAATGTCAGAGTAGCTTTATCCCCCCAGGCAGCTGGCAGCTCCTACCCTGTGATTAGTGCCACATCTGTGTGACTAGGATATGTCTAACAGAACAACAAGTAAGGTAATAAGGAGTAGATGAAAGGAAAAGAAGGCTACGAGATCTTGGTTTGGCAGAAAAACTTACTCTCCTTTTTATGCTTGCTTTCAAGCAGAATGTTTTAGGAGCTTTTACTTTTCAATCCAAATCTTTTAAAGGGCTAGTAAGGTTTCAAAAGCCATGTTAATAATGCTGTATTAATATTTTCTATAAAACCTCTATCAGAGTCTTGATTTGCACTTGAACTTGCTTCTTGTTGAAACCAAAATTTTTTACTAGTGTCTTGAAATCTCCAACAAGCCTCAGGGCTGGGGGCGACTTTCCTAGTCCTGTAAATGTCTGGTATGCTGTGGAAACCCAGAGTGAGTAGTTTGGGAGAGGAGGTGAAGCTGGGAGTGGCTGTTTCTCGGCAGAGCCTCATGCAGGGCCTTGCTTTTACCTCCTTCCTCTCCTTGCAGACCCTTTGTCTGAGCAGTGTAGGGGTGCTTGATGCTGTACCCCCAAAACCAGCACAGATGAAATGTCCTTGGTTTTGGTCTCCAGCCTCCACCAAGGGACTAGAGTGTCCAGCTGTCATTTTGGAGTTTGATTTTTGGAAACAGTTTGTAAGGGGAGACCTTCACACTCAGGTTTCGTGCTCAGCTGAGGACAAACGGGACATCAGCTGCTCACCAAGATGGCATTGGGGTCAGAAAGTTGTGTAAAATTAACCTGTACATAGTGCTAGATTTGCCTTTGTTTTTTTCCCTCTATTTTAAAAGGGACGGTTGGAAGTCATTATTTCAGCAGCTAGCTGTATAAAACCTTAGATCACAAAAATGTTGTCTGGAAACAGAAGACAGCCCTTCTGAATTCAACTTATTATTAGGCTGACATTGCCACAATATAGCACAGATGGGAATATTTGTATCAAGAAGTCCTTGTGTGTTGTTAGGGAACTAAAACCTTATCCAAGACATTGAAATATTTACAGGCACAGTTAAAAACCTTGGCATGTTGCAGGAGGTACAGTATTATTGAGTAGGCAGGTGGGTCTCTCAGGAGTGCTGGATTTCAAACATTCCTCTAAGTCTGTTTTGGTTTTCAAAATGTGCTTCTGGGATTTAATCCATTTGCAGGCTAGCGGGAGACATCCTCAAGGAAAGCAGCAATTCAGAGATGGTTTTCAGAGATTCTTAGCTGTATGCCTTCTGTTTCACTGCCTGTTTTCCACTCAAGTTATGGAGCTTAACTGGTGAGATGGACTATGTACTGCTTTGTGAACTCAGCTGGCATCTTTTGCCTGTACATGTTGCACATGTTAGTCAGGGTGATTTTAAGTATTTGCCATTAACATTCAGAGAAGGAAGGAGCAGTGCAGTGAACTTGGTGGCATTTTGGTGATGATTAACATGCCCAGACTGATTCTTGACACTGTCAGCATACATCAAAAATGAAAAAATCTCTGCTTAAATAGAGAAATTCCAACCTAACTGTATTTTTGCATCCTGAACAGCAATACTCTGATTTGTCTTCTTGAATTTTTGTGGTGATGAGGCTACCGGCTTATTCAAGTTAGTTTAGTGTCACTTCAGCAAACAAATCCAGGCAGGTAGAACTTGTAAGGATCTGTCCCTGTGCCGCCAATTACATAATTGATTTATCCATTAACTCAGGCAGTTATAAAACAAGAATAGCAGTAAGTGGATACAGAGCCCTACACTGGGAGAGACAATTTAACAGTTTTGTCTTTTATGGCTGTCTGGTGCTTATTTCTGTGATGTTTCTCTTAATGAGACTTATGAATCTTCCCTGTCCGCTTAATTCAGACTCTGAGATGTTTCTTAGTGTATTTATGTCTTGGTTAGAAGAATCTTTTCTTTCAGATAATTGATTACCTAAAGTCAATTACCTGCTTTTTACCACCATCTTTAAAAGAGAGACAGCAGCTGTACCTAGTATTGGTGACCTTGTTTATAACTTTAAACTTTAGTATAACTATAGATGGAAGATTTTGCTCATTTGTTAAAAGCTTTACTACATTGGAAGCTTATAGAAGGCATTAAGAAAATAAAATTTCCACACAATAGCAGGAGAGAAACTGATGACATTAAAATACATCTAGCTTGGAATAGCTTCCTAAAGAACACCAAAAAGTCATCTGCAAAACTAACTTAAAAAATCTTTACATTTACATTTTTACATTTCACTGACTGGTGCAGACATCTGCACTCTGCCTGTTAGATTCTTGAGCTGAGTTTCAGATTAAATATTGGGGGCACAGGTGTTGAATTCAGCTGGGAAAAAAAGCCTGATGTGTTACATACTTGGATTACAGGCAAATTTATTTGGCTGGTGTACTGATTCCGAGAGATGCACCTTACAATCATGGCTGAGTTCCTGCACAGAATAAGTGATTGGCTGGAGATAAAGGGTTCTGCTACAATTTGACAGGGCTCTAATTATTGTGCAAGGAGAAATCCATAATGCTTTTGCATTTTTTAATGCAATTCAGGCTTGCCAATCCAAATCATGTTTCAGTGTACCCATCTTAAGTAGCCAAATGGGAGCGTTTTCAGTAGAACATAACAAAAGTGCATCGTTACTACACAAATGCATGCAAGAGAATGCAAAGGCCTTAGACTTCAAAGAAGTTTGCTCTTTTCTGATAGGTGTATGAGGGGAAATCTGCATTTCACATGTTCAGCAAGGACTGTCTGCTGTAAAACAAACAGCAACAGTCTGCCAAAAGCATAAGGTAGCCTTTTGACTGCCAAACTGTAAGAGTGACTTCTGACATTGATTAAAAAGATGAAAGTTAGATAATTTCATAACAAATCAAAGAAATGAGTCATGCTACCAACTATAAAAGTGTAAGTTTTTGAATGATTCTATTGGATTGGAATCCCTTAGTAAAAGCATGTTTTCACGTTCCTCAACAAGGATTGGCTTTGGTCTTCGAGGGCTAACACCCCACACAAATATTTTGGTACCTTTACCTGTCCTTTTAAAGTTGTAATTTTAATTAGTAGTAAGGCTTAATTGGGATAAGTGGCCAAAAAAAAAATAGATGTCTAAATTCTAGCTCAAAGGTCTGATTGATTTTAAGTCCACAAGGTTAAAGAAAAAGAAAATTGTTATAGGAATTTTATTTCCTTGGAAACAAAATTGGCTCTGCTAATATTCATCAGAAGGGGAAACCATATATACAGTTTCTTCTTTGTTGTTGTGTCAGTTTATGACATTTAACTCCTGACAAGTAGTAGGAAACCAGTGTTTTTGCCTGCAGTTCCAATGGCCTTTCCCACCATTGTCCAAGTCTGGAACCTGGCTGCACCTTTTAAAATTTTCATTTGGATAATTGATAAATTAATTTGATATTTTGTCTTTGAACTAATAAGAAAATCACTTAATTTTTCTCTCTATTACTTTGAGAGATAAAGGCAGAGCAGAGAAAGCAGAGAATTACAGTAGAATATGATTGATAATAAGTGAATAATGATCATGAATTAATTCACCTCTCAGTGGATGGGACGTGGCTTATGAAGGAATAAAGCATGACAGAAGGAGATCAGTAGATCAAAGCATCTGGTGCTGGGGACTTAAAAATTTCCCTGAATGTAATCTGGGTATTTTACTTCAGCATGGTTTAGTCTGGTCCCTGATTTAGGTGTCCCTATCATGTGTACTTTGAAATGGTCTGAAAGATCAATCATGGGTATGAACTCATACATCCCTAGTATTGGAGCACATCTGTAAATGTGCAGTGGGCTTTTTGGCTTAGTTATAAACCATTAAAGAAAACCAGTTAGCACTCACCAAAATCTCTCTGCTAAACAACCTGGCACATAATAAATAGGAAAAGTTTGGGGATTTATTTCAACATTGCTCTAGTGCATCAGACCAAAACTACAAAGGGGATGCAGCCTTAGGTTATCCGTGTCATCTGCACTGGGCTGGTTGATGGGCAATGGGCTGTGAGAGTTGTGTGTCCTGCAGGGACATGGCTGGGCGGAATATCCTAAGGGCATCAAAAGTAGCATTAGATACCTACATTTAAACAGCTGAGTCCCAGCCTGGATAGCTGTGCTGAAGAATTGTGAATTGTGCCCTGACGTTCCTGATCTCTGCTGAGAATAAATTAAGGCTCATGTGAACAGCTCTGAATCAGACAGCTACACTGGAGATGTTGAGAGCCAGGTTTTATAGAGCACATCCTTTAATGAACACAAAACCAAGAAATTTGAGGAGAAGAAATGTTACTGAGTTCCTGCTTTTAGTCTGCCCAGGAATTTGAACAGGAACAGAAAGTCAAGAGGCTGGAATTGCTTCAGGTAAACACTGAGCAGCACTTCTGGGAATGAGAAAAAGAAGTAAAGGAGAGGAAATTTTTTTCCACAAACCCTGTTTGCTCATGACCTCTCTCTATCCTAGTCAATATTTGATTATGCCACATTATTTGTGTGGGCTGGCTGAGGGAGTGCTGGCCTGGAGCAGCCTGCTGGCTGTGCTCAGAGAATTTTGCAGATGGTTTGTCTGGGACCCGATTGATGCACACACAGGTCCCTCTGGGCAGAAATGGCAATTTTAAGTCTGCTACCCTTTCAGCTTGCATCAGTTTTTTAACCAGTGGGTGAAAAAAAAAGAGCAGAGATGCCAGACACAGTTTCTGCATGCTCCTGCACCTTGGCTGTGCTTTTTGCCTCTTGGTAATGTCGGGAGCTGGGGCAGAGTCAGGCGTAAATGGCAGCTCGAAGAAAGCCTGAGGATCTCATCTGGCATCAGGCTCCTGCAGTGGCAACCTGTTAGTACAGGACCCACAGCTCTTCTTGAAACATGCACTCTTGCTAGTGCAGATGTCTGCTCTGAAAATGCTTATCAGAATTATTTCAATCAGTTCTGTTCTGAAATTATTTCCATGGAAATATAATCTTCGTCTGGTTGCTTTCATGTCCAACACAGCTGAATATCTCCTATTTGGAGTGTAATAAATCAGAAAGGTGTATTGATTTCATCTTTACAAGAAAAGCAATTTATATATGAATATGTAAAAATGAACACATATAAACCACTGCATATATACATTTATATATAAAGCATATGCAACACTAAAAAAATTATTAAATATGGGTGTGGAGGTGGTTTGGCATTTCTGGTGAGAGAGCACCTGTGCTTTCTGAGAATTTCCATGTAAATGAAGTGACTCTTCTAAAAACTTTCTTAACCTCCTTCAGCAAATTACAACATACTTAAGAAATTACATTTTTTTTCTGCTGCTGAAATAAGTATAGGAAATATTAGATTTTTGTACATCAAGATCTTCTGTAGCTATTTCAGTAATATCTATTTCCTCTTCATGAGGATTTTGTGATCAGTCAAAAACTTGTTGACCTACTGCAAAGTAGCATTAACTAGGAAAAAAACCCACGTCATTTTGAATGCTTTATCAGAAACGTGGACAAGTAATCTCTAAATTTTGTTTTAGTGTTCTTAATGATTTTTGCATGACTCAGTTTGCAAATTTAAATATATGATTATTTACATACATAGTGTTCCAGTTCAAAATGTTTGAAACACCTTTGAGTGTTTCTAAAAGATCCAGGTATTAATTGGAGGAAATTGTTTTCTTTGCCTTCTGATTCCTGGACACTTAGACTATGCTTAATGCTGGTTATGAACTCTCTTTTGTGAGTTTTAGAAATGCTCTTAAAATGAGAATTTGAATGCTCATACATAGAAAAAGACATCACTGTGGGACTTCAATGAAATCAATAAGTTGGTGAAAAAACCCAGTTATCTGTTCACAGTAGTATCTCTAAAAAGCATTCAAATGAGTTTTAAACAAGAGTGCATGGGCACAAAATACTAATGTAGACATGGCTTTTGCAACAGTCAGGAATATAAAATTGATGAGTGGTACTCATTATAAAAAAATGGGACAGCACCATACCAATGTATTAAAATATAAAAAATTTATTAACCCTTTTTAAAAGTAGTTCATGTACTTTATATCAAATGACAAAGTTATGGTCCAAAAATTTTTCATCTGCATCTCTAAATGTGTGGGCTCAACTTTCTCACCCTTTTTTTCCCCTTTTTTTTGCCAATGTGACCTGGAGGTATCTTGCAGTAGAAATCAAAATATTGAAAAAAAGTGGACTTAAGAGTACAAGGTAGATCCTTGGAGACTTAGTAATACCATTAGTGGACAAGCTGAAATAAAAAAGCAAGTCCAATTTAGGCACGCAGCCTGCTGAAGTCCATTTCCATTATAAAATATTTCTCAGATGTACATATTTTTTTAAATAGGAAAAATCCCTCTACAGTAAATGAAAGCAAAAAGTCTACATTTTTTAGGTCACTCAAGAATATAGCTAGGAAAAAAAAAGGAGAAACTCAGGTTTAGTACCAGCATCTGAAACAACTCCTTTTATTTTTCTTCTCTGCAGAGCAGCTGTTATTTCTTTTGTGTAGAGGAACACCTCTGGTCAGATGGCCTCTTTATGCATCTAATGTGTGTGTGTTCCCTGGAGGAGATGTCCTCCTCTAGTCCCTCCGCAGGGACACAGATTCAAGGCCAGGCATGGGTGGTGCTTTTTGAGGGTACTACAGTCTGCAGTGAGGACGGGGACCAGACTGTGCTCTGACCAGGACAGTAATGAGCTCACTAAAGTAACACACAAATCTCACAGCTCAAAGCTTTCTTTGGCTGACTTTCTGCATGTACTATTTGTTAGCTGCACATCGACCTTGAGATTTGATATATGCTGAGCATGTGGGGGGATAGACCTTTATCTCTTTAACTTGCCTTATCTTTGGGATCTAACTCCTCCTTTGATCACTAGCAAGAATGAAGAATACTTGCTATTAGTTTTATAGATTTCTGGAAAGAAATCTTTTAAAAGCAGTCTCTGAAGTAGGAGGTAGATAATGTTTGTACACACTTCAGGGGAAAAATGTTTCTGTCTGAATGATAGCACCTATGTTCAGCTAAGCCTGGGTAAGACAGAGACCATGACATGCCAAATAATAGACTTGCTAGCAACAGCATTACGTGAAAATTGAGGAATATTTATTTAATTGAAAGATAAAATACTCTCTGGTACAGAAGCCTCCTTTCTTCACATCCAGCATGTCATCAGCAGTTCTTATACAATATTTATTGTCTCCTGATTCTGTGACTGAGCGAATGAGTAATCTGAAGGTCTCCTTTTTTTTTCAGGGCTGCTTGCACTTGTGTTATCAGCACTGAACACACCTGAGTAAATGGGGCTTGCTGAGATGTTTGATAGGCAGAACTTTCCAGGAATCCAATGGTGCTACTGCTGTCCTCTGTGATTGCCCTTGGTGAGACAATAGTGACAAAGACATGCACACAATGATTAATGCCTCATCCCCTGAGCCCTTTTTCCCTCTGAAGTCCCTTGCTGTCTCTGGCCCAGGATATTTTTGCATAGTGGAGAGAGAGGGGACAAGATAGGAAGGAATGACTTTACATCTGAATGAGAAGTTTTCTCTTTCTGTCTCCCAGAAATGAGACTCCCCTGAGTAGCTGCAGCTTCACACATATTTAACTGAGCTCCCAAGAACTGCTTGCCAGCCAGGGAGCTCTCTGAGCCAGAGGCTGGCTGTTCTCTACAGGCTTTTCAGTTCATTACTGCAAACTACATAAGGAGGAGAACTTAAGCTTTGGGTTTAGTCAGTTTAATGAGAAACATGGCAATTCATCTTATCCTTTACCTTTTTTTTTTTTTAATTTTTTTTTTTTTTACTCTTTTTTCATGGAAGGGAAACCTCTGGTATTGGCAACAATGTGCTGTAAGTGCAATGGGTAAGACCCAACTAGGGCCAAGGGGCTACCAGTGAAACCATGTTGGTGAAATTAAACTGATCAGGAGAAGGTAATTGCAGAAGGGTTTTCCAGAGAGATGAGGAAGCTTTCCTTCTTAGGCTTGAGGAATAGCATGAATAATGAGAAAGATAAGTAAATTGATTATGCCCAGAATTTCATTTTTTAAAGGCTTTTTGCCCTACACAAGTAACAGTAAAAATTTTTAAGTAAAAAAATCTGATTCAGTTAGCTATTTCTTCTGGCTTGAGACTGCCTTTTCCAGCCCAGACTTTAGTAGGAACAGCCAGTTCATACCACATTCATTGATTCTTCAGCAGTTCAACTTAAATGCATATGTCTATCCATGCTGTCATTATTCAGGAATATGTCTCCAGGGAGAGTGATTTTTACCTCAGGCTGAAGAATGGAGCATACTGAAAAGCTGTCTATTAGCTTGTCATTATCCATGCCTTCTGATGCTTAGTGCTTGCTCACGTTTTACTCAGACCCTTGAAGCCTCTGTGTTTTTCTGATTTCTGCAGTAACACTAGATCTTTTTACAAATTTCAGACTTGCTGCTCTATTACTTTTTCCAAATTGCTGTTAAACTTTCAGAACTGTGATGGCCTTGTGCCTTCAACCTAGCCTGATTAGCGTACAAGCAATTAAAGAAATAGACTTTAAATTCCTCAGAAAGTTACATGGAGCGTATGGAAGGGCAATAACTGAGGAGAGCTGTTAATGATCTACTACCCAGTTCAGCCTGAACCACGGGTATCCTCAGCCTTTCCCTGTGTGAGAAACTACTTAGACCAAAGCTCTGCAAGGAACTTATACAGAGAGTGGAAACATTCACAAACTAGGAGATGAAAATAAAAAAACATTTGTTAATATATTGGCACAGTCAAACTTAGGAGACTCAGACTTAATCTCCGAAATTGTAGGTAAGGATAAGTAAACAGCATTCCCATAGGTAATTATCCATTACCTATTTCAAAACTCAGCAATAGAATACTTAATTACTTCTAAGGTAGGGCAAGCTCACTTATTTGGCTTTTAAAAATGTATTTATTATTATTGGCCCCTGTAATCACTGTAAGTGGCACAAATGTCCTGACTAAATGATGTTTGAATTAAGCTCCATGACGTCTGCAACAGCCCATCAAACCTAAAGGTGCAGCTGATTACCAGAAATAGTTTGACATTTAGTTTTCACATTGAGCAATACTGGACAGCAAGAAGTGGAAATGCAGTGATCAAACAACACAGTGAAAGAGACACTGTTCAATCCCAAAGCCTTCTGACTGTCCCAGAAGGCTTAGACCCTGGGGGGCATGTGGTAGGACTCTATATTTATCCAGATAAAGACTTCTAACATGTAGAAATTCTGGGTTTTAGTTTATCAACATCAAGTCTGTTGGTAAGAAGTGTTGGGCAGACATCCATAGGTATAACTTGCAGATAATGTTGCAGTCTTTAACGGGGTGTTCAACAATTTGTTAAATCCATATAGTGGTTGTCCATCTTCTGTGACCGAGATAACTAGGCTGGAAGTCTGGACCACTTGAACATATCAAATTTATCTCTTGTGGTAAGAGATGGGACAGTAAAAGCAGCCAACTGATCTTGTGATAAAATTTAGAAAGTTAGCAGCAGTAGGAAGGAAGACATTCTAAGAAATGCTTAGGCTGAAAAAGATAAACACTTCAGCAGCCTACTTTTACACTCACTTGTCATAAAAAGGTAACGGCAACATTATCTATGAGTTTATCTTGTTCCAAGTAGCTTCTTTGAATCTCCAAAGCAGCTCACGGGCCCAATGGCAGATTGAAACCACTGCTCTGTAGCAAAGTCGTCTGGGTCTTAAAGCACTTTACCTCCTGAGAGAATCACAAATCCACATTTTTGCAACTGTGGATGATGTTGTTCAGGAAACAGATTAGTTCAAGACAACTACTTTACAAAGAAATGGAATTTGTAGAGGTAGAAAACATAACAGGAAGCTTGGCTGAGGCTTTTTTCATCTTGGAAAATTTGGTCACCCCAGGCAGTATGAAGGCATTTTGTGACTGGTGTCACTGAGTTGTGGAGGAGGAGAAGGAGACTAAGGAGATCTTATCCGGAGGCTGTTTGTTGCATCTTGTGTTACCAGCTTAGCTAAGCTAGTAGCTCTTGGTTTCTGTGATCTGTCCAAGTGGGTGTTTACTCTTTTTATTTTTTTACTACTTTTGTCCCACTGATGTTATTTATGAACCTGACAGTCAGTTAGTTAAGCACCTAGCAGTTATTTTTAATCCATGTGGAGTGCTGTTTTCTGTCTAGCTTCTGGTCTAGCTTCTGACACTTTCCCTTCCCATCTGATACAGCAAGAAGAGTCTGCCTATTCACCAGAGACTTCTAAATCATTGTGTCAATATTTTGGCTCAGGAAAGGGAGGAATGAGTAAAAGTGAATTTAACCGATTGTGCTTTTTGGTTATTAAAAACCCCAACCCTTTTTCTCATGAGAAAAGATGGTTTTCTGGAAAATTAGGACCTTTTGGAACTGCTCATCCCACTACTCCACCTTCCACACCCCTCCAAGGTGTTCAGCAATGCATGAAGATGACACCTCCCATGGGAGCAGCAACAAGAATCCCTCGTCACCTGTGTTCTACAGCTTTGCAGAAGCTAGCTGGCTTTTTTGGCGTCACTTCAAATACCAAATCAGCATTTTTTTATGAAGGTAAAACTGTAATACTGTCTTGAATCCAAATAAAAAAATATCACTATTTTTTTCCACATTTTCCCCTGCTATATTACTGCTTTCTAGATTTCTGTCCTTTTGTTTTAGCTTCTGGTGAAGTCTAAAGTGTTAGAGAAACATGCTTATTCTGTGGACACTGAGATGAAAGAGGGATTCCTGAAGAATGTGTTTCAATTTAATTTCTGGCATTACTTTCTGCATACAATAATTTTGATTCCTAGTACTATGAAAAAAGTTTCAGGGAAATTATTCAGTATGGTTTTCAATTATGAACTCCATTATTTCTGCAGCAATATGCTAATTTTGTAAAATTTGATCGTAGCCAAACCTGCATAGTGGCTGGACACTTGATCTTGAATTTTGTTATGGTGTGAATTATGTTACAGATTTTTTTATTTTTCTTCTGTGTGATAGATCAGGAATGTCTGACTGTAAAAAATACTCCATTGATATTTTCTGTTCTTACAGTTCTTATTACTGAAGAATTAACCTTATAGTCCTACACATTTACACCTGATTGCTCTCCTTACATAAAATGACTAAATTTAAGTGCTGAAGGACACATGAAAGGCAACTTAGTTTTATAGAAGGTAGAAGTTTTACTTTTTTGACTTCTATTCTATTATCCAACAATATGTTAAAAGCCTGTTGAACAATTGCTACTCATAACAAATAATGAAACCAGGATTGCTTTCAGAGGTAACAATTATGGTATAGATAACCAGTAGGAAAAAAAATCCATTTATTTGCAAGAGAAATCAAAAGCATAAAGCAACCTGGCATACAACAATTTAGATCTATTAACAATTCTGTCTGGCTCCAAGAAGCATCATAATTTTGGTAATGATGACAAAAAGAAAGACTAATGCAAGTTTATGTCAAATGCTCTCTGGAATTGCTGAATTGCTCTGTCCTTCTCAAAAACATAAGCCTAAGACCTCGCATGTGTATAAAATTTTGAAACAATCAATCATGGAAACAGCATCTGATTGCAGAAAACGTGATTTCAAAATCGATTTGTCATGCTCCTATATGGATTTAGTGCCTTCCTTGTTTTGACATTTCTCATTTGCTCAATGCAGGAGTGCTACTGTGATTTCTCTGTGTTGTGTTACAAATTAGAAGATTGGAATGAAAAACTTTTTTCTTTGTTTTTAATTTGTTTTGGATATGGAATTATTTGCTTACTTTTAATTTTTTTTCCTTATAGATTACTTTTGTGATGCCTTAGAATTATGCTGTCTGATTTCCACATAAAAATCATTTGTGACATCCAGCTCCCATCACAAAAAATCCTTGGGAATGGCTTTGGCAACATGATCATCTTTTAAGACCTGCTTGCTGAGAAGAAATAAACGGATGCTCCTTCTATTGTTAATTTTGACAAAGGAGAGGATTGGATTTTGCTGCAGCTTTGTGCAGTTACTACACTTAAAGATATGCTGATTTATGCCCCTTTTTAAAAGTACTTATTTGGTGAAAATTGCTTTATAACAAATGTGATCTGGATGCATGTTGTTTTGAACAAGTTATGTAGTTTTGTCATAAGCCAGTGGTTATAATGTTCCTAGAAAGATTCAGCTTTCATTTATTAATCAGCACAGATATTTCCTACACGAATTTGAAACAGTGAACAATACTAATGTTGAACCTATCTGGTTTATACAGCTTAAGCCTCTAAATTTTTCCAACATTGATATCTAATGCAAGAAACTGAGACCTTCAAATTTTCCTTTTCTTCAAAAGTGTGTGGACATTGTTTGCTCCAACAGTTTTTGGTATGAGTTAAAATACATATATTTCTGCCTGGAAAGTTGTTTAATGCCTGTGACATTGCAATGCCTATGAATTATATGGAAATAGTTAGTAACCTTGCTTCCCATCAGCCATGAGGTGTGTCTGGCACTATTTCAAACAGAGATACCATATACGATCTGGGTCCACACTTTTGAGGAGGGTTTGCTAAAGATTGTTTAAATTTGGCACAGAAATAACCTAAATCTATGAAAAATTTTCACAACTTCCTATTTTTTTGTTTTATTTTGGCTTTATTTAATAGAAGTTAGTATGCTGAGAAGTCCTTGTTATTGTTGTTATTTATTGTAATTTAGAAATACCCAAATGAACACTCTTCTTTCCAGGTATCTTGTGAGGAATTTTGTGCAATCACTGTATGCTGATAAAAATTTTAAAACCCTCTCTCTGTGAAGGGGTGAGATAGGACTGAGAAACACTTCCACCTCCCAGTCTCTACTTTTCCTTCTGCTGTCATTCAGTTCAGTTTAGTAGCACAGAGGCTTTCAGGGTTCCTTCCAGCTCACGCAACAGAGGGGTTCTGATGGAGCATATGCTTAGGAAATTAGTAAGGATGGCTTTAGTTTTGATTTTAGTTTTGCTTAGCTGCCCAAATGAATCAGCTAAATTTCTGAGTGAAGTGAAACTCCAAGCAATCTGTTTTGGACTCCATCCCAGGCAGACCTATTCAGCCATCCACCTAATTGCTAGTGCATCTTCATTTATGTACCTCTATTGATTTTAATCTCAGATGATTTATACAGTAGTATAAGCAGGTAACAAGCCAAAGCAATGGCATTTCACTGGAGATGAAGATGCCTATAAACCATCTTAATTAGTCAAAAATCTGCTCACATATACAAGGCTCTTGTTGTAGCTGTGAGTTTAAAGTTTATTCTTATGACTACTCTGCTAAACTTTTATTCTTTTTCTCACTACAGATTTACAGATTTTACTGTATTTTAAAAGTAAAGTACATTTCCATTTGACTCCAAGCTACCTCATGGCCTGCTGCCAGAGTTAGTTCCCTGATATTTGTTTTTCTTCTAACTGTTTGTTATTGTTAAACTTGTTCTTTAATATACGCAGAAATCGTTTGTCCTGAATTCAGATCTGGTGTGGTAAGGACCTTGACACAGTTGTGAGTGATGAGCCATCATTGGCTTAATTCATAAGCTCAGAGAAAAATTAATTGTTTCCAGAGTAAAATTCAGCTCACTTCTTTAGATCTTTAGTTCAGGATAAAACAAGTCCTAGACAGTGATTTTGCCTGAAAAAGGGTTGGTTTATTTGCTCCTGAGGTCTCTCTGTGACAGTGTTAAGACAGAGAATGCTCTTTGAAAGCCACAGCTGCTGTCTCCTTGACTACTGCCTGAATGTCCTGGAGCAGGATTAGACCTGAACTCAAATGTTCCTATAGATGTCTTTAGCACTCTTCAAACAGTTATTGAAAACAGCTTTAAAGTAATGTCTGAAATGGTACTTATGCTTGAATATTAACATAAGTAACACTGCAATCAAAACAAGGGAGATTAACATTGCACAGATGAGTTGTCTGTCCTAGAGGTGTCTAAGCAGTCCATTAACACAATACTTTGTGTTTTGTGACTGTTGCAAGAATTATGCAATCTAAAAGAAAAGTGCATATGAGAGAAATCATCCTTGTTTAATGGATCCCATCTTATTTTAATTTTCCACTTCAAATCACAATTAATACGTATTATTCACACCTTTTCATTTCTATGGTTATAGTATATTAAAGAAGAACAGATGCTTTGTGCAGGCTGACCAAGGTAAGGAAACAGACTATTGTTATTCATGTTTTTCAGCTCTCCTTCACTGTGAGCAAGAGTAGTATAACAGAAGGGACTCTCAGCTACTGAAAGCAAAGTGAGCAATTTTAGGAGATGGTTCACTGAGAGGATTTAACCATTTCTTTTTGCAGTTACACATGTGTCATATCAGACTGCTCATTCCAGGTAGTGGGAAGAGGAGACAGTGGATTCAGATGGTAAGCACCTCAGGAAAGCAAGGTCTCCTTTTAGATCACTTAGGCTAGAGATCTGTGGCTTAGTTACTGGTGTTCTATCTGTAACTGCACTGGTTACAGTCTACCGAAACCACACCTGGGATGAGTATGGGCTTAACTTGCACCCAATAAAGACCTTTGTAATAGAACTCATTTGGGATAGAGTTTGTAATTTTAACTTATCTCACTTACGTAAAAGTGATTAGGAACTTAAATATGAGGTAATTTTTTAAATCAAGAATTGTATGAGCTATAATTTTTTTGGTGAAGAAAAGAAGCAGCATCACTTTTGTCTGCAGCTGCTCTTTGGTTTTGAAGGTTAGTCCTTACCACAGTCCAGCATGTGGGGAATAGCAAAGCTTGGCAAAAGAACTGGTATGATTCACTTGAACAAAATCAGCCTGTGGTCTTGGTTAGAGTTATCTCTAGAGTGAATTATTTCATATGAAGTATATATATATATATTTATATATGATGCATTCAGACTGTTAAAGTGAACAGAATCTACCTGGACAGAATGAAGCATATTCAAAGCTGGGCAACATTTTTCACAGAAGAACAGTAACACAATTTCTCTGATATACCATGGACAAATGCAAACATTTCTCTAATAATGTTGAAGAAAAATGAGAAGCTATCCAAGAAATACTGTAGGACTACATAAAATACCAAACCCATTTAACACTCAGGCTGAAAATATTAGAATCTTTTTTTTTTTTCAGAATTGTGTGTAATGTAAAATTTGATATTGAATCTGTGGTGGAAGTAGAAATACGTTACAGTAAAGGTAGAAAAACAGAAGCGTTAGAAAAATGTAAAACATGCAAAATCTCAATTTTTAATCTGCATTTCAAATTGAATTATATAAACCAAAATTACCCCTAACTCTCCATTAGCTCAATGAAGGTCATCCTATAGAATAGCTATATTAAATTGAAAATCATTATCATAAATCTTTGTTGTCAAAATGTACATATGGTCCACTGTGAAAATCAAATAAGTTACATTAAAATGTGTTGTGTAGACAATATATTACCTCCTTAGGTTTGAAAAAGTAATAGGCTGTTTTTTTATCTGATGTACAAGGGTCATCTTTAAGAGGCATAAATGTGGCTGAAAAGTCACAGAAGGGCTTTTAGGACATCTTTTGAAGGAATCTTTTAAAAGAAGGAAGGAAGGAAGGAAGGAAGGAAGGAAGGAAGGAAGGAAGGAAGGAAGGAAGGAAGGAAGGAAGGAGGGAAGGAAGGAAGGAAGGAAGGAAGGAATCTTTTAGAAGTTAAGGTTTCAAGACAAACTGGAATTTCAGGGGAAAAAATGCAGATAGTGATGTATTCCCATAAGATGCTGTTTTTTTGTTCTCTTGTTTAGCACTGCACTGGTGCTTTCAGCTTCTCCAGTAATCTCTTTTGCTGTTCCATATACTATATATAGCTTTTGTCTTGCAATGATAAATGTCTTTTTGAAAGCACTCAAAATATTTCAACTGGCAATTAATTGTAGAAGTCACCCTTACTTTCTGAAGCTCTGACTTTTACTGCTAGAACAGGAATACAGCTAGTTCTCATATCCCAGATGAAGATATTGTAAGTGTAGATGAAAAATAGCACCTTCCTAACTAGCACCTTTTAGTTTAAACAGCTGAGTTTTTGTGATCCTCCTCCAACTGCTTTCCAGACCTTTCCAGATCTATTTTGAAGCAGTTTTTCAATTTTATTAACTTACCTGTTGGGCTGTGCTCTCCTTTATCCCCTGGAAAGAGAAAGGTTACTCAGTGTATGATATGAATCACCATATGATATGAATGCCTCTGGACTGACTGAAGCGAATGCAGACTGCTAGTCTGTGATTAGATTTCAAACTGCTCCTCTAAACAGAATACATTTTGATCTAGGGATGTACTTAACGCTTTGTTGAACTGATTTAAGCGATGCATGTGAACACAAGTTACTCCTTCCTTGTTGCTTTTTAAACTTGGGTATAGATTTTCAAAAAAGAAAATAAAAGGAATCCAGTCTCTCGGTCTATATTAAAATGAAATTCGGCACTGTATAAAATAGGAAAGATGTTATTACTGTTTTCCCAAACACTCAGTGGCTCAGCGAAGCCCAACCTAATGGCTTAATGCAACCAATAAGGCTTTCCGTGAGCTCTTGAGCACATAACTCATCGGATCACTGCTGAAATCCCTATCCTACCAGCTTGACCTCATTATTTTGGACAGCACTGAGATTTCTCAGTCATTCCTGATGCTTCATAACATTAACACTATCATTTTTTGATGAGAAACAGCTTGAAAAATACCTATTATTTGCCTGCTAGTGTGTTGCTGCTTGAAACTGCAGTAGCATGTAACTTATAGCCTTAACAGTGGTACTAAGTAATTTTAAGAAGAGTAGTTTAAAACCACCCCCATGCCATCTTTCAACTTTGCACCTAGCCTATTAATAAAAGAACAGTAGAGCTGGAGTCTGAGTACTGTAACATTGCTATTTTTAGCTCATGCTTAGCTCTGGTGTCCTCTGTGTGTGTTTATACAACATGTAATGTGAGGTCCTGGCCTGCGTTTAGGACTCAAGTGCAATGCAAATAAATACAGACTGTCTGTACAGCTAGTGTTAAGACTGTCCCTTCCACTAGTCAAACAAATTATTCTGAGGCTTGCAGAGAAAACCAGTCCAACAATCTCCGTGTGTGTATTTACACCACACTCAAGGCCCTGGAGGTGGAGTGCGCAGTGAAAGGAGAATATACTCATTAGCGTCTAATGCATTGTTCAAGGTTATACACGGGATATAGAAGTTTAATGAGAACTTAATGGGACTTCTACTACTACTGATTAGGTGTATCTATCATTTTGAGGATGCCAGTAAAATTGCTTAACACTGTAAAGTTAAGGAAAAATGAATGCCCAGTATGTCACACCCTTCTGCCATTAATCACGTTCATTAGCTGCATTCCAGCGACAAGATTCTGACCCATTACCAGTGCAGTACTGGGAGGACCACTACCAGTGGCCTGCTAATTTGAACAGTGATTTATCACATTAACTGCTATGCCTGTTTTTGTTCTTTTTGTCATATATGGCTCGTAGATTAACCTAACTATGATAAAAGAGACAGTCCAGGACTTCACTGCAAATTTATCACCCATGGTGCCTTGCTGAAAACCTAGTTCCAGAGGGAGAGAGGCAGAGAGGCTGAGATGACAGCTGGGGGGAGAAGCAACACCTTGCTGCTTTGTTTCAGAGGGACTGGAGAAGGTGGCTACTCCAGCAGAAGCTCTGTATCTGTAGGAACCTGTCAGCTACTACATCCCAAAACGGAGTTTTGTCAAATCCTGATTTTTTTGGTCTCTTTTTAATACCTGACTGTTATCTTTTGGCTCATGGGGCACCCAGGAAGATATGACCAGTTAGCCCTGCTTTTACAATGGACTTTGTAAATGTAGGAATGGTATTTTTGATACGCTATGCATCAAGCTGACTTTTTCCAGTGTCTTGTAAACATTTTTCTTTGTCATGGGGAAAGAAAGTATCTCTAGTAAGGAAAATAACACATTAATGCTTGGGAATTTGAGCTGGGAGAACTAAGTCCAGAACATTGCTACTTTGACAAGACTTGCAAAGTGCTTCTTCTGGTTGAAGAGGAGCACTGACTTGTGAATGCTCTGCAGGAAATGTCTCCTGAAGGACACCTGATCTTGCTCAGGTACTTTTACCCTGTTGAGACATGGATTGTAACCATCAAATGGGCTTTTTTCTTTTTCTTGTTTTCCACTGTGCAAGAATATGTTTTTGTGTTTGATTTTTCTTATTAGAGAGGGAAACCCCACTAAATGTACATGCCTCACAAGAATATAGAGAAACATTCTAACTGTAGCTAATGAGGTTAATATATTTTAAACTAAATTATGAGTACAAAAGGACTGCAAATGCTGCTAGAGAAAAAAGAGAAAAAAGAAAGGAAAGTGTAACTCGTTCTTGCTCAAAATACACTTACATGTTTTTTGTTGCTCTGTTCTGTGACTCCTTCATAAGTTTACAAATTTGTCTGAAAAGATTTGTTTACAGAGGAAGAGAGTGCTTGAATATTGAATATAAAAGATTTTTCATGTTTGATTGTAGCTCATTCAATCCTAGCTCATATATAACTTTTTTAGTTACTTGCTGAAGGCAGTTGCATAATTGTTCCTAGATTTTATTGAATTAAATTAGAAAACTATGTAATTTTATATAATTGACATGGATTTGCATGAAACATGATTTTCCTACTGGAAATTCTATGAATCATTGTAACTGTTAGATTAAGGCATATTAATTAATCACAATCTACATTCTAACAGTAAATATACAAGAATGAATGATGAGCTCATTATATTACAGTATTAATATTTATTTTTTATTAATGTCTTGCTGGCTTCATTTGACTCCAGTATTTGGTGTGGACCAGAGGGAAGTTTTCTATAACAATCTCTTTGAGTGATATCTCGCAGATATTTTCCCCCTTACTGATGCAGAAGCATTGCTAAACAGACAGCCTGTAAGAAGCGCCTTTGACCCTGTTTATCCTAATAGCTGTCCTATCATGAAAGTTTTTTATAGGTTGTTTATCTTAGCTCTTAGAATTTGAGGGAAATTGTTTCTGTGGAGTGTGGATAATTATGCTTACCTAACTGCTGTCTTTTTAAAGAGGTTTTCCAGGTACACTGATTGACTCAAATAATAGCTATGTGAACTTGCTTTTTTCCTTCATATTCTGTCCTGCCTAAAGTTTTTTTTTTTTTTTAAGTTTGATCAAGTTCCTTCCAGCACGTTTAGGGGTGAACTTGATAAAGCAATTAAGGCCTTTCAAAATACATGTGCATGTAATTACACTTATGTTTCTCTGTGGCTCCACTTTTAGAAAAGCTCTATAGTTATAGGATTCTGGAAGGCTACAGAAAATTTTAATCCACAGGGAGGATTTGTGCTCATGTAACTGTATTTTTAGGCTTGGATTTTGTATCTTTAAGGAAGAGAACTAATTCATCTTTAGTTTTGGATCACCCATTATCTGTTGGATTTTGTTTGTTTTTTCACTCGTTTTCTGTGTCCTCATAATTAGATCACATATATTTAAATTTTGTTAGTTTTCATATGCAGCCTGGAGGACATACTTATTTCTAACCTAATTAGGTGTTGGCATTAACTTTTCCTTTTCTCAGGTGCTTCAGGCAGCCCTGACCACTTGGGCATGGAGGATTTGAGCATTACGTGCTACAGAAATGGTGCCTGCCATCTGAAAGCTTCTGCCTTCAGGTTCAATTCTGCCTTCTCAGAGACCCTGGTAGGCTAAGTGTCTCATTTTCAAGAACCTCAGCCTCATAAGCACTTTGCTGTAGAGGTTCTTTCTGAGTGCTTTCTCTCATGCTTTTAAGGGCTTAAAAATACCCTCATGCCTTTCTTTTTTTCATTTTTCTTTTTGAGTGGTTTCAATATTCTCTGTTATAAGTGACTTCTGAGTCTTGGAGTTTGTGCTGTTTGCCCCAGCCTCTACCTACAGAATTAAAACGGGATTCCTCTGCCAGTAAAGCACATCTCCCTCCTTCCTTTGTGCTTGAACTACCTGCCTTTGGGCTTCTTGACCTACCTGTCAAGCTTTTAAATAGATATACACACATCAAACGTTAATCCCCAGCAAGTTTAGCTGTTTGTGTTTTAAAGGGATGGGGACACCTCCAGGAGAAATGTAATCTTGCTGCAGCAGTAGCCAACAGACTCCTGAACAAATGGCAGCTACATTTGTCATGCTTGAAAGTACCCTTCCTCTTGATGCACAGCATGCTCTCTCATGCTCTCAGAAGCACAAGGTGCAGTTTGGATGCAGCTGTCACCGTGTGATTTGCTTCAGGCTTTTTGCCTGAAGCTTTACTTCTGTGTTGACACGTCCATAATCTCTGTGGTTTCAAAGCCCCGCCTGTACTGCCTGACTTCTTTCTCCTGGTCCTGGGCAAAACACTGCTGCTCCAAGTGCCCTACCTATGGGCAAAGTTATCTGGACTTACCATTCTCTTATTTTTATGCTTACCCTTATGCATATTTTTCTATTAGTGGACTGTGTTTTCTTATAACTGAGAACCATCCAGGTTTAGTGATCCCATCTTGTCTCCATCTGAGGACAGAATTCATTTCAAAGGTTTTCAGTTAAACAAAAATTTCCAGAATGTCCACTCTTTGTAGCATAAGTGGGCCTCCCATGATGCTGCAATCATAAAGGCCTCTTAAATTACTACTATCTTCTTGTTGGTAAGCAAGACAAAGTCAAAATATCCAGGGCATAGGAGATTTGAATGGATCTGGAAGAGACCAACTTACACCATGAAACTTAAAATAGCTGTATTTCCAACTTTGGTGCATCACTTGGGAGTCTGGAATTGGATGGAATGACTCCAAGTCACAGGCTGCCAAAATTTTAAGAGGGCTCTTTAAAAGCCTGTGACTGCCATCTACTAAAACAGGCTCCAAGGTTGGATATGTAAAATTAGATGGATAGACCTTGACATAATTTGATTAAAACATATTTAACATTAATTTTTAGATGAATGTATTAGAGTATCCTATCTGTAATGTTTGGGGCTTAATGGCTTTTATGGCTTTAAAAAGGCTTAATAGCTTCCATTAGGCTTTCATCAGCAGTGCTGGAGAAAACAGGAAGATACACATGCAGAAAGGCAGTGATTTGTTTTGTAATTTTGTACTGTCGTGGGTGAAAGTGTTTGTAAATTTGTCCATGAACTTGTGTGGCTGCTAAAGTGCAGGTTCCTCCTCATGTTCTTTGGTTCTCACGCATAAAGGTTCAGAATTCAAGTGTAATATCTCTTTAAGATTCATTTTGTAAGATAATTTGTAAAATAAAGCAACTGGCTTCCCTGTCAGCTCTTGTCTTAACTGAGGTTCAGTGCTGTTCACATATGCTCTTCATAAGTTTGCCTGCATGCTCTATTTACTTTTGTGCTTCGTATTTTACTACTTAGTCATGCACAGCAGGAGACCTATAAATGTTTCTTGATGTACCTGCAGGGGAAGAATGGGGTATATAATACACACTAAATGGTCTCCACAACTTAAAAAAAGCCACCTTTATTTCACATTACTCATGTGATAGTATATTTGTATGAAAATGAACACTAAATTTTAATTTAATAATTGTGACAAGTATTTTCTAGGAAATAAAGACAATGAAGACAAACTGGAGTTCCAAACCATAACAGTAAAGATGGGGGTTTTTTATGCCACAGTCTTCTGTGCCCATAACCAGAGAAAACTGCATGTGCAAATTCTGTCCTGTCACCATAGGATCAGTTTTTGACTGTGGTGGAAGGCCAAGAGTTTGAACACTTTGAAGTCAATTTTGGTTACAGTTTACTTTGTTATTGGAAAGTACAGTGCTAATGGGACTGGCAGACACTTGCATGGAAAACATAGGATTTTCCAGATACAGAAACCCAAAGATTTGGGAAAATTTCTTAATTATCTCTTAACTAACTTATGTTGTCCTTCAGGCTTTCATCGCAATTTCTGATATGTTTTTAATGGCTCTCTTTCCTACCTAAGTAGAAAAATCGCATTCAAACTAAACCTAGTCTGTGCTAGTGCACGGTAATATTAACTGTTTTCTTGCTGCTGAAGAAATTACAGACTTTTGACTTTTATTTGTTTTCTTCCAGAGATCAGTGCAGCATTCATCTTAATATCTTATGGGTACAGAAGAGTGTTCCAGTAGACAGCAGGACATCAATTACAGATGTGAAGCATGCTCACAGGCATATGGGTCTTATGTTAGCAGCCTGTTCAAAGAATTAAGAAGTGAGGATCCAAGACAGCCCAGATGTTACAAATTTCTATCAGTGGTCACTGCAGCATGAAATCCCATGTGAATTTCACTTCTTGCAATTCTTCAAGGTGAGTTATATAACAAACCTCATAAATTATTATCATCAGGACAGGTTTAAACAGTGATTAGCAGGAAAATTGAAGGATTCATTAACTTGAAATGTTCTTGCAGAGTAGCAAATAGTCCAAGCTTATTGTGTGAAAAGAAGGTCTTGGCTATTATGCAAGGGGTCATCCTACTGCTGCAATGACCTAATTGGGTTTATCAGTCCTCACTGAAGGAACAGGATCACTAGAGCAGTTTATAACTCTTGGGCAAAAAATGGACCTTAAGCACTTTACTCTTAAATTTTTAACTTTATTTTGCCTAAAGACAGTTATTAAAACTGATCTTCAGAGTCCAAGTGAATAACCTGAAGTTTTTTCTTTCTGAACTGAAACAATTCATAAGAACATTGTGTCCCTAACTCTCTAGTTCTTATTCAGAAATGTTAGCACTTTAATGAAAAACGCTTTTCAAGGTCTGTGGAAGCATTTGAACATTAACATTAACATATCTCTTTTCCATCAACAATTTTCTTGGCTGGGAGCATAATTTTTTTCTTGTTTCTTATGAGGGGTGAAAAACGTGATGTAACAGAATGGCTATGGATGCTTAAAAAAGGTGACTATACTCACTGATACCATAAAGATAATGTATTCCAAGGCCAGTCACAAATGTCAAACAAATTAAAATAGAAATGAAGAGTTAAAACTGTGTGCTCTGGTTTTTAATTATCTCTGTTGCAACGTGAGATTGAGAACAAAAAAGCCTGAAAGATCTAATAGAAAATGTGTTTGGTTCATGACTTACAAAGAATAAGAGAATAAAGCACTAGAAATTCAAGAGAGATTGCTCTTAATATCTTGCTGTTCACAGCTGTAGGAGTAACAGGTAGAACAGGTGCTCTTGCAGAGTAAAGACATGGTGCTGTGGTTGATTTTTCTTGTTACAACAAACACACACCAGATACACAAGACTACTATGCTGCAAAAGATATAAGCACTAAAGTCATGGCAGAACCCTTTGAGGCTTTTAACATATGCTTGTAATGAAAATATACTTTTAGAGCCTATGATAAGCAACACTTGCGATATTTCTTTGGACTAAATATTAGCTGTGATACACTCCTGTCTCGTCCTTGCCTTTACAGAAATGTAAAGAGAATATGAGGTACTTGGGTGTTAGTCTGTATTCCACAGCAGAAGTAAATCTGTGCTGACATTCAGTCCAATATTGTAACTCTTTGTACACACAACATCAATAAAACAGCCCTCCTCTACTGAAACCTAGATATTGTTTGCAAAGCTGAGAGTTGTTTTCCCCTCATAAAGAGAACATTTTGCTGCATGAACTAAAACCAAGAAGCTAATTCAAACAGCAAATGAATGGAGAGACTGAAATATATCTCTGGTTTTATAGATTTAACAGAAATGTAAATTCTTGTGAGATTTTGAATAAAAAGATTCCATTTTTAATTTTCAGAATTTTTATTACTTTCTAAAATATATATCAATTGAAAAAACTTTAGTTTTGTCAAACTATTTTTTCTCAGTTCAGCATTAAGATACAAATGCTTCAGGCAGCCTATACCTGTATAAGTTAAGAGAAAAAAACTTTTGAGAAGAAAAACATATCAAGTACAGCAAGATTACTGTTCTGCAAGGGTTTGCATATCTAAGAAACTGCTTTTGCATACATGGACAGGGGTACTCTTGCAACTGCTTGCAAATTCATGGCCTGTGTGATAAATAAACAGTTAATTGAAATGTCGACTTGAATGTAGTTCCACTTTTAAGTCTGAAATTCTACTGCTTTTGTTTGTAGGAAATAGTGCTTTTATCATCATAGTCCTGATCAAATAAACAAGAGCTAAAACGAATCATATTAAAAATTATGAAAACATTTTCTAATAATTATTTATATTTTAGCAGTTCATTAAAGAAGTCTGTAATAATTTTTTGTTCAGGAACTTTATGTTTTTACTACCAGCATATTTAGCTGTACATATTTTTCTCTCATGAGATCTCAGACAATTTTAATGGCTGAATTTGGTTGTGTTAAAATCGTGCTTGGAGAAAGTAAACCTGTGCTCCTGAAGAGTTATGCTTAATGACAGATTTGCTACTTGTCAGTTTTGATAATTGGAAAATTCCTTCCTAATTGTTTCTTTAATCTGAATTTTTGCCACTCAATAAATCTTCTACTTAATACAAACATATTTTTTATTTATTACCTGCAGCAAAGATGGTGAATAAAGTGTAGGTGATGCAATCATTTTCTGAAAAAAAAAGGAAAAAAGAAGAAGGCAAAAAAATATTTTGATTATTTAATATTTAAGATGTGAGGTGTCTGCATGTCTACAAACATTTTAACTCATAGAAACATAGAATAGCCTTGCTTGGAAGATCATCCAGTTCAACCCTTAAATACAGTTAATTTCAGTAGATTGCAAAATTGGTATTGTAAGTAAAAGTCTGCCTTTTTAAACATTTTGCTTAGAAGTGAGTTTTATATGAAGTAATCTGTTTGCTTTCCTACTATAAAATAAGTGTATGAAGTAAGAATATTACATGAAAATTAGTAAATATGTACACCAAACTTGGACAGAGCTTCAGCTATGGAATTATGATTAAACAAAATGCACGGAATGAAAAGACTTTACATTCACTTTGCAAAGTGATTTTTCAGCCAGAACTGATGATGATTGAATGTTTGTTTGGTTGTTGGGGTCCCTCCCCTGCCGTGTAGCCCTGGCAGAGGGGCCCTGAGGGCACAGACACGGGGTTTCCCTGCCCCTGCTCAGCCTCGTTCCCATTGGTTGGTTTGTGTTCCCTGCGCGGGCAGAAGGACCCTTGGTCCCGTGACTGGGACAGTTCCTTGGCAGAGCTCCGGCCATGCGGCTGGAGAAATAAACATCTCTCTGAAACAGCTATCAAGAATGTCTGTCCATATATATTTCCTTTCCACGGGACTCCTGGTTTGATATATGCGTGTTGCAGGATCCCCACTGCAACATTTGGTGGAAAACTCTTGTCACTTGGTTCCACTGTCCTTCTGTAAGTGACAGCAGCTCCAATCCAGAAAGGAAATCTCTAACCTTTGCTCTGAAGAGGACTGAGAACACCATTCGAGCAATCCCTACTCCAACATTTTCCATCCAGATTAGTGTAGACTTGAGACATTTTCAAGTTCTTGAGCATTTCTGGTCAGGCCTGGACTACAAAGGAGAGCAGAGAGAAAACTTTGGTGTTCAGACCTGAGCTAAGCAAAGTATTTTTAATAAAAATATTTTCTTCTGAATTTTTTTACCTTCTGAACTCTTACAGTGTAATGAAATCCATATTCTGCTGCAGTAAATATTGAAATCAGATGCTGATTCTACTATAAAACACAATGATATGAAAATGCATAAGATTATATGGTAATATTTCCAAAGGTTGCTATCAAAGCAGCAACACATGGAGTTCTGGAAAGCTTAATTAACCTTCGGTGTTGTTAAAGTTGCTACTTAGTTCAGCCACACTGAGGAGATTATCTGGCAAAGAAGTTGGAAAGCTGATGATTTGAGCACAGGCACGCAATTATTCTCACTGGTAGATTATGTGCTGATGGGATCCAATTATATGCCAACCAAGCCTCTCTGAATCATCAAAGAAGAAATATTAAAAATTCCCTTGGCTCCAAAGCATCATCTCTGCCGCCATATGTCAGAGCTGTTCTCTGGCTAATACAGGTCCCTGGAAGACAAGTCTTTTTCATCCTTGCAATATCACCTCTCAGAGCATCCTAGGGGATTAAGTGAAAGTACAGGCCACTTCTCTGGAGTGCATGTATTAGTATGCTTGTTACTGTGAAATTATTCCAGTGGCTTGTTTTATTTAAAGATTACTAGACTGTAGGGATGGGATAATCTAGTGCTAGCTAATGACATTGAAATGATGCTTGATACAAGTCAAGGTTAAGAGGAAGAGAACAGGAGTTAAATATCCAACACACAAGAGAGAAAGATGACTGCTTATAAAGATGCAGGGGGAAAAGATGAGCTTAATGTGCTGATTCCAAAATGCAAGCTGGAAACCTTTCTCTTTGCTTCAATGTCTACTGCCTGCCAGCTGTATGACTGCTGTGAGCAAGTGGCTGAGTGC
Organism: Corvus cornix cornix; assembly: GCF_000738735.6. Lineage (NCBI taxonomy): Eukaryota > Metazoa > Chordata > Aves > Passeriformes > Corvidae > Corvus > Corvus cornix. The sequence goes on from NC_046332.1 coordinate 80,360,055, forward strand.
TCAGTCCTGTTAGCTGCCTTGGGTGCATCTTTAGAAGACGAGCTGAATCTGGGAGACTCATATTATTTAAAATTTTGACCATTTCTTCAAGACTAAATTAAGCCTGTTGAGTTCTTTATTTTTTCAGGCATAATTATCCTTCTCTTTCTGGGGTATTAACAGTCCCTTGCTGCTTCTGATTTTCTATTGAGTTGATAGGATCAAGGCAGGAGAGGTGCAGGCAATTCCCATGCTGGCAAATGAAGAACCATTGCTTCTTCAGGGATTTTCTCCATGTCTGGGAAGGTAATGTGCTATTTCTGTAGGAAACATCTGCATAATTTTTCCCTTATGTTTCACATAAATATATGGCTACTGTTATCTGTCAATACATTAATAACTGTACAAACAGGTAGATAGGACTAATGGCTTGGATGCTGAATGAAACAGCCTCAGTTCCTTTTTGTGTTGGGGTGACTGACCTCTCACTCCCATAACCTTCCCTGTGACAAGTGCTACCATGAGTTGTTACTCACAGAATTAGATATTCACAGTGATTTAAGGAGGTGGGATCTGACCCTCATTAGGTCTTGCTCCATTGTGTGCTTTAGTATTAAAAAAGTATTATTACAAATGAGTACTACACAGAAAAAGTTACAGAATGTTACCATTAATAAAAGCAATATATATATATTAAAGGTAAAATCAGTTTACTTGGTTGGACAGAAATAAATCTGTTCCTATCAGGAAATGGCTGTCAGGTCCAGCCAGCAGATACAATTCACTGACTCTTGATGTATAAGAGGGAGTGTGTTTCCTCCATTATTATTACATGTAAGATTGCGAATTTATGTTTAAGACATTATTATCGAAATTTGTTAGATTTTATTCTTATAAAGTTTGGAGAGCTCTAGGATCAGCATTTTTGAAATTCCTGGGTAGGATTTGCTTGGAGACCTGCATCAAAAAAACCCACAACATCCACTCTCTATGTTACAGCTTTGGCCCAGGTATGTGTATGTATACATGTATGCCTTTATTGTGTACTACATTTATTTTTTTCTGACTGTTTAAGCATTCAGAAGAATAAAGCATAATGAACACATCAAAGTGCTGAGAAATTTCAGGCTTTGCTTTGAAGAGATTTGAAAGGAATGTTAGCAATATACACATAGAAGTTTGAATTGAGTTGAAATTTCATAAAGGTGTTTCTAATTCCTTTCTCTGTTGAAGACCTTGGGTACCCTCCAGATCTGCACTTCTTATTTAAGCATCCTTAGAGAGAATCCGAAGCCCTATTCGGAGAATAGAAAGGAAATGTCTGGACATACACCCTGTGGAAACCTGTCTTCCTTGCTTGTGACAGTAAAGAGAGAGAGAGAAATAATTCCTGAATGAATTTGGACTACACTGGAATAGAAGTATTTTCTCATACTCTTTTAAATAAAAAAAATTGTAAAAATATAAATATAGATAACCATGAATTTATAGACCTATGGTGTAGATTGAAATGGAAAAGTCACCTTAATTCCATATATACAATGCAAATTTGAACAAAAATCAAAAGGGCTTGATTCACTCTTTTTCTAACCCTCTTGATTTAATTATCATTAGACCATGCATTAATTCATCTAAGTATTGTTTACATCTATATTGTAAATTCAGCAGTTGTAATATATTTGCCTATCACCTGTGCCGTATAAACTAATAGAAGAACACCAGAAAACTTGTGGTTAAAATCCTTTTATTTCACTGATTAATACTATAAAAAGTCAAAATAAAAATCCAATTCATGCTTATACCCCCAAAATTATGGAAATAACATCTGTTATTTTTCAATCTTGTTTGTGCAGGCAACATTTTTAAATACAATTCTGATTTAATAAAAACAGATTTTTTAAAATACACTACCTAAACTGCAAGCTCATCTGTTTATAGCATCACTTTTGCTGCAAGCATGTAGCTATAAAAAAATAGTACGATCAGATTTTCAGTGTTCTAGACAATCATGCTGGAAATCATGCATTGAAACGCAATGGTGTAAATTTTGTATACTTTTATTCCTCCAGAGGTTGAGGGACCTCAGAGGGTGCCACTAAGAAGTCAGATTCTATCAGGAGCTAGCCACATGATGGTTGTTGAGGAATTACAGAGCAACCCAAATGATCGGAGTATTGCAGTGCATTAACTGTTAAACAAGTGATAAACGTTCATCTGCTCCATCTGTTTCCCCAAATGTTCATGTAGTAGGCATTGGGATCCTCATCTTGGTTATATCCTAGGTGTTAAAATAATACAAACAAATTATACAAAGTAAAAGAAAATGCTGCTAAAATTCTGTACCTTAAAAATTAATCTTTTTTCACTACCTATGTTCTTGAAATAGCCATTGTCTTCAGACTGCTGCTGACAATCAGAGAGGCCATATTGCCTCCAGCTCCCCCAAATATTTGTCCTACTCCTGTCATAGATTCCCACCTATCCCAGGGTGTTTAAATAATCACTCAGCAGTTCCACACTGAACAGCTCAGAGTTTTTAACCTGTTAGTGCTACATATTTCTACCTTTAAATGTAAACTAGCTGTTAACAGCTACCTGTTTCTCTGCAGATCAGTTGTCTCTGCAATGGTAGTTGAGCCCCTTAGGTGTGGAGCCTCCCCTAGGCACTGCATGCAAAGGAGATGGTAAAAACAATTTCCTTCTGTCAGAGTCTTTATTTTGTAACATTACAGCTGCAGTACTATAGGAAGGTGAACTACTCTGATCACTCCATGTGGATTAAAGCAAAATCCTGTTTGCCTCATCAATTTGAATAAAAAGTTTTCACAAATATACAGCCCATTATTCAGTTAAAATGCTTCCTCCATGTTTTGATTTAGTTATGAGATTAAAAAAACTTAAATCCTTCCTTGTAGAATCCAAGCTTTCCTGCAGGGAATTCTTGTCTATCACTAACCACAATTAGTGTTCTTGTTTACTCAATGACAGTTGAAAATAAACTAGAAGTTAAAAATAAGCTGTCACATAATTCCTGCTCCAGAGTAAGAATAACAAAGGTAAAATAATCAGCCTGTTTCATCCCAGGTCCAGGCAGAAGGACTTGTTTCTATTTTAGACCTGCAAAGGTGGGTGGAAGGTCAATCAGAGTTCTGCTTTTCTGATGGTTTTTGTAGTGGAGGGTCTCACAAACCATATGATCCCTTCATGAATCTTCATCATAAAACAGAACTTTACCACGTGGAACTGAACTTGGAAATGAAGTGTATAAAGCAAAAAAATAATATTCAAAACCTTTCTAAATGTATGTTAGGTACCTGCATATCTAAACTTCTCTGGACTGAGAACTTCATGAACTCTTTTTAGTTTGAGTCGCAGAAAAATTAAAAAATGGACTTCCTTCGCTTAATTCACCACAGCCATGTCTAGATGGGACCTGACAGTACTTCAAAAACTCCAGCACCACAGATAAAACAGGGTGAATGATAACATAGAGTGGATCTAGCTTCTAAGGTCTATTTAAGAAGTGAGATGAGAGTTTTACATACTTCCTGCACCCTTGCTGTCCCAGAGCTCTGATCATCAGATCTTGCCATCCCTTTTTGTCAGGGAGATCACTGGCAGTCTGGGACTTTTGGTCAGAAAGTGGGTTGGTTCCTACTGTGCTGTTGCTCATCACAACCCAGCCTGGTTTTTGGAAGCCAAGAGCTCTGGGCATCCCCTGCACTTGTCTCCATGCAGCTATGGCCTCCAGGAACTTCATCCACTGCTAGGACACTTCCTTCAGTCAAGACCTTCACCTTCTTTTCAGTCGCCAAAGACCTCTGTTTTCCCAACCTAAATATTGTGTGCGGGAAGCACAGACCATGATCAGTCTCCTAATTGTTAATTTTGGTTCCTGTCTCTTTACCAGCTAGAGGATTTGGCATGTGCCACTTTGGTTCAGTACAGGTATTATGAAAGGCAATAGAGGGAGTAGCAGATTTCTGCATGAAAACTCAGAAGTTCAGTCTGAGACGTCATGTAACACCCACCTCCACCCCAATTATCTGCTATCTGTTTGCATTCACAACTTGAGCTACTTTTTTCTCTACCTGCATGATCTCTAACTCTGCACTTGAGTGACATGTATCATGAGAGTAGCGTCACCAGCACTTAATTCCCAAGAGAACTGAGCTTTCAGTAGCAATCCAATACTCCAATCACCTATCCACATGGTTTGCTTTTGACTTGGGGTCTCTTGAATAGCCCCAGATTCTAATAATCTTGTAGCTGGTTACCTAAAGATAACCAGCTAAACTCGCACCAGATATTCCTTACTGCTTGTTTCCTGTTTTTCTCCACATTCAAACACCTTTTATTGATTTCTCCTACAGGCAACATCACAATTAATGCATTATAGCTTAAGCCTGGAGACTTCTGCTGAATTTTTAGCAGTACTACTACAAGCTTCCAGTGGAGTTCCCTTGCCACTCTGCAACTCAGTTCTCTGTTTGCCAAATTCGTATAATACTCTTTTCTGTTAAGCACTATGCATAGAGGAGGGTTACTAAGGATGGAAAACGTAAGTATACTTTGGGATTTCTTTCTGAGCTTTTTTGCAATGTTTTGAAGGAATACTTAGAGTATTTTACTGTTAGCCTTTTAAAGGGAGTAACTGAAAACAATGTTAGCAAGTAAACGTGTTAGGAAGTGCATGCTTTCTTCAGTGAGGGCTTATAAGGCAACTTGCAATGCTCAGATCCTCTCTTCCAGCTCCCCAGATATCTTTGTGTCTTCACTGTGTTCCAAATACCATCTGCTGCTGCTTATGTGCCTCATCATTGAAATGTAAACTGAAATTCCTCCACACTGGCACAACAAGTGCACACTGAAAAAATATCTTCTTCTGTTGGAGAAAAATAAAACCTAAACCACATTACCATAGCAGTTATGGGATGTTAAATATTCATGGTGACCTGTGAGGTCCTAGAAGCTCTTTTCTAAGCTTAGTAATGCAATAAACACGGCGCCCATTTTTTTGCTTTGGCTTAATTCACTGTTATGGCTTCCACAAACTGAGTGGAATAATTCTTAACAGGGGAAATTCAGTGTAATGAACACATTAACTCTGTTTTTCCTAAAGATTAAATATGGTTTCTCTCATGGCCAGGCAGCAGTCTTTATTTGTGGAAAGTTTCTGCACTCTCATGCTGCTGAGAACTTCCTCCATGCAGCTGACCAGAGGGCCAAGCAACTTCTCTCTTTTGGGCTCGAGGCACTTTAAACCTACGGGGTTCATGAAGAGCAAAATGCACAAAGCACATTTTGATGTCAGGCTGACTCTAAGTGGAAGATTTCAGTTAACTCAGCAAACATTTTGATTATAGTTAAGTGTTATGGTTTTGATTAAAAGGGCGTAGAAAAGAAGTTCTGGCGCTTGGGAAATGGCAACTTTGAGTCCTACTGCAGTGTAAATCAGCACTGAGTAAGTAGCTGGGCTCTGAAGATGAGTTTCTTCTGCTGAAAGAGCATAATTTCTGTGACAAGTTGAGCTAGCTAGAATGGGGAAAGCTAGAATGGTCCAGGACTGGGCTGAATTACTGCTGTCATCCCTCAGGTGCTGGAAGTTGTTGGTGTCTAACTGGCCCAGCATATGTCAAGGAGGCTGTTTACTTACCGGTGGCATAGAAAATTTAAAATGAGGCTTACAAATTTAGAATAGGAAAATGCTAAGTATTAAAAATTAAATACATGTGGGAAAGTGGGATTTTCTTTTCTTGTGTCCTCTTCTTGGGTTCTTGTTTATAATCTTTAAGCTTTTCTCTGAAATTTTATGAGATAAAACTAAATTTTTAATTGTAGCTGGAATGTTCTGGTATTTTAAAACCCTATATAAACTCTTGAAAAAGAGCAGCAATAAAGTGAAAATCATCAGTGGTGAAATACTTAGCCAGTAATACTCTATGTTCTTCTTATTTATGGATCTACAGGCTCTTGTTTGGAGAGAGAAAGTGGGACGTACATAAGTTGATCTGAAAAGTGGTAGCATTATCCTTTTTTCTTATTCTTCTGTAGAAGTGTTTTAACCCAGTTTCACTGAGCACATCCTAAAACTTTTCACTAAGCTGCATTTAGTGGATTGGATTTGGGATAGTGCCCTCACATACCTAAGGAATGTTAAACTGATAAAATAATGTCAAGTCTTCTTATTTTATTTCCTATATCTTAATGTGAAATCAGCACTATAATTAGATAATTTGAAAATTTAATAGAACTTTCGTCCTTGAATTAATACAGACAGATCAGAGTGACAGCTCTGAGTCAGGAGATGAAATATAAAAGGGATGGTGTAAACTGCATGGAGTCACTGTATAATAGCAATTTTCAGTGTTCTTGAAATAGGGACTGTCTAATAATTACACATTGCCTAGGGAGAATTCATCAGCTTGGTGTAACAAGTAATAAAGCACGTTATCATGATAAGCACATGAATTAAGTTAGAAGCTCAAAAAGTACAGAAGTTCAGTAATTCTTCTAGGAAACTCAATCTGCATTAGTAATTTCACCAAAATGAGGGCATGTAATAGGTCTCTTATTGCAGAATAATGGAATTGTCTTTAATAAAAAATGGAGGTTTGATTGTAGTGAGATGGCAGACTTTCATTGTTTTGGCTGTAATAAAGACTGATGCATGACATTATGTATTTAAAATGATCATTTTTGCTCACTAAAACAATACACATTATATATGATATACATAGCAGCAGACTGATAGATTGCTGGGAAGACATAAAGAATGTCAGTTTGCATTAACACAGTAACATTACTTCAAATGGCCCCTGCCAGCATAAATGAGATAATATTCCTGGCTCTCAATCTGCTGTATTTAAGCTGAGATAGATCCATTTATTCTTTTACATGCATTAGCACAATTTCCACTATAGTCAATGGGTCAAATTGCTCTTAAACACAGTTGCCCAACACCATCTATTGCAGGTAGCGACGGCAGAACTTAGCCTGCTGGCTTGTCTGATTAAGTGACTTTCCTGCCATTTGCAGGCCAGACTTCCTGACATGTCCATTAGACCTGTGGCTGCTACTGTTGTACAGTGCTCCATAACTCTTTTGATCAATTAAGAAACAAAAGTGCTCCTGAAATTTAATTTGCTGTATCTTTATAGGGTTTTTTTTTGGTATAATGAATCCTGAGTAGTGTAATTATCTTTAGAAGAGGTACTGAATAAAGGTACCAATTTAAAATATTGAACAAAGTATAGATTTGTGGCCAAATGTAGCCTGTGAAAGAATTATTCCATGTATCTACCTATCTCCCTTGGTACCTTATGAAAATGCTGCTTGTCCCTTAGCAGTGTATATTATTATTTTCTTTAAACTACTTATTCATTAAAAAAAAGGACATTACCATTAAAAAACATTACATAAAAGAGTTTTACATTACAAAAAGCTACAAAACCTGCCATAAGAATGGAAATAAATGTGCATACATATCCAATCAATTATTACTACCAGCAGTTGGCTAAAATATAGGCCTCAGTAAAACAGAATTAAACTTATAAAGACTTTAATACCATAATGTTGGAGCTTCCCTTCTGATGAGGCTTTACAAATGGCTTTGCCAGTCTAAGAAAATTTTATTTTGAAACCATAGTAGTTTTTGATCAGTGTGTATTGATTTGAAGAGTGAAGTAGTTAAAGGGAAGAAAGGTTATTCTGTGGTTACTGCACAGACTTCTGAATTTCTCTTCCTGGATTGCAGTTCTGCTTATGCTATCTATTTGCCATAGCATCTAGAGAAGTCCTGGATTAATTTGATAATCATATCTGTAAGTAACTCATGTAGGTCTTTATTTGGAAAAAAATCAGATGTCTTGGGATGCACATAGGTAATACTGTTTTTTCCAAAGTACTTCAGCCACTAACTTCATCCTTAGGAGCCCAAATATCTCTAAAACGTCCTGAGAAATCAGGCGCCATTAAATTTAAGTGATGTGCAGGCTATTTGTGCAGTGGTAGTGCTTTCCTGGTATGGAAATAGAAATATTCTAATGCACATAACTGCTCCAAGAGGAAATTCAGTAGGAACTGTAAAGTGATGCATATTAAGTCAGCATCAGTACATTAAATTACCCTCTGAGTGAAACAAGTTAAATTGGTCAAATTTCAGGTATACTGATCAAGCAGCATTACATCTGGGAATTCTGCTGATGTAGCATGTCAGTCACACTTGATAACCCTTAGTACCCTGCAGTAACTTAACTATCAATAGAAACTGATTCAGAGGACCTGTCCTTAGCTCCTAAATGTGAAGTGAGACTTAATCTCTGAAGCCATGCAGAAACCTTTGGAAGGCTGTATTTGTGTTCCTGAACACTTGCTTGCAAATGTTCTCTGTTCAAAGTTATGAGGGAGTTTTTAGAAAAGGCCCTTTCTAAACCTATGAGTTGTGCCTTATAGATGTCACATCAAGATTGGAGATGCTGTGGTCCAGGTGCCTTTATACTTCCAAGGCCAGAGGTCCAAGATCTCTCAGCTGAAAATTAAGAATTAACTTGGAACACAAGTCTCCCATTTTAACTCATTTATAGACTTTTGGGTAGAAGGTGGACAGCACCCTATCAAGGCATGAAGGTGTGGTTTACTAAGTTTCTTTTGCTCTTCTTCTTGGAGGTCTCTTAATCGGAACTCCTTGAGAAGTTGAAATTTGCAGAGCACACAGAGTGCAGGTATCAGATTTATCTTAGAAATATTGCTGTAATTTAATAGTGAGGTATCCACAGAGACCAAGAAGAGAAAATTAACTTTAGTGTTTGACTGTCTGTTTCAACTAGGTATTATTTGACCAATTTACATGACAGCCTTAGAGGACAGAAAGGGATTTTTTTGGAAAAAACCAAATGGAATGAGCAGGAAGGTCTTGGTGTCCTGCCAAGGTGCAACTGCATGAAACCTTGCTTATAGAATGCTTTGAATTCTTTAGATAATAGTGTAATAAACTGCAGGTTGTTGTTATGAAACATACAGAGACAACCCCTCTCAAATTTTCCTCTTGCATTGTCCATGACAACCACATAATTTCCTCCTTGACTTCCATCCTCCTTTCTTTCTAATACAATTACCTGTTGGCAGAACTGCTTTGCATACTGAAAAAGCAGACTTTGTCCAGAGAGTTACCAAGCACAAAAACTCCTCATATGTCACAGAGAAGGTTTTACATATTTTTATGGTAATATGTAAAAATTTATGTCTTCATGGGAATATTATTCAGACATTTTGTAATTGACCTTGACCTTCTGTCATGTTTTTGTGCATATTCTACAAGCTTATGGATATGCCTGATTTTATCTGTATTGTTGATTTCTGAGATAGACGAGGAAGATGCTGAATTCTCTGCTACTAGCAGCTTAGAGAATTTAGTACCTAGCAGTGACTGAGATACTGGGATGTTAGAAATGTTGTATTCTGATTACCTAAATGCAATTTACGGTATTTACACAGCTTAATTTTTAAAGCAATTATTGTCTTTATGTGCTCCTAAGTAAACCGAATGCATTTTCCTTCCTGTCTTTATACCAAACATCATTCAGTCCTGAAGCCGTGATGGGAAAAGTGCTTAATTTTCTTTGGAAATATCTAAAGCACTTCCGTAGCTTCCTTCTTTGTGCTGCACTGCTGCATGCACGTACTTATTCCAACCCCTACAAAATACTTAGAAGTCATCTTCATGTTAAGATATGCCTTTAGCCAGCCCTTGCTCTGTCTCCTGACATTACTACACCGCCCTTAACCTTTCTTTTGCAAGCTTTGCTGCCGAGGCCCGTGTTTGTGGTCTGCTCAGGACCCTTAGCCCAGCTTTGCGCTGCAGGCACAGCCACCTGAGAACTGCCTGGGAGCTCTGCCTGCACTGAGGGTTGCCAACCCCCCTCCATCAGTCCTGAACTTTGAGCATGGCCTGTTCACCCTAGCTGGGTATTTCAGCTGGGGAAAATCTGACTGCACATTTCCTACAGATTCTGGAGAACAGCAGAGGCTTTACCCAATTTATTATGCAGTTTCACCTTCCTCTTGTTCTCTTGTCACTGAGTTGCAGGTAAGTAACATGATCACAATTACTGAAAATCTGTGGTTTGTGCAGCATTAGATTTTTCTGTAATGAGCCGTCATTATGATTTGGGATAAGCTTGTTTTGCTTGAATGGTTTCTCAGAGGTTTGGTGTCTGTTAATTGGTTTTTTTGTTTGGTTGTGGGGTTTTTTTTCTCTCCTTTGTCAATTTTCATTCTCTGTTTTGTTTGGATTCCAAGAGAAAGACTTATTTAATACTTTAATTAAACTACTTTACAGCCTTATTCAAGCATATCACTGTTGGTATTAAACAATAGAAACAAATTGCCAGCTGCTGGACAAAAGGCAGGGTCTGTTTTTAAGGAACTTATGCAGCATTGCTGATGCAAATTTTTACTGATTTGCTGCAAGTATACAGAAGGATTTTGACACTGGGAGGATGAATTTTCTCCACTGTAAATGGTGCAGTTATGGGATTAAGATACCCAGTGGAAAAAGGTGTGTTGTGCATGTAGCATTCGTTGTGTTTCTGTTTCTTCAGTAGGGTGACAGAATACAGTCCTACAGATGTCAGACAATGTGCCTCTCACTATCCAGGAAAGCAACGATCCTCCTTCTTAGACTGAATTTTGTAAATCAGTTGCCTTTGCCCTTTACCAAAAGGGGTTTGTTGGGCCTGTTGTGAGGAAATACAGGTTTCCACCAGTGTGTAAGGGAAGACATCATTGGGCATGTATTCACTGCTACAAAGCTGGATCTCCATCAAATACTACAGAGTTCAGTGGCTGTACATCTGGTTTTCCACGTTCAGAATGTTTTAATAAATCACTATGCACTTGTTTGTAAGCACAGTTTAATGTCGGTAACAGGAATAAAGCAAAAACAATTGCATAATCTGAGGAACTGTGCTGCAAACTGGGTCACTGAAAAGACTCAGGCTGCAAAAAGATATTTTGGAGTTGTTATTTGACACTCTGAGCAGTTGCCAAGAGCTTGCCTGACTGAGCACAACCGTCAACATTTTGTGCAACTCAAAACTCCTCATGCACTCAGCTCCCAGGTTTCTCCGTTCTTCTAATGACCCATTTGGGGAGTTCTGTGGGACATGCAAGAACTCTTCCAAAGCAAAGGCTCTCTCCACTTCTCTCTGGTATTTCCTGGGAGATATATATCTGAGTCTTTGTTTTGCCTCCCTGTTTTGTTTTTTTTCCCCAAGATCTATGTAATATCCATACAGTACACAACTGATTTAACAGAGCAACACAAACCTGCTGTAACTGACTACTCAAAAATGCTGCCTCATTAAATGCCAGCCTGGATCCCTGATTCTGTCTTTGTCCCTGGTTTTTAAGGCTTCAGTCAAAACACTTTGTCCAGAATGGTAACCTTTACTCACCTGCAGATGTGTATCACTGCTTCATGCATTAATGACCTTGATAGTTTCTGTGACTTGAATATTTTACCTTACCTGTTTTACCATGGTTTTCTTCTAAGCTGTCCAACTAAAGTCCCATGGATTCCCAATCATGAAGATGAAGCACCTAGTTAGTGCACAGTGCTTTGCAAACATCTGGACAAATACACATCTTAAAAAAAAAAATATATATATATATGCTCTTCCATGACTTTTTTTGCTTGATGTCTCACACATTGCATGGCATGCTAACAGCAAAAATGTTTTGTATAACACAAGTAGCGTACAGTTTAATGTACTTACAGGCACTGTAGCTGTGAATGGAGGACTGAGGTGTTTGATAGCACTGATCTAATAAATCCATAGGAATGTCTGTTACTACACCTTGCTGCATGCTTTTATTTTCTTAACAGACCAAAATAATTCTAAAATAGACAGCATTTTAAAAAACAAGAAGCAGGACACTCTGGATTTTACCCATTTTAATACATTACTCTTTACTTGAATAATTCAGTGTGACATGAAGCTTCCAGATATGCAACTTGAATTCCAAAACTAGTTCATATGTACATGACAATTCTTAGTAAGTAACTAAATGTTTTGCATTTTTAAAGCATAATCTCCTCGTAGTGAAGAGGAAAAGAAGAAAAACATTCTTGATGCACACAAAAAAGGAAACAGAAGATATAAGTTCTGGATAAGGTCTCTTTGTTTGTAGTTATAGACAGAATTGAATCCATATTTATATTTGCTGTGTTTGCCTTCAGTTTAAGTCAGTTAAATTGGATTAGAGAAGTGTCAAAGATGCAGTGTGCAGTGATTGCACTCTTGTCTATATTCATCAAAGAAACCTCCTTCAGTGAAAACATGAGGCACAAAATTGTTATCAATTACTATTTCTTTCTACTGTGCATCAATCTTTATAACTTTACAGTATGTAACAGGAATGCATTGGGTACATGAGAACAGAGGACATTCTCTGCAGTTAGCAGGGACTGTGAGCACACTCATCCTGCTTCTCTGCCACTTTGTCACTCCACCTCTGGGCAGACAGGCCAGTGCTGTGCAGGACACAGGGAGGGGATCACAGATGAGGAGGCAAATATCCAAAGGAGCCCGATTCAGTGATTTCTGCTTTAAGATCTGTTTGGCTTTAAGTGTGTGCAGGGCTACTGTATGCCTGCACTTCCCTGAAGTGGCTTGGTTTGTTGCCTTTAGGCTTTGTCCAAGTGCAGTTTGAGGATAAGGGAGAGGTTGGTAGTGATTTTCGAGTGCCTGACGATGTGGCAGGAGCTGCTGTTGGGTGCTGTATGTGCTCCCATGAGTTTTGCAGCTGAAGTGCTCTGGGTCTGATGTGCCCCAGCTGCACCGTGCTTGCTGTGCACAACTTACACAGCAAGTGGGAGCTTGGGCACAGTGTGCTGCCCTGATTAATGTGGCTGCAGCACTGGACGTCTTCACCATCCCTTTTGGCTCGGTTCAGGGTGTTCAGACAAGTGGGATTTCTTAGTCCTGCCTGCATGTGTATCTGCCTTATTTCATCTGAACAAACTCTGACTGTGGACAGAAAAAGGCGTTTCTTCTGAATCACAGATTGAACCAGTCTATGAGTTTCTCAAATAAGACTTTTGAAGAAAAGCTTAACATTATATAGTAATAAGCCCATCTGTCTTATAATGCAAATGGCTTACCAGTTGAACTCAGTAGCTAAATTGCTTTTTCTACAATAACAAGCCATTGTTCTAAGAAAGGAAGAAAGCAGGTAGAAAATAATACCAATTCATACTGACGCTTTAAGCTGTACAGAGTGAAAAAAGTGAAAAAGCTAAACATTATTCTTTCTTACCACTTCTCTTAATTTCTCATGAAATTCATTTGTATGACCTTTAGCCACTTTTATTTGATGATATATAGTGTAGTATTCTTGGGCAGAGAGTAAGTTAATCTTTCTGTAGAGGGGTACTCTTGCAATTCACGTGGTAGCTGGAATTAGAAACTGGTGAAGCTACAGATGAGACATCATGTTCTACAGCAAGGAGGCTTATTAGTGTTATCCATGCCGGTACTCCAGAATTGACCATCTGGTTCCGTAAATAACAAAATTAATTTACATGTTGACCAACTAGCAGCAGTTTCCATTATGCTAAACACCTGTTATCACTTAAAACCATTTTACTGAATATGATGCATTAACTGTATATTATTGGTGTTAAGGAGGAATCCAAAAATATGTCATCCACTTACATGGTTCAGGTGTTGCTTAACCAATCTATTAAATTTGCTGAAGAGTTTATACGAGAAACAATTGTATCTAGGAGGAACACAAGAGAACATTGTTAATTATCTTAAATATTTCTGATTACTGCATTAAAAATACACTCTTCTGTCTGTTGTGGTGTGGGATGTGTGTGAGGATGCTTATATGAGGTATGCCAGTCACTCTTTCTATTTATTTCAGGCTTTTGTCCAGTAATTAAGGATAAATATGTGCAGATATTATTATATTCTTATTACTGGTAGGTGAAAGAAAATCCAGAGAGAGCTGTTCGAATTTGTAAAAGAAATGTCACCAGACAAATCTTGCAATAATCTCTCAGCTGGAGAAGGAGAAAGCTTTTAGTCTTTCAAGAAATGGCTTGTTGCTTTTTGTTTCCTAAGGATCTGTGGACTTAAAATATGTTGCATAGCATTGTATGAAGAAAAAAAAACCTTTCAGATGACAGGAAAAACTTTTGGATGACAGATTTTTGCTTTATTATCTGTTTTGTACAGTAAACTGAAGACTAGAAAACTTCTGGGGAAATAAGCACTTATTATGGACTGAAATTTTAGGAAGGTAGGATGGTCTGTATACTGCCTTAGTCTAATTTGCTCTTAGCCAGCTGCATAGCCACAAATAAAATCTTTTTTGTAGCACAATGGACTTCATCTCCTAATTTGTTCCAAAATGGGTAATCAGCAAGCCTCTTGTCTGAGGTCTAGACAAGAATCAAATACAAAAATGAGAGACATCAAAATTATCTGTCTAGAAATGAGGCATATGTCTGTCTGCTAGATTTTGAGGTTTTTTACTCTTTCTGTATCTTTTACTGGCAATTTGCTTTTCATATTTAATTTAAACAGCAACAAAATTTTTCTTTCACTTCGGTACTTTCAGTCTCACTTCAATGCACATGAAAAGCTTGCTCTGAACATTCAGGTTCAAGGTGACATTTATTTGTTTGGGTTTCATGGGTCTTGTAGTCCCAGAAGGATGTGTATAACAATTAGATGGGTATAATAAAATCACACAGTTAATTGAACCAGAAATTTTTATCCCCCAACTCTTGTACAGCTATTCCTTATAATTTACTGCTTTATGAATATCTCTGAATATTTTCCTGAAGGTTATGCATGTGGCATTGGCAAAGCTACAGGGCATCCACACATATATACTCTTCAATATGCTCTCAAATGATTTTACAGGTTCAAAGGTCTTAGCTCATAGTAAAACAAACTAATAACTTGTAGGTATGAAAGATTCCTTTGAAGTTTGTGATTTTGTCCAGGAAAAAGGAGTTAGGGTGACCTGTCCAAAGGCAACAAGGACTTTAGAAATGATTGTTCAGCCAGGAGTATTTAAGTGACTGTCCATGAAGATCTTCAGTCCATTTAAAACACAACAAACAGGAACACAAGTAGAAACAAGTAATAGCAAAGAAAGATGTTTTAGGGTTTGAGGTATTAAAATGTAATGATGATTACTGTATACTAATGGCAGAAAGGTTTTGTTGGAAGGGAATACCTGGAGGTTATCCAGTTCAGTCTTGATGCTGCATGAGCTTCTGTTGACATGGCATGACCTCATGTAGAACAGTAAAAATGCATTAGAAAGGAACTAAAATAAAATTCAGATGGAATTTCAGAAACTGAGACATTATTTTTAAACACAAACAAATCACAGAATGTGTTTTACAGCCAGTTCAAAATTTATTTTAATTCCAAATCAAAATAAAAAAGGTAAATATATTTTCCTAATATAAGGAAAATTATCTTCATTTTTAGCAAATTGTAGGACATTCCTCTACTAAATTGACAAAATTCTTCAGAAGCAAGCCCTTAATTCTTACAGGTGGAGGATCTGGCAATTATTCTTGTAAACATTGTAAAAAACCAGGAGTGTGGGAAGTCCACTATGGACAGAACTATTATTTCCCATTCACCCTAATCAAAAGAGGGGAAGAGACTCCTCTGGGGTGTGATCCAGGCAGGAGGTGGCTGCATTCCCCTGTTGAAGGGACACTGCTCTGACTTTAGAAATAGGCATTCTGACTCAGCAATAAAGGCCTACATGTTTAATAAAACGGAATGGGAAGGATGTGTGTCCTGAAAGTGCCTTTTCCTTTCTTAGAAATTTAGAGGGAACACTAGATGGCCAGCTCAGATAAAAGTATCTACTTTTGGTTGAAAGAAACCCATCCTAGGAGTGAAGAAGTCTTGATAACCAGCTGAAGGTTAAAAACCAGCTACTACTTTACAGTTACTACTTTTATGGAGATAGTTGATGTACATTGACTGCTGACGTTGTATTGCCTTGCGTGGCTTTCACCACAATATCTGATCTTTAGTCTATGAAAGCCTGTACAAACAAAAAGAGGAATCTACAGGGTGTCTTGAAAAGGGAGATTACACTAAGTAAACGAACTCTTCTTTTTCTGTGTGCTTTTGAAATTAAATGTATGAACAACAACAACAAAACTCTACATTTGTCATAATTGTTCCTCAAGGGCAAAGTGTCTATATAGAGAAAAGAAAAAAAAAAATTATGTAGACAATTGCATCTCTGAAGGTTTAAAATAGTCTTCCTGCCTCACTTTTGTATGTTGCTTTTATTTTTTTTTTTAAGTAGGAGCCAGTGACACAGGATTTTTTTTTTTTTTGAGGCATTGCACATTTAATTAGCCACATTCACTCTTCTTGAACTGGACCAGAGGTAAGTGAAACTATCATCCTCTTCTCCTGGCACTTTGGATTGATTTGAGAGTAAGACATTTGCCCTAAGGGAGAGAGGCATTGCGTCTGCACAGAGCCGAACAAATGTTTTTTAATTAATGATTTATTCAGCTTATGCATTTCTTTGTCGGCATGTAACAGAACACCCCTGGGAAGATCACTGAGAGAAGAGGCTGAACTTGGGACCTTGAATCTGAAACCAGGAATGTCTACTGCCAAAAACCTCGTCTTTGTCTAACAAAGCCGCTTCGGCATTGTAACCCTGAGATGGGGTCTCTCCACTCTAGAGAGTCTTGTTTCCCTGGGTATCAGTCAATCACTGTTTAACTGGCTGCCTGACACCCAGCCAAATCCAATCTTTTATTAAGTAATTAAATTTATTAAATTACGCAGAGCCCATTTAGGTGACCTAAATTAGCATAACGCTAATAATATACCATGTTTAACGGAGGAAATGCAAGATACAGTTTTTCCCTGCCAGGTTTCCAATCCAGTTTCTTGCTGGGGTTACTGGGTTGGTGTGATAGACCACGAGTAGTAATTTCTAGCCTCTGTCCCTCTTGATGCAGCTTGTATTTGTGTCATTGGAGCCCAAACTTTGCTTGATTTAGCTTAGAAGAATAGGACAATTTTGGGTGGTGATCAGTTTTAAGGTGAGGGAATTCCCCTTTTCTCCTGCGACTTGTCAATTCTTTGATCCACCTTGCTTGGATGTCACTGGGGTTTTTAAGAAATTCTTATTAACATATGAAGAAAGAAAGAGAAACTACACCAGGCAAGGTCAAAAACTAGCTCAGCCTGATGCCTTTGACAGGGAAGGTAGCAAATACTTGGGAAGAGGACATGAGGACAGGTACAACCATCAAGTGGTGCTTCTCTTCCCTGTAGGAACTTGAAGGTTTGGCAGAGTTCCCAGCCCAGGCACTGCCCACAGGCTGTATCCATTCAGACTGATCAAAGTTCAATCAAAAGTTAATTATGGCTTTTGGCACATTGTGCTGACATCAGTGAAGCAGCAGAGATTTCTGGGAGGTTTGGTATGGTGTTTACATACTTGTATAATCACAGCATGAGGTGACTGTTTGCCAGGAGCTTCATGAGCAAGGTCACTCCACCACAACAGGATGAGTTCTGTAGCCTGTTTGCAGATGAGGGACTTTCTTGACCATCTTATCTATAAGGAATCATTGCCGGAATAATTTCAGAGGGCCATTCTTCTCCTGGAAGCATGTGCAAGCATTAGATTATAAGCATTTATGGAGGGAAAGAGGAGGCTTTTTCAGCCCAATCTGACACATTGAGCAACATTACTTGTTTCTGCTGCCACACTGGACAAGCAGTAACTCTGCTTCCAGTGGGGCAGCTGGTGTTTATGGGTGCCATGATTTCTGAGAATGGTCACTCCAGTCACATTCATTTAAACTGTTCACAGAAGATAAATTCAAAATGATGACAAGTGCCATTAGAAATTATTAATCCAAAATTTTTATACCAACTTTGTCTCTATCCCAGACTGAACAAAATGTAACAGCCTCAGAGGTGGAGGGTGTATGTAATAAATATAAGGGTCTTACTATATCTGTAAAACGGCAGCCATCACCCCCAAGTATCGGTGTTGTGAGGTGTTAGGGAGTCCTGCAAAATACTGGATAGTATTTTGATACTGCTGGCAGACAATGGTGATCAACCAAACAGCAGCTGCCAGTCAGCTGAATTCAAAACTGTTAAAAGGAGCTTCCTTCTCCTGCTTCTCCCTGGTACACTATGGCAGTAATACCCATAATTTCACTCTCTGAATGGTTTGCTATCCCAGAGATCTAAAGCCAGATTAATTGTTCTATGGGCAGTAGCAAAAAATTATACTATATCTGTTTGTATTTTTGCTTGGTGCATACTGCTTGACAACACGATCTTTGTCAGCTAGTGCTTTTGTGGGAAAGGTAGGATTTTTCAAAGGCAGTGAAGTGATTTAGGAGTGCAGATGCTAAAGGATCTCTTCATTTTTTCCTTCCACATAACACAGGACTAGTATCATAAATGTATTGTTTTACCCCTCTGGAGTCTCCTAAATGCCTGAGATTTGGCTGCAGAATGTGAAGACAGTAAAAAAAAATCCTAGGAGGTCAAAGAAACTCAGCAGAGAGGTTGTTATGGATACACAAAATCCTTTGCACATCTCTCTGGATAGACCTGCTCTGTTACAATCCTCTTAACAGTGAGGGTATCATGCAAAAGAGTTGCAGAGAGAAATGTATGGGGACCCTTTCCCTCTCCATGCTCTATGTTTGCAAAGTCAGGGACCCAATTAAAAAAACTCTCCAATGTTTAGTTTGCAGTAGGGACTGGGAACGATGCTTTCTATCTCTGGCAAGATCCCACAGGTTTTTTGATACTTTTCCAGGAGGGCTTGAGTCCATGAAGTTCTCCTCTGAAGCTATTATTTTCCCCAAATGGGGAGGTATCAAGGACCTTTATTCTACCCTGTTGGGGACTTGCTGCTGTTATGGATGCTGTCCTGACCCCATGAACTTTTTTGGTGCCCTGGAGGTGCCAGTGTCAAAGATTTTGGTACAAATATGACTTCTCTGTGTTTAATTTTATATTTTTAGTCAGTTTTTTGTGTGTTTAATGTTCAGCAACATCAGTTATTCTTATGGCTTTGTTTATAGCAAGCTACCAACATTGAAAACCACCTCTGGAACTGGGATCCTCTTCCTGCCTTGACCTGAGTGATTTTTCCTGAAGAATGTAGTCAAAAAAGCTATAAAGTGCTTCAGAAATCCTGTGAGTCCCTGAGGCAGAGCAATAGCTCTAGAAAATGTGTTTAACTGAGAACATACAAAATGGCTTAAATGGCTTAGTAGAAAATGTCCTGAGCTTCAGTTTTGTAAAAGTACGAGTTCAGAGGTATGGTAATAAATATTAATTTTATTTTGACATTTGAAAGAGACATTTGAATGCGGCCTATGTACACTGCAGAATGATTAAAAATTATTGTGGTGTGTGAAATTTATGTTTTAGCTAGTATGATTACATCCTTCTAAAAATGTTCAAGCCTGTAATCTTTTAAAATTGTTTTTGCAGTAGAGAGATTAAAATTCAGTGAAGCACTTCATATATTTTTAAACAATCATGTTAATTTGAAAGTGACTCAAATAACATTTGTTCTATTTTAAACATAGGTCATAATGATCCACATTCAAATTCTTTGTTTCCAATAAAAGTAACCATGTCCACAAACAGCTCAGCAGAAAAAGTTTTCTTGTAGCATGAGCCACTACAGACGTGACACCAGCTGGCTGGGTATACAGCAGACATAGTAGAAAGACTAAATGTATTTCCACTCCAAATCTTTATTTCAGAATACAGGATAGGTTTCCATCCACCTTTGCCTTCTCCCACACCTCTGCTCTCAGTCTGTGTAGCTGTCTTGGAATTTCCCTGATGTACCAGTGGAGTCAGAGTCAGGAAGATTTGCTGCAGGCTGGGATTAGACAGTGACTGAAAACTTGCATGGGCACAGTTCTGCTGCATTTACTTCATTTACTTTACAGATAAGGATCTTACATCAGGATTACACTGCTGAGGTTCAAATTCAAATCGGAGTGGAAAGTTGGTGTGGTTCTGAATGGAACAAAAAAAAGATTAAATGGATACTAAAATTTTTAGAAATGCATAGCATTCTTATTGATAATCTGAGTAGTCTGTGTCCTCATATTTGGTGATCCCCTCTCTTCATCAGTTCTGGATTTCTCTCATTTGAAGGTTAGATGGTGTTTAAACCTCCTCCGGATAATGATTTACTCTTGTGTTAGACAGATTGCAATGAAATACCAGTCTTGAAGCTATGTTCTTTTGTCTTCTGGTGGAGCTACCATGTCTTCTTCTCCATTACCCAGCATTGACTCTCATCCTTACTGTATTCTGGGCTTTCCAAGACCTTTTCAAATTCGGTGTGTACATGTTGTTTCAGTGGCAAGCACAGGCATTACATATTTCTAACCTCCACGGGCTCATACCATCCGTGTTTCCTCATCTGTCGTGGAGCATTAGGTGAGGCAGGTTGTGGCCCTGTGTAGTATTGTCTCAATTTATTGACTAGGCTCCCTGGGTGGACCTCAAATCTGACTCACTACCAGCCTCATCCAGGACACTTCACCTTTGCTGTCCTCACCCTGTGCAGGGTGCTGGGGGCTGTGCCCCGTCAGGGGGGCTCTGCCATGCCTGCAGGAGGTGTACCACCTCAGATTCTGGCTCATTGCTCCAGAACCAGTTGATCTCTTCCCTAATGGTGTAAATAAAGCAGCTCTCTCTATGCCCACAGAACAGAAGGGATGCAAAGCTGCAGTTTCTTGATGGCAATAATGAAACTAATTGAAAAATATCGTTGTTTCACTGAGGAACCTGAAATTGTGTGTTGGCTCATGCTGCTGTGTGTTGACTGCAGGACCTTCACTGGAAAATATCTGTAGAAGAGAACTTTCTTTAGAACATATTTTGACAAACTTTATGACTTGTCCATTAGAAGTAACTAAAATTAGAGGAAGTATTAAAGATTCAAGGTAGAAACAATATCTAGAGTTCTTGATTGTATAATGTGGGTGAAAGCACTCTCCTTTCCTTTGATACCTTAAAGGTGCTTCATATTGCAGAGTGTCCTCACAAAAAGGAGGTGAATCCCAGATGATGTTTTCAGGCCATCTGTATTTGGTGAGATGCTTTTAACGGGCAGATTCTCCCCTTTTCTTTCATCTGACCTTAAGGGAAAAAATGCATTAAGGAAAGATAGTTCTGAGAATTTGAGTGTACCTTGCATTGAAAGACAAAGTTCCTCCTTCACTTGACTTTAAACTCCAGTAATGACAGTTAACTCTTGAAGTAATGCTTTAAAGAGAGTGTCAAATCTCTATTAAAACTGAATTTATCTTTATTACTCTCTTGAGTTAGATAACGTAGATTACAACTCTTCTTTTTCTGCATATATTCTAGACATACCCCAAATCATAAAACAACTCCCTGTGGGAATTTGGAAAACACCTGTGAAACACTGTTTTCCATTCCTGCTAGATAGACCAAGACTGTGAGAAAAAACCCCCATCTCACTAAGAAAATACTGCTTATTTGCCAAGAGGAGAACAAGAAAGTGCAGGAAAGTCACAAGGTGCTGCTGATTGGTACAGGAACAAATAGTACCAATGTCAAGATCATGCATTTGTTGAAGAAACATCAGAAGCATCAAAAAAAAGGTAGATCAGTCACATTGTCCAAATCTACGAACAGCTGCAGGTACCTAATACTGATCTGACTACACTATGCTGTGACTTGTCCTCTTCCACAGCATAGGGAAAAGTGAAGCAAAGCAAACATAAAATTTTTTACTTCTGAAATATGTATTACATTCAGCATCCAGTTTTTACTTGTGAAAATAAAAGACTATAACAAGAAGAGAACTGATTGATGACTTGAACTTTTTATGGAAAAAACCATGAAACAAAATTGTTTAATTGTTTAATGGCGTTGTCACTCCCCAAGAGTCTTGAATTTCAGTTTGCAGACTGATTCTGGAGTGCTATATTTCTATAATGCTCTGTAGTCATTACTGGTGTTGGCAGAACGTCCCTTTTGGAATCTGGAGTGTCCTATGAAGTGTTTAGATGTAAACTGGCCAATCTAATTAAGAGCTTTTTGTGAAATAATAGAGATGAGAAATAGAGGTAAACTTTTCAGCTTAAAGCTGGATTTCAAGAGCTTCTGCTCCTCTTTTCTGTTGAGAGGTATCAAGTAACTGTTGTGGGAGCCATAACTTCTGCTTCATAAAATCACTTTTGATTATCCCCTATATAAACTGCATTACCATGAGTCGCAGGAACCCTTACCCACATTCTGAGATGTCCACAATACTGTATGCACACAAGGTGTGACAGAAAGTAGGCAATATGACCACATGGAAATTCTGTTTGATGCGGTAAGAAGTGTTTGGTGCGACAGAACTCTAGCTCAAAACGGTGTTTGTTCCTTTTCCCACTAATTTATTTCTGACGTGATCCAAAAATTCAGTTCCTGACCTCTCACTGAGTGCCTTGATTTGTCATTCTTTAGGCAATGGGAGCCTGTAACATGGGTGACTATTCTGGAGAAACTGCCCAAGAGAACCTCTGTGCCTTGGTGTCCTGATGGAGGAGAAAAACCTGACTCAAATGAGGATACATCAGTTTTAATCCCATCAAATCATTGGCCTTTCTGTTAAAATCTTTGATTGTCTTCTATGATGATGTTATTTGTGATGTGAACATATTCTCTGGATTTGGAAAATAAAACCAAGGTAACTGGATTTTGAAAATGAACTAATTTACAATTGGGTGTTAGAGGAGTCACAACATGACTTTCAGGCCTCTTGTGGCTTGGGCAGAACCTGAACTTATGTTCTTGAAATTAAAAGCTCTGCACGCCATTACTTATTCCCTGGCCATACCAGATTGCTAATATATTATCTCTGATGTTTTTGGGGTTTTTTAGAACAATATTTAGGCAAAAGGAAGTTGTATTTCTGCAATTCTGTCGGCAAAATAACACTGACAGAAGATGATGTCATGGTTGATGTCTTTCTATAGAAATATTTATAAACTATGCCTACATATAAATCTATATCCTTCAACAGTCTGCTGAAAACTTACTGACTGAATTTTGCTGGATCTTTTTAGTTTCCAGCTGTTATAATGTTTTAAAAGTTAAAAGAACTTGACCCTTACTGTGAGTAAAAAGAAATTGTGGTTATGGTTAAGGGAATTAAGTAGTCAGCAAAAGGAATGAAGATGCTCTCTGTTCTGCTAGTGGTAGCTCCTTAAACAAATCCTTAAAAATATGATTCACATTATGAAACAAATCTGGGAACTTGTGGATATCAGCAGAATATAGTATGATAACTGAAATCAGTCACTGTAAAAGGACTGACTATCTGAAATGAAACATGACATGACTGCAGATGAAAAGAGGAACATAAGTACTTCACAAATCCATTTTCTATCCATTTTATCCAAGCAGAGATTACTACTTTTTGCAGTATCAAGCAAAGACCTGGTCTTTGAAAGTGTTCACTGAAAAAAGAATAGTAGAAAGAAAATTTCCATTTTCCTTAATATGATATGCTTGTTCATGTGAGCTGTTCCCCGCTGGGTAAGGGTGTGTAAGGGAAGCTCTCCATGCCATGGAAATACCCTGTCATCTTGAAGATTAAGGTCACTAGATAGAAAGCAGGAGGTTACTTATGACAGAAAGACTTTCTGCAAAGGTTCATGGCTCACAGGAGGGAACTACTGATTGTCTGAAAGGCCTGAAGAGGCATTAAACGTCAGAGAGGTCCTTCCCAGTGGCATACTTAACAAAGAGCTATCCTCCCTTCTTTGTGACATGGTGACGTTACTTTTTTAATCCACCACAACTGCTCTTTGATGAAAAGGAGAATGGTGACAATACAGCCGATAAACCTGACTGCTTTTCCAGCTGCTATTCATGGGAAACTGTATGTGTCTGGAGAAAATTGGAGGCCTAAACTTTTGAAGGCATAATACCCAGAAGGAAAATTCTCTCCCAGAAGTTCTGAATATGCTCCCGAATATGTCCACGTAGTAATGGTGTAACAGCAGAGAGGTAATTTAGTTATTGTTATGAAAAATTCTTTTGTTGTGAGTGGGAAAACATACGTATGCTATTTATTAAAAATGGACTTAAACCTGTTACCCACCTATTCACTTACAACATCACAAAATGCATTGTATTAAAGCAGAAAATACTATTTCCCTGTATTCCCATTTAACATCAGCACCAGCATCTATGTTTTTGAAAAATGCAATCAAATTACTCGTTCCTGAATCTTCTCTCATGTGTTTGTCTTCAGTTCTCTCTGCTTTCCCCTTGTATATTGAAGCAAGTATATTTTGGGGACAAGATGTCACTTTCAATGCCTTGGTCTGATTCTGAAGTAGCATTAATTGTTAGGAATCAGATGATTTTAACAAGACAGTACATTTTTTTAGCACTTCTTATGAGGGTTTTGTGGGAAGACTGTGTGAAGAAAATCAGTTATTTTTGCAATTGATTGAGAAATCAGTTTTAAAAGATTCAGTTCTGCACATTCATTTGATAGTTTTTCCAGCAGAGGGCAAGAAAGTACAACAGATGGAAATGGTGTTACTTTTCCAAAGAGCCACAGTGGAAAAGTTAAGCAGTATAGCCTGAAGATGGAACGTGAAAGGTAATAACCATCCCCCTTTTAGGGCATAATGGCTTTTCAACAGCCTTTTACTCTTCAAGGATAGTCATAGAAAGACAAGGTGGAAAAGGAGCAGAGGATACCACCAGAGCTGCCAACTGGTTCGTGCTGCTTTGTCAGCACAAGTTCCTCCAGTTGAGCTCTGATTTCTGGGGGGTGTGAGGGAAAGTGGCTCACTGTACCTTTCCTAAGCAGGCTGCAGTGACCCACAGTTCCTCACTCGATGTCCGGTTTGTGGGATGAGGAGGCACACGGGCGCCTGTCTGATGCAGGGCTCCCATCCTTTGCAGTTGTTAACAGTTGTTAAGGCTGTAAAGCAGGGTTTGCTCCTTCTTCAAGGGGCAGACAAAACTTTACTTGAACTCAGATTTTAGAAGCTTGAGCTGATTTTCAGGAATAAATATCTGGGATTTTGCTTCCAAACATGAAAAAAGTGTGCTTATTGCTATATATTATGGTGGTGAGCACATGTGTGTTATAGATGCACATATGGAAACAAGAACTTTGAGCTTTTCCATGGAATCAGTTTGCAGACTATCCAGTTGAAGACTGGAGACATCATTTGTCATGCAGCGGTATGTATTCACCAAGGCATTTCTCAAATTTCTTCAAATCATTGCAGTGACTTTAAAAATGTTGTACAGTCACTCTTTCAACTGGAAAAAATTCAAGTCTCCTGATGCAAACCTCCTGTTAAGGTCCAAACTTAGTTTGCCATGCAGTTGTTTGCTGTCATTGGTTCCTTATGAAAAGTGTCTGATTTGGGCAAAAGTTGCAGCTACCTTTTCTCTGGGTTTTCCTAATTTCTTTGAGTAAAATATATAACTCATAAATAGCAAGCTCATACTCTTATTTTGCTGTCACTGACAGGGCAAATAATCTCATTTCTTATGATAATGAAAGCAGAATTCTGAGGAAAAGAATAAGTTTTGGTTATCATAGTTGATCAGGCTGCATGCAGTACAGCCTGAATGTCTTAGAAGAATGAAAGCGATTAAAATGGTATAAAATTTTTTTAATGTGAAAATAATAACAATAACCTCAAAATCATACTGATTGAATGCCAAAATTAGGAATATATTAATAAAAATATGCTATTTTAGTAATAATTATCTGTTTAAAGTGTAACCAATCATTTTTGGACCAATGAAGTACTTATCTAGGAGGAAGCCTTATGTCAGTTTTCATAAAGGTAGTTTTGCTTCTCTGTGTGTTTGTTAGTTATGACTATACTGCAAGTCTAACATTTTCGCATTGCTTGATTTAAGTTTCTAGAAACAGATTCTGTTTGCATAGCAGAAATACATAATTTACAATAAAATTTACATAACCGTATGAATAGCTTCAGAGCTCTGGTCAACATGAAATCTACACTATGGTGACCACTGGATGGTCGTCTTTTTTTTTTTCACATGAAAAAGATCAACATCTATGCTCTGAGAGTTTTTTCCTGGTTGTGTTTTGTTTTGGTTTTTTTGGGGGGGAGGGGTTGTTTTGGTTTTTGTTTTCTCTTTGCATTTTTTTGGATGGTTTTTGTTGTTGTTTTTTTTTGGTCACATGCTGTCTCAAGTACTTTTGATTTGTTTCTCCTACTAAGATTTACTAATTTTTTTTTTAGTATATGAAGAGATGTCAATACTTTGTAATGGGGTTACGGACAGAAAAAATATCCTACAAAATGTTACCCTTAGACTATCTAGTGTTTCTTATGCTGTTTTTTTTCCAAGTCAGTGTAGGTTGGATTATATATATATATATATACACACACATTTTTGAATGTCAGATATTATTTTTTAACCAAACACTTATAAGAGGAATTTTTCATACAGAAATCCATTGACCTGCAGAGATATTTCCCTGATGTACAATAAATCAGACATTTCACATACTCCTGATAAAAAGGACACAATACTTACTTCGGAACTGTTCAGGGCTGGCAAGAGTGGCCTCAGTGACCTGTACTGAGCAGAAAAGTCAACTGACTTTATCATCAGTCACCCATAAATGATCAGAAATGGAAACTCTCTCTTTCTAACCTCAGCATTGGTCTTTCCACAAGGTCAGGTGGGGTGGATCATAGGAAGAGGAGCTGAAGGCCAGGAAAGCATGCTGGAAACTGCAATGAGCATTTGAGACCCTGAAAATAAATGTACAAACCTTTGGCATCTGTCTGATAGCTCTGGCAGAGGAGCCTCAGCTCCTCTGTTAGTCCCACTAACAGATGAGATATTTGTGCTTTACGTGTTGAAATAAGTATGAGATGAATTATGTGTGAAAGTGACTGTTGTCTCTTCTGACTGTAGGCAATCCCATCACCCTCAAACCTGGAGTCCTGCTTTAGACCTGGTCAAATAAATCCTGCTCTAGGAGTCTTAATAGGACAGACTGTTTCAGGGAATCTGCTATATAATCCTTTATATTGTGCTTACAGTAGTCTTAAAAAATATTTTGTTCCTTCTGTTTTTGTGCTAGAACACTCTTGTACATCGTTCCTTAGTTTTTGCTATTTAGCCTAAGTATAACTCCTGAAAATGTGTCCTAAGTAGACGTTTACGCAAACTCATGTGAAATCTGGTTTCTGGAGCACTTACAGTGAAAAAGTTTGTAAAATGTATACCTGTGAGCAGTCACAGAAAATTGTAATCAGTTTATTTTTCTTAAAATGCAACTAAAACTCTTTAAGGATTTAATTGGTGTAAAAGAGACTACAACTCCTCTCCTTGTCTTGCAGTTCTGTTCTCCTTTCTCCTGTAAGCATCTACTTTTTTTTTCAAAAATTCAGATGACTTTGTTAAAGAATCAAAACTGTGTCTTTTTTTGGCCAAATTTTTTTTTTTTACTTCCCTCACCTTCAAAAGTAAAATTAATTTGAAATGGGATGCTTTTTGTCAAAATGATACTTTTAATAGAAAGAAAATTGATGTGTTTTTTTAAAATTATTTTGTTTGAAAAGTTGGAAGTGAATGTCTGTGTACTTGTCTCAGATTGTCCTAAGTGATGATGGAAACTGTTGAAGAAATTAATGGCAAAAGTAATGCTAATATATTTACACTGTACTAGTAATTAGAACAGTTTTCAGAGGATAGTTGATATCTAGCTATGCAGTCAAATTCTTGTGTCATTGATCACTGCATAAAGCTAGAATAATGTCAATGATTTTATTTTATTTAATTTCCAGACTGAAACTAAGGATGCAATTCAACTTACAGAGCAGCAAAGATGGTCTTGAATATCTGATTCTTGAAGTGCCATGGAATGAAGGACAGATATTCCTAACTCAGCCAAACATCTGTTTTAAAAAAGTGATTGCCCTCCTTGCGTGTATAACCAGTACTGAAGATCCATTTTGTCTTTCATAACCATTGTATCATAATGCTTTTCAAAGGCATTTGAGTGAGTGGTAGTTGTTTTGCCATTTTCTGATCCATCAATACTGGTTTGCCACTTGCGGTGTTACTCTGTTCATGTTGCTTTTATTTACAGTTCTCATCAGAAATGGAGAATGGGGCATATAGCACTTTTTTTTTTCCTGTAACATTCATGATGGTGTCTACCATATGTTCTCCCTACATTTTTTGTAAATACTCTATGAGAACATATGTATGTTATTTCCTAACTCTCTTATGCCAACACTTGTCTGAGATGTCTGTAAGGATGCTATGTCTTATGACAGTATAACAATCCTCTGAATGCAATTAAAATTATTTTGAATGTTTTGGCGTGTTTTAAACACTAATTCATGTGCTATTTAAAACTTCTTCCCAGGGTTCTGTTTGTGTCTTGACAATTTGCCTAAAATTAGAGTGTGTACAGATCACAGGTCATCTTTAGCTGATGTTCAAGTGTCCAGCATGCATGAACTTTGGAGAAGTCTGTCATCAAACTTGAAGTGAGATACTAGTATTGTGGCTAGGTCGTTATAGTGGATATGTAAATGTAATCTTTTTTGCTCCTGAGCATGTAATTTTAGATGGGATACTAAGAACCTGTTCAAACATTTCTCTTATTTTGACTATATTTTTGTGAAAGGGTGAAGAATTTAAGCAAATGCCTCATACCAAAATGTTCTTCAGTGAATGCTGTGCACCTGCTTTCTTTGCATCTCCTTTGAGTCCTCAGTGTTTGTGATAACCTAATTAAAATGGAAAAAAATTGGAATATTTCCTTTTCAAACATTGATACAAACATCCAAAAAGTTTGTATGGGTATCAGCAATGGTCACAGAGCAAACAGATTCAACTCCTAAATTTGGGACTGTAGATAAACACCCTGAACCCAAGCCCATTCATTTATGGATACAAGCTTGGTGAAGTCAGCAATATTACACAAATTAAGAAGATTTTCTTTATAGTGGTTTGTAAGCAGAAAATGTCCATGAATAAATACTGAAGGCTGATTTTTTCCATGTGTTAGAAGGGTGTACACTGACAAGAAGTTGCAAGTTTTTTCAGATTTGATTGACACATTCATGTCTTGAGAAACCAGTGTGTGGCCAGAGTTCTTCAGGCTGTGAACCTGCACAGGCAAACAGAGGTATGGAAGGGATGAGCCATGTAATGCTGGTGGTCCTTCCCCTAGTGCTCCAAGTTTTAGACTGTGGACAAGAGTAAGTATCTCAGACAGTCTGGTACCGTGCAGTGCTGTTAGAAGTCAAGAGTAACTGACAGATTTGTGCGAACAACCTTTTGTAATGCCTCTTTAGCAAAGATATCCTAATTGTGTCTCTTTGATGCTCTTTTCTATCAAGGTTTGCCTTTGTGGATGTTTGTAGTGGCAAGGGTAATTCACTATTTATGGTATGCAGAATTCATTAACATTAGTTTCTGTACTGTGTTTTTTAATCACCAGCAACATGTGTTACTGGGCACAAATTTGCATCTGTTATGCCTATCATTCTGATGAGGGTGAGTGACTAAGGCACTTTTAAAGCAAGGTAAAGCAATATCAGTGTAAAAGTGAGGAAATCAGACTTTAATTATGGTGTGCCACACCCACAGAGACATTCCTCTGGCCACAAGACTGGGTTACTGGGCGACCTTTACTGGCCTTTTCAGTCTGTTTCATATTTGGCTAATACATAAGAGTTTTGGTTGGCAATGTATCTGGGCTATAAATGGAGAAGAACAGGAGTAGGTCTCTAGGCAGCTTTGACCATTTGCATCTGAGGAAACTCTTAGAGCCACTATTGCTCTCCAAACTGAGAAAAATTATATTCTTTTTGTGATAAAAAGCATTTTAGAAAAAGATTTTTTGTGTTGTTTTTTTTTCTGTGAATGTTTGTAGCTTCTGCTTTGCCAGTAGCTTGACATGAAAACACGGCCAATGTCGCAAATGTCTGCTTTAAGTTCTTTGTCATTTGGACAGATTCATAGAATAATTTAGGTTGGAAAGGCCATTTTAAAGTAAATTAGTCTAACCACCTGGTTAAATATGACTGATTTTGGAGTCAGACCAGGCTGCTCAAGGCTTTAGTCCAGGCAAAAATGAAATACTTCTAAGGATGACATCCCACAGCATCTCTGTGCAACTTGGTTGAGTGCTTAAATGCTCTCAGAGGGTGAATTTTTTTCTAATACCTCGTAAGAATTTCTGGGGTTACAGCTTGTGTCTGCTGGCCCATGTCATGTCACTGTGCATCTCCTGGAAGACTCTGCCTCTGTCTCTTCACATGCTCCTGTCAGGGAGTGGTATATGACAATATACAGTGCAGCCCAGAAGGCTGTTGTTCTTCGTTGCTGCCATGGGTGCTTTGCTCAGTCACGCACAACTTGTTATCCACCAGGACACCCCTGGCTTTTCCTGAAAAGTTTATTTCTAAGTTTTCTGCTTGTAAGAGGAAAAGGTGTAATTTTGATCTCAAGTTTAGGTAACTAAGTCTGTGAGCTACTTGTGCAGGTGGTCTCTCCAGTGTCTTCCTAGAGAGAGGCTCCTGTTCTGAGCTGTTCTTTGGAAAAACCTGCTTAGTATAAAGGAGGTTTGAGCAGAAACCCTTTTTAACTCACACAGTGAAAATATGTGCCTAAACATGGATGGTTGATGAACTCAGTTTCATGCCATGTTTATCAAAGTGTATTCATATTTTATTTTTTAAAAATAGTGTGATGGTCCATTGGGCACAGCTCCAAGGCTTTACAGAATCTGGGTAACAATTTCAAATCAGAAATATTTTGAGCTTATTTCTGGCAGACTTGGCGTGTCTAGTAAAAGTGCACTGGAATACCCTATTTATAAGTTTTGTTTTATAGGATCATTTTTTCCCCTACTTTTGTTGGATTGGGGAGCAATATTTTTATATTTTCCATTAAGTTTTTTAACTAAAGCTAAGCCTGGAAATTTTACAAATAAAATAAAGTGTATTAAAAACCCCCTTGTTTTAAAGAAATCAAACTAGATTGTATTTGAAAAAGAAAAGGCTTATACTATAAAAGGCTCTATGTATCAAAACACTATTTCAAGTCCAAAGTATACAGAAGAAAAGGTGTTTTAAATGAGCATTTAATGAATAATAAGCTGCTGAAGGACTAGTTATTGCTGGCATTAGCTGGAAGGAAATGAAAACTAAGTGATAAAAGCAGAAAGATATCTCTTTTATGATCAACAGTGTTTTTGAGAAAAAGTTAAAATCTGAAACCTTGATTGTAAAACATTATATAGCAACATGAGGATTTAGAGGGCCTTTCTAGTTCAATTAATGCCTACACATTTCAGAAAAATAGAAAGATGGGAAAACAAACTATGTCTTACAACTGTCAGCCTGTACAGTAAACATTTCAAAGCTGATTCCTTGAAGGGTGAGCATGTATTTTACTTAGTTTTTCCTCTGCATTTACAAGAGTGACACTCTTAGGACTTTGTTGTTTACTTGCTCATAAGTTACATCAGTAGCATTTGGATTTTTCCTTCATCACTTTGCTGTTCTAGAGCTTTCTCATGAGCCACAAAGGCTAAATACTTCTCTTTTCCAACCCTTGAAATAGTATGACGAATACTACTCATCCAGAAGAATTCTCTCCTCTCCAGTAGTCATATATACTGGGAAGATGTATTAATGATGTGTGGAAGTAAAGCAAGGCAAGCCCAGTAAATAATACATATTCCTGACCCAAATGACAGAGAAGCCAATGAGGTGAGATGCTCTACTGAGCATCATACTCACCAACAAGGAGAAGCTTTTCGGGGTTGTGAGACAAAGGTGACTTTGCCTGCAGTAGCCAAAAATGGTGGAATTCAGGATCTTGAAGGGAGAGAGGAAGGTAAAAATCAAGCTCATAGCCCTGGACTTCAGAAGGGCACATTTTGGCTTCTTCAAAAATTTTCTTGAAAGAGTCACATGCGATAAGGACCTAAAGGAAATATGGGCCTAAGAAAAGAAAACTGGTTAATATTTAAGGATCTTCTGTTGCACTCAATGAGTAGGAAGTCAGGCAAAAATGCCAGGAGACTTTTGCAGATGAACAAGGAGTTCCTGGCCAAACTCAAACACAGAAATGAAGCATACAGAATGTGGAAGCAAGAATGGGTAATCTGGGAGGAATACATAGATATTGTCTTAGTATGCAGAGATAGGTTGAGGAAAGTCAAAGCCCAAATGGAATTGAATCTGTCCAGATGTCTTAAAAACTACAAGAAAGCCTTCTATAAGTACACAAAAGGAAGACTATGGACAATGTGGGCCCAGTTTACTATGAGATGGGTGACCTGGTTACACAGGATTTGGAAAAGGCTCAGGTACTGAATGCCTTTTTGCCTCAGTCTTTTCTGGCAAGACCGCCTGTCAGGAATCACAAGTCCCAGAGACCAAGCAGAAAGGCTGGAGCAAGGAAGATGCAACCTTGGTGGAAGATGATCAGCAAGTAAAATACTTCTTCCTCACTCCCTCTCTGTATCTGTGTTATACATGCCTTTAAAATAGTTTTTGAACATATGCCTTTGAAAGATTAGTTATTATTAGATATAGAAGGCAGAGTAGGGCACGGTATGCAAAATATACAGGATATATCTCTGGTGTAACAGTTTTGATTTTAGAATAGAGTAATTTTGGGTTTCAACTCTGCATACTCCTAATTGGTACTCATTCAAAGTGCTTGGTTTCCAAACGATGGCACTGAACTTCTGCCTGAAGCTGATCTTGGAACAAGCTCTTCTTATTTTCAAAAGATCACCTTAGTGTATTTTCACCTTAGTGTAGTTAATGAAAAGTAAAAGTCAGCAGTGTTCACAGGAAACTTAGATCCCTAGAGCTTAAATTATTTTAAAAGTGGAACTTAAGACTTTTTAGAACTTACACAAAGTTGTTTAGACTGTTTTAAATGTTTAGGCATTTCTTTGTATGACTGTGACATGAGAACATGTCCACAAGTGAATGCTAAAGATATTATCCCACAAATAACCATTCAATTTGTTCTTCCTGCATTTAAATCAGCTAACCTAAATATAATCTACCAGTAAATCATTAAAGATGTGTATTCAAAATACATAGGGATCATCATCACAGCTTGAGTGATGCTCACTATGTTGGAAAGAAAAATATTAAGTTTGCCCATATCTGACAAGTTAGAAAATACCACAGGGTTTTAGAGTGTCATGTGCCTGTCTTCCTCCTCCTCTGAGTTAATAATTTCCCACATAGGTACAGCTCACTGCATAATGTTTTTTTCTCAAACCTTACAATGTTTATAAGAACGTTTTTATAATGTATGACTTCTCAGCAGCATTGAACTGGGAGTGTGGAAATTGATGCTTCTGTTAAATGTGATTTTTTTTTAGCAAACACCTTCAGATAGATATGATTAGTACTCCTACTACTGTTGCCTTAAGGCATCATCACTAGAAATATTATGCTTCCTATTAGACAAAATTTATCTGTGACAAAACTTAAACATGGTTTCTGGAAGTATGCCAGTGTGAATTTGGCAGATTACTCTGAATAGCTCCAGACAACATGTCTTCCATCTATTTCCAGATTTAAATGTGTTGTGACAAACATTGTGAAGAAAAACGTGCCTGCCTTTGTTCTTGAGTTTTCACCTTTTGTCTGACAAGATCCTTTCTGACTATATCTTGGGGTAAGATAGCGTGAACCATCTTATTGCTTTCCTGGTTCATAAGACAGGAAGAAGTATCTTATGTTCTAATGGTCAACACCTGAAATTGTTAAATTTCTTGTTCCAATATGCTAAAAGTCTCACTGCCATGCTATCACATGATCTTTCAATTATGGAACAGCATAAACACAGAAAAGCCTGCTTCTTATTTATATTTCCTTAAACTGTGTACTATTTCTGATAGTATGGCATTTTCAGAAATATTTTCTCCTTGCTACAGAATTTCATCTTTCTAAATTTTATGTCTGGGCTACCAATGGAGAGAATATATTTCTTGATTACCTGCAAATGTAAGTGGCATCAAATCCTTTTATTTGTGTCACATGGAAATTGATTTTGTACATTGTACATTTCATATTCTAACTGCGATATCTGGGTGATTTATCTGCTTTTCAGAAAGAGTGATGTTTTCCCCCTATAGTCAGCATTATTAGAGGATGTGTCCACCACTGGAAAGGATCTAGAAATTCTCCATGAGCTGAATAAGGTGATACTTGAATTGAAAGCTCCAAGAAAAATGGAAGTACATCAAATAGTTAATTCAGAGAAGCTGCTTTTCCTTGCAGACGTATCTGAAGCTTTTAGCTGGAATCAGCACACTGTTGTTGCAAATTTGTCTCAAAGATAAAGAACAAAGCTGTTTGATTTGATCACTGGTGATCACTAAACTGATAATCTATTTTAAAAGATCAATGAAGAACCATTCTTATCAGCTATCTTGACCTTCTGGATTATTCAGACTATAGAACTTCATTCACTTTATGAATTAATCTGACAATTTCTTCAGTTTAGGATAAAGCAAGCCTTTTAGAAAGAGTCTTCTGCAAGAGGTGGGGAAACTCAAGATAAACTCACTACCTTTCCCCCTCACATTTTAATCAAATTATGCCAAAGATGCTGTGTTTACCTAATACAGATAACATGCTTTCAAGCATATTCTTCCTATATTTTGAGCAATCCTTTCCTAAAATTATATGTATGTAAAAATTGCTATCAGTGATAGCCAATAAAGCAAGATAAAATGTTGTTTTCCTAAATTAATACAGTTATGAAGTCTTCTTTAGGTAATATTTTACTTTCCTTAGAAGATTGTATTCCTGTCAAAAGGATGCACACATCAGAACTATTATTTAAAATACATTATTTGTCTTTGTCTTTTAGAATTATGACTCTTGTGTTGCAAGCCCCTGATGCACATATTGGGGAAGTAAGGGCCTGGGAGGGAATAGAAATAGTTTTATTCAATACTGATTTTTGGATAACAGGTTTATTTGCCTCTCAGTGTTAAAAAATGGGTAGAATAACATTAATATATAAACAAAACCTTGAACTCTAACCAGTTGGTGTAATTTTTTCTTTCTTGTGTTTTATTCCATCACAATGATTTTTCTTTATCATCTGTTTTCTCTGGTTATTACCACTCCTGGATGAAAAGGAGTTAGAGGTCCCACACTAAAGCAGTACAGCAAACAGAAGTGATGATTTTCCCAAACATTCTGCAAAGCATTTTGTGCTCAGAGTTCCACTGATGCAAAAAAAAAAGAATTGTGAATATACCATTCTGCTGGGTGTGCAGCAAAAGCTCTGAACAAAAATGCTGTATGAAATATCTAAAGAGAAAATTCCTCAGGGAATGGGAGTTGAAGGGCTGAAATGTGGCTTCAGGAAGTACTTTTCCTTCGGAATCACTGTGAGTCTCTAAAAGTACGTTTGATGGTAGGGACTCAGAAGGTAGAGGCATACATGAATTAAAACCCAGTCTTTAAATCTGCCTGTGGTGCTGGAAATTAATTACATGACCTTCATGAAAGTCTCCTAGTTTGCTGCAGCAGATGAACCCGGGCAGTAAACCCTAGGCTTTGTTCAACACAGAACTGATGCAGCAAATATCTTGGATAAATGTTAAGACTGTAAGACTATAGTCTTGATTGGACCTGATATCTTAAGTTAGAGAGGAGAGATTCATTCCCCGTTAGCTTCAGGCAGAAGATGAAGGTGCCTAATTCAGGGTCAAACTCACTTTGTAATGAACAGAGATAACATTATTTCCAGAAGTCAATTTTAGCCCGTTTTTTTTCTCATCCCATTGATTAAAATGGGGTCAGGCTACCCTCAAAAACTATATGCCACAGCAAAGTGCTTCAAGTTAAGTGGGATAAATCTAGTTGTGGTCAGTAAATCCAGCTGGGATCAGCCAAGATCAGCCTAAGATATCTCAGTATAATGAAATTCAATTTTCTTGCTCCTGAGATGAGTTAAAATAATACTGTCTTGGGGATTGTTGAATAGCAGTCATGGTGATGGCAGAGATCTGTCCCTCTCAGCTGGTTCTGTGTCCAGCTTGTGGTTGCCTATTGGGACAAGATAATATTCTCCTTAAGTCACTCTACGTGCAAGAATTAAATGCGTGGCTCAGCCCTAGTAGGGAATATTTATTGTCTTTTCTCTACACCTCGTTCCAGTCTGTGTCCTCCTGTGCCTCTGCCAGTCCCTGATGCCAAAATCAGCCACAACAGGGGGAAGATTGCCTCTTCCAGAAGGTCCTTTCTAGACCTGCCTTGCGCGTAGGACTGCCAGTGCAGGGGTGGAGGTTCCAGACTGTGGCTTTATCTCCTCAGGGACTGAGTGTTGTTGCAGTGCTGAGGCTGAGCAATGGGGCTCTGCTGTGTCCCGGCAACCCACGGAAGGTTTTGGGCACAGACCTCACTGGCCACAGGTGGGACGTTACCCACCCCTATGCCTGGGGGGCAATGATTTCTCTGACCTGTTGCACTGTCGAGAGTGGCTGCCAGATTTGCCTGTATCTCAAGTCAGTCCTAGATCATAACTAGTAAAGGGATGGAATGATTTTACATGATTTATTACAGACCTCAATTTCCAGGCAAATTTCAAGCTCAAGAGGGTGGCTTCTGAGCTGAAAAAGTCTGATTAAGCAACATGTGGGTCTTTCTACATACCTTATGGTGATCAATATTGCAGTGGCCAGAAAGAGAACAGTTACCTATGTTAAAAAATATGCTTTTTCTGCTTGGATTCTGGAGGTTCCTTCTCTGCAAACGACATGGTGCTGCCTGTAGCAAACAAGCATATTTATGATGAGGCACAGTCAGTATTGACCATACTGAATACTAAAGAAATAAAATGGGTTTGGACATCAGGTGCCATCAGAGACACTACCAAACATGAAACAGAGAAAAAGAAAGTTATCAATGCACTAAAGCAAGAGTCTTTAAAAAGAGGCAGAGCACAGATGAGACCACTAAGTAATGTTTGAGTTTGTTTGGAGTTTGTTTGAGTAAAAGAATTGCTCTCAGTTAGACACCAGATCTCTAATTCAGGAAGCTACAGAACTGGCTGCTTTTAGGCAGCAATGTGTGACCGTAGTTAAAACAGACCTTGTAAAAAGGCTGTAACATTAAGCAATCTGATTATAATGAAGATAAAATGCTTTAGAAAAGTAGGACTAGTTTTGAAGAACATTTGTTTCTATTTGATCCCAGTCATCCTGTCTCTGGGACCAAAACTAGTATCTTTGCACGACATTACATTACTGGACTGGTGAAGGGCATTTGTGGTGATGCTCTTATGGTCTCTTTCTAGCCTCTCTCATATTGCAATACAACCTCATCTGGCTTCTCCTTGAACTGGTCCATGCATACAGCTGGCAGAGAAGAATTCACAGTAAGCCATTATTGTGTAGACCTGCCAGCATTTCAAAGCTGGTTCGTGTAGATCCACATTGTGCTGCAGTGCACGATACAGACTTATCTTTCGCTCCCTGAGCATGCAGCCATTGTAAATGTTTATATAGGCAGATATATGACTGAGTGCCTAGGGATTGTGCCCCTTGTCTAAAATAACCTGCTTAAGCATAGGGTCAGAGAGGCTGATCACATACCTCAATTAGATACATTTCTCAGTGCTCCTGGAGGATCAAACAGGAACATGTCTTTGCAATTTTTGTTGTATCCTGATGAAGACACTCATAGCCTTTCAATGAAGAATTAAAAAGTCTTTTGAAACCCTAAATCCTGCATGGATAATGTCTCTGTCTTTGATACTGGTACTATTTGGAGAAAATAATCCCTTCAAAACTGCATTCACTGAGTTACCAAAAATCTACAGGATACTAGTAATAATAAAACAGCTCAAAAGAGCAGAAATTCTTGACAGCTATTGAGATTACGAGAAGGTAATACAAATCCCAAAAGTGTAAGTCTGATAGAAGGTTTGATCACAATCTAGAAAAGATACAGCAATAAAGGACAGATACCTATACATACCATGTTATGTAAACCTCTCTGTTTTCTGCTGTTACATTTTTGAGAAAAAAAGGTTGCATAATGGTTTTCCAAAATTTGATTCCTAAACAATTTTGAGCTAATATACATCACAATCTCCAGAGATTGCAAACATGTGCTTTCCTCCTTTAAAATCAAAACATGGTATATTTTCTTCCAAATTTAGTTCCTCATATATGCCTTTTTAAAGAAAGCGTATCTGGAGGAAATGTATTTGCCCAAAATAATAGTTGAAGGAAGGGAATAATAATAATATATTTTCTATCTATTATGTAATTATTGTACATTTTCTCAAAGAATGCAGTCAGTGTTAATTTTTTGAAAGGCATTAATGGGTCACTGCATTGAAGAAAAACAAATTTTGGAATTCCTACTTGTATTGTCAGATATTTGTAAATGAAATTACGGTGTTATTAACTGCCAGAATAGTAAATACACAGCATCATTGCCATGGAATTTAAACATGCTATAATAGTGTTTTCATAATTACAGAGGAATACGTGGTGGCCTGTGGAAAAAAGCTGGAACTCGTGACATGTTTGAATAACTTGTCTATACCTAATTCTGATTCTTATTCTCTTTCTTTCTAACTGCTACTTGGGGATTTGTTCATTTACCTGTGGTTACACCTGGTGCCATTGGGGCCTGCTGATGAGCACATAACTCCTGCTCAGGAGCTGAAATTCCATATGAGATATCTCTCAAGCATGCAGTTTAATAGACTGATGAACTTGAAAAATCTGAATGTAGTGGTCAAGATAAAAATTATCTTGTTTCATAAGATATAAGTATTTGCACATAACTATACAAGATGACAAATGCCAGTGTGTTAGATTTTAATGGATCAAACAATTCAACTCTGTTACTTTTTATGGCTCTGGTTTTTGTGGCTTTCAGGAAAAATGTGTCATGATCATAACCTCTATACATCTATCACCTAATTAAAATAGAACCAGAAGCAATGAACTTATTCTCTACAAATTGGATTAGAAATTTTGTCCTTTAATCTCGGTGTTCCAAATAACAAATGTTCCATTCCAGATGAAAGAGACCAAAGCAATAGTTACATTTATATCCTAGAAAATATTTCATAGTTAAATAATTTGCTGAATTACACTTTCTGGTTCTTGGTATCATTTTAGTATGTCTGGTTTCTTTTTTGTTTTTCACTAGGTACTGCTTAATTGCCTGGAAGATGTTTGCCTAAATTCTACAGCATATTTTTTCTTTTGAAAAAAAAAGGCAAAAATATTGTAAACACTTTTTTTTCTCAGATGCATTTTTTTCCCTTTGTCCTAAAATGTATCACAAGCACTGAAAGATTTTTTTCCTCTTGTAGTTTGCACACTATATTCCCAACATGTAAGCTTCAGAAATTCTTTGATTTTTACTATTATATGAAAAATTCATTAGAAAAAAAAAACAAACAAAAAACCCCCCCCTCAAAAATCCCAAACTGAAACTCAGATGAACACTATCCTAATAATCAATTTTACTTTGTATGCTGCAAACATTTTAGGAACTGCATGTGTCTTTTAGGACCCATAGTTGCAAAACTGTTATCCTTCCAATAAACAAACTGGAATATTTGGTCTTCAGACTTTATTCAAGGGTGAAACAAAACATGTCAGTAAGAAACTTTTACTTTGCTCCTGTCCATACTGTTTCTTTAGTCTTCTTGACAAGAAACTATGTCTTTCATTGACATATTTGAAGTCCTGATAAAGGAATAGCCACAGAAAAACTAGCTGAACACAAAATACTCCATGATATCTTCTAAATCCTTAGGAAGAGGTCTGGTCTAGTAATAATAATAAAAATGGATACCTCCTTCCTAAATGCTTTCAGACAAGATAGTCCTCTGAACTACCATTCTTTTTAAGTGTGGGAACTGAGTGAAAAGTGTGAATAAATATTTTATACAATCATTTAGGTGACCTACAGAGGAGCTCTCATTGTCTTCCTCCTCTCGATATGGAAGACATTAGTCATAAGTTATATCAAAAAATCAAATTTGCATTACAGCGACTTTTATTTTTTATGAGTGGCTAACTTTTATGGTAATATCTGAATACCTTGCAAACTGAGAATGCAATATTTTGCTTTTCTGACGGGATTGTGGTTTGCTTTCCAGAGGGGTTAGGTTAAATACTCACTCATGTGAAACTGAAATCGTACAGCTGCTATTTATTACACAGGGTTGTAATCCATGGAAAAAGAAATCAAGAGGGTTAAAAGTTTGGAATATATTACAAATTGTACTGAATAACATCCCTCTGTATTCACTGCTTAGACCACTTGTGGTTCAGAGGTGCAAATGTTGCTTATGCATGTGGATGACTCCATTGATGATCTATGGTCAGGCTTGTGCTCTGCATCTGTGTGACTCACCAGGAGAAAATCACAGAAGCACAGAATAAGCTGAGTGAGAAGGCACCCATTAGGATCATCAAGTCCAACTCCTGGCCCTGCATAGCACCATCCCCAAGAGTCACACCATGTGCATGAGAGCATTGTCCAAACACTTCTTGAGTTCTGTCAGGCTGGTGCTGTGACCACTTCCCTGGGGAGCCTGTTCCAGTGCCCAACCACCCTCTGGGAGAAGAACTTTTTTCTAATATCCAATCTAAACCTCCCCGACACAACTTTAGGCCATTCCCTTGGTCCTGTCACTGGTCACCACAGAGAAGAGACCAGTGCCTGCCCCTCCTCTTACCCCCATGAGGAAGTAGTAGACTGCAATGAAGTCTCCCCTCAGTCTCCTCCAGGCTGAACACACTAAGTGACCTCAGCCACTCCTCATACAGCTTCCCATCAAAACCTTTCACCAACTTTGTTACTCTCCTCTGGACACTCTCTAATAGTTTAATGTCTTTGTGATATTGTGGCACCCAAAACTGCACACAATATTCAAGGTGAGGCTGCCCCAGTGCAGAGCAGAGCAGGACAATCCCATCCTTTGCCCGGTTGGTGATGCTGTGCCTGATGCCCCCCAGGACACGGCTGGCCCTCCTGGCTGCCAAGGCACTGCTGACTCAGATTCAATTGGCAAGAAAAAGAACTGGCAAGGCTGCCTTTGTATCTGCATGCAATACCTGCCATCTTTCAGTCCATTGCAAGACAGCTACCCTGGCAAACAAAAGTGTAAAGCTCACAAAAACACCAAGGGCATTTGTAAAGTTTGGGGATTTTCATCAAAATAGAAGTAGTTCTCAATACTAAAAGCTATGGCAAGATCCTCCTTGGCTGGCAGCTGAGTTAAAAAAGTATCAAGATGACAAGTGAAAAGAAACCACAACTTTTATAAAAGTGTAATTAGCCACTGGAACAGCCTATCAAGGGAAGAAGGGAATTCATAACGTCTTGGAGTTTCTGTGAAAACAAGACTGCTTTAAAAATCCTGTTTGCTGATGTTTGTAATTTTTATGATGTGCCTTGTGATGCTTAGTAGATTCTGTGTTAAGCCACCTCCTGTGTTTGTTGGAAATGCTCAGATTTCATGTCATTCTGGTCATACAGAAGAGTTTGTATGGCCCAAGTGAAGCCTAATGCCTCCAAAGTAAAAAGACAGACACCCAAATATTTTTTAAAATCTCAGGGCTTTACAGTCAATCTCTTAATTTCTATGCTTATTTTATAATTCTTGAATCTTTGTAGTTGTCAGTAATGTAAAAGGAGTTGTCTGCAGCTCTCTACCATCTGAATGGTATGTGGGTGAGCAAGAAAAAATGAAGTAGGACTGCAGCAACTTCAGTTCCTCCATGAAATCATTCTCCTTGAAATCCCCTGACCTTTTTTCCTTTTCCTGATCTTAAAATTCTTCATTTTTAGAGCCATGTATTACAATGGAAAATCCATGTCTTTTGCTAGAAAGTAACTGAAGTCTGTAATTAACACACACAAAACTGCCAGTGCCACTCTGTGCTTGAAAAATATATTTGTCCTTATTTCTGTCTCACTCTCAGGCCTTATTTAATGTTTATTACCCTTGAGATTTAGCATTCAAGTATGTATCTCAGTATGTTATTGATTGCTAGATATCCTCTGGTGTCCCACCAGCCACCACCTGAAGACAGCTGAGAACCTCCTGACCCCTCTGCTGCCTACTCTCTATTCTGATTTTGAAGCTCAAATGGGAGCCTACCTTGTCACCATTTCAATAAAATTTGCTATGTACCTTTGAAGCTTCTTGAGAAGTGAATTGGTTTGATTCAGGTTTTCTTTTTTTAAAACTATTCCAAATTCAAAACAGGTTGAACAAATAGAAAATAATTTATTTATAACGTCAGAAGCAGATAGCACAGTCACAGAGGCTCATAGAAATAATGGGTGAAGAAATAAAAGAAAAGCTCTGTTTAGCTTACTTCACTAGAATTCAATCAGAAAGATCTCCCTTTCCTTCTCAGTGCAGGGTTGTTTCATCTCTTGTCAAGATTGTATTCAAGTTTCAGGCTTTATGCTTGTCACTTACATCCTGTGGTGGAGTATTCTAGCTTTCTTATTAATTTCCTTCAATCAAATCTTCCAGGAGTCCAGACCATGTACTGTTTTCCCTCTGCCATGCCTTCTGTTTTATCCTTCCAGAAGAGACAGTCTGTCTTCCCACCTGTCTTCAGGGAGAAAAAAGATATTATTTCATTTCCATAGTTATATAAATATGTCTACTGGGACTCATCTTCTGCTCTAAATTGATTAGTAAAGAGCAATTTATTGCAATGAGGTGCATGACTGCCTCCTTCCCTTTGATGACTATTTCTAATTCTTTACTAAGGCATATATTTTTCATATACTTTACTCTTAAAAATTTTTACATTAAAAATGCACATGACAAGACAACAGTCTCAGATGTATACAGCTTATTACTATCTTGTGACTGAGGCTAGATATAACGTCAGAGAAGTCCTCTGGAGTGACAGTGGATTTGAGGGTGACTAATCCACTATTTCTTCCTTTAAGGTATGTAGTAATGTATATATAATATATTTCCCCTGAAAGTAGACATGTGCATGAGACTGCATTTCCCAGCTAGGTAGCTGGAAATGAAAATATTCTGATCTGCAGTGCATTTCGTTTTGCCAGAACATTCAGATTTACGATTCAGATCTCTTAAGAGGTGTTGGTGGTAACTGGCTGAATATATCCTATAATGTGGTTTTCTTTTAGCTGGTATTTTAGTTTACTTTAAAATCAATTTTATTTTTTTTCAAATTAGACTTTCATGAATGATTTGTGACCTCTTTCAGAGGCAGAAAGCCTAAAATAACGTTTTAACATTTGTTAGAACCATTCTAAGGAATCCCTTTGAGTAAATCACATTTTATATTTACAAGAGCTAAAGATGTCTGAAAAAAATGCTCTATATTCCAATATCCAGGAGATCAAGAATCTTGGGTTATAAAAAATTGGGAATATCTGAAGCAAAGATCTCTGTTTTGTTCTTTTTCTCTTACGGAGTTGTAGTATCATAGAATGGTTTGGTTTGGAAGGGAACTTATAGATCATCTAGTTCCAACCCCTCTACCATGGGCAGGGATGTCTTCCACTAGACCATCCAGCCTTTCCATGAACACATCCAGGGATGAGGCATCCACGACTTCTCTGTGCAACCTGTTCCAGTGTCTCACAATTGTCACAGTAATATGATTCTTCCTAATATCTGATCCAA
This sequence comes from Corvus cornix cornix, assembly GCF_000738735.6. Lineage (NCBI taxonomy): Eukaryota > Metazoa > Chordata > Aves > Passeriformes > Corvidae > Corvus > Corvus cornix. The sequence goes on from NC_046332.1 coordinate 80,403,839, forward strand.
ACCTCTTTTGGTCTAAAGCCTTTCCCATTTACTCTACCTATACATGTCCTTGTAAAAAGTCACTCCCCAGCTCTCTTAGTTTCTAAAGATTTTTGAAGTACTTAGGAGTGTATTGGTAAGCTCATATGGAGACAATTCTCATGCATAACACTTGGATTTTTAGCAGTCAGTTTCAGATAAAGAAATTCCTCTGAAAAGAAATGCATAATCCCGTAAATCCCTCCCTGTATTGACACAGAAAACAGCACTTCAGATATGAGTACTGTTTTGAGTGATAATCAGGAGGGCTCATCTCTTGCAACATGTAGTTATCTCCTCCCTACATTCATGTACTCTAAGATTATAGCCAAAGGTGACGAACAGATCAGAGAACTTGGATCTAAACTTCAGTGTCTTTATTCCCCTCTAGTCTTCTTGCCTGCAATTTAGATTGAAAGAATTATAAAAAGGTTTTCTCTCTGCTTTCCTGTACAATTGTAATCATCACATGCAGTTCAGATCCACTAATTTATATTTGCAGTAGCTTTACTAGGTAAGGAAATGTTATTTCCATTTTACAGGTGGAGAACCAAGGTACAAGGTCATTTACATAGAAAGGCTGGGACTAATCTGCAACAGCAAACTAGAAATTTTGCCCATCAATACAAGTGTATCTACATGCACCCATAGAATCTGAAAGCCTGAACACCCTGTTTGGAAACATGGGAAAGAAATCATTTCAGCAGTCTTATTCTACTTATTTTGCTGGAAATATAGGATCATACAGAAATCTAGAAAATGTGCTATTTACTATCACTGGATCATGAATCCCTGTTTTGTTTACAAGTAGCAATTTCTAGCGAGCTCTCTGGTCATCAAATGCAGTCCTTCTGTGTTTCAGGATGGCATTTCAAATCAACCCTCTCAGAATCAATTCAGTGCTCATCCAATATGTGAAAAATATTGGTGATAGTTGGGTTAAAAGTCAGGAATTTATTTTTGCCTTGATGAGGGGAAAATGAGGCCAACAGGATACCAATGGGCTACAAATGAATAAGCCAATTTTCAGGTAAGAAAGGCAGGAGGAATACAGGCCCTAATTATACTCACTACATATAAATTTAAATTCTGGCTCTGCTGAAATAGATACAGATTTTGTCACTGACTGTGCTGAAGCAAAGCAATTATTCACTACTTCCAAGTGAACTCTTGGCCATTATAAAAGCTGGTTTAATATAAGTTGTTTCTGACAGGACTTAATTCAGGTACGTATTACTTATTGAATTATTTCTTTGTCCTATCACTGAGGCAACCACTTCGCATATCTTCTGTGTGTTTTGCCTTAGAAATGGCTTCTTGATATTCAAAATCCTTTGTACTTTCATTCTGGTTAGACAAAATCTTTAGTATGCCGCCAGTTTACATTCTCAAACCAAACTTAAAGAAACCTAAGGAATAAATCACACATTTTAAATCAGTTTATATTTAACTGTTTTCTTTAGATATAGACCAATTCCACTTCAGATGTTGCTGTTGATTTTTTTCCTCCCAGGTAATATAAAACTCCAATTTTCATTGATCTGAGACAGGGAACATTTCTGATGTCGCTAAATACCTAAGAAGTGTCCGCATGTGTGTGTGTGCCTGTATGTGTTGTTCACATCTAACAAATACTGTAGGGTGAGCACAGGCAAGCTACAGACTCTTAACTGAAACTTTTCTAAACTTCCTGAACCTCTTATGTCTGCAAAATTTCATGGAAAAATCTCATATGAGGAAGCTGACTTGTGATATTTTGACACTTTCATCTCCAAAGCTCAAAAAGCTGAAACATGCCAGAATAATTCAAAGCTAAGTTAGCCAAAGGCTTTGAACCTTAGGGGTATTATATAAGTTTAGTTTAGATTTGGAGCAAATGCTCTTAGCAGATCTTATTTTAATTTAACTTTTTTTATCCACACTAGTTGTTAGTGGTTCACCCTGAAGGTTATTTAACAATTAGATTCTGGGGATTCAGGCCCTGGAACTAGGTACAGACTGAACCAGCAGCTATGACAGCGGCAGTAACAGAGGTCAAGATTAAAGCATGGACACGTGTCCCTCAGATGGGTCAAACTCCAAAAGCTCTACACATTGGTGGGTAGATTACTGTTCACACTAACCCATAATAGGTACCATGTTCTTGAATAATTAGCCATCTTATAGCAACATTATCACTTTAGTCAGAGGTGAGTTTAAAGAAGGTGATTTCTTGGAAGGCTAAATCCCTATTTTATGACAGTTTAAATGGATAATTAAATTTAAATTATGAACCTGGCTGAAAGCGCATGGATCATTGTGACTTTGGCTATTATAGAAAATCTATAAATATGGACATTGATATATCCTTTGTTATACAATACAATTACTTCGTGGTAGTTTTATTAAAGGTAAACTGTATTTTACTTAGTTGGGTTTTTTATTATTATTTTAAAGAAGAAGACAAAATGGCTTTAATTTAAGATCTAATTGATTTGCTGGAGGTCATTCTCTTTCTTAAACTTCCTTTGACTGATTAGCTGAAGAATTGTTCAAACAGGAGGTAAAGAAGCACTCAAAAAAATTGTCAGCCTGGCCTACCTTGCTAAAACACAATGTTCTGTTAGGCATAACTTTGGGCAAGGTCAGTGTTGTGTCAGGCCAGATGCCCTTGTTCTTGCAGGCCAGCGTTTTGCCACACGTAGCTCTAGTGGACATGCAGACATTGACAAGGGTGGATGGGAGTCTGCACAGGACACGGCAATATTCATTCACAGCCCAGAAAGCCAATCGTGTCCTGGGCTGCATCCAAAGAGGTGTGGCCAGCAGGGTGAGGGAGAGGATTCTGTCCCCCTACTCTGCTCTCATGAAACCCCACCTGCAGTGTTGCATCCAGCTCTGGGGTCCCCAGCACAGGAAGGACATGGATCTGTCAGAGCAAGTCCAGAGGAGAGGCACCAAGATGATTAGAGGGATGGAGCAGCACTCCTATGAGGAAAGGCTGAAGAATTGGGATTGTTCAGCCTGGAGAAGAGAAGCCTTCAGAGTGACCAAATTGTGATCTTCCAGAATCTGAAAGGAGCCTACAAGAGAGATGGAGCATGTAGTGAGAAGGGCATATAGTGACAGGACAAGGGAGGATGGCTTCCAGCTCAAAAGGAGTAGGCTTAAAGCAGATGTTAGGAAGAAATTATTTACTGTGAAGGTGGTGTGGCACTGGAACAGGTTGCCCACACAAATTGTGGATGCCCCATCCCTGGAATTGTTCAAGGCCAGGCTGGATGGGGCTCTGAGCCATCTGGTCTAGTGGAAGGTGTCCCTGCCTATGGCAGGGGGGTTGGAACTAGGTGATCTTTAAGGTTCCTTTCAACCCAGGCCATTCTATGATTCTATGACAAGTTGCTGGAGAACTTCTTAGACCAAAGTCGTGGTGAACATCTTGGCAATACCCCAACGCTGTTCGGAGGCACAGTTTAACTATGTACATGCAATTCTTTCTCCTCCATTTCCTGTGGCAGCAGGACATGTGGACTGGGGGCAATAGCAATTCTTCCAGTACAGAGAACTGCAGGGCCAGGGACGAGCTCCAGCAAATATGGTGGCACTCATTGGAGTTTGATTGATACTGTACTGCAAACTTGAAACTCAGAGATGGACAGATATGTAAAAAATTAGTTCCTCGGTTAAACTTTTTTTTACCAGGAGTCCCATCTCCTGCAAAGTTAACAGGATATTTTACATTGACTTCAAGAACCTGTAAATCTACCTGTTGTACTTCTTCTGAATCACAGGACTTCTTTTTAAAAGAAATTTTCATCTTAAGTAGGGAGTAATTTTCCTATAAAACCACACAAATGGAAATATAATTGATCTGAATTATCTGAAGACAATTTTTCTGTGTAACTTTAATTTAACATAATTTAAGCAAATAAAATGTTAACATTAAATCCAGGAATCAAACTATGTAAAGGTGGATTTTTCTGGCCATACAGTTTAAAATTTCCCATTTGATTTAATTGTTAGAAATAGAAATATATATGGATCTTGGTGCAAGCCAGGGATGTTGTTGTACTACAGTAGGACTGGCCAAGAAATTTAATGGTTCTTCCAGTCCTCCAGTTCATCTCCACACACCTACATAGGCAAGACACATGTGTGAAAGTTGCTCTTTGTGTGATTGCTGGCTTACTTTCCTTGTGCATGGGAAGATTTTGCACATATGGGATGTATTAATGGGTATGGTGGATACATCACAGGTAGGAAGCTTTGAAAGCATAATTCCAGATGCTCTGACATATGATTTCTAATTGCTGGAGCTAGGTAATATTGTAAGTCAGTTCTTGACTTTCCAGAAGTTATTTATGAACTATGTTTTATTTGTGAATCTCTGGTCATTTGGGAATATTACCATGTGCAGGTAAGTACCTATACCTATACAGAGCATGAGAAGGGAAAAGTGACCCTTAATGGCACAATAAAAAGATGTGAGGTGTGCTCACCTGGGATAAAAGCACAGTAAGAGGTATATAAACAGAAAGCAGTTTAGACAATCTGACCCACCAGTAAGAAGCAGTAAAACGTGCAGAGGAAGAATTTCTGGAGGAGGCTGAATTTGTCAGCACTTGAAATCCACTCTGTTCATCTTTAGTTATCACATAACATGACAGGACAATTAACATGTTGGGTCGTTTTTGTTTTTCTTTCATCTGTAGTAGCTACCAAGGAGACAAGAATGGCAGCAGCAGCTGCACACAGAGCTAGCTGCAAATAATTTACTGTTTCCATGGAGAGAGTATCTTTAAACAGATGATTTGATAGACTACAACCCCTTCTACTGCTTGGGTATTGTGTACAAGATCATTTGGTGTTTCCTCTTGCTTCCTCAAGGAAAGGGGTTTTACTATTTTCATTTTTTAAATAGTATTTGTTATATTTCTTGTAGGTTTTGTTCAGATTGTGTTTCTCAGTGCCAGGCACTTGCAAACAGATCTCTACAGCTGATGAGTTCAGTTCTGCCAAAAACTCCAGCAGTAACCCAACATTCCTAATTACATTGTTGCTAGTATGACATGTAAAAAATTAATATTTATTATGCTTTTATGTTTCTTCCATAAACATGGAAGGAAAGGAAATGATTCCAGTAAAGGACATGGTCTTTTGGGCTTCCTTTACCTTCAGTCCTTCAAAAAAGCATTATTTCTGGAAAGAGAGTCTGGAAAGTGAGTAGAAAGTAAAATATTAATTTCTGATTAAGTTAAAATTTTCATACTTGAATTCACCTATGTTTTACTTTCAATCAAAATTGTTCCTAAATTGGGATTTTTGCCTTTTTCCCCCCTGAAAATGCCGCCCTCAAAGAATCATTCCCAATATTATTATTTCATTTTAGAAAATGTTGCAATACATTCTTGAAACTGTATATTCAGATAACCTTTAAATATTTACTTTTCTTTTCTTTTCATATTTGCCTTCCTTTTAGAAAGCAATGATACAAATTAGGACTAAAGTTATTAAAATCAATAAAGTGTGTGTGTGTCTTGTCCAGACTTGACCACCTCCAGAATTTTGTTTGTTTACGTGAGATTTATCTTACTGACTGAGTTATTCCATCTACTTCAGGCAGTTATCCCTACTGTTGCTAAGGGATCTAAATCTTTATATAACTAAAATTAGCTGAGATTTCCTTCTTCTTCCGTCTCTTTGTGTCTCATAATGAAGTCTGGGTGGCGTGGTTCCTTTGACACACATTTGGGGAAGATTCATTGCTAGAAGTTGAGAGATACATCTTTCCCTTCTTCTGGTTTTCAAGTTCCATTTGTGTGGATTGACTTCTCTACTTCTGAATGGCCACTCAAGGCAAAGAATCACAGAGCTCTTCAGCCACCAGGTCCTTTGGCCCTAGACATAACCTGAATTCATTACTTCTTCATCAACAGCACAAAACAAGACAGAGAAATGAAGTTATTAAAGACTGCTTCTAACACCACCAGAATATCTTCATGTTCTCCACAGATCTATCCCTGGCTGTATCAGAGAACATACTCATTTCTCTTTTTTGTTGTAATCTAGTGCTGGTGGGTCCCCTTCAGCATTGCTACTGCCTCAGTTCTTACACTAATATCTCTGAGGATTTGTATTTTGAATTTCCACAACTATACAGGTTTCTAAAAAATCCAAGAGGCACTCCAGCTCTTCTTTCCCTGAATACAATGTCTTAAGTCAACATTTTGTGAACTGTTGAAATCCATTTGAAACTATTCTTAAGATAATTTTAATTCACTTTCAGAATAAAGATGTCAGAGGCTTGTAACACTTCATAATAAAAATGGTGCCCAAGCAGGAACCTCTAAACAACTGACAGGCTTTTCTGTAATCTGTTCTAAGTTTACATCTGGATTTCCCCAGGTATCAAATTTGTCTCTTCTTGGAAGTTTGCCTGGTTAGAATTTGAGGATGAAGTAATTTTTCTGAGTGCCTCACACCTGGAAATCCAGCTGCCTCTACTCTGGATATATTGCTGAATATCTGAAAATCTCAGGCACATCAGCTGAACTCTGTCACTCTCATGAAATTTTCGGTGTTTCTGAGATATCTTGGGTCGCCTTTGAAAGTGTCATACAGTGAATTCTGTCTCTAGAAGGTTGTGGCCACACCAGGCATAGCATCTGCAAAATCCTGGTAAGGATGCTCTCCCATAGGCCTGGGCTGGAGAAAAATCCCAGGGAAATACTGCCCCAGGGAAAGGCTTTGGCTGGCAGCTGAACAGGCTCCTGCCTCAGGCATTGTTTGACATTGAGCAGGGGTGTGTGTGATTTGAAAGCTTGTTCATTTCTTCCAACAGTATGGGTAACTAGTTAAATATTTTCTCTCAGAACATCACAATTGTACTGACACTACCACTAGGATCTTATTAATAAAACCTTTTTTATGTGTTTCTCTCACTCCAGCTGTAGTGGTTTGGTCCAAGATACCCATTACTGTTTATCTTCTGTGAGACAAGAATTAGGAGAAATGCAAAGCAGGCATCAAACTTGAAAGAATATAAAGAAGTTTATTAACAGACCTAAAAGAAGGAAAAAAAAAATTATACCACACTTTCAGAACTCTTCTCTTTCCCCACCTTCCTCCCGTCTCCCACAATGTAAAAAGACAACCCTTAAGATGTTCAGTCTATTTACCACTTCCATAATAACCTTGTTCAGTCCATTTAGAAAGAGAAGTCTCTTCTTGCTCGTGCTATGAACACATGATCGCAACGAGACAGCCGCCCGGGTTGATTCTCTGCTCACATGTGAGTCCCTTCCCCCGACTTGCAGCATTTCCCACAACTGCTTTCGAGGGTCCACTCCTGAAGGTTTTTGGGGTAAAATTTTAAGGTTGAGCCGTTCAGAAACAAAAGTTCTCTTCACCCATCTCTGGGAACATTTCTTCTCTAAGAACAGAGGCCCTTCTTCCCTGGGAGCAAAGGGTCTTCCTCATCTTCATCTTTAGGACTATCTCTGGGAGCATCTCTAGGAACTGAGGTTTTCTCCTTTTCCATTTGGAGCAAAAGTCCTCATTGCTTCCATCTCTCCCTGTCCAAACTTCTCATGAAATTACAGCTGCGTCAGCATCTGCCTATCTCAGCGCAGGTGCTTTTGCTTACGAGTTGAACACTCCACCCCCCATATCTTCATGAAATTACAATGGGATGCTCTGATATATCATAGCTCCACAACAGAATTTCAGCTTTAAGCATGTCCTCTTTCTCTTCCTCAGGTTTTCAGCTCTTCACAGCAGTAAAAGGGTTAATCTCACCTAGGCCTTGCAGCTGGAATGTGGTTTATCGAAGTGGAGAGGGGGGAGAGCCGAGCCGCTCCGGCTGCTCACAGCCAGGCAGTGGGGGGGGGTTCCATGGCTGGAACAGGGCCCATCGACTCCAGGATGGCCGTGGCCTGGCCCGTCCTGGCCCGAGCAGGGCCTGGCCGGGCCCACTGGCCCCCCGCACGGGGCCCGCAGCCACCTGTCCCAGCACTGGAAACAAGAGAGAGCTGTGGGGGGGGTTTGTCTATTCTTAAGTGTGCATCACAGAGGCGGTCACAATTTTAAGTGGCATAAAGAGTTGTCCATATTCAAACTGGCCACTGATAGGTTCTGTCAGGTCACAGAGGAAGCTGTAAGCACCCCTTTGCAGAACATCACTTCCGGGACTGTGCTAGCTAACCCATGACACCAACACAGTTAATTCTGCTCTTCCCAGTTTCCCCTGGAACACATAATGTAACACAATATGTTATTATAAAGCTGAATATCCTAATATCTACCAAAAAATACTTTTTTAAAAATTGTGGTATCTGCATACCTTTCAGAGAGTGCTGATAGCACGTTGTGTTCTCCCAAGTGAGTCTGACCTTTGTGTGGAGGCTGGAGTCTCTCTTGGGCAATAGTTGTCTCTCCTGGGCTCACATAGCCCAAGGGGTCTGGCATTTCTGAGAACTCTCAAAAGGAAATTGCTTACTCTTACTAGCAAAGGACCAGCTTGGGTCTTCTGGAGTCTGTTTTATATGGAAGAACAGTAGATGCATTTCTGGGAGAATCCTGGGCAATGCTGTCTCTTAAAATGCTGCTTACGAGAAGGTGGAAGCCTGTGTCAGGGTAGTGATCATATATTGCCCTATCATGTGCACCTCCTTGCCTGATTTGGGTCACTAGTCTGTTGACAGACTTTGGGTCTGACATGGTGTACTGTCCCTTTGGGCCATTGACTTTGGCAACCTTGAAATGCTCTACTCACCTCTGTCCTGAAAGTGGGTGCTACTGTCTCCAGAAAAGTTCATGTAAAGAACTCATTTAATTCTTGCACCTGAGTGATAATGTCTTAACAACCTTGCCCCTGCCTGAGAAAGCAGCTTAGCTCAAATCCAAATAATAATATTTTACTTTGTTCTCCAGTAGTAGATAATTCTGTAATTCTAAGCAAATGGCAATCAAGCCATTTGAGCAGCACCACTAAAAGCTGACGCTTTATAGCACACTATATATTTGCTGACCTTTTTTTTGCTTTTCTCAGTATTTATCCTTTTGCCGTGTTTCTGAATGCCTCGGTAGGTTATTTTAAATACAGCTTTTTAAAATTCTTATCTAATACGTCTGGTTAGCATTCAGCACTTTTGTGGAGAATGTGAATTACACACTATGTGAGCCAATAAAAATTTCATTCAAAACCTTAAGAAGAGCATTTTTAGAAGCACTGAGGGATAAGACAATAAAATCCAAAATAAATACAAAATTGTGTTCTGGTGAGAATTGCTTATCACTAACCGGAACATTTTGCTGACTAACTCATGGGGGTAATGGCTGACAAACTTTTCTTGAAAACTGTCAGTCCTGTCATTTTCTGCATGGCTGCAGAGTAAATCATAGGCAGTAAGCAGAGCTCCTTGTTCAGTAAATCACTACAGCACTTTCCAAGCATTGCAGTAAATGGACAAGAGACAAGTTTGTGGCATGTTGCTTTACATCCAATGTTTGGACAACAGTCAATTAGATTTTATGGCATGGAGTTACACTGAAGCTTTACTGCTCTGTTGGTAATAGGGTACCAGCCAGAGAAGATGGTTATTTTAACTGCTAGGCAATAAAAGCAAAATACTATTATTACAGACTTTTCTCCCCATTTCTTTTAAAGCTTGGCTGCATTATGATTTCATGTCAGTTTTGAGATAATTTGTGTCAACACTGTCAGACAAGGTACACACCACCTGCAAGGCAGACCTGTTGGAAGGGTGGACCTGCTCATTATCAGTGCCATGATGGTCTGTGTCTAGTCTTGTCTGCTTCTGTCACATTGTTTGACATTTTATTTACCATTTTCATATCTATTTCCAGAAATAGTTTAAAACATGCAATCCTTGTGTGGTCTCTGCAAACTGGAAAGCAATTTTAGCCCATAGATATTACTGCTGGTGATGGGGTCAGTAGCTCTGACCCAGGAAGAGGTGACCGGTCCGGGGAGATGGTCCCGAAAGGAATCGCCTTCCCGAGGCCCGGTGTCTTCCCTCAGCTGCTGGCAGGAGGGCTCTTGCAGAGGCTGTCAGCTCTTTAGTGATTATCAGCTCGTGATTCCAGCTCAGCTCTGCAGGGCAGCCTCCAGGCCAAACCAGACCGGAGAGAGAGATGAGAGGCTCGTGTGGCTGGTTCCGCATGGAAGGTAGCTTTATTCTCAGTCCGTACTCAGGCGAAGGGGAAAGCCAGGGATGAGAACTCTCTCCTACAAGGGCAGAGGCCTTAGCTTTTATAGGGATACAGGAGATGGGTGAAGGCCAATGGGTTACAAGGGATCTGCATAGGGTCTCGTAAAGGATTGTCGGTCTGTCTTTTCTCACCGTGCCCAAAGAAGTGGTTGCCTTTCCAGGGAGTCCTGCTGGGTGATTGCAAAATCTCTTATCTCAGCAGACATCCCTCCAGAGCAGGGGCTGGGCATACCCCACACATAGAGTATATTTTGGCATTTTGGGTAATGAAATCTGGTGATGTGGCTCAGAAGTTTATGTTTGTAAGAGAGATATAAAATGGTTGCAATATTTTAAAGAGGCCAGATCCCAGGTTCTCTCAATAGGGCATGGGATCAGCCTGGCCGCTCTATCACTGTGCAAGTGGCAACATTTGCAAACCAGTGTTAGGGATAGTAATGACTCATTTTCAGAGAAGGAATGTGAGCTTCTTCCCTAGAAATAAAGGGAAAGACATTTTTGCTATGACCCAGCCTACTGCAGGGCTGGGGCAGAGAGATGCCAATAAATCCCAGCCCCTCCCCTGGATCGAGTTTCCCAAAGAGACAGACTCGGAGGGTGGGTCGAGGGGCGGCTCAGAAGCCTAAGACGCATCCCCCCTGGGCTACGCCCGGATCTTTCTGTTCGGGAAAATTCTCGGTTACTCGGTTGTTCATTGGTTCTTTGTTGTCTCTCCCACCTCTCGGTTTCCCCCATTGGTTCTTGTTGAATTGTATCCTCCCCCTGGCTTGTAACTTATTGGTTGCTTTCCCCTTTCCCCGCAATTTTCAAACCCCCTATAAAGCTGAGGGAATGCCGCTCGGCAGGATCCCAACTTAAGATCATTGCCATGTTCTGTTTGTGAAACTTCTAACAATAAACCTGTTAGAAGTCAGACCAGAACAGCCATTCTCTTCCTTCATCTCTGAATTATCTTGAGCCAATATCATCGGTTCCTGCTGTGTTTCCTCTGCAAAGAAGCCGGCTAGCAGGCTCAGCCAGCAGCACCCTTCTTGATGCCAAAGTTGCTTCTGCGATGCACAGAAGTAATGCAGCTGTATTCCCTCTGATCGAGGGCACGCCAGAGCTCGTGCTACGAGCACCAGAACTGCATTAAGATATGATCACTGATTAAGCAGAAAGGCAGAAATAGCAGGGGAGCAGATTCCATCAGATGCTTGTTTAAGGAAGGAAAGATGCCCATGGGTTTCCTAGAGGTGTGCCATAACAGGACAATGAATGTACTACAGGACAACACACACTACTGGAGAAAACCAGTCTATCCAGGTTTTCTGGCAGATTATATCCCACTCTTTTTGAGCATGGCCTTATTTGGGTTTTGCTGATCCTTCAGGAAGCTTTTCACATGTGAAAATAATTTATACGTTTTTCCTTATATGCGGGTGTATAGGTATTTCCAGGATGCTGGGTGACAGGGAGTCCATTATTTTATGCAAACTTCAGAAAATCAGGGCAATTCTACCTGCACTTTTCTTGGGAAGGTACATTAAGGGAGCTCTTGAGCCAGAACACAGGAATCACTCTGGGCCATGACTGAAGGTAAACCCAGCTGCAATATCCCTGTTTTCTTCAGTTTGTGATCTTGTCCCTGCTGCGCAAGGGAAGTGACTCTGCACATGCTGCAGAGAAAGCAGCATGGCCATGGCTTCTGCGTTCCCCTCACTACCATTGCTTGACCATGGAGTGAAGTACACACTGAACTGTCTAAAACCATCCCACCCTCTCCCATTACACCCCTGGTGACAGAGGGTCTCTGGAGGAGAAAGCCCAGAGTCACCGACAGAGAGCATGCCCTGATGGGATCCACCAAATTCCATGATCTAGAAGATCATGGATGGTCTTAATTGGGCTACTAACAGATTGGAAATCTCAAGAACTGCTGTTTTTCTGCCCTGAATGGAAAGAGCCTGTAGAATTTAGTAAGAGTTAAATTGCAGGGTCCTATAAAAATGAAACATGATCCTGTACACATTATCCCATGAAGGTATACATAAAAAGCTGAAGTTTATAAGAAAGAAGTCTTGTACACAGCAGACTTTAATTTCTCTCCTTGAAATGGCAGAAGCTTGATACTGATGTAGTAATTCTTGGTTAGAACAAAATTATGGTTAACTTTACTGAAAAGTGTTTAATTTTCATTAATGTATTCACATTTTATTGTAAAGGATTGTTAAATTTAATGGGCTGCTTTAAAAGAATAGCTGTAATAAAAATAATAAGAAAAAATCTGTTATCAGAGATATTACTATGGATTTATTACCATTATCTGTAATACTACCACCTTTTATTTTAATACTAGCTGTTTAGTGACCTGCTCTGGTCTCTGTGTAGTGCACTGAAGTCACCTGGTTGTGACAGAAGCCAAAGACACACTTACATGGTTTGAAATCAGGATTAGGTATTGTACAAGTAAAAAAGGCAGTAATGTTTTACTAAACCAGCTATTAAAAACACTAATTCAAACCTGTTTAGAAATTACTGTAATAGTGTTTATAAACAATTAGATGTATTTTATTCTGTCATAGTAGGTATTTGCAGCAAGCTGCCAGCAAGCTTTCTCTGTTTTTAACTCAATGGTGCTTAGAAGAAACAGTTCAGGTGCTACTCAGTTTTATGGGGTGCTAAAAGCCCTGTTTATCCCTGCTGTTACTCTGTCAAATGTTTACTCTGATGTGTAAGGGAAAGATTTTAACCTCTGAACAGTGTGAGACTTGCCAAACTGATCAGCACCCAGGGCTCTTGGATAAAATCAGTGAGGAATACCACTTCCAGCTGGGATTAGAAAGGTCCTGTGTGCTCTGCCTTTTGCAGCTAAGACATTCCTCTCTGGCTGATGTAAACTAAGGTGCTTTTCTCCTTTTCTCCAGTTAGTTTGGTAACTTTTTTTCTGACCTGAGGAATAAGAGCTGATTTTCATGATTTTTGGAGTCCTTTTCCTTCTTTACAGAGACTTCTTTCTTTCACTCTGACATTTTCCTGACTAAGAAGTCAGTATCAGCTTCTTACCCTCCTTGATGTCTTTCTGTAGTGGAATTGTATACCTAAAATTCTCAAAGAAAGAAAAAAAAAATTAAGTACATGGATGCAAATGCTTGTGTAAATGCATCCTTCTTACAGAAAGAGTGCTGCACTCTGCTTTTTGTACCAATTCTTAAGTCTTCTGATTTCAGTAACGATCAAGGTGCCATGGTCTTAACTATATTAGTGTCAAACAAGAATTACTCCAAGGGAGCTCCTTTAACAGAATTAACCTGGACTTACACCACGTAATATAGTTCAGGATTTCTATTCCATGCGTTTACAGATGAAAGCAATAAGAAATCAATAATATTTTTAAGGGAAATACTCTCACAAAGAAAGACATTATTACCTGCTATTTATAGTTCTGTTTTCTTTAGACATTAAACTATGATAGAAATAATGAAAAAGAATGAAAAATATTTACATTTTAAATTTTGGTTGAAATAATAGTTACCAGAAATCAATAAATTTTTCAGCTTGAGCCTTTGATACATCTATAGAGTGTTGGGATCAAATAGTTTCTGTAATTAGACTTTATAATTCTGGTATAATATTAGGTAAGCCTCGTAATAGTTTGTAACACTACAGAAAGATAATAGGAAAGCTACTTTTAAAATTGCTATTCTTATGTTCCTCAAAGCAGTTTATTCAAAAACAGGGTAGTTAGTTGCATTAACTTGAGGCTTATTGCAATTAAGTGCTTTACACAAAAATATTTGCCAATGCATCACCACAAAGAGACAAAAATAGAAGCAGAGATCTGTAGCACCATGGTTTTTTTTGCCTCCTAAAAAGGAGGGCAAGCTGTGTCAGTGGTTCTGAATGTAGAGTCCAGGCTGGCAGACTGCAGCTACTCCAGCACCCAGGTTTGGGCCGAACATGCGCTGCTGAAGTGAACCCCTGTGTTGCCCCCATTTAACACCTTTTGATTTTGTTTGCAGGGAGGTTTGAGTGAGTGTTAGCAACATCTTTTCTGGAGAGGCTACCCTGGAAGTTGCCACGACATTGTGCCACATGCACTCCAAGTCTTCAGGAGGAAAGACTGTCTGGCCTGATGGCTGGTCTTCCAGCAGCTTCATGTTATGTGTGTGCTGAGCTGCTCATCCCGAGGAACTGGGTTACATCTGTTGTAAACTTACACTCCTGAGCTGTTACCCAGTGAAGATTCAGGGTCCTCAACACCATTTGTTTCTATGCTGTGTTGTTCTGCTTCTGCTTCAGTGTACTTGCTTTAGTAATACTACTTGCTTAATATAGACATAGCTTTTGTTTCATACTCTTAATTTGCCAGTACATTTTGAAAACATCTAAATTAAGCCCAAAATGGAAACTTCAGCCTTGTTGACTTTCAGTGGGATCCAGTGCTCTTCATATACCTATCATCCTTCCCAAATCATTAAAAACATTAAATACCTTTATTAAGCCTCTGAAGAGGGAAACTGTGTCAGAAGTAAGGAATATGTAAATAGTCTTCTATTTGCATTACATGCAGCTCCATAAGATGAATCTCAGTAGCTGCTTAGTGGTGTGAAGCTACTTGCCCAGAAATTTGCAACATGAAGTGAGTGAAAGGAGAATCTAAAAAACCATTTTGCTTCAGTGGGAAATTAGTTAGGTCATAAGAATTGATGCTGAAGCTAGCAATACTAATCTTAGGAGAAATGCCACACAAACTTAAATAAGCATCAAGAGCATTCTGGGTTTCTGTCTCACTGTGGAGAGACATCAGTGCTGCAATAAAACCCGCCTGATCTTGAGGGGATCCAGCTGAGAGACCCCATTGACCTTGCCTAAATCCAGTTCACTTTAGCTGTAGAAGCTCAGAGGCACCAGGCCAGGTGGCTTCAGTAAACAGATGGGTGTATTTACATGCACTTTGCATGTATTCTTCCACACAAGATGCAAAATTACAGGATGCATTAAGCATTTCAAATATATTCAGGGAAGAACATAAATCAGACTGTTAGCAACCTGAACTTACTCGGAAAAAAAGTAAAAAATTCTTTTGACTTAACTCAAACCAGGATTTAAATAAACTTCTACCTGATTTCCACCCTTGCTTAGAAAACCCTCATTTGCCAAATCGTAAACACACTGGCTTTTCAAACAAAGCTCCCTTTGACTTCTTTAAATCACAATTTGGCCATACAGTTTTGCTAGTTTGGGTGATTCCCATTTTAACTCTCTGAATTATTCCTTTGAACTTCACCTGTCTGTCTTTATTAGACATAATTGGCAAGTGTACAATAAACAGGATGCATAAAAGCTGATGCTTGAATTCAGCAGTCTGTAATTAGATTAAGCTACATCCTACTCCGAAAAAAAAAAAATTGATTATGTAGCAGACTGCAATTTTCCTGAAATTTCTGTGTGCGCTATACTATTACATGAGATGCAGTAGCATCTGAGCATGTAAAGTCTGCCACCTGTAGCTGATTGGGAAGTGTTTTCCATTTTCCCCTTTTTCTTTCTCCTCTTTGCCTTCTTCTCTTTCATTTTCTTATTTCCACTTTTTTCTTTTTTTCACCTTGTATTTCATCTTCAAGCTGTATTATTGTAATGGTGGATTGACAAGAAGCGGACACAATTTCATACTAAAGTTATGAAAAGTCAAACATTTTGATGGTGTGTTGTGATGCTACTCTAACATGTTAAGGCATACCTCTTAGAACAAAATAAAGAAGGTAACTTGTGTACATTTTAAAATCTAATATTCATTATTGAAACTCTTAAGAAACACAATTGAAGCCACAATGTTAAGTAGATTTTTATATCTAGAATAAATGATGAGCATATTTCTCGTTTTAATTCTGATTCTTGACCACAGAATGTAGAATTTAGAATCAGAGGTTAAATTGAGGTGAGGGAGTTAAAAAGGTGGGAAAAAGCTGGAGGGAACTTTGAGCCTTTACATTCACATCAGTCTGTGGATCTGCAGCACTTTCCTTGTTCCTGTTAAATTTTTGGGCATATATGGCAAATGCATAACACCAATCACCTTTTTTTGGTCTTTACATCAACACTCCCTAAATGTTGCTGATCCTTCCTAAATATGTTTCTCAGCTTTGGGTTTTCTTATTCATTTCCAATACTAAACCACATCAAAAGGCTCTGATCACCTCCCATCCCCTTGCTGCAGCCACCCCTTCCCTCGACAAAAACTGTCTTGTTGCAGCATTACGCTGAAGATCTCTCTCCGGGTCTGTTGACCATGCAGCCCCTGTCTTTGATTCCCTCCAGATGCTTTCTGCTCTGTATATCAAATGTGAGCTGCTTGTCTTCACTTCTAAGGATTTTTATGGTTTATTCCCATTGTCATCTCATTGTGACAGACTGAACTACCACATAGGTGGAAAACCTGCCAAGCAGCTGGCTCCAATTAGCCACCTATCTTTTTAAGAGCTGGTGGGAGCAAGGGGAGATCTAAGTGCTGTATAATCAGATCCAGCTCTTTCTGAGAAACTCTCCTATGGTGAAGAAAGGTAGATGTTGAAGGCATATCAAAGGGAAAACAGCTGAGGGAAAGGAGGAAGGATGAAAGGCAACATCACAGTCAAGAAATTAAAAAGAAAAGAAGGAACTGGTACTGAAAGTGATTGGGGACCCAGGAATCCTGCAACAGAGTGCAATGCAATGCAACAATGAGACCCAGATGGAAGTCCCTGAGAACTGTCTGCCACAGCTCTCCTCTCATAACGTGGCTGAGCCTGTGTTCTAAAGGAACTGGCAGCGTTTGTCTGTCCTAAGCGCTGGGTGTGACACTCATGGGGAGAGTCTTGCACATGCCTGACTGATGTCTGAAACCCTCCTGCATATGTGGAGACAATTTCAATGACAAGTTTTGTATAGTGAATGGGTACCTCTGCGGGACAGAAGTACAAACAAATCCTTGCCCTGGGATCACAAAGACTGAGCACCTACTGTGAGTGCGCACTTTTATCTTCCAGAGCAACCCACGGCTGGGTGGAATGGGCTCCTGATTGTGCTCAGGAGTACCTTCTTTTTATATTAAAAAAAATTCCTTTTCACTCATCATGACAACCTTCATAAAGAAATTGCAAATGTGTTTACAGACAATCCTTGATTAGGACATTTATCCTTACAAAGGCCACAAAGTCTTAGTTTAGTCAAACTATGTTATCAAGGTTTTTTTACTAGAATATAATAGTAATTTGGGATTTATGGCTTAACATCCTGCCCTTTCACTCTTGCAAGAGTTCTCAAGGATGCCTATAATCAAAGTTCTCTCTCTCTGTAAGTACTTGTAATAAATCTTTCATCTCACTTGGTAGATGTTTCATTCTCTTGCACCTTGTGTTCAGTATTTAATTATCTTTTGTTGTAAAAGGACATGAATAAAGACAAAAGCAGAAAGTAGGTCTCACTGCATCCTTCCATGTTCCTACCCAGTTGGCTAAAGTCATTCAAACTCTTCTATCATTTCTTGTCTTTTTTTTAGCATACAGGGTGACATTAACTATTGCTATTTTGCTTTTGGACAAGGGGAAGGAAAAGCATTTGTATAAAGGCCCCTTTTCTAGGTTGGACTTAAAATTTTTGGCAAATTGATCCTCATTTCTACAAGGGTGAATTTTCCCACCGATCTTGGTGCTTGCACTTTCTTCAGCCAGCATCTTTGAAACCTTCAAGCACTGCCAGGTTCCTCGGTCTCTCCTTGTCTATACTCTCAAATATGAAATAAACTTTTATGATATTCATTTCATAGGCTGGAGGACAACTTTTGCTTTACAAAGAAGATGAAATCTCCCTTTTTATGAGGAGTCACATGTAAATGATGAGGGGTAACAAGTACAAGTTACTCCTTGGCAGATTCCAAATAGACGTCTGAAGATTTTTCACAATGAGAAAAAAACAGTCATTGGAAAAATCTCCTCAGGGAACTGATGGATTCCCCAACATCGGACACATTTAATTTTCAGCTGGACAGGCTGCTTGGCCATCTTGTCTATACTTTTGACAAGAAAAGTTGGACCAGATGCTGATTGAGTTCCCTTCCAGCCTGGTATTCTATGATTCTGTTATTTTATGATTTTCATATTCAGGCACGAGTTTAAGACCACATAGCTTGTCCTTCCTTCCTTCCTTCCTTCCTTCCTTCCTGGCCATGGAATTGCCTGAAATTCCAGATTTAACCCAGATCCCGGACTGTGTTTTTAACCTTACACAGAAGTCCTAAAGTCTCTATATAGTTGAGGATACCATAGAACACATGGGCTTTTGTGTGAAGTCCTAACTGCCCAGACTCCTTCAATTAACCTTCCTAGAGATGGTTTCCAAAGTCCTGCCCACAGCTACACAAATGTACATGGCTGCATCAGACTAACTTTGATATACATGATTTTTGAGGACTGAGCCAAGTACAGAAGTTCAGATAAACAAAGGTTTTCCAAAACAATTTTCTTCAGCTAGTATTTAAAATGTTCTTAGAAAAACTCTCTTTTTCTAAGTGAAGGACTTTAACCTTCAGTCTCATTTTTAAAATGTCATGTGTATTTTATATAGGAAACTAACACTAACCAGTATTATAAAAGTCAAGTGGCTTCATTTTAAAACATTGCTTTAATTTCTAGAACTCTCTTACTATGAAAAGAAATGCCATGTGTAAAAAATATAAGGCTGCTCATCTATCACTATCCCTGATATACTATCAAGGATGTCTCTTTAACCTTAATTGTTCTTCACTGAAGCATTCAATTTCCTGTTCTCACAATGCCTCGGTCTTTGCTCAAAAACCGAGTTCTTTTTAACATTGAAATTGCCTGAAATGCAGTTGTGAAACAGATGATTATAAAGTTTTCAAACGTCGATGGAAAGTCAATGTGTTTTTCCAGAGAGCAGAGTTCTCTGTTTTTAATTTTTCCAACCAGAAATTCTTAGCAGCTTTATCAAATATTGACAAAGTACTATATTTATTATTTATATAATGGATTTAATAAATGAAACATAGATCATACTTAATCATGATGTTGAAAAATGACAAGAACTGAAAAACTCATATATGGTGAATTATTTGACATTTTGTTAATTAGAGAAGGAAGCACAACACAGGTGTCTTCCTGTAGTTAGAAATAATACTCCTGAGAAAGTATCTACATTGCAAGTTAAAATGTGTTTCTACTCAAAAGCAGTTCAAGTAAAGTGGAAACATAGCTTCACAGTACAGTCCTTATTCAGAGTGTAGTTTGGTGTTTATAATAACTAGCACACCAAACGATAGGTCCTGTTGTGTTTGATGTTGGTATAGACAATATAATTGGCCTCTGCAGGATTTGGCTAACAGGGGAGAGAAAAACTAAATGCACAGCTTAACACATTACCTGTCAGGTTACGGTACTGATGATTATCTTTGTTAGGATCAAAGTGAAAACCATCAGAAAATGAAAGATCAGAATGTCACTGACTGCTTAAAAATGAGCAGCTATCAGGAATTAGTAGAGCTGTTTTTCTTTTGCCCTTTCTTAGCTCATTTTTTACTCTTTTTTCACAACCACCAAGAAGCTGTGAACTTCCTACCAGCCTCAAATGATCTTTATTTTGGATGGTGCTTCCTTTCTGATACATGCCTTATGTCTTAGTTATCAAAACATATTTCTTTTGGTAAGCAAGATACCTATATACTTCCACTTCATTTAAAAGTAAAAATAGTATTTTGGGTATCTGACTGCATTTTGAGTATGGTTTGTTCAGAGATTCTATGTGCCTTTGATCCCACCTTTTCTCTCTGAAAGCATCAGCTTTCAGGCTTGAGCTATTGACTGTTTTGGTAAGGAGCCTTGCATCTCAAAATGGCCATTTATAGAAGTTCCCTGTATAGCAACATTTGGGGAAGAACAGCTCTTTACCCACCTTATCTGCCCTCTTCAGGATTTTGTAAATCTTTCCCTTCTCTGTCCACAGACATCTCTCTTCCAACTCTAACCAATTTAACCTTTTTGCACAAAACATCTAATCCATCTCCTCAACCATTTCTGTTGTATTCCTCTTACCGTTTCTAGCATCTGTCCTCTCACAGATGGGGAAACTCAAGCTGTCCAAAGTAAAAGTTTGCAACTGATTTAATCTTCAGTTCTTAACTATTGATGTAATCTTCCATACAGAATCCTGGTAGTTTAAATTATGGATTTGCTTGTGTGTAACTGGTGTAATATGTTATGTTAATGATTAAACCACTTAAATCTGTGCTTTGAAAAGATTAATTTTTTAAAGGCTGCATTATTCTCTGATGAGAAAGATGCCCTAGAAGCTGAACACAAGGAAACTCAGCATTGCTGCACCTCACCCTGGCCTGGGAGTTTGGGTCCTGGGCTGCAAACCTGACATAGATGTCTATGAACCTCCGTAATACCTAAGAAGATGTGGAGGCCTCAAAACGGGATGTATAATATTTAGCATACTGACATTTCAACAGTAGCAGGTACAAGTGCAGAAAGGTGCAGTGTCACCTGGATTTAGGCCAATATCTCGGTTCAACAAATGGGAGAGAGTTTCGGTAAGACTGGTTTTTCAGTTTCTACGCCCTGGTCTACCTGGTGGAACACAGAGCAAAACAGTTGAGACTTGCAAAAACAGGGCACCAGATGTGGAGTCTGTCCCTGCTGTCACTGTTCACAAGGCTTTCATATGAACGCTGCTGGATGCAGAGTAGTGTGACAGAAAGGAGTTTATTTCTCCTGTTTGCTTGGTAATAAAAAGTGTAAGTAGCATGCCAAACATCACCCTGCTCCTTCTGCAGTTGCAGAGCCTTTAATCATTCACAAAATCTCCCAGATCGCTTTTTCCCTCCTCCTCTCTCCTAAATGTCTTGAAAGCCTTGTCATGAGCAGTATAGAAAATGAGGCATAGATTAGATTAAATGTTTCCATCTGGAGCAAACACAGCTGTAAATTAGTGGACTCAAAGAAAGTAGTTAAATGCACATAAAGTCCTCCTGAAACACAGCGCTGCTAATGACATGACATTTAGTTATGTGTTCATAGACAGAATCTAACCAGTGTCAGTAGTGCAGCATTTGGCTTTCCTGGAAAGTGTGAAGTACCTGCTTACAGAAGGTATAAGTTACCAAAGGGCAGCAGTTCATTTCAATATGTGTATAATTGCTGTTATTGATTTCAAAGCTTTAGAGTATTAAGTATTTGACATTTTGTAGCGGACTTACATGTGACATATGAACCATTGTGTGTTTACATAACCTGCATGATTTAAAAAATTATATTTAACTGTTAGACTCATAGCACTGCCCTAAAAAAACCCTCAAAAAACTAGTCTGTTTTGTTTTTTTAAAAATTCTTAATTTATATTTTGTAGTTTAAAAAGAAACTCACATACACAAAATGACACAGAAAAGGTTTGCTTGAGCTGACGACCAGGACAAATCCCTGAAGAATACCTAACAGATTCCTAAGTCATGAATATGATGGGCCAGATACTCTTTTTTATTTGCAGGCTTAAACCGTAGTCAAGATGTAATGTCTCATTGTCTTTTTCACAGCTAAGGGTACATTAATTTTCAACTACTTGATAATAATAATGTATAATTCTGCAGAGACTTTATGCCTTATCCATTGCTTGAGCATGATTTCACAGCTTGTGAAGTGGGAGTCGAGTACTGATGGGGCTGAGAAATTCTAGGACAGCAGAGGACCAAAGAAAATTCAGAAGCAGCCTGCATCAGCCTAAGAATGAGAGTATGTTAAATCAACTGGTGTATTCAGATACATTTCTATCATGTTTATCTCTAGGATAAGAGTTGATTCACAATGCTGGATTTGAAGGAGAGTGTGTGCACTAAAGATGTTCAGGGCTTGGTTCTTCTCCAAGGAAATGCAGGGATTTGGAGTAAAGTCAGTGGGCAGTGGAAATATAGCTTGTCTCAGTACAATGCAGAAATGAGATACAGGTACCATGCACATTCAGAAACCATATATTCATGGTGTTCTTATTTATGATTCTGCATGGGTATGTTATTAATCCTAAAATCCCCTGTTTTCAGATACTAGTTTAAACTTTAGGGTGAAATAGAAGCTGCAGTTCTGAGTTCCATGAGGGTGATGAGAGCAGATGGATATGTGCTGTGACTCTAGAGATTTTTTTGCCATTTTTCACTCAGCTATTAACTGATCAGCTCAGAACCATTCCCCTCCACAAAGCACTGGCACTGACAGCAAGCTATTATCTCTCAGCACCTTGGGCACAAGGGGAAGGAGAGAAAAATATAGAAAAGCATTTTCAACCGACTAGGAGATAAAAGGCAATCAGGCTGGCTATGTGCATACAGGTTTTCACTAGAAATCCTCAGCATTTCACTTGAGATGTGTAGAGCATGCACAAACATGGAGCAAATCTCCTGGTAAAAGGGCTGAAAATGGTACATATGACATTTTTGTAGTAAATAATTGAAAGATAACACTTGAAAAACGTTTAATTGAGGCTTCATATTATGATTTTTTCTGATGACAAGTCTGGTTTGGGAAGGTCGTAGTCCCCTCTGTTTGCAGCTGCTTTCATCTCTTCTGCCCCTCATAAATCACTGTTTCCTTTGTTGTGCCAGTGTAACTGTTTATACAGTTTTTTCTTGGAAGAGTATGAGTCATATTATCTAGAGCTCAAACCCTCTTCTGGTTTTAATCCTGAATTCTTTTCACTGGTCTGGTTTACAACAAACCCTCACAGTAAATTGACTCCCATGATGAAGCATGAGGTAGCTTGGTACTATTCAGCCTGGCTAAATCCACTGCTGAACTAATGAATTTGTTGTTTTTTCTCTGCCTTAGCACTTGTGAAATCCAAATGACTGCTTCTGGGAGCTAAACCAGCAAGAAAAAACCCACTCCAAACAAACAGCTCAAAGCATATCCTTCCCTGTTGTTTGGGATCCTCAGCTGGCTCATGGCAGGGTCAGCATATGAGTGAGGGCAGAGGTGGGGGCCAGCAGGTGGGCTGAGAGAAGAGGCGAGTCCCCTGCCTTTAGACAGCTCAGCTATAAAGTGAAGCAGTTCCCAAAGAGAGCAGGCATGTGTGGCAGGTTGGTGAGAACTACCTCAGGATAAATAAGTCAAGTTGTGGATGGGCAAAATTTGCTGCTGGAAAATTGTGCTTTGAGGTACACCTTTGGTGTAAACCCCAACTGTTGTAGGAATCACCTTCTGTTCACGTGTTTCTATTGGGTTAAGGTGGCTCCTGGCTACTTCCTTTATCTGCAGCAGCTGAAAGTCCCTGATTCAGGAAGATATTTCTTTTTTAGATATTTATTTATAACTTTATTTGGAAGGGAGTATTTTTTCCCTTTTGTCATGTCAAAAGCTGTATTAACAGCAATCCATATTGTATTGCTCCCTAAGAGACTGACTTTGCTACCATAACTTACACAAATAATTTTAACCTGTTTAACAAGTCCCAGTGGGAATATCTTCTTAGGAACTACATGGGCAGATAAGTAGCACATTCAGGGATTAAATTCTAAACTTCCTACTAAACTATCCATTTTTCGGCACTTTCCTTCTTGTAAGGTCATGGTGCAGATTTTTCTGTCATGTATTTGTTAGTACTAATCTCTGATTGACTTGCCTTTTCTGGTTTAGTTTAATGGTAAATATTTTTGTGTTAAAAATATGACAAGTTTTTATGAGTGTTGCCAAGTTTCTTTTTTTCTTTTCCATACTTTAAAGAAGAAAAAGTGAATGGTTTATAAGAACACAATAATATTCATAGGTCCGACTACTATCTAACATATGATGTAGAGCCAATATCTATTCTAAGAAGATAAAAGAGATAGAAAAAGGTGTAATTATTTAGATGCTCATAGACTCTATCTGTTGTAAACAACTAGGGGTAGTTGGAACTGAGTTGTTTTACTTTCAGTGATTTTACCCTGGAAGAGTTTTGGTTGTGTGGATTAACACTGCAGAACTGATTGACTCATCTTGTCATGTCTCCATCGAGTATTTGTGCTTGCTTTTGTGAAATAAAGATATTTGTTTGACTTTTATGATTTTGGAATGTCCCGTGCCACACAGAGCCTTGTTCTGAAGGTTAATGCGTGAATTCAAGTGTTCTTGCCAGGGAAATAGGGAATCTGCTGTTAATTGTTCCAGTATTTCCACTAATTAAAAGTGGGCTCAGTTTGTCTTCCTGCATGTGTGATCAGCTGAGCTCTGTCTCCCAGGCCTTGCTAAAAATCTTAGACAAACAGCATTTATAACATGCATACATCAATCAGTTTTCTTTGTTTTTCTTAGTGTGTTGATGGGTATGGAGTAGACAATCCATCATGCTGCCTTCCAGCTCTTCTTCCTGTTGTACTAACATTTGTGAATAAATAGAGTTCTGTTGCTCAGTGGTCTGGCTGTGGTTAACTCTCTCATTCCTTTTAAACAGTGTCTTCTAAACAATGAACCATGGAAGCTATTTTTTCTAAAAATCTGTATAACTTTTGTGGCTTTGAGTGAAATTACATCAAAAGAGAGCCTAGTTCTGAAAACAAGCCAGGCGTCCTTTGCGTGTTTCTCATGACCTGTGTCATTTTGACACACCTTTGATGTGTTAACTGTCAGTGAATCACCTCTCTCTTCCCTCAAGATGGAACTTAGAGTGGGTTTCTAATGGGTCTATTCTTTCAACATAGAAACACATGCTCAAAGTGAATTGTCTTTCTTCTATCCTGTATAAAATGTTGAGTTAAAACAGAGATGTGATCCAAATTGGACTCCTTGAGTTTTGCACGCAAAACAACCTGACTTATTACACTGCATCACAAATTATGTTCTCTAGTATTTGATTTTGTTGTGCTACAGAGCCTTGTTTTGTGAGAATAGTGTTGTAAAGGAAAGAGGGCTTCGTAAGAAGGACAATTATCTCATGTCAAAGCTCAAACTGACTAGTTTAAATTTTCTAATTTTGTGACTGGGTTTTTTTTCAGTAGCCAGCTACTGAGCTTTTCTAAACATCCATTTTGCTTTATAATTATAAATCAAATCAGGATTTCAGTATAAGCCTCATATACTGTAGTTTTTCTTCCCACTCTATCAGAGGTGTTACCTTTATTTATTTTTAGAATGCTTAAAAACATTTTCCCACTCTCTTAAAAATCCTTTAAGATGTAGCTAATCTGGGTAAACTGATATTTAATCAATTTCTTTATTTACATTCTGACCTTAACTGTAGTGCTTGAAATCACCTCACAAAGAAAAAGATTGTGTATATATTTAACTATAGAGCAATAGAGTAAATATATAAAGTCTCATCAAAGAGATAACAAATTTATTTATTCTGATAAATAACAAATTACTCAAGGGATTCCAGCTATGGAGGAACTGAATAAGAACAGAGAAGAGGAATGTAGAAAATGACTAAATACTTAAGAAGTCTCCCTAAAGAGGGTTCGCATCCTAGCTGACAGCGGATGCAAACATATGTTGTGTGTAAAATGACTCAGTATGACTGCACTAGTGTTAAAATCCTAAAAGCCTCATTAACTATTTTTTTTTTTCCCCTGAGGACTGTGCTTTTTTTTGTGGAGTTTTTAGAAATAGTGATACCAGAAGAGATTTATGCTTTCCTGGCAATAAACTTTGCTGTAAAAATCATGTACATGGGTGGCTTATGTATCAGAGCTGCTGTCATATTCCCGTGTTTCTTTTATCTAGGCAGAAATAGGCCTGTTTGTGGTTTTTTTTTTTAGTTTTTTTTTGTTTGTTTGTTTTGTTTTGTTTTGTTTTTTTTGGTTTTGTTTTTAATAGACAGTTTCAAAGTTGGACCAATGGAGATTTTTCTACCAGCTTTTGGTGGGACTTTTTTGCAGGACTAGGGTACTGATATTCCCAAACAGCTACTAGAAAAAGGTCTTACATAACCTCTTTGTGGACCTTTAAGTAGGCACTTTCTTTCCATGAGCCATATCTTGGTACTTGAAAATAAAGCCTAAGCTGTGGTGTAATTAAAGAAACTAAGACCATCATCATGCAATACACTGAAAGGTGATCTTTTTTTCTTTACTGCATCATTAATAGATGGCCAATAGTAGGTTTTTTATTAATGTGTTAAAATATACATAAGATTATGTCCTTATTGTATCCCTTTGTTATTGTCAATGCCTACCTCTTAAATGTTTTTCACAACACCCCTCTTGATGGTCTCAGGAGTGGATAGGTAAATTCTTCCTGACTAGAGCATTGTGTGGTAAACACCACAGAAAAGGTTTTATAATAAACAACTTAGATGAACAAATTGCCATGATCCCTAATGTATCTGTTTCTCCATGAATTATGAATATGTGTGCAATAATGTATATGGATATATGTAATGCCTGTTTATTCTCCAAGATGTCCAGGCTAAAAACCCTCTGCACAATCTGTGTTTTTCATCTGCCATTCTGAGTACCTGCAGGCATGGGAATGCTTTGCTGCTTCTGCTGGCACAAGGGACCTTCTGCAGCATCTCTGCAGCATTACCAGCCTACAGACACAGCTGAAGAGGGACCATTTCAGGTAGACACTGTTTCAGGTAGACACTGTGGTGAGAAGGTTTTATTTGGCCAGGTACCCAGTCATGGTGTGGACCTCAGCTCCTAGGGTTCAGAAAAGACTCTGGTAAGCAAATGGCTGCATCAAAATACCTGATAGGCCATCAGGCTTTTGATAGCCCTAACCATACTCCTTTCACCATTTGGAAAACAAGGGTCCATTTGAGATTTATCATGCAGCTCATTATGAAGAAATAGAAATGCTCAGCTGCCTGTAGCATTCCCATAGCTTCAAAATTTACAGATGGTTGACTTTTGAAATAATTTCTGAATATGTTCACATGCTTCGGGTAACAATGTGGTTTCACTGAAATTTAAAACCCCTTTTACAGTGCAATGCCAACTAAAATACTCACAGCTTGCCAAGTTTTTCCTGGCCTGCGTGTGCGAGATGGATTATTGCTCCTAGACCTGTAAAAGCTATACATTAAAATAGGAATTCTATAAATTTATTGCATAACTTAATGCATTTTTAGTGATTTTTATTGATCTGACAGAAAAGAAAAATCTCTGAAGTGAGTTCTGTGGGCCTTGCTGGAGGGTTATCACTGTTCCTCATCCCGTGGATGTTTGGTCTCAGGACGAGAGTGCTCTGAATATCTGCTAGATGTTTGCCAGAGTGAATCAGTGAGATTTCAAAGGCTGAGTTGCATCATTTGTATAAGATTATCTGGGAAATTTCAAGGATTTTGGGTAGTCAATCACTTAGTCTTTTGGAACTGGTGAATTGAAAGACTGTCAAGACCACACATACTGTTTCCTTATGGATTTGGTTACTTGGCTGTAATAGGAAGTTTACCCTTGGGCCAGTAGGACAGATTTTCCCAGACAGCATTCTGTCACTAGCAACAAAGCCCACTGTATCCCCATAAGCACCAGAAATAATTGATGAGGAAGTTTGACTTTCATCACCTGCTCAGTGTGTGAGCTGGCTCTATTTGTGTTTTGCAGCTTCACGAACCAGACTGGCTTGTCCTTGGGCATAAGATGGAGTGTGATGAAAAAGAGCAAGTGCTTCAGGGTTTTTTTAAAATGATCTTGTAAATATGAGTAAGTAAAGAAATCCCAGGATCTCCAGTCTGTGAAACACCATGTAACCTACAGCAAAGAGCTTAAGCATAAAAGTGTTTTTCTTACTGTATGTGATACAGATGCAAATAAGATATTATTCTGAGTTTCAAGATTGGCAGCTTTTGCTTTCATTGGTCAAACTATTATGTAATTTGAAGGGACTGGCTTCAATTGTGCTGCGGGCAGTTTTTGTTTTTATGGGTTATCATCTACCAACTGTGATTTTTCAAATGATCTGTCAGGGTACCCTTAGGCATTAGATGGCTGTTGCTGGTTAGAGAAATAAAAATATTCATCTGATTTTCTCATTTCAGGTACAAGAGACAATTTGGGATGTCAGTGATGATGTTATTAAGAGTAGGAAACCCTGTGAAAGAATCTTCTCAAAGTGTGGTGGTTGCCTGTCAGCAATTTACAACTGGCACTGTCTGCTGACAGATGTAGGGACTCATTAGTGAAATCATTGGGAGAAAAGAATCCGGAAACTCTGCAACTGTCATCTGAACACAAATTGAAGCTATATTTTGGTCCTTTTTATGAAATTTGGAAGAAAAATTTTTTAGTGATCACACCACTCTTTTCCAATTTTGTCTCATAATCTGACTTTTATAAAAGTTAAACATTTCAAACAGTGTAATTTCTGAAGCTTTTAGAAAATTATATATATATTATTATAAAAATAAGGTAGCAGGTATAACTTATAGGAAATAACAAAGGTTAAAAAAAAGTACATTTCCATAAGTGCCTCTGAGGGAGATATTTAATTTCTCTCTTCTTTGTCACTATGAACAATGTTACAGGAAAAATTGCATTGATATGTAATAAGGAGCTGCATTCTAACCCTGCAGGAGTGCTTAGGTAAAGGTGAAATGAGCATCTTGGTAATAAGGGCACAACAATTTTTACTCCCTAGCTTGGACAATTTGAAACTACTCTAGGTCTCCTCTGGTTCAGAGAACACTCTTGTTGACATAACAGCAGAGAACAAATCTTGTAGTTTTGCATATTATTCTACAGCTACATTCAACAAATCTTGTCAATAACTGAAGAAAAAATATGGCTTGTTCTGTAGGAAAGGTTCCAGTCTTTTCAACAAAGTCTGCTTTCACTGAACATGGCAATGAACATAGCTCCATCTTCAAAAGTGATTTGATGTGTTTGAGAGGTTCATATAATTGCCTTCACCTTTTATGCACGTTTTTGATACTGCATATAAAAGTTTGCTTGTGAATTAAGAAGAAGGGAATTAGTAAGGAACATTTATGATTTTAGTCCCTTTCCAAGAACTTAAAAAGTCCCTGGGAATACAAAAAACCATGACAGATTGCCTGAAGGTTTGCAGTAAACACTGGTTTGAAAAGCTTGTAACAACCTCCATCTGTTCACTGCACACTTGAAAAGGCTCACAGAGCCTATGCAGTAATACAAAGATTCCTGTGAGGGCAGATCTTTTCTTGGGAGGATTGTTTAATTTCACTGGTGCTGTTTGGGGACAAGAAACTTCCTAAATACTTATTATTTTGTTTTTCAGTGAAGACAGTCATTCAAGCGGTTTTCATTCCAGCATCTTTTTTTATACTGACACGCATTGTAACCTGTTTCTTCTCAAAAGTTCAGCAACAGGTAAATGAGGAATCCTCAAGCAGTAAGTGCATCAGCTTTTTGAATTAGTTTCTGACAGAAGTGATTCTCATGAGGCTGTGATGCTGTGAAAACATGCATACCAGACTTCAGTCACAGTGCTGCATTCTGGGCAGTGCTTGGAAATTTAAACTCCTGTGAGAATCAGGACCTGATGCACTAAACTGAAATAATAGTTAACACAAATAAAAAGGATTTTCAAACAATTGACTGAGATATACTTAACAAGAATTTCTATTTTTCTATTGATCCAATTAGTTACTGTTAACCTGGGTGATGTCTGTCTTGTACAGTTTTTTCTCCTCTTGTGTTTAGTAGTGTGTTTGTAGAGGGATTGACCTTAGAAAACATGTTTTTTAACATGTCTATTTCATATACTGATAAGCAACAAAATATGAGAATTATACCATGCTTCTTTGTAAAGTTGTTTTCTGTCATAATTAATTTTGCAGTTTTCTGTGGAATGTATTCATACATAGATTCTCATAAATCAAACTACTTAAGAATAATTTTAAGTTAATTACAATTCTTTGTACTATGAAGGAAATGTTGGAGACACTAGAAATTACCTCTGTTAGCATTACAGTTTCATATTAAAACATGCAGATAGCATCTACTGTAACAACACAATAGGTAGCTTTCTGATATTCAGCTTTTCTGATAGCCAAATGAATTTCTGTTTGACATTAAGAAAAAAGTTTCCTTTTTTCTAGTACCCTTCACATGCCGCCCTACGATAAAAATGCCTGCATTTCAGCAGGAGGTTGGTGAACCTCAGCTGGTGTTAAAACCCAGCAGGCTATTCACTACACAAATGATAAACTGCAGACCATGTCAACAGCAATTTGATTTCAGTGTGACAGTAACTATATCATTTCACAGAAGGTAAAAACCCACCAAAAAAAAAAAAAATCTACAAAATCTACACCAGGATATTTCTCATTCTTCTTCACAGTAAAGGCACCCACCTAAAAGCTGAGGGGTTTGTATGTAGGGGGATTATGAGGTTAAGCACAGACTGAATTGAGTCAGTGCTGATGGACTTGTTTGCTTTATGGTGTGTTACAGGATATATCCATCAACTCCTGATGATTAAACCCCTGCAATGAGTTTTGTGGCCTGTATGGCTCAAAAAATGAGTCCTGGAACTGCACTCAACTGTTCTACTAAGAAGATGTTGGTCAGTTGCAGGGACAGCTTCTAAGTCACCTATTCAGACATTTAGATGGCTCCTGTCATCACTTTAAGCATCTAGATCTGTGTTTAAATGTAAATAAATAATGGTGGGCTCTCTATATCTTGCTTGGAGAGAAGTAGATCAAATGAACCACTCTGAGGAGGGATCTTAGATGACGGATTCAGAATGAGATGGATTTCCGTGGTTACCAAGTGAGGTATCTGTTGATTCACTGCCTTTAGAAAGAACCAAGGTGACTGGGTGGGATTGAGCTTCATAATGTTGAAGCACTTGAAGTTACTCTGATTGAATAGGTGGTTGAAGTAATGTGTACTACAGAAAAAATATTGCCATTTCAGGAAAATTAATTTGTGAATTTTAGATATTCAGCAGTTAAATATATGGAAACACCAGTTTTAGCATTTCTTTGTATAGATCATTAGCATGCTGATGAACAGTGCATTGAATAATGGTTTTCTGATATAGATGCTAAGGATTCATTTTAAGAATTACTCTATCTCATGTAGCTCCTATCATATCATATCTTAAAAATCCAAATTTTCAGAAGAGAAATCCTGCTTTTTCAATCAAGAAATAGCTATCATCTTTTGGAGAGGTAGTTAAAATAGTGCTTGAGTGGTGTATCATTCCATCAAAGGCAGAAGACCTACTGCTTCAAAATATTTTGCTCACCTCAACTGATCTTTGGGCCTTCATCTGCATGTAAGTGATATTTCCTTAAACTTATCCAAAAATTTCTGCAAAGTGGCTTTGTGGCAGAGTTTTGACAGCAAGGGAAAAGATTTCCTTTCCTGTAGAGTGTTTCTGTTGCTGTTTCAGAAATTTAGACCAAGATTTCATTCTGAATGGTAACAGTAAGATTATTTTCTCCTGTTTTTTGATTTTTGTAATTAAGAAAGATAAAAAGAAATTACTGTAGCAATTTAAGAAATTTCTTTTGGATGGCTTATGCAAAGATCTTACTTTAATGAGACATGCGTAACTAATTCTACATTTTTGTATCAGAAAGGATTAGCTGGTTTTTTTTGAGATGCTGTTTAGTCTTATGAGTCTATGACAAGTCAGTTTCTATTTGCGTCAATTTAGGCTGCTCTTAAAATAGCCATAACCCAGTGTTTTCCTCAGAGATATTTGAATTTACTTGATTATGTTTTATGTAAAACTCCTGAACTTCCAACTGTGATATTTTGGCTCTTTAAAGTCTTCTGAGCTACCCCAATAGCCTATGCAATTGACTGCTTTGGTTGGGTTTAATAAAAAATTTGCCAGGTAAAGAAATATCATAGGCAGAGACAGAGGCTTCATGTGTGGTCGTCAGGTGGAGGCCATGCTTATCCCATTTCTGTTTTCTCTCTAATAACCCTGTCTTATTACCTGTAAAACAAAATATGAGTGACCCTGGAATATAGCAGAGCAATTGGCTTAGATGTATTGAATGGAGCTCTGTGGGCACTGAGGAATGTAATGGGATTAAAAAAATGACATAAGTACATAATGGGAAGTATGTGGAAATGTATTGTAAAATACTTAGGTGTATATAATATGCACACAGTATCCTTTAACCCAACATATCTTAGAAGTATTTTCTCTTTAATTGTGATCTCATAATTCCCTTTCAAAACCCAAAATTCTTGTAATGGAATGGGTTTGTTAAGAAATGAATGAAATCTTTAAAAGTATATATAGGAAACACTGGTTAAAATTAATTCATAATATGTGGAGATCCTTAAGTATGTAAAAAGATGCAGTTAGAATCTAGTCACATACAGGAACTACACTGCAAATGCTGAATGGGAAACATTAGTCCCTTGCTACAGTCCACATCTTCACAGATGATTCATAACCTTTAAGGCACAACAGCGCACAATGTAGGACAAATATTTATCAGTGAGAGTGAAAGATTGCAGAAGTCAATGAGATATTTTAGCTCAGCTATGATTCTTTTTCCATTAGTGAGGGAGGAAAAACTATTCCAGGCAAGCAGTTCTTGAAAGATATTTGATATTGCTACAACATCCACCAGATACACTAATGCAATGCTCTGTAACAACTCAAGCTCTCTTTTCCTACAAATGATTACATAGAATGGTTTATTTAAGCTTGAAACCTGAAGAGAATTCTGGCTCCATAGACATTATTGGTATCTTTGTGCCCTACATGCACCATGTAGTCAGAGATCACTAAGATTATTAAGCACCTAATTCATCCCTTGGGGTAGAGTGATTAATTTGCCTTCTGAAATGTGCTAACCCAGAATCTCAAAATATACACTCACCTCTCTATGTATTCCTATTGGCCACATCTGTTGAATTCTTGGCTCTGTATAAAATTAAGTTCCTCTGACTTCATTGTTTTGAGTGACTAAAACTAATCTTAGCTTTTTTTCCTCCACGCATTACATGTGTATCTCCTTTTTTTTGCCCATCCCTCCTGATAAAATAAAAAAAGGGAAAAAAAGGAAAACAAAACAGAGCCATTGGTGTCTTTCTGAAAGAAATAGTAATTTTGGTTTTCTAAATAGATTGAGACTGCTGTAAGCAGTCTGCTTTTATTATTGGAAATATCAAATTGCTCGATAAAAATACAAAAAGTGGGGACCTTGTTAATCCATATTTAAATTACAAGTGTATTCTACCTCCCATATTTTATAGACATTCAGCATTTTGCCAACAGCGTAATGGATCTATGTTTTCATCTATAGAACAGATGCCATTTTACTTTTTATTACAGGAGATGTTTATTTTAGACCTGTTTTTTTTAAATTCTTTAAGCTCCACCCCCAAATTGCTTAAGCTTTTACCCAAGAGATTCTTTTCCTGTGAATAAAATTGCTTTTTTTTTTTTTTTTTAAGTTTCTGTAGGCATTTTTACATTATTTAATATCCCAATAAGAGTGGACTCAGTCAAATAAATACAGCTGCCTTTCCCTTATTCTTCCCTGGCCCAAAAGAAATGATTGTAGTTTTCCATTTCTATCAAATCACTTCTTAAGCTGCTTGAGTTAACTATGGTTTTGTTTGTTTTTTTTTTTCATCAGTAGATTTTTATTATTTTTTAACCTCTGAATTGGTGAAGATGGACAAAAAGAAAATAGTATGGTGTAAAATTTAAATGAAGTTCAGACTTAGAAATCTGTTCTCAAGAGCAGTTGGCCAAAACTGGTAATTACTTATATCATGCATGCACTGAAAAGAAAGTAAGGGGAGACCCCTGCCTAAGACTTCCAGCTAATTACAATTAGAGAAGTCCAGACAGTTCCCATAAATCTGACTGTCATAACACTACAATAGAGGTAGCAGGCAGGATTTTAAATTTATTTCTTTGATGGTATTGCTGGAACAGAATTTCCAAATAGTCAGTAATGATTCCTACCACAGAAGTGTCACTGTGAAAAACAAGAATTGATCATGATCTAACACAACGGTGTCACTCAGGAAAGAGAGTGAACAGCTGTTGTTTCCAGTGAGTTTATTACAAAAGCATTTTTTATTTTCCCAGGAGCTTGACAGGGAGAATAAAGTAGGTGAAACAAATGAAATATTTGATTTTAGGCTTAACCTTATATACTGCTGAAAAAACCTAGAAGAGAGAAGTATCTAGTTATAAGCAGAAGCCACTTAAGCACCAGCAGTTCACCATTCAGTTTATGTCAGAGCTTTTTAACAGAACAAGGCTGCAGCTCTCAAGTCCTCGCAGTACATTCAGGTATCTAATTCTCTCAGGTGTGTTAAATTCTTGCTCAGGGAGTCTATGCCCAAAGCTTTATCTTTAGTAGCTCTGCTTTTAACTTCGCTGTCTTTCCCAGCCCATGCCGCCAGCAACTGGCAAACTCCTTAATAACTTGCGGTCTTGGGCGAGAGGTCTGTGAAGAATAATCTGAAGTTTTTATTTCACATTAATGAGCAGAAAGAATTGTAGATCTCTTGACATTCAAGTTGCTGTACCACTTCAGCTCCAACCTCTCTAGCTTACTCTAGAATGAGGATGTGAATGAAAATGTGATTTTTTTGCGTGATTCCAATTTGATAATTACCTGATCCTCCTAAGAGTAATGAAAGTGTTATATACCTTATGATAGCATAAGGTGTATTTATCATGGTATATACACTACTCATAGGTGTTGTATAGCTACTCTAGTTAAAGGACTAAGTTCATCCAATCATTTGGGCTGTGGTTTGGAAAGGAATTTGAAGAGTTTTATGAGACTTCAGAGAGCTCATGGCTCTGCTCATGTATTCACTGTTGGAGTAAGTAGTCCAGACCTCTTTGGATTATTTAAAAATGCAGAGTTAGCAAGGATGTTCATACTGTTGCCAGTATCAATACCTGGGAAGTTTGAGTTAGCGTTAACATGTGGGTTTATTTAAAATGTAGTTAGTTGTGGTGAATGCAATGAAGATATCTAGATACTGTTATACAGAATATTTGCTATGAGGTGTTTTTGTAGTAGGATTGAGCCCATAAGAGCCTGTACAATTTTCATGTTAATTTTTAATTTTTGATACTATTTATATTCAAGAAAAATTGACATACAAAAAAAACTGGGACAAGAACAGGAGGCAAAAAAACATCTAAAGAAAATGAATACGTTGTAAGACTCTTCTGGGGACCCCATAATTCATGTTAATCTTGACCCAAAAGACTGGTATGCCACTTTTGAACAGCTACTTCCAGTAGTTCCATGGCATTTTTTTCTGATACTTACAAACAGTGCACTGGACATTACAATTTCTTTTTGGACCTTAGGCAAGACTTAGACGAGAAAGACTTCAATGTGTCAGCTGAAACAAGGGCACCAGTAACCAAATCACTCAGTAATAAAATTTGCCTCATTGCTTTTAAGAACTAGCAGATGGTTTCAACTTTATCTCCCATTGGAGACAAGCTGATTGAATTCAGACTTTGCTTAGTGGCTGCTATTTGTGCAAATGAAGATAAAGGAACTTAGCTAAAGATTGGTTATTCCTGTACAGCCAAGTAGCAGAAAAGGCTTTGCACGTCTGACCAACAGTCCCATTTGTAAAAGCTTCTTTTTCATACCTTCAATGACTGGCAGTAAGTGATGCCTTCTCACAATGTGCAAGTAAGAGAGTAGAGTGGTTTCCTACCTCACCAATTACAGTCACTTTCAGCCATATATATATGTATATATATATATATATATATATATATCTGATAAAAAGAAAATACTTAACAGCAGATCTACCAAGTCCTCTTGGTTCCTGGCTCTAATACAGGCACCTAAGAGACTGCTGAAATAAATCATTGAAACAGAAATTAGACTCTGACACAATCTTATGGATGTGAATCTTACTGGAGAACCCAAAGTTACTGGGGCTATGGTGTGCATCAGGGTTATTTAACTGTCTCTGTGGCAATAGGAAAACACAGGGAAACTACCCATTGTAGACTGCACTCAGTAACTTGAAATACAAAAAGACGAGGTTTGATAAGTTTGAAAATACTGGAGTATGTTTGCTGGGAAATGGTTGCTGCAGGTTTCTTTTCCTCTCATTGCCAATAGCCTATTCATAGCAGGCAGACTTACAAGGAGACATACAGCCTAACCAAGGAGAAGATTTACGTTCGAGGCTGGGTCAAGACCCTTTGGTGGTTTAAAAGTGCAGAATCATCCCTGAAAACACTGCTGGGAGCTTGCAGCTTGCCTGGACAGAAGCAGTTCTGCTTCTGCTCTGCTTGACCCAGCACAGTGGGTAGCCAGTGTGCAGCTGGGATTTGCAGATTCTCCCTGGCTGCTGGACAGCCCTCCCAAATTATGACCCTGGATTTAGTTCTGAACACTCCTTTTGTGAGAATTTATGACTTTTTATTTTTGTTTTGAATTAGAATGAAATGTCAGAGTGCCTGTAACTGGATTCTGGCCATAGCTGAGGAGGTCACTGATAGTTTAAGGGGAGCTCAGCTCTTCTTGCAGACAGTATTTTCAGCAACATGACAACAAAGAATTATCTCCAGAAAGGTCCTAGAATTCTTTGCTCTGGGACTTACCTACAACATGTCTCTACTGGTACAGTAGAGACAAGGCACAGGGTCACAACTGCATTATGATTCAGGTGCAATAGCAGAGAGCTGACACACAGAGAAACACTTTCATTTACACCATTGATCAAACGCGAGAACACAGACAGCATGTTGGTAGAAAAGACAAAGAGAGAGAAGACTGCTTTAATTACTTACATTTTATAAATGTGCATGTACGTGCTCCCACACATAAAAGCAATTAGCTCTCCTAAGTAAACCCAATTCAGATAGACAACAGCACGGCCAAATGAAATAAGAGCATATTTTTAATTGTTAGTTGTATAGTACCTGTAAAGTACTGCATGGTACAGCACCTTTCATCTATGTTTGTGACCTGTGGAAAATCTGGGCAATGGAAATGCCTAAAATGGATGGAGATAAGAGTATGAACCATATATTAACACTGGCAAGGTGACACAGTTAGTTTTTTCAGAGGTCTGGGTTTGATCTAGACATTTTGGAATCTAGTTCAGACGTCCACAGAAGAGTACAGACTGGAGCAGTGGAGGTTCTGGTTGCCTGAAACTGCAGGACACACATTATAAGACATGGTGCGGGCTATGTATCAAAAGGAACCAAGAGTAAGAGTTGTCTGCACCCACATAGGATAGTCAAGTCTATGCACAGTACACCTCTGGTTAAACCTGGAGTCTGTGTATACTTATTTTGCTGCAATTATGTCTCCGAGAGTCTGTTTCAGGTCAGAAGCTAGGGTCATTCAATGTGTGGCGGTGTAGCAGGCTGTTAGCTCTGCTTTTGCTTCCAGGAAAAGAAAATGTTAGTCAGGTCTTGTGCTCACACAGCTGTGAGACTGATGGGCAGGAGCTGGGTCCCATATCTTCAGTTTCCAGGAGCACGGGCTAGAGAAATATGTGCCTGTCTGATGCATTTGGTATTCTTAATGAGGAAGTTTCTTTGTAGTCAATAAAATTATTGTGTCCTTTGTAAGTGAAAGTGGTTTTACATTTTCTCTTTAATTGCTGCTGCCCTAGCACCCCATTATGAAAATGAGTTCTTACAAGTGTACATGCCTTAACTGGGAAATAGAAATTATGTAGGAAGAAGTCAGAAAAAGGCAAAAATAGAATATTTGTAGGAGAACTTGTTCAAATATGTTCTTTTTACAGAGAGGGAGTTGTTGCTTGGGCGGTGTTTTGATCTTTTGCACTCAAGCAGAAAAAAATATGAGACATACGCTGTTCAGAATGTCTTCAGGTGCTTTCAAAGCTTTGTCATTCTTTAAAGGGGTAAAGAAGGGGGAGGGACACTGGGAGAAACAAAGACGATCAAAGGTGAAATAATGACAGGAAAAATGTTTGAAAAACAGTAAAATGTTCACAAGCTGCAAAGAGTTTGTACAACTGCAAAACTGATCCAAGGAAAGGCATCTAATCCTCTTAATCTTTTGCTTCATCAGAGGAAAATGCTGGACAAGAGGAAACATTTTCGATGTAGTAGAACATGGTAAGCACTTCAGTAAGAGATCTGCTCCAGGCTACATGCTGAATGGTGACCTACTGAAATTATTTAGAGTAAGATCCGTGGCAAGAATTTCACACTTTGTCTGTCTAGGAAAGCAGCTTTATCATACACATGATTTAAAATGTGCTGAAGTGTTTATTTTTTGTATAAGGTCTTATTTTTTTCAAGATTTATATGTTTTTCTCCACCATGTTACTTTTGGAAATGTGAATCTGTGTTTATGCTCTTGACAGAAAATATCTTTATTCTTAACTCTTTGTCTTTTTTCTTGTTGGAAGAAGTTATGTGACAAAATAATTCACATGTTTTCTAATGTTGGGAGATATGGGTGTAGCTTTTAACTATATTTTCTCTTTCTTTATTTTTTTGCTCATACCATCACAAAGATATTAGGCTAATGAACCTGAGCAGATGTTCAGCACTGTGATATATATTGTATCAATATAGATAGTATAAAGTTGCCTCTGTTAAAGGGGAAGGAGTTTAGAATTTACAGTTTTGCATTGCTATGCTTTAAAGATTCTGTAGGGTCTCTAACACATCCAACAGGCTTGTTTCCATGTGCACTGAAGATTTAATGTTAAAAAAATTTAGTATGCTTTAAAAGCTCAACACCTCACTGGACAAGGATGCAAAAGCAGAGGCGGCTTAGCAGCCACTGGCAAAAGCCTGTGACTGGCAATGACTGGGCAAATCTGGTCAGCTCTGCAAAGATTCTGAAACAGAGGATGGTGGAGGACTAGAAGATTTATGCATATAATGTATTTTTTTTCAGCACTCCATAATTTAGCAGTCCTTTGGGACTTTCCTCCCTTTGGGAGGAAAGGTGTAGAAGCATTATAAAGATTTCTATAAGCAGTTCTGCTTCTCTCAAGCCAATAAACACAAAACTTGCACATGCAATGCATTATGCTTTATTGCCTAGAACAAAAGGCCATAGTGGAATTTCATAATAAGGATTTAGCTTATAAATTTCAATAGAAATATAATAGGTATCTGTAGAAATTACTTCAAAATTATGTAGACTTCAGTAGTAAATTATCTCTTCTGTAGGCATTTTTAATAGGCCTGTAGCACCCTATAGCAAGCAAGGCATTTTCATTAAATTGAACAACTCCAAAATCTGTTAGAAATGGTGTAGTTCTATTTTCTTTTCCCTGAAGAACTTCATATATGAAGATGGAGTTATCATAGCAGTGTGCTACACTGTTCTTGATCCCAGCTTTGGAAAACAGCCACTCAGGATAGTGCAGTTTGAAGAAATAGTGAATGTTTAACGTTCATTGAGAAAAAGACCTTAAGAAAGCAGGGAGGTCATCGCCTAAAATGGAATGGACTATGAGGAACATACTATGAAGGAGTGGAGGAAATATGGAGAGGACCATTGTATACTACAGTGAGATGAATATCATGACATGGGGAGTTAATCTAGAATTTTTTAGGAGAGGAAACTTGATCAGAAAGTACACTGAAATAAGTGTTTATACGGTAAATCTGCAAATTTTAGTTTGGATCAGACTAGTCTGCTTCTGGAGTGGATTTCCCAGTCATTCCCCCAGTCTGTGTCTAACCTGTATGAAATTAAACCAAAAGATGGTCTCCAGGATCTCCTCTCATTGGTTGTCAGTCAGCAGGTCTGGAGGTCCCCAAAACACTCAAGGTGTGACCACTTGTTCTCAAAACTAATATTTTTTGTTCTACAGATCAATTCATAATGTGATGCTCTTGCTAATGAAGATTTAACCAAAGAGTAAAGGGAGAAAGAACAACTGTGGAACTCCTTGTACCCAGTAAAGAAGGTGTTATTTATTTTGCTAGACGAATACATTGTGCAAACTGAAGTTCCTCGATAAGACTGAGAAAATGGAACTGTGGAAAAAATGTTTGCTGAGTACTAAAGAAAAATGTGTAGATCTGCTTACATGAAGAAATTCTCCAAGTCTGTGCTCCTGCATTAATTACTTATATAGCATTGGCACACACTTTACTACTGCATGTAAAAATAATGGGTAAAGCCAATTTACAATTTTCAGAATCTGATTTGATAATCAGTTTAAAATAATTCTTACTGGCCTTGAAGACTGCAATTTAGGATTGTTGTTTTGTGTGTACTTTTCCTCCATCCAGAATGACCTGTTCACTAAAGTTTGTAAATGGATTCTATTGAAACATTTATTTTCATAAATCTGCATCTTGAAAGATGTGTTAAACATGGGTTAATCTGGTAATCTTTTACTGTGAAAATGTATTCCACAGGCATTGAAGTGTTGTAGTAAAATGCTATCTGATAAAATAAGCAGTGAAATTGGAATTTCAGTTTAAACTGCTTTTTCAAGAAATAAGTTATCCTAAGGCTCATGTTTGAACTAGCTGCTATTATTTGTTGTGTGTAGCAGTCATTTCCTTATTGAGAGTCTAAATTTATTTAAGCTACAGCTGGGTGTAGAATTTCTTGGTACAGTTACAGATACCATTAAAAAAAGATTAATGGTTATGACAATTTTACAATTTGGTTCTTCACAGAGAGCAAGTAAAAGGGAATATTACATGTCATTTCATTTTGAATAATATTGAATGTATTAGCTCTGTGTAGCTGTGACTAGGAAGGAAATGAATGTGGTTTATTTTATGGTCTAATCCTGTCCTAGACATCCATTTTAGTTTTAAAAAAGGTTTGAAATATCTCTCTTTGATAATTAAAACATTGCCTTTCACACTATTGAATCCTTTGATTCTGCATTTCTTTATTATTTCACTTGAAAAACTTCCAGCCAAGCTGATATGGATACAGATATGGGGCAGATACAAGTGCCTGAGATAAGAAATACCCACTGGGGATGCAACAATAAGAAGCTTCTGTGATAGCATTCTTCTAGTACTTTAATATTTCAGTATTCTTCATATTTCAGCATGTGGCTGAATTAATTCTACTTGCTAAAGAAAAGGGAAAGAGAACAAGAAAAATAATCTTGAGCACATTGATTCATAAATTTAAAGCAATGTGTCTGATGATGTGTGCTTTACGTCACCATACTAGGAAATGCTGCATTCTTTGCTAAAAGAGGTATGCTTGAGCAACTTAAATTGTGTATTTGTGGAAAGTAGAGTTTCTTATTAGTGATCAGTTCATAGCTGGATTTCTGAGATTCTTAAAGTGCTTCTTGAACAGTCCAGTTGAAGTATCAGATATTATTACAGCTGGTGGATGGTCAGGTAGTTCTGACCCAGGAAGGGGTGACTGGTCCGGGGAGATGGTCCCGAAAGGAATCGCCTTCCCGAGGCCCGGTGTCTTCCCTCAGCTGCTGACAGGAGGGCTCTTGCAGAGGCTGTCAGCTCTTTAGTGATTATCAGCTCATGGTTTCAGCTCAGCTCTGCAGGGCAGCCTCCAGGCCAAGCCAGACCAGAGAGAGATGAGAGGCTCGAGTAGCTGGTTCCGCATGAGGTAGCTTTATTATCCATGCTCCAGTGAAGGGGAGCTACGGGCGAGCATCTCCGTCTCACAGGGGCAGAGGGCTAGTTTTTATAGGGATACAGGGGATGGGTAAAGGCCAATGGGTTACAAAGGATCTGCATAGTGTCTCCTAAAGGATTGTGGGTCTGTCTTTTCTTGCCGTGACCAAAGAAGTGGTTGCCTTTCCAGGGAGTCCTGCTGGGCGATTATGCACTCTCCTTATCTCAGCAGACATCCCTCCAGGGCAGGGCCTGGGAATACCCCACAAGATATGGGTCACAAAACCCCCATGCACTGCTACAGGCTGAGATAAGAGTGAGTGGAAAGGTGCCCAGTGGAAGAGGATCTGGGGGTGCTGGTTGACAGCCACTGAACATGAGCCAGTGTGTGCCCAGGCAGCCAAGGCCAACAGCATCCTGGTCTGTTTCAGCAGTAGTGTGGCCAGCAGGAGCAGGGCTGCACTCCTGTACTTAGCACTGGTGAGGTCACACCTCAAGCCCTGTGCTCAGTTCTGGACCCCTCAGTTCAGGAAGGATGGTGAGGTGGTGGAGTGTGTCCAGAGAAGGGCAACAGAGCTGGTGAAGTGTCTGGAGAGCAAGTCCTATGAGGAGCATCTGAGAGAGCTGGGGGTGTTTAGCCTTGAGAAAAGGAAGCTCAGGGGAGACCTTATCACTCCCTACAACTGCCTGAAAGGAGCCAATGAGGGTCTGCCTCTTCTCCCAGTGACAGGATGGGAGCACACAGCCTTATCTGCACACGGGGAGATTCAGGTTGGACATCACAAGAAATTTCTCCATGAAAAGGGTTGTTAAACATTGGAAGGAACTGCCCAGGGACGTGGTGAAGCCACATCACTGGAGATGTTCACAAAACAACAGGACATGGAAATTAGTGCCATGGTCTAGTTGACAAGATGCTGATCAAAAGTTAGACTTAATGATCTCAGAGGTCTTTTCCAACATACATGATTCTGTGATTCTGTGATATGGACATTAGATTTTGGATTTAAATTTGATGGAGGAATTTAATTTAATAGAGGAACCATTTAATAGAGAAAGGTATATTGTGCCATTGCTGTAATACAGGGACAGACATCAAATACAGGTAGTATGATAATATTCATTATTAGAGATTTTGGCAGCTTTCAAAAAAGGCATTATTTCTCTTATTTGCTGCAGTCTAGTGTTAATACCATAGGTTCCATCTGTGACGACAGATCTGGAGGAACCAAGGATAGCTAGGTACATTACTCCAATCTCCTGGCCTATTTGATGCACCCCTTTCCTAAAAATTTCCCAAGGAATGGAGTTGATCCTCCACATTACATCATGGAAATATCTTCATGGTGTGAACATTCAAGGCTTGCTTTCTGTTTGAAGGTGAACAGGAGAGAAGCAAATGAAATGAAAACTTGAATTAAGACTGCAATGAAATAGTGTTAACTTCCTTCTTGGGCTGCTTTGAGGGATATTTTTCTATACAAAAAGTACTTGTATGTTCATTTCATTCGTTGAATATAAGAATGTGTGCATAAGAGGGAAATATCTGTAATTCTATTGTGGTCTATGTCTTTAACTTCATATACATCTTTAAAAATAGATCTGAAAGTATCACCTTAACCTTTTGCATATACACATCCTAAATTTGAAGCATGTGTGCTTACAGTCTGATGTAAAATTTTATTTGCATGGTATTCAAAGGAATTAGAAGCAGACGAAGCAGAGGAAGGAATATGGGAAACACTGACAGGAAGGAGTGAATAAGGTAGACTGCGCCTTCATATGTTATTGAAATCTCATCTTTGCAGGAGAGATACAGAAATGAGAAAGTACATTTTCCATAATTGGTGGCCTTTTCAGTTTCTTCTGTCATATATTGCCTAAGACATGTCTTTATATGAGTTATGGCTGCCTTTACTGTAGATTCCCCATATCTGGCAGAAGAAAGAATGGCTAAAATGCAGCTAAAGAAAATGAGAAGATAGATATTTTACTTTTAAACAAGTGGCTAAATGTTAGAGATGCAAGAAACAAAAAAGACATTATTATTTTTCTTATATGGCACTTATTGTCCCTTCTGTGTAATATTTGGTTCATAGTTTGCCAATGAGGAAGAAATGTATATATATTTTGATAATGATGAAATATATATTTATTTTTTCATATAGCAATTTCATATATAACTCTACATGTGATTTCTGATGCTGTAATTTGAAGGTAGAAATAGTCTTGGTAGTTCTGATGTTTGTTCCTAATTTATATTCTTTTTCTGACTGGAGTCATTATTACACACTTCTGAAAAAGGTGTAACATTTTCATTAATTGCTCACAGTGCTGTTTTCCTTTGTACTATCTGTGTAATGTGGTTTAGGAAAACACACCCTGTCTTTAAGCTACAATGTAATACTGAAGCTGCACATTGTGACAGTCCCACTAGGCCAGCACATTGTCTCAGTCAGTGTCCAGTGCCAGACTTTCCAGAAATGTGTAAGAAAAGCAGAAGTGGAATATTCAAA
Organism: Corvus cornix cornix; assembly: GCF_000738735.6. Classification (NCBI taxonomy): domain Eukaryota; kingdom Metazoa; phylum Chordata; class Aves; order Passeriformes; family Corvidae; genus Corvus; species Corvus cornix. Next base: position 80,448,065 of record NC_046332.1, read on the forward strand.
ACATTCTATATCATGACCTCAGAGAAGTTTCTTATCTCACAGGCTTTACTGTGGAAGCATGAAGATTTGGGCTCTCTATAATTTTTAAGTCTTCTTTATATACAGACACATTTTGACAAACTGGGAATTGAAACACTGAATTCCAGTTTTATTCTGGAAGATAAATGTATGTTGCCATTTAAAATGCATTCATGAAAAATTACAGCTAACAGGTAGTTATACTATGTGCATTTGCTCTAATTAGTTGGGGAGAGTAGCTGAGCTTTTAAAAAATTACCTTGGCTACTACAAGATTCTAAGAACCGTCTTTGTGAAATGGGACAGAAGATAAGTGATTATCGGTAGTACATAGGTGGTAGTCCACAGACAGGAAGAGAATTTCAAAACAAGATTCTACGGGTTTACAGGCAAAACCTGGAGACACTAATAAAGCTCGCATTGGTGTTACAACTTTTTTTGTCGTTGGTTTGTTATTTTTCAATCAGAGCTATTTCAGGGAACAGTAATGCAACATTGTTTTACACAGCAAAGTGTTTACAAACTGTTTGCAGAATCACTTACATTTGCTATCTAACTCAGGGCCATGAATCATCAGCTCAGGATTACCTATTTTCCTGGGGTCTATCCTTCATTACACCTTTTCTTTCTATTTCTCTGGATCTCTTTCTATGCACCATTTAACATCATTTTCAAAAGCAGGACCCAGCTAGTAAGGCATTAAAACAGACAATATAGTGTAGAACTACTCTGGGATGAAGTCAAAGCCTACAACTTCAGTAGACAAGCTTAGCTTTTTTTCTTTTTTTTAACCCTCTGATAAAATGCTATTATCTTTACCCAGATACTAAAATTTTCATTCCATGTAAACTTTCTAGGTTCAGAACTTATTCTCCAACTAAGAAAGTAGCCAATAAATAATGTATGTAATATATTACTTGTGTCTGTAACACCTACTAACCTTTTCATCCTCTGTTGCACAATTGTCCTGTTGTACATGGGGTTTTTATCTTGTAAACACTGAAATATTGATTAGTTTCAAAGATAGGATTAAAGCCAAAGAAAGCTAATTGTGTATATTCCTTATGAATTGGAATATCAAAGGCCTAAGCCCTTTACAGGCTAATAATGTGATTTAGTTCAGAAGATGTTACAATCTCACATGAAGGTCTGTTGGTTTATGGCTTGAGAGTGATGTGGTGGAAACTGATGATCTGTTGGTGCTGGTGAATATGATGAGGGAAGAGCTACCCAGCCATTTTCATGCAGAAAATCTGGATGTTTTAACTGATTAAAGTTTATCTCTGTATCTAACTTTTCATCAGTAAGTAAGGGTCAGCCATCTGGCAGTGATAAATTTGGCTGGGATGGATTCCATCTGCTAAAATGTGATGTAAAAATATTCTGTTCTTCCATGGCACTGGAGAGATATGACATCTGGGATTAGACAAAATAAATAAATTTGAAACTGGAAGGAATTGATAAAATTATTTCCCTTCTGAGGAACTGGGAAGTGCCACTGAAGGGTAGGACTAATGACAGACCTGTAGCTGGGGTTTATCTGTTCACAGGTAAGTTTTTCTAGAAGTTATTGTTGACTCAGAAGTTAAAATGCTAAGCTCACTCTTCCTCTCCATCCTCACTCTACCATCAGCTAAGGTTATTAAGTAGATTTATGGCCAGGGGAATCACCTATCTGAGTACATAAAGATGTAGGTTTCTCAGGTGGATATGGAATTTTGTGTTACCTGGCGTCCAGCTGTTTACAGCTGTGCACCTTGTGATTTACCAGAAGAGCTGGAAAAATAGGAAAGGCTTTGCAGTGCTTTATCTATGAGCTGAAGGAGGTAGCTTCTATTTTGATGGATCATAGTAAATATGTCACAATAGAGCCTCCAGGGATCCTCTTATTCAAGGCACTGAATTTGCCTGAAGAATGAAGAGGTATACTGTAGAGCTGATGATAAAACTTTTTTTCTTTACTTTTTCAGTATACTGTGACACGACACTTTATCAACAAAGTTTAGGATGTTCTGCATAGGTAAGGTCTGTTCATATTGGCTATTTTGTTTTCTAGTCCATGATTGGCTGATGCGTCCAAAAAAAAGATAGCAAAGACATAACTCATCTATGACTATCAATTTCCAAATAGCAAGATAAACCATTGCTCTCTTAAGTGTTTTAGCATATTTTTCCTCTGTATTGTGCCAGTTTTGAAAACTCAAAGTCTTACATGCATTCTGGTGATAGCAATTCTCAGTGATTTGGAGGCAATTTAGGTCTTTCATGTGGGAGCAGTTTCTCCAGGAAGCCCACATCCTTGTAGATACTGTTTCCAAAGTACACCTTTCAGTTTAATTTGAGGACTTCATTTTAAATTAAGAAAATATTGTAAGGAGTGACATATGGAAAACTCTGATCATGATTTTCTTTTTTTTTCCTGGGGCAAAGCAAGCTGCTTTCTAAATTATCATGTCCCAGAGAGGAAAGATGTGAAAATAAGGTTCTGCATCTGACCCTATCCTGGAGATTGGAATTGTAATGCATCCTACAGCATAACTCAACACACACAATGTTAATGTGAAGTTATTTTATAAATCTAGGCAGCAGTATGCCAACATATATTCCCCAAAGGCGGCTGTAATGTGAACCAGTAGCCATTTAGTTTTAGAGTACTATGTACAAGTTAATTTTCAAAAAATCAATCCTCAGTAATTGGTTTAATAGTTAATAATAACTGACTACTATGGTAGGCAGTAGAGAAGCTATTATGTTCATTAGAATGTCCGTAAGTGTGAAAATTGTTCATTTGTGACTGCAGCCAGGAGAAAGGTTTTAACAACTTTTTTTTTTTGCTTTTCTTTAGCAGAAGGCAGCTAAGCGAGAAGTTTGTGTGGGTTGGAATTTTTTATTAGCTACACCTTCCCCACTCTTTTTTGTTGTTATAGGCAGTGATACAGTCGTTTTTTGTGTAGCCAAATATCACATAAATTTATTAATTGCAGCTCAACAAGAAATGCTGAACTTAAGAAACACTGGGAAATAATGTAGGATTAGAGTAAATACAAAGAGACTTTGTCAGGACATCCACTTATATGTGTATAATAACATTTAAAAAAATATAAGTAATTTTAAAATAATCAAAAGCAAACAGAATGAGTAGAATTTTAAGGCTGAGTGTTCCTGAGAGAAGGATTTAACTATAATTTTTTTGCATTTAAATAAGGAGTACATGGACTTAAAGTAGGCAATTGCTTACTAATTTTGCTGACTCAGGGCCTCAGTAAAAATACTACTGTGCTAAATTTTCAAAAACACTTTTTAAAGGGATGTAGCTATTTGGTTTCACAAATTTTTGTGCTTTTGTGTTTAAATGCCATATGTTTTCACCAATGCCAAAGAGAATCCTACTTCCCCAGCCCCCTCTCCCCCCCTTTATAAAACATTATTTTATATTAATATGTCTAAATATTGTGCTTGGTTTCTTCTTCTAATTTATGAGTGACTTCTCTTACTATTTCCCAGGCTTCCTTTCAATTTATAACTTATTAGTATTGAAGTTGTGACATCTAAAAAATCGACCTCAACTTACATTTAATCACTTGTAAAATACTGATTCCTTGGCTAACTTCCCACATTACTTGTACCCCCACAAAGAACACTTATTTTAATCAAGTATATTCACAAAAAAAAGAATAGACAGAAAAATATTTAAAAGTTTGCTTAATGTTAGAACAAACATGTCTTGTAATTCTCTTTTCTCTTACTTTGTTTTAAAGGAAATTCTAAACATGTGCTTCAATTACTTAATTGGACTGAATGTATTTAGTTGTGTAGAACCTCTTTCTAATTTGTGATCTGAAAAACTAAATGTGATTGATACTGAGGACATCAACACTAGTGCAAGTTGCTGATGCTCAGAAAGTAATGTGCATTTCAGAATTTATCAACGCATTGTGTTATAACTCATTTCCTTATTTTTGATCTGCTTTGATGTCAACTTTCCAGTCTGTGGGGTTCAATCTGATATAAATATCTAACTAATATAGAGGCATTACCAGATCTAGACCTTTGTGTACCAGCAAGTAAATTGAAAACAAACCTAGTACCTCCATTGTCTTCACAAATATTTGCAATATTAGTAGAATAAATCCACATCAAATATTACTTCATCTTTGCCTGCCAGCAGCCTAAATTCCATTTAATTTCTTTAGTGTGTGTATTAGCAGATTGCTTCTACAGAGAACTTTTGGGTTTGTTATTTGTCTCAATTTGCTGAAGTAGCTGAGTACGGTCCAAAAGGAAAAATAAATCACAGAGAAAACTTATTAGGAAATGTTTATACTGTTGAATTAGAAAGCAGTAGACAGTACTTTTTAGGCCAGATAAACTACATATTGCTGTCTTTGAGGGAAAAAGACCAAAAAAAATCTTTACCTTGGACACTCAAATTTTAATCCAAAGGTTAAGCTAATACAGCAGTTACTTCTTTAATTATTTATGGATGAGACATGTGAAACACCTGCCAAAGTTAGCAGAGAGAAAATAATGGCTAGTATTAAACATTTGACCTTGAAAGCAGCTCTGATTGAAAATAATTACCCAAGTTTTAAAACCTTTATTTCCTGTTCTGGTGGCAATGTCCTTCTTAAGCTGTAATAAATTGCCCAATCATTTTAGCATCAGATTAACTTGACTCAAGTGTTTATTTCACATTAAGCTTCAACATTACTGATGCACTATGTAAAAGTGATATTAATTATCTTTAGGGTTCTTTTTTTAAAAAAAATCCAGGCTTCTTTGGTGGTATAAATTTTCATTGAGTTTGCCCTCAGTGTTCCTCCAAGGCCAGTTGTCATTTCAACTTATCAAAATCTTAAAATTAACTCTGAATTTTCTGCTGACCTCTGTGATGTTTTGGTATTGAGCAGGTGCAAATGAATTCTCTTAGACTCCTTTGTTATGTCTATCTATGTTGTCAATCTAGTTTACATTAACATCTGGAAAATGGATATGGGAAAATTATTGGTCTTTTTAATTGTAATTAGCTGTCAGTCTTCACAATGAGAGGTATTTTGGTCATTAAGTGAATAATATTGGCTCATGAATATTACTTCATATAATAGGTACTTAAAAATGAATTATAAAATTTTTGCTTTCAAGCATAACAATGCCACCATAATCACCGTGCATTGATTTATGTGGGTTTTGTGTTTTGGCAAACATTTTGCCTCAAGGATACCAGGTGTAGCTTTGTAGGGTCCTTTGATTAATGTCTGTCTAGTAACGTCACTGGTTGCTTTGGGCAAACTGTTCTATAAAAGGAAACCTTGCTGACATGGAAAAGAAAATTGTAAGTCTGGTGTGCATGAGAATTTAATTGCAATAAACAACAATTAAACAGATTATTATAGCAGTGCAATTATTACTCTAAAGTTGACATTGTGTCAGCACCTTATTTTCATTGCTTTTGTAATCAGTCTGTAGAATTTGCCTTGAGCTAAAATAGAAACTATTTTTAAAGACAACAACATCAAGATTTAAGACAATTTATCTTTGTAATGTATTTAAATCACTGGAAAGATTTTCAGAGTTTTCTTTCTTCTTACTTTTCGGTCACAAAGCTATCAAAAAATGTTTTGTGTCTATCTACTCCATACAAGCCAAATTCTGTTGTTCTTATGCAGTAAGCTTCCCTCTGACTGTGAATTATTTGTGCACTACTGGTCTGCTGTAAGGTGTGCTCAAATGCATCAATGCCTGGTAAGAAAACTAGTGGAAAATATTTTTTAAAGCCTTTTAAATGCTCTAAGTGTTTCATTATATATCTTCCTCCTGTCTTTGGACAGGAGGTCAGAGAAAACTAATGGAGACTGAATCTCTCATTTGAAGAAAATGCATCTCCTCCACAACCCATATTTATTTTTGAATAGCAGTGACAACAGCAAGAGGATTTTCTGGGGATTGCAGCTCAAGGTGCTGTTCTTAAATGTGACCAACAAGTCACAGGTTTTTTTATTTTTGTAGTTTCTTTCTTCTGCCTATCCACTTTGTGCTTTGAAAAGGTAGAACTAGCAATATAATTGATGGAGAGGTGATAGCATTTCTAAATGAAAAATAGAACTTTGGTAGGATTCAAACTAAATGCCTCTCTAAATACAGAGACATTTTCCTCTCTCCTACATGGCACTTCATGGTAATTGAGCAAATTTCATAGGGCTGAAATTAGTCACAAGAGAACTCTCTATATTACTCTTTGAAAGCAATGGAAGTACAATGAGAGTTTTGAGAAAAAACAAAAAAGTTAATTAAGAAAAGAAAATATCTGGGGAGTAGTTTAGCTTTGATACGCTTCAGCTTTTGGGCTTACCTGCATGAAGACTGCAGTGAGACTAAACCTGCAGACTGGCTCCAAATGCCAGCAGCCCAGCTGGGAGCAGCCTTTGGCAAAAAGGTAAGGAAAAATAAGGGGTCTGCAAAGCTCCAACTGCAAACTGTGTCAGCTGTTGTCATAGAAAGTACCCAAGGACCAAGAGAGGGGGAGAGCCTGCAGGTTTCCACAGCTTTTGTAGAAAATTGCTGTTTGAAGAACTCAGGAGGTGGTAATCTGAAGACATTCCTTCTCACCGCGAATGGAGGTGAACCAAGCTGAAGGCTGCTTCTCTGTCATGCTTAGAAGAAGGTCCACAGAGCTTGCCAAAATCGAGTTTCTTTCATTTTGTCATGTTCAGTGAATGGACCCAGAAGAATTTGGAATAACAATGAGGAAAGTTGCCTAAGTCTGGCCTTCAGTACATTTAGAGTGCCAGCGGCCTAACAACTAAGAAAAGAAGAGCGAACAGATTTTCAGTACTTTGGCTATGTTTTTCATCTGAAAGAAGACTATTTAAACTGGTGGGACAGCATGATGGAACAGCAGCTGCTGTAATTGCAGACAAGAAACAAATGTACAAGCATATATTCAATGGTGACCTAATTCTCTGTGAAATGCCCAGCTCCAGGGCATCATTCGCCATGGTGCTTTGCTTTCTTTTCTGGTATTCTGACATTACACCATTGGATCAAAATGCTCTGTTAATTGGAATGTGCACAAGTGTGTAGCTGTCAAAAGAGAAAAAGCTACTTAGAGTAACAGGAGATCTCTCAGGTACTCTGGTTTTATTTGCATTGCATTGCTAAACCACTATCCACCCTTGTCTTCCAGCCTTGCACAGTGATTTGTCTGGGGTCAGTGGGCTACTGGAAACACCTGTAAACCTTTCCCTTCAAATATGATGATTTGGCACATATGTGCACAGAAAGGCTGCTGCTAACCTCAAACCTTTAAGCTGTCTTCCATGAGGTATACCTGCATTAGCAGTAGAATGTGTGCACGAACAATAAATGTTAAAAAGCTCTGATTAGTGCAAGGTGAGTGATTTTTAATAGATAGTTATGTAGTTAGGTTGGGTATTACACAGGTATAAACACATAGGCTTTGTCATTTTTCCTTCTGTAGATATAGCTACAGACACATAAGCATCTAGAACTCTATGTGTATTATGAATTTACTTGAGATGTAAAAGATACTTGCAAAACTTAATATTTTTTTTTTGTCAACTTCATGGAACCTAGTTAAAACCATGGTCAACAATCTATCTCTGAATTTCCTCGGTTTTGTGTATTTTAATATAAGTAAAGGGTCATTGTAATAAAGTTAATGACACTTCATTGTAATGAAGTGGTTAATTTATTGTTTCCTGCCTGCATTATGGATTTAAAAAAAATATATAGTTGAACACCACTCTACAACTGACTTGTGTACACATAGTTTGTCTGCATGTACTGCCATCATTCTTTCATATCTTTTTATTCCGCTAATGATGGAGAAAGTGTTGGTTTAATTTCTACATCATTTCATTGTAGAACTATTAAAGCTATTGAAAGAATCTCAACAACCCATTTAATTTAATCAAAAACAAGAAAAAAACCAATTAAAGCTGTGTAGTAAGTCATCGTTTTCTCTTCTGAGTTGTTATTTAATGTGCAAGGGTCAGTTTTCTATTTTTCTATGCATTAACCAGCACTACCACATTGACCTTTGGTACCCAGTTTCAGAATTTTTGTACTAATGCTGGAAGGAGAAGTTGCAACTACAAATCCTTCCAAACTGTGGATGCCTTTTTGTTTCTTTCTTAACACACTTTTTTCTGCTTATGGAATACTTCTGAATTATTGAATCTATTTTGTTTTCCTTATGGCAGGAATAGGTATTCTTGCAGTAATTCGAGTCTCCTTTGTCCCTGTCCATTTTCTGAGATACTTCAATCTGAATGCTCTTGCTGTTTGAGCTTGTCTATACTATAATTTTCTAGACTTCATTCCTGACACTTAAGGACATGCATACTTAATGACAATGTTGCTTCTCTTCAGCATCACTGTTGTGGGTGGAAGTTTTATGCCTGTGGGATGGGTCCATAATGATTGATTTTTTTGTTGTTAATTTTTAGTTCAAAGCATTTTAACCTCAGGGAGCAAGAGGAAAAACTGTTTTTGCCCATGTTAAAAAAGTAAAAACCCAGAGTTTTGTTTTCTAATCTCCAGTGTACTCAGTGTTTCAGATATGATTTGATGAATGCAGTCTGCATTCTAGGGTCCTTGTATTTTTTAATAAGTTCTGAAAATATGACAGTGAATAGTGTTATTTCTAGAAAACACTATAGCAGTCTTTTCCAAATATTAGTGCCTAATTACAGTGGGGAACAATAGGATTGATTTGTTATTGTTTGGTTCCCAATTGCCAGTGCTGATGTGTCTGAAAGAAAACAAAATGAGCAAACTGCCCAACATCAATCACGTAATGATGTTCTCAGATTTACTTATGAGGGATATTCTCTCTTTTCCCCACTCATTTTCTGTAATAATCATTACTTCATGTTTCACTGTGTCTTGATTGCTTGCTACCTGTCCAAGAGCTGATCCAAGCAGCTGGGCTGGGCTGTCTAATGAGCCAGCAGTGATTAACTGCAAAGGCCATTCAAGTCAGTGGCCAAAACCATCTACACTGCCTCTAATCCAGCTTCTATTGAAAGTCAGGCAGCAATAACCAGCCTCTCAGCTTGTGACCCTTCTGTGAGTTCACCCATGTTTTCTCCCAGAGGAAGAAAGTATTTTGTTTCTAGAGTATCTCCTGAAGGGTTTCCATCTCTTGAAATGTGTGTAATGAGCTCATTTGTTCAGGGCAGGGTCATAGGTGGAGGCAGAACAGGGATATTGCATTGCTTCATGTAGGAAAGCAGTAGTTGTTTTGCAAGTAATACATTATATTAAAAAGAAAAAAAACCATTTCAAGTAGCCTTGTTTTTTGGTGCTGATTGAGCCCCATATCTGTGTACATCATGTGTTTGAGGTTATTTTCTGAGGAAGTTTTTAAACATAACGTTGTCTGTCAAAAAAAAAAAAAAAAATTGAAACAGCAAGGAAACTTACCAGCATGGTGTTTGTGGATTTATATGCATTTGAACTTTAAAACTTTGTTAACACAGGAGATGATGACAGAAAACAGCGACACAGCATCTACAATTAGTTTCATAAATTGATGTGTATGTATGTTAAGAGGTAAACATATTGGATGAGGAAAAGCAAGACTAATTAATGAAAGATTTTTCCAGTCCTCCCAACAACAATAGTCTTTATAAATAAATAAATGACTACATAAATGATGACAGCTTCCAACTGTATTTCATCGTCAATCATTCAAGCTAATCAAGCTTGTGAACTCTAGACAGTTAATGGTGGTGTAAGAAAAGTTAACTTCAGTTACCCAAGGCTTCTAGACAAAGCATAGACATGGAAAAAAAGAAAATATGTATATTAATGTATGGGTAAGTGTGGTGTTTAAAGTCAAACAGTTTTTCAATGTTTATACTTTCAGTGTTTATTCAAACAGTACAACGTTGTCTCATGGTTGTATTCATCTGTCTCTTCATTCATTACTACCCTATGAGAAAAGAAATGGAAGAGGATATATTGTCATGTAAACATTGCTTAAGATACACAGCAAACTAAACATTAATTGATGTCCAGATTATATGAGTTGTCTCACAGTTTAAATACACCAGCTTTGAGACAACCTAGATTTCTGAAGCAAGATGGGAACTGTGAGTTTAAGCTCACAGAGTTAGAAAAAGTCTTTGCATATTGCCACTACAATCTAAAGTTAGGATATTGAAACATGACTGATTTTATAAGTAATAGAAAGCTTCAGTACATATGGTACACTCTTTCAAGCAAACTTTCTAAATGCAGTAACAGCAACAAATCCACAGCTAAATCTGTTAATCAGGTGTTAATTGTATGAATTGTCCTCAGGGTTTTTTATCTCCACTATGTTAAAAATAAAAGTTATAGAAAGTTAATCTAAATGGATATTAACATTTTCAATTTGTTGCTTCAGGGACACTGTGTAAACACGGAAGCTTTTTGCTGCCATCCCCTCATGACATTGCATGTTGTTAAAATCAACATTTATGAAGCAGATTGATATGACTTCTGACCTTTAGACTTGGAGCTGTATCTGACTCCTGGCTGCATCAGGCAAGGGAATTAATGAGTCTACCAGTCTGCCTTGCTGTAAGACCTGTTCCTATAATGATAATTATAATGGCACTGTTATGCTATAATGGTTGAGGTGCTGTCACCCATTCCATTATTGAAATGGGGATTTTAAGAGGTTGATAATTCAGCTATATAAACAATATTTATGTTGCAGTAGTGTAATCAAGGGTGAATACAAGAAAGTGAAGACTAACTGTTTCTACTGAACACTGTTGTGGTAAGATCCAGTCTGCCTAAAGGAGCAACGCCTTTCTTTAACCTCATTATGAAATCCTCCCTGAGGAGAAATATATTTCCATAAATAGTGATGAGATGGGTGTCTGCAGGCCTTTGGAGGGTCATCATGTCTACATACATTTTCCTGTCTCGAATGCACCAAGGAGACCTTCCATGGCACCCGTGCTTTCCTTCTGACTACAAGGGGTGATGTCCAAAGCATGCTCAGGGACACAGCTATCTGTGGTACCTCAGATTATTGTTGTTAATTAGATATTATGTATTTCCAACTTAGAGCATTTTGATCTGGAAAAACGCAATTGTTTATTTAGGCTTCTGTTAGTGGGAATTCTCTTGTTTTTGGGAGATCATGCTTACCTTCTCCAATTCCAGCTCTCTGAAACTTAGTCATTAAGTCTAAGACAGTCACTTCAACTCCTTCTATAGCCAATGGAAGTCCGCTGGTTTTGTTCCTCTTAGACACCTGTTTTCAGATAGGAATAAATGTTCTCCAGAGGTGTCTTTTTCCCTCCAGTAATGATAACTAAAAAAGAAGTGTATGTGATTATCCTGAATTTAGACATTTAACCCAAAGACCCATTCATTAAGGTAAATGATTCATCTCTTGTGCTATGGAGACACAGTAATAAGTTTGGAGGTTTTAGTTTGCACTTCTAAAGAACATTAAAAAACTTTCATACATATGTGAAGAAGTTGAAAAATTCTTATGGCAGAATGAGGATGAACCAGGATGGTGCCAGCCCATGTGTAATAACTTCTCTACACAAAGGGACAGAGATTTCTCTTAAATGAATAAGGTATTCCTTTACACCTGTATTCATGCACCAGCACAGGCATTTGACTGCCTGAATATATATGGGAAACCTTGGATAAATATTCTGGAGCTTTGGACTGCATTTTCTCTCTTGGGATGATAAAGTTATAACCCCAAGTTCATATGAATCAACACTCTAATATTCCATAACATCTGAAGGTTATTGTAAAATTATTCTGGTCACATCTGAATTACTGATTGTCCATAATGTATTGTTATTCCTCTTCATTAATATTTATTTTTATATTATTAATTAATTATTTAGTTTGTTCCTTATTTGTTGTTATGGGTTGTTGTTGTTTGTTATTTTTTGATTATTTGATTAGAATCCTTAAAGGAACTCTATTAAATGTAAGGGCTGTGTGATGCTAAGCACATTGTGCAAATGGTGAACAGAACATGAAAAGGCATTAGCCAAGGGCTTTGCATTCTTTCTTTTATTTCAGTCTCAGAGACTGGTTTAATGGCAGAGGTGGTATTTTAACTTATTTTCCTTGATAAATGAAGTGCCACTGCCTAGTAGTTTTGGAATAGTTCTGACATAAAATAGTTTTATTTCTTGTGATCTTTCTCCGTGCCAAACTTATGTTTGAAAATTTATTGAATACCAGAGATGAAAAAGGCACTCAGTTTTGTGATTACTAACCCTATGGAAATTCACTTCTAGCTAAAATTCTTTACCCCAACCTCCTCCTTGAGAGTCTTCATTCTGCCTAAATATGATAAAGTATATATAAAGAAAGAGGCATCATGTTCCCCCATCTTTGCCCAATCTAGGCAGTATTTTATTTTTGGTCTAGTAAATTCTGTAGAGTGGACTAAGTAATATATTCATGGTCAGCTGCGTTGGAATCTGTCAAAAGATTGGTTTCTATTAGTGACATACATCTTGAATCGCTGTTGTCTCACATATCCAGGAAACACTGTAAAGTATTTCTTACCAAATGTAAGTAGTATTTCGCTTGAATAAAAGTTTAAAATTTAGCAAATCAACTCAAAGAAAGTGCTGTAAATGCACAATTATAATCCTATGCTTTTAACCAAATTGCCAAGATGAAGGTGGGCATAAACTGCCTTTTTTTCCCATTTGTTCTGATTATTTGTTAATATAGCAAAGTGCAAATTAATTTGCAAGAGTATATTTAAACTCAGTAGGGATTTTTGTTGTTGTAGGAAGACATCTAAAGAGATATTAAATTTTTCAATATTTTTAATGTAACAAAGAGAATCACTGTTTTACAGCAAATGCCAAATTAATATATTTTTCAGAATGAAAAATAATATTCTGGACAGACTATTTGGAGATTTGAGTGCAATTTTGAAGTATTTTAGTGAGCATAGTGAATATATGCTTTCACTTGTCCTCGATTGCTAACTCTTGGTGACAATTCTTTATCAAAGCACTTCTTGTAGAGTGAGTTACTATTTTGTACAAACTAATGGTGCAACAAATTTTTCAGTACCATGCAAACTTGTTTTAGCTATTAAAAAATCCAGCCAGCACACAGAATTATTCTTCACTCACATCTGATGTCTCTTGTTTAATAGATATAGAGCTTATTTTGATCTTGCTAATATTACCCTTATTTCTCAGGAGAAAACTCTACAGATAGCAATAGCTATTCTTAATTTATTAAGGAATAATTTCATAACCAAAACATTTATTTCAAAACTGATCTTACATGACTATCTTCAGACACTTAACCTTGGTCTTTAGGAAGGAGGTTGCCCTACTTTCTTACTATGGTGAAGAGAGAGAAATAAGAAGTTTTAAAGGTGATTTAGACTATAAATGGGCCAAATCGCCCCTTGAGATGAGTATATTTGTACTACCCACATAGCTCTTGGACTTGTAATGTATTTACCACTGACAATTTTAGGAAACTTTTGTTGCTGGACCACAGAAATTTTGATGGTGCCTGGGAAGTAAATTACCTTCCTGTTTCCAGATGGAAAATTGCATTTAAAGACAATTACATATGTTATATAGGTAGTCTTCTACCTAATCTAATCTTAGAAAGTCTCTTGAGCTAATAAAGCAAATGAGCAGGTTTAAAGATCCAACTTTTCAGGTGATGCAGAATTCATACTTAGGAATGTTTGGAAACCACTGCTCCTAAAATCCTCTATAGACAAAGGCTCAAAGTTGGCTGCTTTGGCAACGTTCCTGATGAAATTGTAAACAAGTGAAATTGTTAGCTATCAAATTGGAGTTAAAATCTTCAGCCCACGGATTACCTCTGGGAACTTCAAGCATGTTGAAATATCCTTCAAAATAAAGTTTTTTAAAAGTTAGGTCTGTACAGAGGGAGTCAGTTTTTAACAAAGTCAGTCCTTTTGTACACGTGATTCCCAAAATTTGATTATTCCTAAATGCAACCTATCTTATCCTCTCATCAGGCATGTAATTTCACCTTGTGTTGGATGTCTTTTGATCAGTTTTAGTCATGTAAGACTCAGATGTCTAAGTCTAAGCTTGACATTTGAATTATTTCTTAGTGTCTGTTTTTTGGATGAGTTGTTCTTTCCCCTTATCTGCTGCTTCCCTTATAGAAATGTCCAGATTTGATGTGAATATCTAATTTTTGAGAGATTGAACTAGGACAACTGAGCTCCTTATATATTGTATTTATAACACTGAATTCCAAAGAAAAAGAAGTTAAATTTCAGAACTGCAATTTCTGGGACAGGCTGAGTTTAATTTTGAAACTTAAAGTTCACTTATACGTGAACATGTATGAAATAAAAAGATTGAGGTATCTATACCTTAATCTCATAGTTTAAACAGGTTTTTATAATATTGATAAAAAGCTGAGGTGCAATAATAATTGCTGAGGGTATCTTTATTTAATTTTCTTATTTCAAAAAGTAGCCAGCTGTTCCCTCCCACTTATTTTAATTTGCCTACCATCAGGGTAAAAGATTAACAAAATAGGCAACAGAACTTGTAATTTGTATTGCGTCTAAGTCTTTGCTAACATTTTCCATGGTATGGCCTTTAACGTGGAAATATTTTCAATACAGTAAGCACAGTCAGCATTGTGGAAATAAATTGGAAGGGATCATAGGACAGCTTATTTTTGTTCTTCAGATGAATGTTGTACATGCTGAAGGGTGTATTATATGTAATTTATGGTCAATAGAAATTTTGTGAAAGTTAAGTCTGGATATTAATTTGAAGTATCTCTTCTTTCCTTTAACCTTGTTCTCTCATTGATCTTGATTGCTGGAGATTATTTAGTACTCCGGATTTACAGAGACCTGGATCTGCTGTGAATCTGTTATCTCAAGCCTGGTTTTGAACTTCATGATCATGGAAAAAGAAGAAATGTCTAGATGAAGGATCTGGTACTGGTTTGTGTCGCTGTTATTCCCCAGAGAACGGCGAATCACGACGCAAGTCCAGGTTGAAAGGTATGGCCAAAGCGACCTCATTTTAATCACCCATAGGCTTTATAGCATGGATCGCAAAAGAGAAATGACGTGATTGGCCTATTGGCCCAGCACCTCTGAAGGAGATAGGTTGAGCAGTAAGACACCCATTTCCAAATATTATTCTTACAAGACTGAAAACAGTTCTAGTGTTCTCATAACAACCTGTAGGTGAAGAAATGGTTTACTTTCTTACAAAGTGTTGACCATCCAGTTCTCATGAGAGCGAAGGCTTTCACAGAGAAGCTGTGAGAAGCTGTGAGAAGCTGGATTTCTCTAACTGCTTTCTTATGAGAAAGGAAAGTTTCACAGGAAAATTCCTCTGTCAGGCCCTGCTAGCATCTACAGGTTTGAATTATGGCAAGTATTAATTTTAGGTTTTCATTTCTTTCCCCCAATAGTTGTTGCAGTTATTGTTTGGTTGCAATTTGTGGTGAACATGTTACAACATCAGAAAAGACTGTAGAAAAACTTTATTGTAAAAATACTTTTGCAGTAGAGAATAATTTAAGCCATAAAACACAGTTCCAGCTTTTTTATTTTCAGCTTTTTTCCCTGATCCTGTTTTTTTTTGTGTGTGACAAGCTACACATAAGTATGTAAGTACCTCTCTTATTCTTCAAAGACTGATCAAAAGATGACTTACTTTACATCTTGTGACAAAGTCTTTTGGATGCAACTTTTGGGAACTTATTTCTGATAATCAAAGTGATTTTTTTTTTTTTTTTCCAAATTGCATTGACTTCTGCAAGGCAGACTATAGATAACTTCCAGGAACGAAGTTATCAGAATATAGCTGTCAAGGTATGTAACATTTGACCACTCTTTCTACTTCAATTAAACTTATAAGCTTTCCAGGTAGGATAAATTTCTGACAGAGCCCTGGACTTCTAAAAACAATCGTTTTCCAAAGTTTATATGTGGCTATCCTGGAGATACATATAAATGAGGTCATGATCCATCTGACAGTCTGGATAGATTATACATACTTTATGTAAAAAAGTATATAAATTGTAATAGCACCGTACACTTTCATTCTAGTTTATTTTCTTCTTTAAAAAAATTGTAGCAAATCTAGTTTATTTGTGATAACAAACACATTTGTTTCTTGACGTTTGTTTTTGTAGATTTGTTTTAAATTTTAGTAAGCATTTTTCAGGTGCTTCTAATTCTGTTTAATTTTTTAAAGATCATGTGATTTTTTTTCTAATTATGATTTTTAAAGATTATTTTGTTTAGGATCAAAACAAACACTGGTGACACAGGGACTATTTGTCAGTCTTTTTGCAATTATTGTTCTGAATTATGATTTAGAAAGGACAGTTTATTCTACTTTATAGGCCTTTTTTTTTTTTTCCACCAGGCTTAGTATTTTTAATGTGGAAAACACTTGTATAACATAGATAGAATAATTGAGAGTTGGACTGCTTTGATTTTTGCACTGCTGCATTATTTGGCTACAACTACTTAAAGCTGTTTACAGACCACAGCCTGTCTGTAGAACAGCAGGCAGAGACAGGCCATTCAATAGAGTTGCAAGGTCAAAAAACCCTCTTCCTTATTTTTTTAAAAAACCTATTCCTTATTTTTAAATTCATATTTATTTTTTAATATTTTAATTGTATGTTATTAAGATTAATATGTTATTGTTAATAGTTATTAATTCAATGACTCTACTTAATTGAATTTATTTTGAATATGAAAAGTGGAAAAAATGTAGATATCAAGACTCATAGCAAATATTTTACATATGAATGATATATGTAAAATTATATATATATATAAAATGTTAATATATTTATGCATACTTGAATTAATAGTTGGCTTATTAATAATCAATGTTTTGGTTATAATAATTTTGTTTTACATGCTTCATGCATAATTATGTTCATAATTGTGTGTATAATTATGTTCATAATTATGATCATATGATGTGCATGCACACCAAAAAGAGCCAGAATATGCAGATCTAACTGGCAGTCAAAGTTGCACATCTGAAAGTTTTTCTCTCCACATATGGCAAAATCAACCAGAAATTTCCACAGCCTGTTTTTTTGTGAAAAATCTGCCTAGCTAGCCAGTTGATTACATATATGTTATGGACAGGGTTTCTGGTGTTGTTTTCCCAAGGTTATACTGTTAGCTCTGGATCTTGGTGCCCTGAAACTTCAGTGTTTTACCTGTAAATACCAAAATGAATTTTCTTTAGACAGGTTGTGATGGGTGTTTTGGGGAGGTAAGAGCCTGGTATTTTGTGTACAAAGTACTCTTTTGAAGGAGAAATGCATTATGTCCCCATCAGAATACATCATGATGATTAGCCCTTATTTTGTTCTGGTCCTCTCCAATTTTTAAAGAATTTTCTTTTAGTTAAAACTCAAATATAAACTGCAGTTTAAAATGCATCTTGAACTGACATTGCTGCAATGTGAGGCACTGCACCCCTTCTCCAATGTTCCTGTCTTTGACTGTACTTGCTTGAGAAAAAATAACCTTTAGCTCTTACAGCCTAATGTTGGTTGATGTTTCTTCAGGAGATACCAGATTGCTTATATGAGTGAAACTCCTTCAGAGAACCTGCTTAGGTCAGGGTGTTCTTGGACTAGGCAGGCTGAGCTTATGAAACACAGTTATGCATTTGCCATAAATTCCAAGAAGATAATTTTTCTCATAGAATATTATGTTTTTTTCTTCTCAGCTTGTCAGCACTCTGCATTTAACAAGAGCAGACTAAGCATACAATGCAGACTTTAATTGGTTACTAGCTCTAGAAGCTTCTTTTATCCACATGGCTGATATTTTGGGCATATATCCATTCAGATCATAGTGTGCGAGAAAGATAAAAAATCTCATTCTGTGTAGTTTTCCCAGATGTTTTTTTGCCAAAGGGAACAGCTGCCACTGTCGCAGTTGTAAGCCCTGTGTTTGACAGCACCTTATGTTAGACACTGCAATGAAATTTTGTGGGGTTTGTTATTTTTCCTTCATGGCAAAGTGGTGATCTGCATCGTGGAGTGAGAGCATTGCGCTATCATTTGGCTGACATATGAAATCCCTATGAGAAATTATGGCAATATACCAATCCTTGCATGCATCATTTTAGATTTTTCTTTAGACTTTAATTTCAGACTTACAAGTCTGCTCATGTGAATCATCCCTTTTTTGAATTTTAGGGACATAGGCAGGTTATGGGTTTTCCTAGTCCTCCTAAGTAGACAGGTGTAGTGCAATACATTATGAACTACAACATGGATAGCTGGGTTTCAAAACTGACTCAATTTGAGAATTTAATTCGAATTAATATTTGGGGCTTGCGTTTTCCTACTTAAATAGTTCATGTTGAAAGAACAAAGAAACAGAGCATGCTATTGATATACCTCTATGAAATGCTATCCGGCAGTCTCTCTCTAAATATCATTCATTATGAATTATGATGTGAAAACAGTTGTCTGACTTAACATCATATAAAATATTTCTGGTCTACCAGTGCCAACAAGGTTTATTAAGCAGCAGTTGTGAAGTTTGAGTATTTTAAATTTTACAACATGCATAACGGAGATTTAGGGTAAAATGATGGAATATAAATTTGCAAATCTTCCTGTAGCAGCGAAAGAAGTCAATGTATATGTTATGAGTTTATATTCTTTGTGAACATCATAAAATATATATGTGTTTTTTTTTAATGTGATGTACCTGGGAGAACTGGAGATGGGAGACCAAACTACACTATATGTGACAAATGTTAGTCACATTACTTGCCCTGTGACTGGAGTGGCAATACATATTACAGTGATGCTCATGATGGTAGCTACAGGGCTCGCAGAGGATAGAAGAGCAGTAGAGAAGAATAAACTAAGCTGGTGAAAGAGAAAATGTTTTGAGGTCCTCCCAAATCAGTACTGTGTCTACTGCAATTGTGATATATATATATATATATGCACACAATATTCAGTACCTTCTGTGGCATCACAGGATGAAGTAAAGAGAGGGAGGAACAAGATACAAAGGCCAGAATATGCCACCTGCAAAGTCAAAGATGGGAAAACATGACTTGTTTATATAAGAAGTTATGACTGCCTCAAGGCTTTTTTTCTATGAGCTGTGGTTAGGAGTGGAGAGAGGGCAAAACCCTCTGTGAGGAGGCATTGGAACCCAACAAGACCAGAGTGAATTTACAGATTTGGTAGTTGTTTTTTTTCCCCCAAACTATCTTCTCCCTCTTCTTCATCAGTATCTTCTACTTGTGGCTTGAATAAAAGTCAGATTTTGCTTTGTTTGGCTAATGCAGTTGATGCCATTTTCAAGTCTGGGAAAAGCTTTTTTTTACTTCCAGGCTGAGAGAGCTGGGAGGAGAAGAAAGACACTAGAAGAAAAATGAATCAAGAGCTAAATAGCAAGGTCAGGTTTTTGGTTTTGTATGCAAGTATTTTTTTCAAGTGCATTCATTTTCTTTGATACAGACAGAAAAATTCTTACGAAAAGATGCCTGTGAAAGTGATGCAAAACACTTTCTGGTGTTGGGTTCACACCTACACAAAATGGCTTTAGCTGAGGTGCTTCTGTTTGTCATCCTGTGTGCCATGGACGATAGAAAGAAAAAGGCACTTTCAGTTCTTCTACGAGATGACCTAGCAGGGAGAGTTTCTCTCTGTTGACTGGAGCCTGGGGCCCAGGATGGAGCCCAGACATCTGAATTAGGTATCTCTGATATGATCTTCTGGTCAGTATTGGTCTAGGCCTTGAAGGTTGGCATGGTAAGGAGGGCAAAAGCAGTCATAGTAGAGGGCAAGGGACTAGCTGTAAAACAGAGCTGGAGGGAGAGGAATGTAAGGATTAACAGCAGTCATTCCCAGAGAGGTGGATAAAAAGGAAATTATAGCCTCCGTTATATGAAGAAAGAGCCAACTAATTGCTAGATGAGTTTAAGTCATAGAGCTGTGACTGTGTTAGATCATCTCTCCATATCTCATTGCCCCTCATTTCTGTCTGGGACAAAAGGCCAATAATATTTCTCTAGTTTGACCCCTGATGCAATATAGATCAAAGCACCTTACCTTGATTTGTGCATTGTACCTATAATTTTGGTTTGAACTGCAACACATCTTGGTTATAGGTAGAATAGTTGCTTAATGGACCATCAGGAAGTAATGAAAAATCACAGCCTATGGCTTCCACTCATCTAGAGTGGAAAAGGCAAGAAAAATTCTCTGATATATATTTCTGGAACTTCTTCACTGTAAATTGAATATATCCAGATGATATAGTGGAAATATTAGCACCACACTCTTAATGAACTCAAAATTGTATTTCAATAACAAAGAAAAGTCTGAAATCAGCCTAAGTAATCTTGTATTGCTACATGTTCAGTGTGTATATTACTGTATTTTTCACTTGAATGTGGACTAAAATACACTTTTTATTGAGTCAGCCTAGAGCACAGAGTTAGGAGCAAACGAGAACATTATTTTATTATAACTTTATTGTTACCTGTACATGATGATTTTACGATAGCTGAACTGTGCCAAACATTCAGAGCAGTGCTTCAGAGGACTTGTACCCTAAAGGCGAAACAGGCTCAATACAGCACCACAAATCAACCACTGACAATAGTACAGTGCAGTGCATAACACACTTTCCAAAGTGCCTTATAAATATAAAAAGTGAAGTGCAAAGTAAGGAAGAATGTTTGCCTTTAAGCTACTTCTCTGCAGCTTGTAAATATAATCTCACAGGTTTCTTAATAAAACAGTTTCTGGTATTCTGCTCATTTTCCATTAGTTATGCAAAGGACTTATCTGTCTGCCCCGTACTGAGAGGCCTCTTTTTATCTTCAGGGAAGCAAAATAGTGAGACCACTAATCAGTAATGAAATCTTCACTTCTTTGTTCCTGTTTGAGACTCTCGCTTCATTTCATCCTCTCCTGCTAAGCAAAGGAAGGCACCATTGTTATCCTCAAATTACACATACATAAAACAGGTATAGAGGCAAACGCTACTAATTCACAGTTCAATTGTAAGAATCCATTCTCTTCCTTTCCTCTCTACCCATTATCTCCAGCTGTTCAAAGAGTCTGTTCAAATGAAGACACAGTGAAGCTGTATTGTTTATTTGACTACATACAGTCATTTAGTAGAACAATATATGCTATGTTCTTATGAATCCTTGTATTTCCTGTGGTTCTTTCACTCAGAACAATATATAAATACTATAATATATCAAGCAGATCATTGTTTGACATTGCTGAGTGGATTTAAACACTGAGTTTGCATGTAAACTCTGGAATCTGACATGTAGGAGGACTGGTCTCATACTCAAAACAAGAAGAAAACCCCTGGATTTTCCCCACTTATTCAGTTTGGAAGCAATCTAGGGTACAAATATAACCTCTCAAACATAAAATTATTAGCTAAGTAAAAGGTCTTTCCAGTCTTTAAAATACTGAAGCCAATAAGATGTTTATTATCCACCACCACTACACATTTAGAAAACTGAAAAATAACTGGTGGTAGATTTAGAAGAAGAAGTTGTCTTTCATTTCATAAAACATGCATCTCAATAAATGTCATCAATAACTTCTGGAACACCTTTCCAGAAACATGTCTATTATGTGCTGTGAAGCAGGTGGGTTGGGGTCTGTGGCTCAGATGCAGGAAGCTGTGACAGCTCCAGAGAGAGCGTCCCGCAAGGGACAGTCCCTCAGAGGTCTGCGGTGATCCCTCGGCCACCGGGGATGCCTTCTCAGGGGGTGCCTGTCTCAGCAGGCTGTCAGCTCTTTAGTGATTCAGCGGGAGTGATTTCAGCTCTTGTCCTGCGAGGCAGACCCAGGCCGGACCAGGACAAGAGAGACGAGAGGCCCATATAGCAGTTCCGCATGAGGCAGCTTTAATGGTCCGCACTCCGTGAAGTGGAGGCCAGGGATGACCTCTCTCTGATCCCACGGGGCAGAGGGCTGGGTCTTATAGGGGTACAGGGGTGGGTGTGAGAGGGTAAAAGCCAATGGGTTACAAAGGATCTGCATAGGTTCTTCAAGAGGATCATGGGTCTGTGTCCTCTCTCACCGCAACTGAAGGTGACTGCCTTTTCCACGGGGATTCTGCTGGGAAGTTGTGCAATCTCCCTATTTCAGCAGGCCTCCCTCCAGGGCAGAGGCTGGGCATACCCTACAGTGCTGGATAAGGAATTAGCTACTGTCTGCAGTCTGTCAAGAATTGTTTATTTTATGGAGGTATTATAATTTGGAGAAAGTGAAAGCAGAAGCAAAAATGGAACAAGACCAGAAAAATGAAAATAATTTGTGTATGTGTCAACTTAAAGAAAGAAAAAAATCTAGCCACTCTATAACTTCTAGAAAGGCTTCTTTTTTTTTTTTTTTTTTTTAACTGAAGTTATACCCTCCAGTTCTGTCCTGCAATGAAGAAAATAAAGTTCATAGTGGTAAAGAAATGTTAGAATCTACAGAATTAAAGAAAAAATAATTTAAAACCTGTTACAAGAATCCTGTTCATTAGGCTTCCAATAAGAAATGCTCATCAGCATCTATAATGCTGGAAACAACATTTCTATTAATGGAAGGATCCATGAAAAGCAGTTGTGTATTATGAGCTATGACTTTCTCCTTGTGGAAATTCCCATGCCTGTGACCAACATGCCTATTCAAATTGCTGCTTAAGAACTTAACAGCATCTAAACATCCAGTTTCCATCATAGCAACATCTAAGAAGCCAGCTTGCTCCATGGCAACTACTCTGTCTGAAGTGTCATCGTAGCTTTCACCAGGACAAATCCTTACTAAACATAGTGTCCTGATATTTTTTCTATTTTCCTAGTTAAGACTCCAGTTAAGTGAGACTGGGTATATATCACTTTCACTCACCTACTCTTCCCTTGTTCCACACACTGTTGTCTTTGCTGTGTGCAAATCCCTGAACCAGAAGGAAATATTTATGTGGTTTGGAAGAAGGGGCTGCTGGTGCTGTTTCAGCTGCTTTTCTAAATTAGAATAATGAGCAAGAATGATTAATATTTTTAAAAAATTTAGTAGCTTGTTTTTCCATATTTAACTCTCTAAATATGCATTTGGTTTACTGTAAAGAGACAGTATAGCTTGAATAAATGCTTTCCTAAAATTAAATAATACTTCTGATTTATATGAACCTATATCACCAACATTCATAAGTAATTATGTTACTCCACGCAGTTTCAACTCATTTTCCTATACCAACAGATCAACACAATGCTAATAAAGAAAAATATGTAGCAAACTAATCCTCCCCTAGCTTCCCTTTATTTTTGAACTTAAATACTTCAGTAAATATACCAAGAAACTTTGCAGGATAAGTAGACCTTCTTGTCATATAATTTCACTGTGTATGCAGATGGATGGATTGATGGCTTTTTCACTCATCACAAACACATCTTAAAGCATGGTATGCCATAGTAGCAGCTGGTCAAAATGTGGCAAAAGTATGACCATACCTTCAAAACACTTTTCATATAGGGGCACAAAAGGTTCCTGTTTTTCAGCTCCAATTCAATACCAGGTTTTAACATTTGTCTAAATATGCTGACTTACAGGTCATTCAATTTGATTACAACTTTAGAAGATCTTATGGAGATCATAATTTTAAAAATGCTTACCCCTTGAATATTGGAGTGGAAGAAGTGCTGACTTCACAAAGCAAGAGAACTGACCTGTTACAGTCTGTTCATGCTAATGGTCCTGCTGTTATCACTTCTGCTCTTCCAAAAAAAAAAAGCTGCTTCGAGACCTACTTGTGTTGATGCCAGCACAGACTTGGAGGTCAAACACTATATTCTGAGCATTTGTTTATATTTTTTAAGAACATTTTTTCAATTAGATCTGCCAGGGTTTGGCAACTATTGACAGTCATTAAAAAAAACTAAATACACCATGTAAAATAATAAATATTGCAATCCCTCCTCCACTCTGATAACTGCACACAAATCAGGTATTTGTGTCTATCAGAACAATCATCATACATAAAAAGTTATTAAAGATCATGACCAGGGAAGAGCAAAAACTGATAATAAAAAAAGGACATTTAATCTAAACCTAGAGTACAGAGGTAATATAAATTATATGGAGAAGCTGTTTTAAATTGTCAAGCAGTATTAGTTAATTAATCATAAAGTTACACTTCTATAGAAATAGATTTTGGAATCACCAAAGAATAAGTCTGAAATAAATAATATTTTTTTTTAAGTAGGTATGAATTCCTAGGTCTAGTGTTAACTTTTATTTCTACAATCTTAAATTTTTAAAAATTAGTCTAATAGTCTACAGAGATTTGTGATAATGATAAACTAAATCTTATTTACCATAAGTTACAGGAATGCAAAGTTATCCTTCTGGTTATGATATGAATCTTTAGAAGTTACATTTTCTGAAAAAGACATTCAGTGATCAGTTGGCTCCCAGTTGTTTCAGTCCAGCATTGTATTGACTCAAAGTTTTAAGTTGAAAGCAGTGCTATGGAGCATTTTTCAAAGTAAAACCCCAAGATTTTCAATGTATTTATTTCTAATACAGAGTGATCAGTTTTATAATTATAATTATGCATTTTATAATTAGGGCTATTATCTATTAATGTTATGTATTTTTTCTTTAAAAGCAGATTTGTGCTGGGTATTTCCAGATGTGATTAGTTACTTAAATTGCAAGGATTTTTCCATTAACATCTTCCTGCTCTTTTCCCCAGAAATGAAGAAAATGCCCTCTTTGGCTCTTGTTAGTTTTGTAAGCAGAAATTTCTCCCTATTTATCTTTAATTTCAGCAACTTAATGGCATTAAAATGTTGTATGAATTCCTCAAGTAAATCTCTGTTTAGAAAACTTGAATGCAAAAGAATTGACATGGAATCTTTTTATATCCTTTCAGCACATAAGAATAAATTCATGAAGTGATTTTTTAGATTATTCATCAATTATTCAAAATTTATGATGTTACTTATGTCTACTACCACAATAATTTCATAACCATTGTTTTCTGTCTATCTAAAAGTGAAACTGATTGTGACTGGTTTGAAAAATGAGGGATGGGAAGAGAATCTACCTTGTAATAAATTTATCTGTGTGATCTCTCAATAAGAAAAAACCAATTTTTTTCTTGTTTGTTTATTTTTTAAAGCTAATTTTTACTTGAGAGGTCTGAAACAGTGGTCTTAGAAATTGACAGGACTGGATCAGGCATTTTCCCACAAAAAGGGCATTACTGGTGGTTTACTTGCTAATGAATATATCTGTGGTAACAAATTAATAAATTAATAATATTGTTGAGCTGCAAACTCTTTGTTAGTTCTTAACGATTTAGAAAAATCTTTGGATCAAGACATTATATTGTAAAAATGATAACACATTCACTTTATTTATGGTATAATTGTGCTAGATTATCCCCAAGTACAACATCATATTCTCAGTGGGGAAGTATTTCCAATCTGTAATAAATATTGTTTTGAATGGAACCCTACTAAGATAATGTCTGTCAATTACAATGTATTTTAGCGATTAATAAAGCATCTAAACACAAAATTAAGCAGTCATAGTGGTTAATAATAGATTTGCACAAACTTGTTCTCTGCCTTGCTTCTTCAATTAAGCTGAAATATTTAACTGTTGAAAGATTATGATGGAGGCATGAATCTTCAATGTCAGCAAGATGTTAAACAACTCTCACTATTTACAGAAAGGAACTTCTATCTTTTCTGCAGTTAATCTTGAAGGATCTGAAGGTATTTTCAGTTCTGCTGCCTATATGGATGGATGCTGATCATAAAGAAATGAATTGTTACTCTAAGTATGGAGAATCTTCTTTGCTCTGTGGGAATCTTCACTTTATACTTGTAGCTATGTATTTTTTAATGGCACCAAATCTGGCTATGATATAAATTGACATGATTTAAAGGCCTAAAAGGTAATCAAGTATTCTATCAATCAAAAACATTTGCTGTGAAACCATTTTTCTTCTTTTTATACTATTGCAATCCATCTTTTGACCACTAACAAAAAATTTAGCAGAAAATAAACACAGAAAATGTAGAAATTCTTGACTTGTATAACTTCTGCAATATTAGAAACTGATAATGCATAATTGCATAATGTATAATGTGAGCCAATGATAACAAGGGTTACCTTTACCTTCTAAGAAAATACAGGTCTCATCCATCTTATATAGGCAAAGTAAACTATATATTTTCTCTGCTCAGTCTCCTTATATTTACAAAGTATGTAAGTATAAGAGAAATCTGTATAGATTTCCATAGTATAAATGCCAATAAATAATCTGTGTAATAGGTAAAATAGCTTTTTAAGTCCCCAGGACAATTGATACTTAATTATATAAGCTGTTATTCTGGATTGAGTTAATTAATTACACTTAAATGTTCCGCAATAGAAAACATTTTTGCCTTACTCAAAAAAAACCCAACCAACCAAACAAAAAAACCCCCAAAAAAACCAAAAAACCAAACAAACAAACAAAAAACCAAACAAAAAAACCCAAAAAACCTGACACGGAATTTCTGGTTCCATAGTTGCTTAAGAGTTTTGTATTTCCTAGCTGGGAATTCAAAGTGAAAGGCAGGTGAAAGAGGAACCACGTTCTCTTGCCCCCTTTCATATGTTCAGTATTTGTCTTCAGGGTATTCACTTTCTCTTCTTAAGTTGTGCAGAGAGTACACTACACCTTGGTCACTCATAAAGAAAGAAACATTATTCTTTGAATTCAGAAGTATTCTTTGAAAGAAGCATTGGTGGCAGCAATAAACACTCATTTTATTATGCCATGGGAATGAAATATCCACTCCTAGTCAGGTTATGAAACAGATATGTACTCCTACTTTCTTGTTCACCTCTGTGCAGCTATTTGCAGGCTGAATCAAAACTCACAAACCTATATTTATGAAGAGAAAATATCAGAAATTAAAAATTCATTAGTTTGTGGCCAACAACACAGGTAAATATATCAACTATTCATCAAAATTTTTGAGATCTGGACGTATCTGTTAAAATCTAACCACATGCAAAGAGCAGAGTCAGTAAAGTATATTTTATGCTGTCAATCATTTGTCTAACTTCAGAAGAGAGGAAAAAATGGGTTAAATCGTACCTGGAATCACTTTTTACAGGTATAAGAGAAGCCTACACCTAGAAAAGGAAATGCATTCCTTGTTTTGGTCCCAGCATGTCACCATTCACATAGAATTGCTAAACATATCTTGGTAAGGGCATAATAGGCGTGATCACATCTGGCAGTGAGAGTGTGTTTTCGCAGTATGTTTATGTATGTTTACTCCACTCTCTTGAGACCTTCACCTGAAGTACTGTATCCAGCTCTGGGATCTGCAGTACAGGAAAGACATGGAGTTAGAATGGGTCCAGTGAAGGGCCACAAAAATGATCAGAAGACAGCTGAGATAGTGGGGATTATTTATCCTGGAGAAGAGGAGGCTCCAGGGAGACTTTATTGTGGCATTTCAATATACAAAGACATCTTACAGGAAAGTCAAATAGAGAGTTTTTTACCAAGGCTGGTAGTGACAGGACAAGTGACGGTGGTTTTAAACTGAATTAGGATATATTTAGATCGGACATAAGGAAGAAATTTTTTATGATAGAGGTGATGAGATAGAGATTGCCCAGGGAAATTCTGTATATCCCATCACCGGAAGTATTCAAGGCCAGGTTGGATGGGGCTTTGACCCCTTTGATTTAGTGGATGGTGTCTCTGCCCATGGCAGGGGGTTGGAGTAGATCAAAAATGATTCCAAATTCCCAAACAATTCCATGATTCTATGATTCTATGCTGAGTAGCTGTAGCTGATTTTTATGCTACAGTCTCTACTACAAGGAAGATTATTTATATGGCAAGGATTACTATAGCTTTCTTGTAAGAAATGCAGGGAAAAATGCTGCAGTGTGTTTCTCTGAGCAAGGGGCTCTGAAGATAAGCATCTAGGGATATTATTGTAAAAATACTAAGTAGCTAAAATGCATCAGCAAAAAAAGAAGAAAGCAAAGACATTTGCAGACTAAAAGTGCTCAGCACCACTGCAAATCTTATTTAGAAGTCTAATTTTAGTCTGCCCTTTTTTAACCATCCATTTTTCTTCATAATTTTCAACACCGAGAGGAAAAGAGGTGATATAATGAGGAAGTTGCCCAGACTAAAGAAAAAAATCTGGCTACAATTTGCTGTAATCAGATAATTGTGTTATACCATGGAGAAACTCTAGTCATGGGCTGGGACTATTTTTGTTAATTTCCATACTAAGAACAGCAGTAAAATGGACTTTGAGGATCTCATTTCCTTCAACCAGTTGCCAGAGCAAGATAGAGATGGAATAGAAGGGAAGCTTCTTTAGAAGGAGTTTTATTCCTGGCATCCTCTGTAGGAACAGCTTGTTTTTTTACAGATAGGTCAAATGTTATTTCTGGTGTTTTCAAAGGGAAACAAGGACTGTCTGGATCAAAATTTTGTGACTGGTCTGATACACCCTGGGGGAAGGCACAGTGCCAGAGGTAAGCTGACATCAGGATTTCAGAAAGATGAGGATAGAATTTTCCAGTGTAATTCCGGAGTGCTTGTTGGAGTTGCAGAATCACACTAGTAAGCACAGATCAGGTCACTGAGTGGAGATGGAGGGCAGAAATCTGGTTGTAATAGGCATCTGTTCAGAAAGGGACAAATCATTCCTTTAGAAAACTACAAAGCATCTTCTGTGAGGCTGGGTGTCCTTTATTTCTTTGTATGTAAACTGCAGGGAAAGGCTGACATAGTCTCTGAAGCTAAGAAATAAAGTCAAAGCCTGCATATGATACCTTTGACTACTACAATATCAGGAAAATGATACTTTGACTACTACAGTATCAGGAAAGTGCATGGATTTTCCAACTAAGCTGTTCCTGGGGAAAGGAAAGTAACAAGGTGACTCCGGTGGGACAAAGGAGAGTTCTTAGCTTTAGTTAAAGTCATGGAGGGAAAAAAACAAACCTCAGGGTTGTCAAATCTAATCAGGAAATCTGGAAATAATACATAGGATTAAGGAGCTGAAAGGAAAATCCTCTCCTTTAAGGCAGAGTGCTTTGAGCACCTCATTTGCTGACAGAGTAAAATCGTCGTGAACATTAAATCTTTCGGAGACTGAGCAGTAGTTAGCTAACTTGGTTTCATTCCTATTTTAAAACTTATTGTACCTTTTAGTCACTGATGAATATTGCTGCAGCAACTTTCCCTACAGGCAGACAGAAGGCTGCATCTGTAGCCAACTATGAGCAGCACACAGTCTCCATTTTGTGGTTATCAGTGAGAAAGATGGGACGATGGCTGTGCTATGCTGTCATTGCTGTGCACTCAGCTATTTGCTGTTATGTAGTTTGCTCTCTGGGTATAAGGGACTAATTCTGAGAAGTGCAAGCATCAAGCAACCTGGAAAGTGAGCAGTAAGTTCAGATTGCTCTGCATGCAGAGTCACTATAAACCCAGTCACTTGTAAATTTTGCTTTGTGAAGCAAGGTCTCCAGTCTCACTGTCAGACTTTTGGGAGATTGTGGACATAAAATATTTAGCAAGTTAAAAAAGGCAGAGTACAGGCTCATGAACTTAGAAGTGTGAAAAAATATTCTTGGGAAACAGGGAGACAGGGAGAAAGAGGGAAGTATTGCCCACTCTGCCCAGCTATCAAATTGTACAGGAAGATATTAATCTCAGTCTCAGGAGAGACAGATGCACTTGCAGATTGTTTCTTGCATTATCCACCTTGTCTGTGTTATGCTTTGCTTTTCCTGTTGAGATTAATGGTTGCTTCCTTTCAACTAAGATACAGTCAAATATGGTTGAATCACTGAATGCACAGGCTGGTCTGAGCTCCAAAAGGGATGTGCTTCAGGGGCTGAGCCAACCTGGGCCTAAGGCAGCCGTGGCAAATACCTGGGATGTTGCACTCTAACTGGTCCAAGGCTGTAGACATGCACTGTAGGGGAAAGAAATATAGTGCCACTGAGATCATAGTGTGTATCATAGTTGCTGCTGTGCCTTGAAGACAGGAAATAAAGCAGCAACGAAATAGGGAATGATGGAAGCGTATGATATAAACTTTATCAAAGAGTATGACTTCACTGTCTCCTGAGAAGCTGATAGAGACAATGATAACTGGTTGCAGGACCACTGCAGAGGCAAATCACCTGTAAATAGTCTCAACCCTTCAGTTTTTTGAGTGGTCAGACACCAGGAGAGTCACTGAAGGTTTTCACTGGCCTGCTGTTTGACACAATAAATTTAAAATGTCATTGTCTTCTTTTAACTACTATAAGAATGGAATCATCAGTCTGAAAATATCTCAACATTCTTGTGGACATTTCCAAAATAGCTTTCCATACAGAGGCTTTATGCTTTTCTTCTTACTTCTTACTTGGACAGGGTAGAAGACCAAATTGTGTCTGTTGGTCCCTCCTTCCCTGTTCCTGGTAAGTCTAATGGTGTTTCTTCTGTGTTAGTACTGGAGTCACAGCTAGAATGAAATAACAGATAAGCAACACCTTTTGCTTCTTTCAATTCTTTTCTAAAACTATCTTTCAGAGTTTGAATCCTATGAGTAGTTTGTGATGGATCTTTGTGTCTAAGTGACTGACCTTGTGATGAGTGGCAGGTTATAGGCGCACTGCTTAAAACTGAAAACTTATTATTTCCAACAGTTGTTAAACAGTATTACCTATATCACCAAAGAAATGTGGAAAGCTCCATACCTGGTACAGCTGTAGGTAGGAGTAACACATGGTTAATACCTGTATGAGAAGTTATCTATGGATGGCTTTGCTCTTTGCAAAAAATGATTGTTCAGGTGTTACAAGAAGTTTTTTTCAAGTTAGATGGATTTAAGTTTCAGTCGCTGATACTGTAATCTCCTGCTGTGGATGTCTATCATTTTCAAGGGATGACAGAATGTTAAGTCTGCTGCAGAGAAGATGCTTTTTCTTTCTGACATTTATTATCAATAGGCTAAAGAGAAAGATCTTTGAAAGTGCAGATGAAGCTAAATGATAATTCTAAATATCTCTTTGAATGACTTTCAGACCATGTTACAAGCTATTTTTGTCTCCATTATGACATAAATATAAGGCAAGATTGCTTCTCAGATGGTTACAATGATTTCTAGGAATATAGATGAAGATAGCTCTGGACTCCTTAAATTTTTTCAGATATATAGTTGTCATAAGATGCGCCTCATATTCTCTTTAAAATGGAAAGATTTTATTTTTGGGAAGTTAGGAGAGAAGAACTGCTTTGTTTATGTTGAGTTCTCTTTATCTATATGTTCTGGCCTCCTGCAGTGGGACAAATAGAAGAAATGTTTCAAAGCCCCAGTAAAGTTTGCACAGCACTGCTTACTTTCATCTCTGATAGTCATAGATATTCCATCAAAACAAGAAAAAAGTGTTGCCATAACATAGTGATTTATTTTGTGTTCTATCATGTTTTTTTTTCTTTTATTTCCTGCTGCTAGCAAGTTCCTTACTTCTCTTAAAACTTCTTGTAAGAAATCTTTCTCAGGACTAAGTCCTTCTGTAAGTCTCTCTAATATCATTCAGACTGAAGAATTTGCCTCCTTCCACAAAGACTAACTCAGATTCTGTGTTTTTCATGTACTTGCCCAAATCTTCCACTCACAGGTACATACCAGCCATGTCCTGAAAAACAGGCCTCTCAGGTAATTTTTCATAATAATCTGGTTTAACATATCTGTTGTAATCTTGTGTCTCTAGGCCATTCTAATACAAAGTAATGCAGAGATATTCCCAAGGTGTTTTTGGATTGGGGGTGGCAGAGTAGTCCTGTCACAAGGAAATGGCTGATCATCTTTGGGCAGAGCATATTGACAAGTAGCACACCACTGCTTCTGGAAGCTTAGCTGCTATTTCTATGTGTCCCCAAGCAGTGCAGACCCACGAAGTGTCAGGTCTACATGATGTGCCCAGCTACTTGGACCAAACTTGGGCATCATTAACATGATTCTATGCTGAATCATGGAGTACTTTCCTCCCACTCAGTTGCCAGCATCTTCAGCCATTCACATGGAAGCCATGTCAAATGTTTTGCTAAAATGAACAATATTAAATAAATCTGAATTTTGCTTACTGACCCGGATATTTATACCCCTAAAAACACCTTTAGCCTCAGGTATGCTACCTGTCCAAGTCTGTCTGAATTCATGTCTACTGTCTATAGTTGATGTGTTTATTCAGGTGTTCCCACATCAGCTGTCTCAGAATAATTTTCCACCTTTGTTTGCAGTTCTATGAATTGCCTTATTTTGAGAACAAACAAACAGAAAAAAAACTATTACATTTTCACTCTTCAGTCACCTGGAAACTCCTGAAAACTTTGTAAACTTTAAGCAAATCTTTTACAAGAAAGATCCACTGATTTACTAAACACTTTTCTTAAAATTCCTGGATGCAGGAGAAAAAAAAGTTAAATCTTGGCTATTTCTTCAAATACCACTGACTTTTTCATATTTCAGTTATTGTAGAAATGGTCACTTCTGAGAGAGAGGTCATTTCTGGGTTGTGTTACAGCTGGCACTTTTTTGTTTTAAAACAAATATAAAAATGTGAGCTAAAGCCAATCACTTCCCAGGCAGAACTGAATACTGATTCGAGGAAGGATAATGTGTGAATATATTTATGCATAGGTGCTCCAAGTTTTTTGTCACTACAAGCTGCCAAGACTCCTAATAAATCCCAGGAAAAAACTATTAAAATGATGAGGTAATTTTTTGCTCTAGTTTTATTCTCCAATTTATTTATGCATTTCTCATACAGGTTTGTGAAAATTTCTCGGGTCATTGTGCTTTGGGTCAGGTGTTTCAGAGGTAACTCTGATATGGTCCAAAAGCAAAACTGGAATTCTTTGCATTTCAATGTTTCAATTAATTTATAGTGTATTTTTATTGTAACCATTCTCCTAGTCTACTTTATCACTTCCTTTCATTCACGGTTAAAAACACAAGCCCAAATGTGGTGAACAGGAAAAAGAATGCCTCATCAACATTCGAAAAAGTTCTTTTCAACTGTTTTCATGCAAGTGGATGATAAAAATTTGTGAATTATAGGAAGACCAGTAAGGTCTAGTGAAGGGATTCTGAGACTGAAAGTTTGCCTGCTTTTTCAACTAAATCAGCTGATTTAATAAAAGATAATACCTCTTCCTACCAACCATACCTCCCTAGAGTTATAACTATATATAAGTTTCTATTTTAACATTCTCTCGGCACTCATTTTTTGGGTGTTCCTGTGGGCTTGTTTTCACTGAAACTCATGTCAATTACTACACTCTGCATATCCCAGGCAGCCTCGCTTGGCTGGGGTTAAAGTTCTGGCTCTGCAGTGGGAAGCTCTAGACGTATGTGAGTGCACGCATGCTCTTCCAGTGCCCATGAAGATCTGGAAACTTATTGCAGCTGTGAGTTTCTCAGCTGCCTGAAGGCATATTTTCTTAACAAAAAAACCCAGCCAACTAGCCAACCAACCAACCAACCAAAAACAAGCAAACAAACAAACAAACAAAAAGAAAAAAAGGAAGATTTCTACCTTTGTCCTTCCTTCTGCCCCTCCTAAACTGTTATGCTTTTCTGATTTTTTTGTGTATGTGGATTCTTGGCAGAGCAGGTTTTTGCAAAACCTTATTTTTACTTTTTCTGAAGCCTAATCTTGGTAGAAAGTCCTAGATTTACCTGTGAATACTAATGTCTGAAATGTTGGCATTGATGTATCTGTCGTTTTGGACACAGGAGACATCGGCTGTGAATAAGAGATGTTTTATAAGGTCTTTTCTTCTTACTTGATTGTTGCTATGTAAAGACAGCTGCATTATAGAACCTAAAAAGGATTAATATTGGAATTCATGGACTCATGTCCATGAAATAGAAGCTAGCTTTGAATGCTCGAAAATGAAAATGGAACAGCATATGAGAAGACAGGGAAAAGAGAAACCAAGATGAAAAATGTCATTGCTGAATCTAACACAATTTGCAAACTGAATCCTGAAGACATGTGGCTTTATTAGCTCCTATGAAATCTATCAGACCAGTATGAATATCAGAGTATGTAGACATTGCTATCAACATTGACGCAGAATTTGCCATCTTACTTAACCAATCCAGGCTCTTTTTGAAGAGATCACAGGAAAAATAGGTAGCTTATACTTTCCTGGGTTAACTGTAACAACAGAGGTCTATTTCAACTGTAGTCTGTGGTAAAATTTTCTTTTTCTAGGCTTACTGACCCTTGCAAATTTGGTATCAGTTGATACCAGAAGAGTTGGTATCCGCTGATATTTTTTTTTCTGCATAAATGTTTTTATTTCCTTAACTTTTATTCAAGTTAAAAGATTTCACACAAATCAGAAGAAGAAAGTGACAGCTTTGGGAAAAAAAGTCTCCATGCTTTTGAATCAGATTTCTTTTGGAAAAAATCACATTGAATGAAAAGTTTCCTCAGCTTTTGGACGTTTTTTGTCTGTCGACGAGTTGTTTACTTTTACTCTTCATTATTATTTTTACTGAGGTGTTAAGACATTTAAGACACATTTTGTAACACATTGCTCATGCTTAACACATAAATAAGCTCTGTCGTGAACACTGCAGTCCTCTGGCCATGAGATCTGAAATTGACTTGTAAAAATTTTCTTTAAAACATTCCCGTAAAAAAGAATTTATAGTATAAACCAAAAAAATGTGGTAGCAAATATTTTTTGGCCCATTCTGCCCATACAAAATTAGAAACAGATTTTATTTACTGTTTCATCTGCGATTGCTTCCATGGAAAACTGTGCTGTTGACTGAAAAAACCCCATGCAGTAAGGTATGTCAGAATTTTAAAAGAAAAATAATAAAGTGTAAAAAAGTAACTAAGTTGTTCTTTAATTATGAGGGGAAAAAACCCAAAACGCACTGTCTTGACCCTTTCTTTCAGGTGCAAACACTTAATGACAACTTAGTTTCCCTTTTCTGCCTTGATCATGGAGACTTTTTTTCCTAAAGCAGTGCTCAGGGTACTGGAAGTCCAAGAGTATAACTGCTTTGTAGGTATTCCCATTCCTGACTTCCAAAGTAGTTGTTTCACTGGCCACAGAGATATTACGGTAATCACTAACACATCTCTTGTTTTCCTGCATCTGCTCACTTCTGTGTGAGCATTATTACAGTTGGCTCTGAGGGTCAGGTGGAGACATTTCTCAACTTTAACCATCTAACCTGTAGGATTAAGAGTAAAGAACTGACAAACACTATCATCAGGATTTTCCTTGTAGTTAATGGGAATAGAGTGGCACCTCTTTGTAATGGTGAATATTTTGCTGCAGTCACTATGAAAAATTGATTGAATGATTATTTTATTTATTTAAGTACTTAACTGGGTACACAAAGTACAGTGGAAGAATCTGGGAGCAAGTGAATAAAGACATGATTGTTGCAAATCATGTGCTGGAAAATTCTTTTAAAACCCAAATAACTCCTTCCAGGAAAAACAAAGAAAGAAGCCTTTCCTAACAAGACCATGTAAAAAAAAAATTAAATTCCAGAAATAAAATGTAGCAAAAAACATTTTTAGATGAGAAAATGTTGATTGAATGATGCTATTGCATATCATAAAATGTCTTATAGCATGAAGGGGAGAGATAAAGATGTACTGTCTTCTGAAAACTGAAATAAATATTATTTAATTAGATACTCATTTTTACATAGAATCCTGTTTAGGCACAGTTAAAAACAGTTCAAATGTACTTAGGAAGCATTTCAAGGATAGTCTGGAATCAAGTATTTTGTAGTGTCACTGGATGGAGGGTAATCATGTGGGAACCATTCAATGACTACACCGAGAGGCTTCCTCAAACTTTCTAGAGCAGTGAATATTTACTTCTCCCACACAAGCAGAGTAGCTGTAGCAGCAAGGACTGAGGAAGTCGTGACCAAAATATTGTGTATTAAATGCATGTGTTTTTGCCTCTGGGCACCCAATGAACCAAATAACTGAAAAGTTTCCCCATCAGGATTTTCCTTATAGCTACCCTTTTTCTCAAGGCTGGAGGTCTTGGGAGCAGCCATATCTTACAAATTAACAACCTGTCTCTTCTTTGTGGGACTTTAAGCACATACCATTACCCTGCCCTTAATTCTTTGTAGCGCAATTTAAAAGTCCTATAAAATATTGGAAAAAAGAATTTGAAAAAAATCATTAAATAAATGTGATACGTGTATCTTAGAGGGCATGACCTGCATGAATTTATAGAATATACACCTTGCTTATGGAAATTACTTACCTTTTTGGACCTTTTACAGTAATTATGGCTTCCTAAGAGGAAATTTGTATTTTACGGTTTGAATATAGATGGGGTTTGAGGGTGTTGTTATTTGAGGCTCTACCCTGTGATTTAATTTGTGTATATCTGCATATTTATAATGACTTACTTCATAAGGCAGTAGCAACGGTATTTTAAATTGTTCTTGTGATGAATAAGTACCCTAGTTACCACATATTAAGAAAAAAAAAGCCTAGGGAATGCAAATGCTCAGTGCAGTGTAGGTGATAATTTTGTCCTGGAGTGTGGGACTAAAGACTGTGTTGCTGAGAGGTTGGTAATAGGATCAGAAGCTCTTCACAGTCACCCTTTCCAATCTAACCCCAGGCCAAAAGTAACTGAAAATTGTTTCCATCTATATGGTTTTCCTTCCTTGATGGTCTCATAACAAAGGACTGCTGCAATATAAATTTAAAATTTATAAATTTAAAATTTATAAATTATTGGACTTTCTAGTCGTTTGCATCAGCTAAAATCTGACTATCAAATTGAGGAGATGGTCTTCAGAATAGAGTGGCCTTTTATTTCAAGACATATTCTTTGAATGAAACTGAAGCACCCTAGGAAATGAGGACTATTGTGAGATTACACTGAATAAGCTCTGTCATGCAAACTCAATAAATAATTAAAGGCATTCAGGTTCCAAGTCTTTAATTGCAGTATTTTTTAACTTGCACTAGAATCCAATGAAAAAAATCCAACCTCATAATTCCATGGTTGGAACTTAAGCAATTTCATTAGCAGATTATTTCTGACTATTCTTACTACATGGTCAACAGAGTAAAGTAAAGCTGTACTGAAACTCCACAGTTCAGTGTCCACAGTATTTTCATACTGTAAAACATGGTACATGATAAATCTGAATAAAACCTACTGCACTATATTAAAACCAATAATTTCAAAGGAATGCATTTTTCCCTAAATAATTTAAGGTAATATGGGAAAATCAATATTTAATCTTTCCAGTGCTATTATATACTGGGGGAGGAACTGGATATATAGTTCAGGCTGATAGAATGTTAGAACAAATATACAAACAGTACAGTTGGCTAGAGGGTCTTGAGTAGTTGCATGTGAATTACGAGGAAATGAGGAAGTAGACCTTGTGCTGGAAAGTCAGTTTGGGATGATTATTTCAGGAGGGTAGGGTATTCTGGTAACAGCTCAAAGAAGCCATTCATCTGGGAACAGATAAACCGTGTTGTGGAAAGTATATCAAGCTATATTGCCTTTCTTAAGAGGTTGAGAGTGCAATTAAGAGCTGGATTCTCAAATGGTTTAACTCAAATAAAAATCAAGTCTCTTGGCTTTCTCTGAACTATACTGGTTTGCCCAAGCTGAATATTTTTCCAGGTGTAAAGATGGATCTGTACAAAAAACTCAGCAAGTTTGAAGCCCATGAACTACTATAATGTTTGTAAACATTCTAAGGGGGTTATCTGCAGGCATGGGATGATTGAAAAACATGCTACAGAATAAATCTATAGCTCTTAGATATTGGTTTTCTAATCTCCCAGGCTGAATGTGTCATTAGATTTTTTACCAAAGTTTCAAGCCCTGTGTTTTTTGTAAAGTGGAAGAATGAAGTTTCATCGAGGTGATTCCCAAGGCCTGTGGTTAACGAGGCTTCACAGAGAAGTTGGTAGTTGCTGCATTATTTGGGGTTGAGACGGTAAAGTTACCAAGTCTGATCTGGAAGCACTCAGATGCTGCAACTGACCCTGTCCAGTGTCTTGCTCTAATAGGATACCTCCAGTAAATCACGTTGTCTGAATGTTCACAAGTGTTTCTTAAAAGAGTGTGTGAGAATTAGGAGCTTCATTGAGGAATTCCTCTTATTTTACTATTTAAAGAAAAAGAGTAAAGTAATTCTAAATATAAATGAAGCCCTTTTGCCTGTGAGTGTCCTGCTGTCATTTCAATCAGTACATTAACAGAAAAGTCTTGCAGAGTTGGTGCTAGTAAATCAAGATTAT
This sequence comes from Corvus cornix cornix, assembly GCF_000738735.6. Taxonomy (NCBI): domain Eukaryota; kingdom Metazoa; phylum Chordata; class Aves; order Passeriformes; family Corvidae; genus Corvus; species Corvus cornix. The sequence continues at coordinate 80,486,489 of NC_046332.1, forward strand.
CAGTGACAAATAATTTTTATCCATGACAACATTTTAGCATGCCAGATAGAATGAAATTGAAATATACTTTATATTCTTTAGTTGACAAAAATAGTGTAGTGAAATACAAAGATATGTACTGTGTGTACTGCTTCCATTAGTTGGTACCAATAAGTCTTTGCCTTCCAGAAATGTCAGATTGCATGAAAACACACCAGTACCAATGGCAGAATATCTTGTGTGAATATTGACTCTTCACTTGAAAAGTTAGAGCCACTCAGGCTTGTGTGTACGTGTTAATGGGATCTTCTCCTGCTTTGCCACAAGCATGCCTGTTATCCTGTCACAGTAAATAGACATAACCCAAGCTAAATCCTTTCATCTTACAAAGGAATCACAGCAGATGGGCTGGGACAGGAAAGCACATCAGTGTCCTTGTAGCCTTCATTCCCCTTTAGTATAACACATGACAGTGCATATGTTTTCAACCTGCAATGGGGAACTGGCCACACAACCACAGAGTTTTTTATCCATCACTGTGGCAGAACCTTTCCTGGGGCTGGAGTTCTTGTGCAACCCTGTAAAATGTGAGTGCAACTAGTTAGGATGGAATGAATATCTGTTACGTGCTGCTTCTTAAAAGTCTGTGGAATGTTCTTAAATAGAAACCAGTAAACTTCAGAAGATTACTTTAAGGTGGGATATTTTTGAAACTATTATACACACACCCCAAAAAGGAAAAATGGATTCTGAATATTGTAGTGGAAGAAAACACAAACAAAAACACCTTCACTTTGCTAATTATTTTATATAATTTCATCTCTGATTGCAGAACTCCCTTTAAGATGATAATTAGTATTATATAAGTGTCTGCAAAATTTTTTCAAGACTTTTGTGTAGGCTTCATTTTCAGTTGGCCCCAGCTTACAATTAAACCTGCAAAGGTTGTAGCTACCAAACATGCATAGATTCTGCATGTAACTGCTATGACTGTTAGGTCTAGCAGAGACTCCTATAGAAAGCAGACTAATTCAAGGGACAGACACATTGCTTTTAGTATCTCTCGTATTTTCTATTATATTCAGAGAATGCCACAGCTGATGAAAAGTCTTTCTTAAATTGAAGGTGGCTTATAAAATTCAAGTGAAAAAAAGATGAGATCATGGTTTCATAGGCAATTTTATAACTTGAAATCACTATAATAATCTTGAATTCTACCTCCAAGACAACACACTGTTATTTTGCTCTAAATAAGCTTTTCTCAGATTTTTAGTTTTTAGAGACTTTGCATGATGTTCTGATCTTAAGAAGGGCATTTTAGAAAACCAGTGCTTTTCTAACAAAGAAGGCAGGATTGAGTCATTGGTGACTTTGTCTTCACACTGCAGTTCCAGCTACCCAATCACAGTACATTTTCACACAGTTAATTGATGTAAGCAGGCAAGACATTTATAATTTGCTGTAATTTGTTGTGATGCAAACATAAGTAATAGTCCGCACGTGGAAAACAAATAAGTTTTCTTACCATGCTGAATTTCCCTGAAGAAACACATTCTAGGGCATCAGCTCTGCCTGCATCTGCACTCAGGTGCACTGTTGGAGTGTACCAATGTCCACTCGGTATCTCTTCTTTTTGTGGAAATAGTATCTGGTAGGGGTGGCTAAATGAGTTTCACTTTGAGATATGGCTGAGGCTTATGCCCACAAAAAGGAGTCAGGAAGTACTTCTGTGGCTTGGCTGTAGCCCATTTGTTCCACTGAGAGAAAAGAGAAAATATTCAGTCTCAGGAGAGCTTGAAGGAATGATTATATTTTTCAGATCTTTACACAAACAAGTGGTTAAAGTGGATTTATGGCTACTGAGTGCTTTAAAACATATCACTTTCTCAAACTGCTACTCCATGGAGAGGGTGTTATCTTCACCTGCTCTACCAATTTTCTCAGGTCAGTATGAAAATTACAGTTCTTGGCTTTTCCTGAGAGCAGGATTTACTTTGTTAGCCCTCATGAGTTTGAAAAGCAAGCACTTTCTCTCCTCTGCACATGCCCTCATAAAGAAAAACCCTGCAGTACTTAGACCAAGGTAAATGTATGTTCTACGTATAACTATGAAATAACTGAAGGACAAATTATCTTCCAGTTTTATTTCTACAACTTTAATGAATGGAGTAGGGTTGTATTACATAGCTGCAAGTGAGTAAGGAGTGTTGTCATTGCTGAGCCACAGAATTTCACCTAGGAAACATTTATATTATAATGTGGCACTTGACTACAGGATAGTTTGTATCATCTTGTGTACATGCAGTAGTGGCAAAAATATCATTCTTGATCTTTTTTTCCTAAGCCTGGTCTGCTCATCAGTTGAAAAAAATATAACTCCTCTCTCTTCTGTCCTCAGTCATAATTTTATATCTAGGAATGACCTTTTATATTCTATCTTGAAACACATTGGAAATAATAAGTGTGTGATGTAAAACAATAAAAGTTCTGTAGATTATGAGCAGGAGAAAGTATAGAAACAAATGTCTTAATGCTTATTTTTACTAATTCTAACTAACCATAATGCTCAGCTAACACATCTCATCATATTTTCAATACAGTCCTACAGTTTCAGGAGCAGTATATTGTAAAAATATACAATATTAAGATGTTAATTATGTAGTATAATATGTGTAAAATACTCTGAAGTCAATTTGAAAAAAAAGTTATGGGGAATAATTTATCATTTACATAAATAAGCAGGTTTATTTGAGAAAATGTAATCACATATCAGAACACACATAGGTGCAGGAGGCAAAGAGTCATCAACATTGTGCCAGTCTGCCTTCCATGGGAACAGAGTCATGTCTGTGTTTCACACTTCTAAACCACATGCTGTTATTGGCTGATGCAGCCTGGATGCATGCTGGCTGTGCTGTGAGCCCTTCACAGGATATGCAGGGAGAATTAGTCTCATTCATGTTTTTATTCACAGAGCCAAGCAGACGCAGAGGACGTGCAGCTGAAATTAAAGCAGATCTGTTGGTGACCCATGGGCAAATGTAATGTCTGCCCCTGAAGGATGCCAGGCCCAGCTCGGTGCTGGCATTCGCTCTCTGCAACATCAAATTTTCAGTGGGGTCATGTAGGGCATGCAGTAACAGTTAGCTTGACCATTCCACTTTTTGTTTGAAGGATTCTAAACCCAAGAGGACATGGGGTTTTTATTTTTGTATTTGTACCATAGTGTTGAATGCCATGGTGTTCATATAAACCTATTAAAATATTGAGTCAGTGCTATGTGATGTTTTAGCAAGAGTTCATTTTCAGTATAGGTAGGTCCAAGCACAGAGTGGCAGGCAGGCACCTGTCTTATTTCAACACTTAACCTCATAGTAAAAAGGGCAAGAATGTGTCTTATTCATCCTCTGCTCTGCTCATCTGACACATCTTGTCTTGGTGCAAACCTAGAGCAGTACAGGCCTGGAAAGCTAAAACCAGCAGGAAATAGACTGTGTGATTAGTATGACAATATATATTCTGGGGTAAGAAACCTTGCCTCAGCCTTAGGACAGGAGTACAATGTTGATAAACTCACTGGGGTAGATTCAAAGGGACCTGAATTAAAACCTGCATAAAGATATGTGATAAATAAAGAATGTGTCCCAGTTGGGAACTGTAAACAGAGGTGTATATACATACCCCACATAATTTTTAATAAAATGTTTAGTAGTCTTGTATCGGCATGTGTAGTAAATCAGTATAATCCCATGAAAGTCACTTTAGTGCTGTACTGTAAAACATTCAGGTACATATTCTGTCACCTTGAGTCACAAAAGCTATGCTTAAGCCATAGACTAAACAAAACCAGGAAACATGCCTAGGCACGGGAAGCCTTTCACACATGTTGTTGCATTGTTAGAATAATCTCTGCCATGCTTTTGCTTTGTGTTGCTAGTGTCAAAAACCAAAAAAAAGGTTGGTCATAGTTTTGGATTTATCCTATTGGCTCACTTGGAACAGACATATGATTACCTCTTTTGAAGACTCAGAGAGCTTGATGGTATGGATGAAGCCAAACCATGCTGAATGGTCTCAGGGCCAGAGTATGCAAGCAGTGTATAATTAGTAATGTATTTGCAGCCCCAGTTTTTTTCCAATGGAACATTTATTGCTAAAAGGGGAGTTTCACCAAAATTGACACATTGCCAGATTCAGCTCCAAACAGACTTTATTCTGCCTGTGAAATATCTTCTCAATAAAATTGACAAAGACTAGGAAGGACAGCAAGAAGGTCTTCTACAGGTAAATCATTAGCTAAAACCAGAAAGACTTACAGTCAGGTGCTGAATGGGGAAAGGAACTGGTGACAAACAACAAGTCTATCCAACCTCATCGCCTCCCCTGGTGAGATGACTGGCTCAGTGGTGAATCATGTTTGTCTTGTCTTTAACAAGCTTTTTGATGCTGTCTACCATAACCTCCCCACAAGCAAGTTTATGAAACATGGGCTAGAAAAATGGAAGAAACTCTTCTAATAATGGATGGAATTTTGGGGCTCAAAAAGCTGTTATCAGTGGTATGGAGTCCATTTGCATGCCAGGCACAAGTGGTGTACCACAGAAGTTAGTACTGCTGCTGGTGTTCTTTAATGTATTATTAATATATTATTAACATGGACAATAAAGCAGAGAACACATTCAACAAGTTTTGCAATGAAAAAGAAGTGGAATTTTTTGATTAATTGGGCAAATCCTATCAAGACACAAACAGTGGAAGTGATGTGCAGAAACAGAAACATAAAAGCAAATTTAGTAGTCACATAGCTGAATTCTGTTTCTTAAAAGAGGAAAGACATGAAAGGTCTCCTCTATCTCAAGAGATCTCTTTGACTTCAGCGTCATCTGCATCATGTTAATCATCTACTTGGTGCAGACATCAGCTCTAGAGGAAAAGAATTCCCCAGAAAGATCAATTTTTAAATGTTGTAGAGATTCTTTTGTATCTAGTAGTAGAAAGGGAAACCTGAGTTTTGGCAAGAAAAAAGGACCTAAGAAATGAGTACTTGAGGAATAACATCAGAAGATAACAACCTAAAGAAATTTTATGCCAATGATGTGTCTCCCTAGAGATGAATAAGTGTCTTGGGGTAACTGCCAAACCAGTACAATAAGGCAGATATCCATGGCCAGTTGGATATCCCTTGGATAGTTGAGGCTTCAGTCAGAACCTCTTACAGTGAAAATATTTTCCTAGAACATCACAGAATATGTGCAGTCCCAGTTGTTGAAACTGTAGAGAAACATATGCAAAATCTATAATTTATCTGCCAGCTACCTGAGAAATCTCTGCCAATTTTTTTTCTTACAGTAAGGACCATTCATTTGGGAAAGTTTTAAATGTAGAAAGAAGTTCTTGACATAGCATCAAATTCTGTATTTCAGTTTTCTATTAAGCCTATGACAACTTTCTTCTAGAGTTAAAATAGGCATAAAACATACTATTCACTGCATCTGCTAACAGTTGCAGTCTCTGAACCACTTGTGTGTGAGGTTCAAGGTGTCCGGTTCAGTACAATTTAAAAGGTACCTCTGAACTTTTCTAGATGAATAATATAACTTCATCTACCTGTTTACTGTTTATATTTTCCAGTTTTATTACTGTGGATGTTTCAGGCAGACATTTGTTTGTGGCGTTTCTGAACATCCTAATGCTAAGCACTGCATGATTTGAGGGCCTGTGTACGTAGCTTTTAGCTCACAGCAGCCTCAAGAAGCAAGCCCTTCAGGGAGAAAAAATACACATTTTGTGCTTCACAAACATGAGTACAGAAAATACTGAGAAATGGCATGTGTGGGAAGTGATTAGTTCATAGGCACTCTTTTTGGGCATGATATATTGAAAAAATTTGAATTTCTGATGACGGGTTCTGCCTCCTGTGCTGGAGAGAAAAGTTGGAAAATATGTTGATGTCCTCAACAGGGCCAATGTTTTGAACAGCAAGACGTTTTCACCTTCCAGGGAAGATGTCATCCTTTAATGATACTCAACTGTGAACATGTTAAACAGAGTGGAAAGATGGAGAGCCATGACTTTCTTGGACTGGGGAATGAGCATTAAAAATCTGCAGAAAGTCTCATAAATTAGTAAGGAGAGGAGATGAAAAGAAGCAGGGAATAAACATTTGCTACAACTAATGATGTGGGAATCTCAAGCAACAAGCTGGCAAACAGGTCACAGCAGAACCTTTAGGCATGGGCAAGCTTTGAGTTGTGTAGTAAAAGAAATATAAAAAAAAAAAGCAGAGGTTTTAAAAAATTTTAAGATACAGTAATTAAACTTCATCTGCAGCCATTTGAACTGCATAAAGCTTTTGCAATTCTTGCAACAGTGGGGCTATGCCTTAAGAGGCCTCCTAGACACAGAGACTGGACAGGAGTAGAAGACTAAAATAGGTATTTATTTGAAAGGCCTTCAAAGGTACTCCCTGGGAGCCACAGGCTATTGCCAAAAATGGACCCCAAGACAGACGACAGGTCATGAGTTATTCACACCTTTATAGGTTTGGTTCATTTGCAAATCAGGGTTAATTCTCCAATTAAAGCTTCAGTTCAATGATGTAATTTCCCCTCCGCTGGCCCCCCTTAGAAGCTCATTGGATTATACTTTTTGGGCCCAGGACAGTCTGGGTGACCTTGGTGAGCAGGCCCAGAGAGGCTTTGTTATGTCTACCTAGCACAAGTGAGCAGAAATTAACAAGCTACAAGAAACCTCAGAGTTACACTCTAAGCAGTACAGAATCAGGAAAATATAAAAGTTAAAACCTAGGCATCAGGGCTGTCTCAGTGCCTTGAACCTAGTGGTCAGAAAGAGGGACCTGTGTATAAGTGACATGCACCTGAGGTAGGAAATACAGAACAGAGTGTTACTGGAGATGAACACTTTGAGGTAAAACTTCTTCAATTGGAGTATGTCTTTCTGTTGGCCAAATCAGTGGAGTTGCTGGTTCATAGATAACATTTTATTTTAGTAAGGCATCAAGGCCACCTGGATTGAGTATAGAGAAGTTAGAGTAAGGAGAAATGAGACAAGGAAGGCCAAAGCCTGTCTGGAATTAAGTCTGGCCAAGGATATCAAGGACAGCAAGAAGAGCTTTTTCAGATATATAATTAACAAAAGGAAAACGAAGGATTATGTGGGCCTGTTACTAAATGAAGTGGGTACCCTGTTAACAGAGGACACAGAGAAGGCAGAGTTAGTGAACACCTTTTTTGTCTCAGTTCACTGACAAGACCAGCCCAGAAGACTAGAATAAAAGAATGGTGGAAGGAAAACTTTCTCTTGGTCAAGGAGGATTGGGTTAGAGATCACCTAGGCGAACAAGACATACACAAGCCCATGGGCCCTGATGGAATACATCCACTAGTGGTGAAAGAGGTGGCTCACTATCATCTTTGAAAGGTTGTGGAGATCAGGAGAGGTGTCTGAGGACTGTGAGAAAGCAAATGTCACCCTGGTCTTCAAAAAGGGCAAGAAGGAGGACCCAGAGAACCTCAACTTCAGCAAGGCTTTCGATACTGTCTCAACACCCCTACAGGCAAACTCAGGAAGCGTAGACTGGATGGTTGGACAGTGAAGTGGGTTGAGAACTGGCTGAATGGAAGATCCAAATGGTTTGTAATCAGTTACACAGGGTCTTGATGGAGGCCTGTCACTTGTGGTGCCACTCAAGGTTCCAAACTTGGCCCAGTATTGTTTATCTTGTTCATCAAAGACTTGGATGAAGGGACAGATGCCTCTTTAGCAAATTTACTGACAACACAAAGCTGTGAGGACTGGCTGATACCCCAGAAGGCTGTGCAGCCCTTCAGAAGGACCTTGACAGGCTGGGGAGATGGGCAGAGAAGAACTGTCTAAAATTCAACAAAGGAAAATGGAGGATCCTTCATCTGGGGAGGAATAACCCCATGCATCAATACAGGCTGGGGGACAACCTGCTGGAAAACAGTTCTGTGGAGAAGGACCTGGGGTGCTGGTGGACAGCAAGCTGTCCGTGAGCCAGCAGTGAGCCCTTGTGGCAAGAAGGCCAATGGGATCCTCAGGTGCTTTGGGAAAAGCATCAACAGCAGGTTGAGGGAGGTGATCCTGCCCCTCTGCTCAGCCCTGGTGAGGTCACATCTGGAGTGCAGCATCCAGTTCTGGGCTCCTCAGCATAAGAGAGACATGGAGCTCCTAGAGCAGGTCCAGTGGAGAGCAACAAAGGTGATACAGGGACTGGAACTTTTCCTCTTATGAGGAAAGGCTGAGGCAGCTGGGCCTGTTCAGCCTTGAGAAGAGATATCTAAAAGGGGACCTCATCAACATCTATAAGTATGTGACAGGAGGATGTCAAGAGAATGGAGCCAGGCTCTGCTTGGTGGTGCCCGGCAATAGGACGAGAGGCAACAGGAAGAAGCTGATGCACAGGAAGTTCCACCTGAGTATGAGGATAAATTTCTTTACTGCGTAGGTGACCAGGCACTGGAACAGATTGCCCAGAGAGGCTGTGAAGCCGCCCTCACCAGAGATGTTCTAGAACCATCTGGACATAATCCTGTCCCCATGGGATGGGATGACCCTGCTTGAGCAGGGAGGTTGGACCAGATGTCCCACGGTGGTCCCTTCCTACCTGACCCATTTGGTGATTCTGTGATGATAACTGGTGAATGATCTCTTCCTGTCCTTTTCTCAACCCACAAGCTTTTCGTTATATTTTCTCTTCCTTGTCCAGCTGAGGCAGGGAAATGACAGAACAGTTTGGCAGGCACCTGCTATGTAGCCAGGGTCAATCCATCATGAAATTTTATAGACAAAGATTGGGTAAAAATTGGGAAAATTTCTCCATGATGTTCAGTGAGTCTGTCTCAGTCTAACAGAAGCCTATAGAAATAGAAAAGATTGTTTCATGGAATAAGAAATAGATTAGGATTTTTATGCTTCCCAGCTGGAAAGTAGAGATGGGCTGAGAAGAGCCTGATGGCCTTTCCACATTTCCTTTGGGGAATGCACATAGTAATTAGTTGTTTGAGTAATTGCATAGCTGTCTGAGAGACATGGAACATGTGGAATCCAGGGGGAATTTAAAAGCAAATGAAGGCTAAAACTAGATTTACAAAGCCCTTGATGATAAAGGTTGAACAGATTTCTCGTTTTTATTTAAGGAATATAAAGGAAGGAGAATGTAGAGGGCCACACTAGGGCTATGCCACCATAGCTGGGGGCAGGCCTGTAGGGACCCTACTGCCACCTTGAGGGTAGCTCAGAAAAGCTACAAGTAAGCGCTTTCAGGAGTAAATCACTTTCCCTGTTAGCAGTAGGGCTTTTTTTTAAAAAGAACTACAGGTTTTGAAGCTTTGGCAAATGAGAAACACGACTTGCTTGAGACACCAGAAGAAAAGATGCATGTTTACATAGCTTTTCTATCAGTGAGAAAGGGAACTGCTCCTGGGGCTGCAAAGATTGTTGAAGAATTTTATCAGAGATACATTTATTCCCTTTCTGTGGTGTTTTCAGTGGATTTCAAATATGTCTTGAGTGAAAGAGCTTTAAGATCTTTACCAAGGCCTTTGCATTGCTTTCTTTCTTTGGTAAAAATTAAGATTTAGAGATACTAGAGATCAGAGACTTATTTGAAATAGATTACAAAATTTTGATTCTGTTTTAGCAAAGAGACTGGGAAATAAAATAACACAGCAATTATTACATCTCAGCTCCTCTAATACCTTTAAAATGTAATGAAATGTACATTCTGCCTGTCAAACCACCACTACAAGATTCTTGACTTCCTCAATATTTACTACAGATCTAACTTGACATTCAACAGTTGTTCCTGCCTAGAAGGATGCAGGCAGATTTTTTGCCAGAAGTTAACTTCAATAACAATATCTGATGCAGTTGCATTCGTTGTCAATATCCTGATGGAATAAGGTCACCTGTGCTGGAAGAAAAACAGGAGAAGGAAAGTGTAGTATTGTGCTGCATTTCTGCAGTTCAAAATTAAGCAGTGTCATGTCCTTGGCTGCTGATCCATAAACCTGTAGGTCTCTAGTGGATGAAGAGTGCAGGTGCACTGTCAATCACAACCTACCGGGCCTATCTCAGTATTGTCTGGCTTTACATGCAAACACTATCTTTTAATGAGATCTTAGCTATTAGAAATCCTTCCAGGTTGTGCTAGGATTCCGGGTCTTCAGGCATTCAACTTTTTTGATTGCTCTAGCCTCTATCAGCATATTGGATTTTTAGTGTTACATGAGAGAGCAGGGGAAAGGCAGGGAAGGCTGTGGCCAGAGTACTTCAGTCAGCCCCATGTCTCATCCACTTCTTCACTATGTGTGAATTGACAACAGTGAGCTTTCTACTGCTTTCAGGCAGTCTGGATATTATGAAATTAAATTTATTGCAACCCAAAATATTACTTGACCTTTGCTGTAATGTGAAGCTGTATTAAAGTAGCACCAAGAAGTCCTCAGTGATGCCCCATCTATAGAGCATACGAGTGCCATACCTGCGGGTAATAGGAGACAACCTCTTTACTCAGACAGCTTGCTATTAAATAGACAAGACAGTTTCCTCATGCCTCAGTTAAGCCATTTTCTCACACTTCTTCTCTTGGTTTGCCCAGGGTCAGTCCAGGCTTCTGTGAGAAGACCTAAATATTTAACCCAAATTTGTTGAGACCTCATTTAGTACCTTAATCACAGTGACATTTTTTTTCTTTCACAGACAGTATATTTGCTTTCCATTTTTAGAGGCTGCTTTAAAGACAGACTAAATTATTAAATGAAGTCACTATTATTTGGAAAACAAAAGGCTCAAGGACATACATACAGTAGCTCTCAACCTGCAGTGGTGTGGGGGATATTTTCTGGCTGATACTCTAAGTGCAGAATTAGCATAATCAGCAATCATTCCTCCAGAGTCTCTGGACGCTGTGATGCTCTTGCTGTGACTAGAATGTGCTTCAGTGTGCTGTGCTCCACTCACTGAGAAAATTAGAGATTCGTAGGGGCCACGGATTAATGGTCTCCTATTGGCCAGCTTCATTTGTGTAGGTAGCAGCAGGTAAGTTGAAGCTGAGGAAAAGTTCCAGTTTATGTATTTGAATTTTAAAGGCAATGTCTGTCCTTCGAGTGTATGTTAGCACAATTCCCTCTGCAGTGTAGCAGAGTACTATTAATGAAATCACTGCTGGCTTTTTATGTTTTACTGCTGTTGACATTTTTGCAGCTGTTAGAGAAATGACTCAAGGCCTATAAGTTCTGGGTCATTTTTCATTTATGAGACATTTTCTCCTCTGCATACTCAGTTCTGACTTTTATTTTTATTAATTTCTTATGTAACTGAGGATCACTGTAATATTTAATAGGAATTTTATAACTTGCACAGAGATAGGGTTATTATCTGAAACCACCTTTACCAACCTGACACCTACTTAGAGCCAAATTCTGACATCCTGCAGTGTGTAGACTGTCTGTTGTTCAGATTGCATGGGGCATTTTGCATGATGCTTCTAAAGATTTAAAATTTTGGTTGCTTGAATTTGTATTATTAATCTAAAGCTTACAGTGTTTACTAGCAGTGGTAGAAATGGGACATACCATAAACTGCAAATTGTGGTATTTTGGATTTAGCCTTTTTGGGTTTTGACCTTCACAGTGTTAACTGATCATTAAACACACAGTTTGTACTTCAAAATCTTCTTGAGATATTGTGGAAACATCTGTTCTTGAATAGTGTTGATGAGATTAAGGTGACACTTAAATATACACAGAAGAATATATTTAATAACCTTTAAATAACCTCAATATCTCTGTGTTTGAAAAATGGAATACCGTGACTTAATCCTAATCAATCAAAAACTCATTTTTGTTGATTCAGCTTCCTCAGTGACTTGGCAAGATTGTTAAAATTGGCAGGGCTAAGAGATTACAGTCCAGTTTAAAATGAACTGTAGTTTGATATTGCCTGACCATTTCTGCCCTATCCATATGGCATGTTCTATGTTTCAATAGTAATTATCATATAATTCTGTACATGTCAGGTTAGAATAGTTAATAGAACTAAATGGCTCATTTCCCTTTTTCCTTCATTTAATCTCCAAGGTTTATTATCCCCAGTAGAGAGATGGAGAGGGATGTCCGTTGCAAGAAATTGTCCATAGTGTTTTCAAATGAGATTGCATGGAGGTGTATGGATTTTTGTGTAATAACTCATCTACATTTTTTCTGCTAAACTTTATTACTCATGATGTCTTTGATCTCACTAACAGCGTCGTTTCAAAGTATAAGACACACTTTAAAATGTTTGCTTTCTGAATCAATGCACATAGGCCTGATCAAATAAAAAATTACTATTTTTGCCATTCATGCATTCTCTAAATCAATGCAGGTTTGTTTCTGGCTATGCCAATGCTACTAAAGTCCCTGCTCAGAGATTGATTTTGTTGGGTCCCAAGGCAGGTGGTGCAGGATGACTCACCTCACAGTGCAATCTCCTCTTCAAAGAGCTGGACATATCAGCGCTACCTATCAGCTGGTCCAGGTTTCCTCTGTGGCCCTATGACCCAACAGGTCTTTAATGACTAAATAATTTTGTTTTGAAATACATAAAGACGGAGATATCAAAGTCTGCTTATAAGGTTTTTATGTAGAGTACGTAGGAGCACATGCTTCGTGTCTCAAAATGCAATAATGGCTCATAGGTGTGTTTGAGACTAGAAAGGTGCCTGGGATAATCCTAGGATGTGTGGGACAAGGCAAATCTTTAATTACCTTATCACAACAAGCTGCAGTTCTGTAGACTAGAGCAAACTATCCCTCAACCACACCTGGTTTTGTCTCAGAGGAAGTGTTGAGTGCAAAGAGAGCAGTGAGTGGTGGGTGAGTGAGTCTAAGCTATCCATCTGAGAGCACACTGAATTATTATACATGCTCGATCCTAGCGTCTTAAAAAAGAATGGGACCATAGTGACTATTCAGATCCTAAGATGTTTCAGAGCTTGGAGAGCAGAAATAACACCTATTAGGATGAGTAAAGTTTGGTGTATAAATTTTTTATTATAAGCTTATTATAACTTCTCCAAACACTAATAGTTTTGGCATAAGTTTTTCCATATTTTAAGTAGTTGTTTTATTTTAATGCTTCAGTAAAAACGTCTCTGCCATTTCAAATGTAAATTACTTTAGGAGAAGAAAAACATTTTTCTTTTAAAAATAGTATTACAATTTTCTTCTTTGAAGTGTTCTAGTGCCTTTGGGCTTAGGAGCAGGAGAACTACTTTGTCAAGGAGCTTTTCTTCTATGCTTATGAAAATACAGTTAGTTTGGAAAAAGTTATTAGACTCTCAAAAGTCACTGGTTCACATACAGTGAAGCATGCCATCAAGAAGCCTGCTGTTGAATTTTCTGTGTGCTCAGGTGCAGAGAAAGTTCACAGGTTTCACAGACCTTGATCCTTGGAGGAAGTACAACAGCTGAAACCACGATTTTGGTACTGGTGCAGCAGGGCTTGGCAGGGAGATAGTGGTTTCAGATCTTTCCAGTGGTTGGCTGATAATTCTGGATTCATCACATTCAGATGGGGATGGTTGAGCAGAGTAGTATCTTCATAGATACTTGGTCTGTCATTTCCTCCCCCTCCCATTCTCTGGCAGTTCTTCCACACAAAGCATAATTTACTTCCATCAGCTATGCTTTGCACCAGAAACTCTTGGTTCAGACTGCCAGTTTAAAAGACCTGAAATAAAATCTATTCATCTACAAAGTCATCCTGAAATATGGAATTATTTGTTTATTTAGAGGTAGATTTTCTTTTTTAAGCATCCTTTATCTTTTATTTTAAAAGATATTTTACCCACAAAACTGGGATTAAATATACCCTTTTATTTCAGCCTTTGTATTTGTTTCATGCTGATAATCTATTAATTGTTCTCATTATATTTTTATATCTCCTTTGTTCACAGTACAGCCTGGATGCTGAATGAAAAGAAAGAAGTAATAAAAGCAAATAAGATTTCTCATTAAGATGAAAGCTAACTAGCCTTTCTGGATTTGTCACCATTGTCTACATAGTTTTATTTAAGAACTTACGTAAGTGCAAATATGCTGAACTGAAGCTGCAAACAGAGCTTGATTCTGTCATTTCCCATTTTCTATATGTTTGCCTTTGTGGTTTTGGTGTGCCATTAATCAATTGCTTTTAAAAGAAAATTAAATATATGAAGCTGCACAGTGCCACACACACATAAATGCATTTAATTGTCAAAATAGCAGAATCTCCCAGAAAGAGTTTTACTACTGCAATTTTCACATTTCAACAACAATTATGTAAGTAGCAGACTCTGAACCCAAATGTTACTTCATTTCCAGTGTTTGGGTGCATTTATAGCTAGTAAATTTATTATCATTGACACTCTTATTTTTCAGTGAAACCTTACTGCCAATGTGAAAAAGTAGACTTCTGAATAGGGATCTCTCAGTGGAAATCCAGTTGTTGATGTGGTCTTCTCATGCATTCTCAGACACACCACACTTTTAAAATATGATGATCTTTCTGTATTTGAAAGTGAAGACAATATTTTACATGATTAACAATACCTACTATAATACCTACTATAAGATGCTAGACAGAATATTCTCATAATGTGACAACTAAGTATACTGTTAGCTTACATGAGCAATGTAACCTCATTGTGGGAAATAAATGATGAGATGAGCTGGTCCATGAATTGGAAATGTGGGTTACAGTTCCTTAGGTATAGACTATATTGTTAATGAAGCAATTTGTTCTGTGTCCACTTGCATTTCATTTGCTGCCATCAACAATTAAGAGATGTTGTACTAAGGTCATTCCAGATTAAGACCTTGTCTTTGTGGAGATCTCATTAAAATAAGGAGAAATTCTAATTTCTAGCCAAGATAATGTTAATTCAATGGGAGAATAAATATTGTGGAAGCAATTTGTGCAAGAGAAATTAATGTTAGAGGCATTGCTCTCTTTTTACTAGAAGAAGTAATTCTTACACAGAAAGACATTGTATTGAAAATACTAGCAGGGGCTGTTACTGTAGAAATTGGCTGGGTACCTTAGCCTGGTTAAGGAAGCGTGTCTTGTTGTCTGAGCTTTGCACAGATGTGCAGACCCTTAAATAAATTGAACAGAAAATAAGATTTCTCCCTTTGCTGGCTGCCAGTATTACAGCTAAACTACAAAGAAAGTAATTTCTCCAACCATCATGCATTTATTTCCCAGTCATCCTCAGAAACTTGTAACATTGAAGAGCGTTGTAATTGACATTTCATTCTAATATATTGGCTGCCTTGCCTGAATTCTGACTGGATGATAAAGCCCAGGGAAATCCAGAGTCTCATCATGTCCTGAACAATTTCAGTCCAGCCCTGTGGTAATCTAAGTGCTTAACCAGCAAAATAAGAAAGACAATGTTTGGGGATTCTACTTTTCAAAATGCACAAGAGCATAGAAACTGAAATAATCAAGTGGTCCCCGCATAAGGCAATTATTTTTCAACTTGCAAAGCAGAATGAAGGTAAGATTTAAAAGAATATACATGTCAATTTAAATAAGTAAGTTCACAGGCATGAATTTATTCTAACTATAACTTCATTGATATTATATTTCAGAAAAATTTCATCATAATATCACATTTTTTAAAGGAGAAAAAAAAAATCAATGATCTTATCCACAGATTTTACATTACATCCCAGTTACTTGAAAGAAAATGTGATGCACATCAACTCATTCTTCAGGTCATACTTTCTGAAGAGATGTGAATAATTTTACACAGACTTAGTTATTGATCTCCCAGGTCCTCCAGAAATGAAGTGTTACGTGATGCAGGTTGTTCTTCTGTTCTTACTATATAATCATGTTTTCATTCATATGGGCTTCTTTTCTTGAGAATGCATTACTTATATAATGAGTCTTACTGCTTCCTAGGTTTCTGAAAAAATGCTCATTTTTTCAGCTTGCTTTTTTCTGTGTATGCCCTTTGCATCAGAAGTTCAAACAGAAGTTAGGTAATTATGCAATTATGCAGATGTAAATATTTCTGATATATTTATTTGTATTTGATTTGTATAAATGCTATGGGGTTTGGATTAATTTTCTTTTTCTTTTCTTTTAATTTTTTTTCTTTTGGAGTTGCAGAATATCAAAATCTATGTCAACCTCGTCAATAATGGCATGACCACTGGTCAGTTGTTTCCCAGTCTACAAAATGCCTTATTTGTATTTGGTTCCTATCTGCAGAATTTTCACATATTTGGGGTTTTATTGTTGAGCAAATAAAGGAATAAACTCCTTGATCCAGAGTAACTCCCCAAATCTTACATTTCAATGCCAGGCTGGAGAGCATCCTGAATGTCTAGCTGTCTGGCAGATTACTGTGGGTCCAGGGCTTCTCATGCACTCTGTGGAGTTTGCTACAGAGCCAAGAATCACAAAACTCCAGCGCCAGGACTTCTTGCTTGTGGGCACAGCTCAACGAAATAGGGTGAACAGAGAGGTGGCTTTCCCTTGTCATTCTTCTATTAGGCCTCTGAGAATCAATGCCTGCTAATAAAATAAAGGTGCTCCATGCTGTTCTCCAGCATGGAGGGCAAACCAGGTATAAACCTGCCTGTAAATATAACATGCAGCTTCTGCTCTGTCAGCAGGTTTGTTAAAGGTCTCTTACCCATCCTAACCCCTGAACTGCACCCAGGAACTGTTTGAAAGCATGCTAATCCATCAAGACCACAGCAAGGACAGGTTGTTCCAGGGAGCTGATAGCACAGAGAGCCAAAATATCCCACCTGGGGAAAGTCTCTTTCAGATCTGTATAATTTGAGAGCACATGCTCAGCCCTCAAGCTTTAGGACTTTGATTCCTATATGAAGCCACACTCAGAAATTTTTGCAGCAAAATGATTCTGATTATTCTGAAATTATATTTCTATTATTTTCCCCCTGTGCATAATTTAAAAACTAAAAGTGTATTTTATCCTAAAAAAGCAAGAACTGCTATAGCCACTTTTAATTACTTGTGAGAACATCGCTCTGTTTCTCAGTCCTGTAATTTATGTGTCACCTTGAGCTCTCATTTCCTTAAGGGACATATTATATCTACATTTTGTTAAAAGCTTGACGCGTGACAAACAGTTTCAGGGGAATACACTGTTGCTCTGCTACATTTGAACTGCTCAGAAGTAAATGTCCATGTGCATGCCTTTCCTTGTGGAACCCTGCTGGGAATCAGAACAGTTCAACAAGGCAAAATGCCAGATCCTGCACTTGGGTCGCAACAATTCCATGCAGTGCTTCAGGCTGAGGGAAGAGCGGCTGGAAAACTTCCTGGTGGAGAAAGAGCTGGGGGTCCCGGTCAACAGCAACTGAACATGAGCCAGTGTGCCCAGGTGGCCAAGAAGGCCAGCGGCATCCTGGCCTGTATCAAAACTAGTGTGGCCAGGGCAGTGATCTTTCTTTAGGAAAGAGTTGCCAACATTGGAAGAAATTGCCCAGGGAAGTGGCTGAAGTAACATCCCTGGAGGTATTTGAAAGACATTTAGATGAGGCATGAGACATGGTTTAGCAGTTAATTTGGATGGTTGGACCTGATGATCTTAAAGATTTTCCCAAGGTAAACGACTCTCTGATTCTATGGCTCTCATTCTCTATCTGTTGCAGTGTGATCTTTCATTTCTGTACTCTGGGCTACTGAATTAAAAAGTTGAGAATATAAAGGTTTTGCAAAAATTATCTTGTCTGTCAAATATAAATCAGTTTCAGACCAACTGTGTTCCCTCCCAAGGCAAAAAAGCTGACAAGATTCACCATAAAAATCAGATTACTTTCTTTTAAAATTTTCTTATTCTAGGTATCACTACTTATGCTCAGATTTATTTTGTTCTCATTCACAAAGTTTGATTCCAGAAGTTCTTTTCCATACAATGCAATAATAAGGATGAATAATGAATAATACTAATAATAATATTGCACCAGATTGAAAGATATGTAAACCTTTATATATAGTCCTGAAATTGAAGCAGGATCAAAGAAAATAATTTACTGCTACAGTAGTCAACTTTCACACAAAAATTCATTAACTCTTTTCTCTTTTGAATTATAATTTTGTCACTTTCATACAACACTGAAGTAATAGATTTTCATTATATCCAGAGTGCAAAAAAGTTGGCTGTGGAAAAAGCAACAGGGCTCAGATTAATAGGAGCTGACAAGCTGACCAAAGAGGAAGTGGCAGCATGGCTGGCACCGTGGCTCAGTGGTTGTGACAGGCAATTAGTGAACAGAGCAGAACAGATGTAACAGGAGGCAGCAACAATTTACTGAAGTATTAGCTTGCTCACTCTGTAGTGCAGAGAAATGATACTGTTTGCTGACACAAATAAATACTAAATGGTCTTGGGAGGGGAAGAGAGACTGTGCACAGTCATCTTTCAGGATTGAAAAAAACCACTACAAAACAACAACCCAACAACACACACTCTGGTAGACTTAAGGGAAAACAAAACAAAAGTGTCTTTTGGGATTTTGAAGATGAAATTAAGATTCTTGCCTCATTACTGGGCTGTAACAAGCTTTGAAAAAAGAGCATACTATAGAGAACTTGAAATAGCATGTTCATATTTCCCAGCACTCAGAGAGGATGCACAATGTTCTTTTTATTTCTCCCCTGTTGTTCTGGAACAGTCTTACATTACTGCAACTCCTTGAGGTTGCTGCCGGTTGCTGTGCTGATATGGAGAGAGGAGATTGCTATGTCCTTACCTGGATGGACAGAGGAGACAAAAACAATCATGTGGGAGGTTTTTGTGGTTACAGGTGTTGCATTGTAATTTTAAAAACCCAACCACAAAATCTGTACCTTGCTTTTTAAGATTGTTTCTTAAAAGCACAGATCTCACTGTGCGGTAAATTAAATTATTTTACCTCAGGAAACTTAGGAGTTGTGTTTCTGGAAGGATCTGGATGGATGTCTTCAGTCTCAGAGGCCAAAGTTGTCAATATACACAGGAATATTGAAACTGGATCAGTTACTGTTTTCTACTATTCTAAGAATGGTTACAATTTTTCAAAAAGTAACAATGAAATTAAAATTGTTGCTAACAGTAGTAAGTGTAATATCTTCATTCTGTAAATTGAGATAAACTCTGTAGGTTGTGGGAGCATACATTTCATGTAGAACCAAAAAAGAAAATGGTCAGTCTTTTGTGTACAGTACACAGAATCACTATTTACATCTTGTATTGACAATATCAACAACACAGTAATTTTCTCCATTCCCATAAAAACAGAGCATTTACCTGCATAGTATTAGAAATTAGACCAACTGAACCTAGAAATTTTACCTTCTGTGCTGAATAAGGACAGGACCTTAAGTGAGTTCCCTACCAGCAGGTGGACCTTGAAGATAATTTTTATGGTACTAGATCAAAAGTAGTCATATTTTTGCTGTCATTGTTCTTCCCTCACTGATGGAGGATATTTTAAAATAATGAAGACATGATTTGGTGCCACTCACCATAGTCATGGCACTTTTGTACTGCAAGGACTCTTGTAGGGGGAAAGTTGCCACCAGAGCCAAGACATCTCTGTCTGCTTGTGTCTCCAGTTGGCTGTAGTGGAGATAAGAACGATTTCTGGAAACTACTCACTGTTTCTGGATTAGTGTTCATGGAGGACAGCCTTTTTTATCCTCTTTTTAGCTCTTAAGTACTACAGCTTGGGTGTAAATAACGCAAAATATGCTTAGCATGCATCCTGTTTATTGCACTTGTTTCTCTTAAGTATGCTTTCTCTTATGAGGCAAAAAGGTTAGGTCAAAACCAGACAATACTGTTTAACTAAGTGGAAGCAACCACATGTGAATACTTGAGAAATATATGATTTCAATTATGTTTTATTAAAGAAGATAAAATTCATTCATATAAACTAACCAGAAAATTTTCAACTAAACTGGAACACGATTAAGCCCCAAAGGATTCCCTAAAAATTGCAAGAATCGTATTAATTCATGTCAAGGTTTTCTGTTTTGTTTTGTTTTGTTTTCTTTACAAAAATATGTGTTCATATATGTAAGACACAAAAAGAAAGATGGGATTCGAGAGAATGAAATCTTCTCTACTTAGTGAATAGCTAATTCATTTCATATTTGCAAGCCGAGAAAAGAATATGGAACCGTGGAATATCCTAGCAAATGGCTTAATGAGAAACTGACAATGACACCACCAAAACAATTTAAGGAAATGGGGAAAAAGTAGAATACTGAGACAGCTTTTTAAAAGGAGACAAGATGACTAGCTAGTTATAAGCCCTATATTTAGGTTGCACAAAACTCTACATTGTAAGGGGTTTGCATACCTAATATTTTGAGAAGCTGAGGTTTCTTCAATGTATAAAACAGGCGTTTTGATATTTATCAAAGAGAACTTCAGCTGTGTAAGTGGCCTTTCTTAGTCCCTCAAAATTTAGTTAAGCATTTCCCTCAGAACTAATCTAAAGGATGGTAATTTATGGTGCAGAAGATAACTGGATAAGAAAGCAGAATTATGGCTGGAAAAAGAACTGTAAGGGAAGGCTTGAGCTTTTCAGATATTGTAAATTCATAGCTGTAGGTAGAAGCTACTCCAATCTGCTTCTCCACAAAACTGGTTTTGTATAGTTGGTTTAATTCTTGTACTGTTACTGAATGGTGTTTACTTGTTGGGTCAGGTAGCATAGGTAGAAATATTCTTTCTTCAATTCAAAGTTCAAGTTGTTATTGAAAGTTGAAGAGGCGTAGAAGGAGAATAGATGAGGATATTGTTTTTCTCTTTCATGTAAGGCAATTCTTTGCCAGGAGTGATCATAGCCCTATTTTCCCTGCCTAATTGCAGTTCTCATGTTCACTGTTTTCAAATCTGTTTCTCCAATTAGTTTTGTTCTCTCCCATAAGCTTTTTCTCATTTCATTGCTAGGGCCACATTTCTCTGTCTTCTGAATTTTCTGCCTAGCTACATGCCCAGTGCTTTGAGGCCTATCGCAATCGGTGTTTCCTTCTTTCTGTTTCCAGCTATTGTCTTAAAGAGCCCTGTTTGCCTCCTAATAAAAAGGCTTGGTCTTGTGACAACTTTCTGCCTGTGGCTGACTACAGAAGTCACAAATGACTTATGGCATAACAGCATTTGATGACTTGAATTGCGCTGTAAAAGCAAGAGCAGCAGCAAGGAACAGCAGCCTGGCACTTGAAATAGTGAGAGTGGCAAATAAGAGTCACAGGGAGGATTCACCAAAGTGAATAACGAAACAAGGGAACTGGGTAGGGAAATCAATATGTTGTGGATAATCATCACCTAAAATGAAGACAGGAAAGTATGCTTGACTTTTGTATCTGTAGGACCGAATAGTAAGTGACAGGATCAATTCTGGAATATTGTGCTGCTGTACAAAGCAGCTGACTAACTTACCTTGACAAAATTCTTATTCCAGAAACCTCAGGAGAGTTTGGTTTAGAAGACTGGACCTTTACTCCTCCTATTTTCTCTTCATCCTCTCTTTTTTATCTTAAAGCACTAGATAATTTTCCTCCTCACTCTTCTATTTAGTCAATGCAGGGATTAGCGAATTATCCAGTTTCCCTTGGATATGCGCCCTTCATGGACTGGTACTCAGCTGTGGTACCTGCATTGCTACAAACAAGTCTCATGGCAATTGGCAAATAGACTAAACTGTTTTTCTTGCTCTACTTCCTTCCCAGCTACATGCTCAAGAACAGTTGTGGTTTTTGGAGTTTCTAATTCAATTCTCGTCCCCTGAGTCACAGTTCATTTTTCTGGAGACCAAAAATATGTATGAAAATGGCATCTGTATTTTTGGAAATAACCTGATTTTACTTAATGTATCAGAAGTATTACAAAAATCAGTGCTTGTGGCCTGTGGTATTTCTCCAAGGTTAGACCAGAAGTCCTTTTTTTGCTGTGCCAGAAACAAGTATTTTCAGAGGTCATAGGCATCCTAGACTCATCTAGAATTGCTGAGCTGGAAGACTTTTTTGCTATGTGAAAGACATTGAATTTATCATCTAGGATGTAGCTTGATAACAGAGGAAGAATATGATTTGTATTTATGAAAGTATTCTCAGAGTTGCCACCTGGTAGATTTTTCTTTTCCCCAAATGATTTTATAGTTTGTGATCATGGCAAGATCACTTGACACTAATTAAAAAAACCCCATTGAATAAATTAAAATACTGTGTGACAAAAGAACGAAACGCATATGCTAAGATTTTCTAAAAAATATTTATATATACGTTTCAAGTCAAACCAGTCGTAGACTTGCACTATGAAATGTGTCTATGGCATTTATAATGCAACCAAGATGTACTCAAGAATAGCAGTGCAGTAGCCCAGAAAAGAGGGGCAGGTTTTCGTGGCTTAAGAAAAAAGTGGTTTGAAAAAGCAAATCCTGCATTAAAATCTAAGATTTAAAAGTCTGTCTTCATGAGATTCAAGTTTAGTTTCATTTGCTTACTTTGTATATGCGTTATAATAATAGCCTTGTGATAGCTATCAGCTAACATCAACTAGTAGCTGATAGCCTGGAGTTCCCTTATGATAATAGGATAATATACAGTTTTATTCTAAAGGATTGTAATTCTATATTTTGAATGGAGAGGGCTCTTAGTAATTTAATTTTGCATTGCTTTATTTGTGGCTGTAGATGTTATTTACAATAAAATGTTAATTTTGTCAAACGCTCTTCTATAACACTAAATCTTACAGTTTCTGAAGGTCAAAATGTATGTAAGGAATTTGCAAATATTATAGATGGGGCATTGAAAAAGCAAAATCAAAACACCAATTTAACTTTGTTCATTTAAATAAAATGCTGCAGGGTTATTCCTTTAAATTGTTCAACATTTTTGATACCCTGACTCCTTTTTTTGATCAATTAGCATAGATGTTTCCCAGATCCCCAGCAGTGTGTGTTGCCAAAAGAATGAATGGTTATGGTCTAGTTTTGGCCCAGTCTGCTAAAGGAAGACCAGCAGTGAGAATTACAGGTAAAGCTGGGGTGAAGAATTTGGGGTATATCCTCCTCCAGCTTCCTGTGAACAAATTCTTCCCTGCAAAGTTTGAACCTTCATGCAAGGAAAATTACCAGAGCACAGCCCAGGCTTCTCAGTTTTTCAGCTGTTAGACTCAAAATCTTATTAACTAGAGTAAAGGACCTCTCGATACCTATATACATTCAATCACAGAATAATTTATGTTGGAAAAGACCTTTAAGACTACGAAGTCCAACTGTTAACCCAGCACTGCCAAATCCACCACTAAACCCTGTCCCTAATGTCATACCTTGGCGGGAATTGTCAGCAACCTGAGCACTTCTCTGGGAAGAGTTTCATTGAACTAATCTGTTTGGTTTGCACTGAGGCATGAATTACCATCTAAGCTGGTCTTGGGCAGCATGTCCGCTCTGTGCAGTCCTGCAACTGAATCAGGAATGACAGCTGGGGTGTTTGTCTGCCACATGTTAACTGTGCTCCCAAAAATGTCCTATAGATTACAGAATTGCTGCCTGTTATGAACAGGACCTTCTAACTCGTACAGAAGGATATTGGTTTTATTCATTCACCCTTTTCCCCAGGTGCTGTTTTGCATGTACTGAACTCTCCCATGCAATGCCTCCTGATGTAATCCGTCAAAGTTTGCTTAGGTGGGAGGCACAGCCCCTTTACTTTCACAGTGAAGCTGTAGTCCATTCAGTTTGCTGGGAATTGTGAGTGGAAATTAGACATGCCCACAGAAAAATATTATATGCTCCTGAAGTCTAAAAGTTCTTCCTTAGAGCATGTCCTTGAAAAATTGCAGCTCTGCTTTGGGGGAGGGGGCAGAGTACACCAGGGAAAGTTGCTTCTTAGAGACCTTCACCTGCTTAAGGGCACGCTGGAGAGGTGGTGTTGGAAAGCTGCTTCATTCCTGTAGTTTCACCTGCAGTATGCAGTTTAAATTAAGTTATATATAACTAGATCAGATATTAAATGGTCTCTAGCACAAGCCCCAGCCATTTTAAAAGTGTAGGTAAACTTCTGCCAATAAATATTGCATTTTATTGCAATAGTTTTATTTCTCATAAATTTAAAAGAAAGAATAAATCATAGTGGTCATCTAAAAATACCTCCCCTCATAGAATGAGCCATCAAAGTTTATCTAGCAATTATAATGACATATAATTTAAAGAAAATATCTTAGATTTAATTTAAATGTTTCAGATGCTGAAAAAGAGGAAGGGGTAGTGGCAATGGCTTAATAATAAAAAAATTAATTATAAATTTTAAAGGTTCAGGTTAAAATAATTTTGCCCAGAAAACGTGGATGAGTAGAGTCAGATTTGAGAAATACTTCACACTTCAGGCAGCACTTCATGTTGGGGAGTCCATATGTTTTAGTTTGAGCTATATAAACCTATTAAATGACTTCAGCCCAGTAGGTAATTGCTATTCCTGAAGTCTTCACAAGATATAAATTCCCTAAGTTTGGACTCATCTTCATCTTTGCTCAGCTCCATCTACTTACCACTTTAAGAAACCACTGTTTAATAGCTGTCAATTGTTTTGAAATTCTGCTTATATGACAAAGCTTATATTTAATTGACAGCAATCAGTAGAGGCCTCTAAAAACTCTTTCCTATGAGCTCTTCTGCATTCTGATGGAAGGCTATTTTGTTTTATCTGATCTACAGATTCTGTGTGTGTGTGTGTGTTTCAGGCACTTTCTGAGGTAAGCTTGTCTGACAGGCTGCAGAGACAGACTCTCATGAGCATCTCCCAAATGGAAAAAGAGTTACAAATTAAAGTGTAATTTATTTGTTCTTAATTTAGCTGTCAGAAAGAAATTATTTTAATTTGACAGTCATGTTAAATAGACATACAGTTCTTGGACTGGTAAGAGTATTAGACCCTATTGAGTCTGAAGTTTTGAGAAACAGAATTGTTACATTCTACTGCTGTATGTTACTTTTCAAGGGATGCTGTATCCAGCTAACTATTCCTTTCACTTTGCTTTGTCAAAAAGAAAAAATGGTCCACCAAACAAAAAACCACAGTCATAGAAATACTAACAAACATGATGCAAATCTTTACATTTATTGCCTTTTACATTGAAAAAGAGCATCCCAGAACAGGAACGAACATGGAGACACATGCATACAGTTTTTTTGTGTATCAGGTCTATTTCAGTTTTGCCTGAAACCAAATTATAATTTCGATAAAAATTAGGTTTGTCTAGATGAAGGGCAGAGATGGAGAAAGGGACAATCCTGCAAAATTCTGGGCCTGTCTATCCTAAATATCTGTATATATATTCTTCTGAATTAATTCTCTTTTTCCCTTGATTATAGAGGAAGTCTAGGCAACCAGCTTTAAGCCAAATGCCTAAGTTATAAATTACTGAACTTAGATAAGAACTCCACACCCAACATTTTTTATTTTCTTCTTTACACCTGAGAAAGTCAGACTGGCAGTACTGGTGTCCCAACAATGGCCAGTGCGTTTGGAAGCATTTGGAAGCGACCATCTCGTCCAACCCCATTGCAATGAGCACAGACATCTTCAGGTATACCAGGTTTCTCAGAACCACATCCAAGCTGACCTTGAATATTTGCAGGGATGAGGCATCCATCACCTCTCTGGGCAACCTGTTCCAGGGTTTTACCATCCTCATTGTAACAGACATCTTTATCTCACCTGAATCTACTCTTATTCAGTTTAAAGCCATTCCCCCTTTCCTATCACTACATGCTCATGTAAAAAGTCCCTCTCCAACTTTCTTGTAGCCACCTTCAAGTACAGAAAGTCTGCTCTAAGGTGTCCTCAGAGCCTTCTCTCCTCAAGTCTGAACAACCCCAACTCTCTCAGCCTGTCTTCAGAGGAGGGGTGTTTCAGCCCTCTGACATCTTTGTTGACCTTCTCTGGATTCACTCCAAAAAAGGGTGTATGATCAGGGAAATAACCTTGACATTCCCTATACATTCACACTCTTCAGTGATCTGGCACTGAGTATAATTTCTGGCTTGGGGTCTGTGGTGTCCTTCCACATTCTGATTTCAGATATAAAAATGTTAGTGATGTAATGTGGTTGTTGTTCACCAGATAAAGATCAAGCATTCAGGATGACAGTTTTCTCTATGGCTGTTGAAGATGCAAGGGCAGCTCAGGTAAACGAAAACACTGCTTAAGACAGTGTTTACAGCAAAAATAAGGGATTTTTTAGCTCAGGGAAGCTAAATCAAGATTGTGATCTCGATGTAAAATCTGAACAGAGACAAGCTAGTGTTAACCTCAGACCACAATCTGAGATAAACCTCAAGAAGGACACACAAAGCTGACCTTCACTGGTCACATCAAGGCATGGATACAGATGGCTATCTCATTGTTTGAGATAGTCTCGTTTGTTTTAGTCAAAACAATATAATTCTGTCCTTGATTTACCCTTACATCGGTGGTACAATATGGCTACTTTTCCAGTTCAGAGGCAGCATATTTTCTGTGCAAAACAGGATTAGGCTATAGTTTTCTGCTGTGATCTTTATAGGAAAACAATGTCATCTTGGAAGGTCTGCTATTATGGAGCTGATGTGCTAAGTTTGTATTAAAAATTACTGTACCTTTCCAGTTAGTCGCATCTTTTCCACAAGCTTTATTTCATGCTAATTTGTACACAGGTTAACCAGCACATTTTAAAGCTTGCTGTTTCCTGATAGAAAGCAATGCTCTGGTTGCCAGGTACAAAGGTGCTTTGAAAGTTATATTGCCTCATTTCAGTGATTGAATAACAGGGTTGGACTTACCTGAGGGAATGTGTTTTGCCTCTTTTTCTAGAGGTTACATTCCCCAATTATAAGAGCTCTGTCCTTCACTTAGAGAGACAGCGGTGGAATGAGATACTCTGCAGGATATTTATAACTGTCTATTCTCAGCCTGCTTCATTGTGGCTAGTTAGAAGAGTAACATATGGCACTGTAGAGAAACAAATTATTATTCTTTGATAGCTTACTTAGAAACAGTTATTCTAGATGACTTGTATGACAGACTCTTAAAAACTGTACAAAATTATTGACATAAAAATGCAATAAAGGCATATATTTTTTCACAGTTTTCAGCAAACTTAATATCCTTCAATGTGTTTTTAAACTTCCAGACACATATCTATCTTTGCAAAAATCTCAAAGGTAGTCACTTTGATCTATATTCTGAGTAGTTGCTATTTATGACTAATTTACTGTGGGCTGAAGTCCAAGAGAAGGCTGACTGTTTCAGACTACCATCTACCTAGTGCAATGATTTTGGAGCTCCAATATAGTAATTTAAGAGAAGTGGTCGTAGAAAATAAGTTAAAGAGCATGAGTGAAAATATTGTCCCTTTGTGGCATAGCTTTATTAGAAAAAGAAAGCCAGTCTTAGCTGAAAACCAACTCTCTTTCTTTCCATTTTTGTTAACAAATCTTAAAACATTTCAGATTTATTTTTTAATTGGAATATTATCCCCACTCTTATAAGATGCTGTATTTATTGTAAGAATTTGCATTTGAACACAGGCCATAGTACCTGTTTTACCATGCTACTTCAGAGTAGCATGGTTCATAAGGAGAAAGGGAGAAGTTCACTGCCAATTCTATAGGTTTGCAGACAAGAAAAGAAAAAGGAAAACTTCTTAAGTGCCATGGAAGAGACTGTAATAGCTCCTTGGGTTGTAGGTTTACGTTGTGATAGCACAGGGTCTGTAGTGTTGCTCTGGGACTTGCTGTTGAACTGGGGGCTGAAATTCATGCCATGCTTTTTCAAGCATAATTACCTGGTCTTTAAGTAACTGCAGTGAATTTTGCCCCTGAGAAGGATCATTATCCTGAATGACTCCATTTGACTTTTGATCCGTGCTCAAACTAAGAAACAGCAAACACAAAAAAGAAGTTAATTTCCTTGTCAGCATAAATTATGTTTCTTATATTTGTGCCTAGCTTATTAGAAATACGGTGAGACAGACTAGCATACAATGTTTTCTTTTTCACAAACATGAGAGGCAAGCACCTACACACCACACTTCAGGAGGAAAGAATTACCCACCTAGTTAGTCAAAGGCAGAGATAATTCAGATTTTAAAAAGTACCTGTTGGCCTCCTGAGTAGGGGGAATCAGGTTGCTTTTTATGTATCTATCACCACAACCAATGTATCTTCAGAGCTGTACTCAAAATATTGGTCTGAGATAAAGAAACAGCATATTTTATTGTACCACCAGGATGGGGTTAATTTTTGCAGTAGCCAGAAGGGAACATAGCTAGGACCTGGAGGTTATTCTATACCACCTCATGTCATTGCTGGAGGTGGGGGGGGGGGATAGGAAGTTTTTTCCAGGGAGAAGAAGTCTCTTCTGGGCTGGCCCACCATAGCAGAGGGACTGACCCGGGTATTGTTTCCGTGTGAACTGTTCAGCTCTTTCCTGTGCCTTCTGTCATTAATATAGTTGCCTTTACTGTTAGTTTTCTTATCTCACTCCTGTTTCCAGTAAATTGTTCTTATCTCAACCTGCTATCTTTACTTTTTGTGCCTCCAATTCTCCTCTCCAGACCACTGCAGGGGAGAAGGAGGGAGAGAGTGAGTGAGAGGAACATAGTTTCAGTGGGAGTTCTAAATTGGAAAATACCGTTCCTAAACCATGACATTTTATAAAAAGTAACCTAATAATATAACTGAAATATTTTGCTACAGAAAGAAAAAAAGTAATAATGGAGTTAAATCTGTTGTGCACACACTTTAATTCTTCAGCTTTTCCTGGTGTAATGCTCATATTTCTTGTGCTCCTATAGGTCTTAGGGTAGGTGGTTTCACTCTGGTGGTGGCAGTGGGAGGTGTTAGAGCAATTTGTGAGTATCTGTAGTTCTTTGATGGGTGGAATATGATGTTCATGTTGACAATTTTCTTTGTCGTCAGCTTCAGTTCCATGTAGGGCTGGATTTTTTTGTTGTTGTTTTAAAATTTCACTCACATACTTTTATACATTTTTCTTTTTCATTGTTTTGGAGACTTACATTTGAAAACTACATCTGAGTATGTTCTTTATGATGTCTCTCATGCACAATAGATACAATTTCTTTGCTTTCTTTATTACCTCTAAAACCAATTTCATTTACTACCAGGTCTGCATTTCTTTAGCTGATTATTGGTGAGTGGTTTATACATGTGAAGTTTCCCATGGCAAGCATGTGCCTTGTCTTTGATCAGCTCATGCCTGTCCCTCCCTATACCACATTTCCTGCTTCCCTTTCCCAAGTCTTCTGTTGTTGTGCCAGGCCTGCCTTTCTCTAAATTAAATTGTGAGAGAGTTGTAAGTACCTCATTCTACATGAAATAATTCCTCAGTATTGCTATATGTATAAAATTATGAGTTTTAAACCACAAAGAGTTAGACAAAAGTAAAACAAATTAGCTCTGGACACCTGGTCAGTTAAAGAAATTGCTGTCAGCTAAATCAAGTCAGACAGAGCAGTAGGCAGCTGAAGAAAGTTTCAGACATATAATACCTGGCAAGCATCAGTCCTAGGGCCCTGCAAACTCAGTAGAAAGCTTACAGTCTGTAACAGCCAGTGGCAGTCCCATGATAGAAGGTTCATCAGTTTTGCCAGTCTCAGTAAAAGAGCTGAAACCCTGTACTGGTGTTTATGCCTTTCCAAGACCTAGGCATGGACCCCACCATCTCGCTGCCTTTGGTTCCCCTGCTGCCTTCCTGTAGGAGCACCATGGAGCAGACGGCAGGCTGTGCATCAGCTGTTCCTTAGTAATTCCCTGGATAGCCTCCTATGGCCTAGTTTCCCTGGGAACAGGTACCTAAAGTGGTGGTCCCACAACTCTGTTAACACCTCATTTACAGTGGTGTGAAGGTGGGTGTTATGCAGTATGAATAAATAAAGTATATTTCAATGAATCCAGGTCGCAAGTCACTGAAGACAGTTAATAGCCACCCACGGGACAGGGAGGCAAAACCTACATATGAGATAAAAATATTTGAAGATCATTCATCCTTTTAAACTCTAAACTATTTTACATAATTGCATGCAAACAGTATACTTAATGACTATTAAGTTTTTGTATTTCAGCATTAAAATTCCAGGAAAGGTCACGGAGAAGATGTTCCAAAATTTTGCAGATGTGCAAATCAAAATTTTTCATGCCACCTCTTGATACATTCTATATTCAGCACAGAGAAAGCAACATCTGTTAAATCGACTTAGAGATATTTTTGTAGAAATGAAACAAGGTGGTCTTCTTTCCTCTACAGAGTGCAGGTAATGAAACATCTTTGCAATACTTACTGAATCTTATTCTGAAAAATAGCAGAACTCTTGTCTTGAAATCCTCTTTCTCATACTATTGATAATAATAATGGTACGAATTCTAATAATAATGATACTTTCAGCACCAGGTTATATTTTGGCAAAGATGTATGAAATGGAATGGAAAATTGGGTTTCAAAGTTGATGTCACCAGGCAGCATTAACTTTAAAAATAGCTGCATTCTCTCTTTCTAGAAAGTGTTGATATGTTTTTCATTCTAACAAAATTAAAATCTTTTCTATGTCCTTTTCACAAGGAAGGAATAACAGCATAAAAAATAAAATAATTAAAAAGACAGAGCACAATTAAAATAAAATGTAATTTGTAATCTAGTTGTTCCAGAGGAAACTCCATCTGCCATAGGATATTTTAGAACTTGCTCCACTGGAGCACATTATTCTTCCCCCCTTAGGCTGTCCAGTTGCACTTTAGAAAACTCGGCAGTTGGTATGATGAGTTATTTTAGACTTTGGCTATGAAAAATCATTTCTGATTAAATGGACTTGAGAAAAGAATTGCAGCTGATTATGTTCTGAAGGTATGTCAAAAGGGACATACTTTCAACTCTTGTGTGTCCATGTACTTTCTGGATTGTTAAAGTATACCTTATCACTACCTCTTAAATAGTTTTATCTTTGTCCTGTTTTGCTTAATGTATAAGTATTTTGAGGCATTATGATAATTATGATTATTCTATGTCTTCATTCTTGGAATCATGTCTAACTTGCATTCATAAATATAATTCTTTTTAATGTGATTGGTAATATATGCTGGCAAGCAGGTTTGTTTTCTTTTTTAAATTAATCAAAAAAAAAAAAAAAAAAAAGGAGAGCTGTACCTTAACAGTTCTCCATTTTGTATAGCATGAAGCTGTAGCTGCTCCACAAAATATCACTCAATCAATGAGAAGAGAGGAAATAGAACCAAAAGGTTAATCTGTTAGCAAGGATAGAATTTCCTTTGAACAGCAGCAATCCTGACTATCATATTATTGATATATGTATTAATACATTGTATTGCATTGCTATACAAATATAAGTGTTCAATTGGTCAAGTTTCTATCAAAAATGCTACATCTGGTGACAGCCTTAATACAGGTGCAATCTTGGTTATTTTCGTTCCATTATATATGAAAGCTGCATATCTAAATCTCCCTGAAATTTAAAACCAAGCTAGATATGTAACAAAGAAAGTATCTAAGCAATTGGCCTCAACAGTCCTAATAATTGCTGTCATACTTTACAACAATATTAAAAGTAATTTGTCTATTTTTCCTCCATCATTACACTATTTCATGTCACAGCAATATGCTGTACCAGGTTTGTTATATTTTTACAATTCCTTGATGTTGAGTATCAGATTAAAAACTATAACTTTTAAAATATTATTTCTTATGTCTTGTTGGGTGCCCTCACATATTATTGTCATTCATATAGGAAGCTCCAGGCAATTACCAAAGGATATGAGAGACCCTGTGTACCACAAAGGCTGAATTTCAGGTATTGTAGTCTGGTGTAACTTGTTTAATTTGTCTTTATATAATACTTCAGAGTCTTATTTTTATTTGCTATTTTCCTACTTATTTCTAAGGTTTGGAAATTATTTCTGAAGTTTGCAAATCTCAGCATCTACTCTTTCCAGGAAAACCATATAAAAGTCAAAACACATAAAATGTGTGGGAAATTTAATACGCCATGCTTCAAGATCCAGAGAAATAGAAAGGAACCAGAAAAAAAAGAGAGTTGTGTTTTTGAAAGTACATAGCTTTGAATTTAACTTTTGTTCTTCATACACATCCTGCCTATGAATTCAAAATTCTTAGAAATACTTAAGGTAATCACCAGATACAGCATTTCAAAGGCACCCATAATATCTGTGAAATTCTTAGAGTAAAATTGTTACTAAGGGATACATGTCTTACCTGAGAAATTTATCAATTTGCGTGGTTGACAGCTATATATATCCTTTTTGCATTGGTGAATCTGCTTTTTGTGTTCATCTTTGCTCAAAAATAGGAAAAAGATGGAGTTATGAGTGTCCATTTCTCAGGTGAATGGTAGGTGATGTAATAGTTCAGTTTCTTTCTGAGTGTTGCCAAACATAACTGGTAGTATGTCCTCCACAAATTGTGTGGATAGGGAAGGGAAAATGATCCTTTTGGCAGATGTGCATTTGTTTTGCTATGGACTATCATTGCTGGGATCGCATAAAATATTTTCTGTGTTTAGCCCCTTGGCAGTGTCTATGGTATGCTATTTCTCCATCTGGCTGAACTAGGTGTTTCTCCCTTTGTGTCACCACATTTTGTGGGTCTGGTTTCCTTCAAACCTCCTTCTGCATGCTCATGTAGCTTTTTCACTACACATAGTGCATGCCAGTGGCAATACGAGCATTTCAACAGCTGTGCCCCCAAATAAACTCATGTCTGTGTTCATTATTACTGCTGTTGACAGACCAATCTCTGTCTGTAGGCAAGCATTGGCCAGCTGTAAGTATATTTCAAAAAAATACAGGCATGCTTCATGATACTGGAGCAGCAGGTATTACACTAAATTCTCATCTGTCAATATTGAAACATATTTTTTAACTTATCTATTTATTTTTATGGGTCACAGAGATACAACCATATCTGCTTCTTTGTATGCATCATACTCTTGTTGCTGCTGTCCACCAAAGAAGAAAAGATGCATTAGCAGTGGTACCAACAGGTAGAAATTGGAAAATAATGAGATTTAAGATAATCAGTCTCTCCCTGGTGGAAAGGATAGCCGGCTTTTGCTACCAAAAATAAGTCAGTCTCTGGAAGTCTTATTGCTATTACTGAGATAAAGTGGCCCTTTAGAAGTCTTTTGACTGTTTAGCAAATTAAAAAAAAAAAAAAAAAAAGTCTTTCTCACCTACAGAGTCCTCACATTCTGTATTCACTAAAATAAAATGCTCATCCAGTACAATCCTTTTATAATAATCTCTATTTCAAGTGAAGAGAGTAAAGCAAGTGTTAACTTCATTATTACATCTCCTGCTGTAGTGCCTGTTCGTGACAAAACCCAAGCTATTGACCAAACCAGATCTTTCTGACATTCTGGTTCTAGTCCTAAAGAGATGAACTTGACAGGGACTCTCTTACAGCCATATTCTCTGTATCCAAACCAGACAGTGATTCTGTATAAATTAGCTGCCTCTCTCTGCCCTTTCCAACAGAAGAGAGACATTTTCTCTCTCGTAAATTGACTGCAAGGCAAGCTTAGTATGTTCAATAATACTCTTTATGGAGAGAACCCAATATTTTATATTGACAAAACACACTCAAGGCTGATTAAAGCCAAACAATTAGGAGCAAGACACTCAAACTGTGCGGGGTTGCTTGTCTATCCATGGCACTGTGTGACGAGGATGGCTCCATGCTCAGCAGCTGCTTTGAACACACTGCTTAGGCTGCTGCACTGAAATATGGATTTTCTGAAACCCTGCTTGTCTGGCAATGGCTCCTTCACCTGTGTAATAAGATTAGCAGAGCCACTTAAAGGACAGAGAAGCTTTGCCAGTCAAGTGAATATTAGCATCTTTTACACTGGCAAACACCTGAAATAAACAAACCTTTTCTGAAAAAAGAAGACACACACAATGCTAGAACGAAGCCAAATTCTTTAGTATGTGTAAGTTCTTGTTTTTCATTGGGGTTGTTCAGTTAAGTAAATGCTGTTCAAAAAACCTGGTTGAACTATAGCAACTAGTGAATAATAAATATTTAAATTTAGTTGAACTTGAAAATTTATGTCTGGAGAAACTACTCCTAAATTGTCTTGTCTTATCAAGCAAGGTAGATAGAAAACTCCTCTCTTCCAAACTGTTTCTGCCATAAGTCTGCAAGAGAAAACTCACAAACCCACAAAGCATACTTTCCCTGTACTGGAAAATGAAATAGACCTTGGAAGATTACAGATAAAATAAAGATACAATAGGTACAATCATGGATAAAAATAACAAAGCAATTTCACTATGGCACTAGGTGACATCAGGATATCAGCTGCACTTGTTTTATGAATAGCAGCTACTTGGATCCTTTAAGGCAGTATCGAAAGTAACAAAACCTAAAAGAGAACAGAAGTATATTGCTTTTATGAATGTATCTTGAAGCAATTTGCTCTTCTTATGTCAGCATGAGTTACTGAAATTAACTGGAATGTCAAGAGACTTTAAAAATAGGGAAAATACAGTGAGCTATTGTCAAAAGTTATATGGTGAATTCATGGACTTCTGGTCAGTCTCTATTTTTTCCACTTAGACTCGTACTAAGTACAGGCAAACACTGAGCTTTTCTCTGCTAGTTTAGGTCAGTAGTGACCTGCAATGCACTTTCCCTGACCAGAGTTTCTCCCGAGCAAAGCTTGCCAATCACACAAAATTACTTAGTGGTTTTGGGATCCGGGCACATATATAGACAAGGGAATTAATGGAGACTACTACCAAGCTAATTTAATGTGTACCATAAATCAGAAGTGAAAGTTAGTCTCCTAAGGGGTGAAAAAGGACCTAGTGCATTAAACCACTTTGATACCTTTGATCTTCATTGTTCATAAAATGAAGTCTTTTCTAAACACATTTAAACTGAAACTGAAAGATACACCACTGAATTTAACCCCGGTCTTTCTAACCTTTCTTTCATAGTAAATGTGGAACTTCAATGCTGTCCTAGACACAGATGTGTGATTGTTTCACAATGTTCAAAAATCCTTATCTGAAATCTGGTTTTATGCCTAATGAGTGCAGAATCATTATTTTCTTTAAATAGTCCTCTACTTATGTGTACAAGATGACTGTTGTACTGCCAGATAGACTGCTAATAGTTTCCAGTTTTCCTTCAACTGACACAGTGGGAGGGAGATAAGAAAAGACTGTATATACACTCTTGCCCTTGAGCAGACCGTGCACCCATGTAAGTGAGAGACCTGCTGAGGTTAATGGAATTGTCAATTTAATATTACCGTTCCACGTTCTATGGTTTCTGTTTGCAATTAACTACATGTGGTGTTTATTATAAAATATCTAACTTATTAATAACAATTACATTTAATATAGCCATGCAATCACACATATGCATATTTAACCTTCAAATTGCATTAATCTTTTATTTTAATTGACTCACTGTTACAGGGGTTTTATTTAAAAATTAATGCCTGGCTATATTTCAAACATCTTCCATGTTTATGAACTTTGGCCTATCTAAATAGTCTTTGTTTCCATAGTGATTTATTTGAATTTGATTCTTTTTTGTTCCAGTTATCCCAATTTGGGAAACCTCACTAAGTAAATATTTCAGATGTTGACAGAAGTTTTGATTCTTTGTTGTATATGTGAATAATAGTCAAAAATTATGTTTTATGAAATGACAAAGTGAAGCCAACAATACAGAATACATATATATATATATATATATATATATATATATACATGTGAAAAAAATCTACCCCTACTGAGCTTACAAAAACATGAATATCAGTGCCTACACGGCCTGACTGAGCACTCACAGTGAATCCATACAGCTACTCATGCCCACTTCTGTGGATTATACTGCAGCCCTGGCATCACAGGTACCACTCTCAGGCTGAATTCTCCCCTCAGATGTCCTTTGTTTGGAAGGTGCAAATCTACTGGGGACTCAAAGAAATGTAATGAAGCACCTCATTTCCTCTGCTCCCACTTCCTTGGTGATACCATCAAAGCCATGGCCTCTATGGGAAAGTGAATAAATGCCACCTACACAAGATTACTCAGATGTTGATATATTTGCGATGACTCCAAGTATTTAAAAGCTGAACATTTAATTTTAAGGTTTTTTAATCTCTATAGACTGTGATGTACAGGGTGATTCAGAGTATGACTCAGAATGCTTGAACTGAAGCAGTTAAGCACCTAATTTTAGGTGCAATCCAGCTGGCCTCAGTCTAGGCTGGTTACACCCCTCTGTAAAATAAATGTTTCAGATGGTTTTAGATGCGTCACTTCAGAATTTCCTCCCCACCAGCTGATATAATGGCTGATTTACATTGATATCTTTTAAATTACTCTAAATGAAATGGATGAGCTGATGTCCTTAGACACCTAAGTTATGTGCCAAAGTTAGTATATATGACTGTCAGTTTAGCTGTTTCCCTTTAGATACACAAAAAGGCCTCTCAGAGGATCACTTAAGAGAAAGAGGAGACTTTCTTTAGGAAAGCTCTGAAAAGGCCAGACTTCTGCCAAGGCAAAACACAACAGCAATAATCAGCTTCAATTACAATGAAGATACCAGGGATCACAAGATTCTCCCAAAGCACCTAACATTTTAAAAGCTCTCAGAGCTATGATTGTGTAAACTGGGAATTGAGTCAGGGAATTCTCACGACAATTTTTGTTACAGACTTTTGATAGCCCTTTTATTGACTTAGACTCGAAAGTGCCAATGGAAATGAGGGCAAGGTTATAAAAATATAATTTCCTAAACAAGCTTTTTCAGTATAAATTGGAGGAAGAATAGAATTCTTCATTTCAGGCTTCTCCTTGGGTAGCAACGTTGACTGGTAGACCTCACACTTTTTAGGGGGAGATGAAGTTGTTTGTAGTTGCCTCTGCTAATGAACTGGAGACCTTTCACTATACATATATCTGAGAAATTTTAGGTTGATTTGTTGGGATGAATTATGAG
Source organism: Corvus cornix cornix (assembly GCF_000738735.6). Lineage (NCBI taxonomy): Eukaryota > Metazoa > Chordata > Aves > Passeriformes > Corvidae > Corvus > Corvus cornix. The sequence continues at coordinate 80,523,560 of NC_046332.1, forward strand.
CAAATTGTCCATGGCAATGTAATTCTGGCCAAGAAAAATTTCCTGAGAAGGACATCATTAAATAGACTCATAGAATCATAGAATCATAGAATCATAGAATCATAGAATCATAGAATAGAATGGACATTGAGTTGGAAGGGACATTAAAGATTATCTAGTTCCAAACCCAGTGCCATGGAGGGCAATGGGCAAGATAGCTGAATAACAGCTCCTAGCAGGTGTTATAGCAATTCTGGAGGAGAGAACTTCTTGCCAAATTGGAACAAAACGTTTTGAAATTTCCAAATAAAGACTTCTGGAAAATTATTTTAGCAGTGAAAAATATTTCTCTCATTTTGAGTTTTTACATCAATATATGTGGAAGACAGCTATTACTTTTGCTAGTAATTTATTGCTGTTGGTTATTGTTTCTTGACTGACTTTTAACATTTTATTAGAGGAAAGGAGGCATTGCTATTGCCATTGCACTGGCAGAAAAATTGAAACCTGATTTGAAGGGCACTCCCTAAAGTCAGGCAAGGTTATTGTAATGACCACTGGGGAAATTAAAGAACCTTGCAAAAGTTTAGAGATATTTTTGTTAGGGCATCTGTGTCTTGAAACGCTCTACGTCTCTTAGTTAAAATAAAATTGTATTACATAACCTGAGTGATTTCAGGAGTTAGTAAGTGACTGATTTTCTGTTCCCTTGGTAAACAATAATTCATGCAAACAGATTGACTGAGATTTTACAGTGCTACTGAAATGAGAAACCAGTGCTTGAGACTTTTTACAAGTGAAAATAACAGCATAAAAGGAAAAAACGTTATAAAAGGTGGATAGTATTCAAAATATAATAATATTGAAAAAGCCAGGCTTATTCTTTTGAAGCAAATAATATTAAATGAACTGAAGACAAAAGGCCACTAGTTTCTTATATGTGGAAAGAAAATAAGCATTAATATCCCAAATAATCCCAGATCAGCAAATTTATGAAGTAATGTATGAACAGAAAATACCTGACATCAAAGCCATTTGTAATTATGGGATGGTTTACAAGGAGATGTAAAAAAAATGAAGACAGATTAAAAGTTTTAGAAAATGCAACAAAAGTTTTGTCAGTTTGTGCTGGTTTTAAAGGCTATTTTTCTGGAACAGATTTCTGTTTACCATGAGTTCTTATGTAATGCAGGTGTCATCACTTGCTTAAACAAACCATATATTTTAAACTGCTATTGACATCATTGTCCATAGAAATCAGCTGAAATAAAAAAACCCAAAAAATGGCCCTAATTAAGCACATAAAATGGAAATATCTTTGATGCTTTAATTTTACTATGAAAAACCAACATATGGTGTTATGCTCATTATTATACAGATATATATATATATTTACTCTGTTGTATCACTATGGTCAGAAGAATGAATTCTGTAATTCTTTATGCAGCAGGAAATCACAGGAAAAATTGCTTCCTCTTGATAGGATATGAAAATCTAGTAAGCCTCTTTCAGAGGTGTGTTTGTCTCATCTGACTTTAGACACCTACAAAAGAAAAATCCACATATGAGCTAATCACCTTAGGCACATTTAACATTCTCCTGACCCACATTAGATGTCTACTTTAGGAGGAGATGAAGTCTGAATATAAACCCAAAAGGGCATTTGAAGATGGAAGTAAAATCATGGGCTGTGATTATAGGATTGTATCCCTGGGAGAGAGAAAATTTCCCCCTCTCCTTAAAAAATTATTAAGAAAAGTTTAGGAAATTAACATTGAAAATCCAGATGCCAGTATGAAAGTTCTTCAGATATGCTGCTGTCTAAAAATAGTTAATAATCAATCCTTTCCCTTCATATTCATATAAAGATTACAGTTTGGCACAACAATTATTTCCTAGTTTTCAGTAGTTGAGATTCTGCAAAGCTTTCCATGAGGAGGTTTCACAGATGATTTAATAGCACCTTGAAAATATAATACACTACTTCATAATGTAAAGGGTGCCATTAAATATTTAAAGATCAATGGCTTAAGATGGAAAATGCCTAACAACTTTTCTTGTGGAATTGTACCTCAACTATTTTGGGTCCATTTTAAATCTTAAGGGATCCACCTAACACCATAATCACTGAAAAAATGATGCAATAGTTACATCTGCACCAAAATTGCTTTAACCAGGTCTTGAATTAAAAACTCACTTGTATTATTACTGCAGAATATGAATTCCAATATATCTGTAATGGCAAAATCTCCTGAAAAGCTATTAACCAGCAGAATTGCTTGGCTGAGCAAACCAACCTACTAAGCAATTTTGTGAAAATTAAAATTCATTTCCTACACAGTATAGTAGCTGGTTCACTATAGCCCTGGTAAATAGCTTTTGCTGTTGATGTTTCCCCTTTTTAAATTGGGAGAAGCAGTCATCCTATTTCTTTCAGTTCAAGAGCTTTAATACCAGCTGAGCAAAAGTGCTGAGGATTTGTGAGAGACATTTAGATTTTTATTTCATAAGAGTCTACCTGGTAAAACCAATTCAAGCCAAAGCAACAAAACTCACTTTTCATAGCCTTCCTTCATATTCCAGTGAAAAAAAAAGAAAGAAAAAGAAAAAGACTGATTTTTGCTTAGAGACCTCACAGATGGAAGAGTCAGTCATTATCTGAGTACTGTTATTCTACTTAAGATCATAGCGCTGCTGTGGCTGTTTAGTCTGTCTTGAAGATTTCTTCAATATTTTGTAGAAAGATTACCCTGTGTCATACAAGTAACCAGCTTCTGCTAAAGAGTTGTATATCGCAAATTGACAGATTATCTCTGGCATTCCAAAAAAATTTTCTGGATCTCACAAACACAGGCCTTTCCAGCCTACAAGAACTGGATATCAAAATAAGCATCAGCTGTTCAATAGCTTCATATTTTTCTAATAAGCATGAACTTAATGTGGGTAGAAGGTGACACGTGTTGGTTAATCATTTCAGAAAAGATCTAGAAGTTTCCAAAGCACAGGTATATTTTTGATTTATACAATGGGAGGGGACACAGCAGAATTGAGGAGTGCTGCAAACCTTTTCAGTTTATAACTGTTTATTTTAATTATGCTTTTGAAAATAGGCATAACATTAATGAAGTGAATGTTACTCCTTGCCAACTGAAGTGCTCACAGAGACTGACCTAAATGTCCAGAAGGTATCTCTGTGTCCCAATAAAGAGATATTGGAAATACCTCAATGAAAAGGATTCAGACTGCCTTGAAAATGATGACGTGCATTAATGATTCCAAAGCATTACTCCTAGTTTTTTTCAATTACTAAAAACTCAGAGATGAATTCTCTCCTTTGAAAACCAGCCCACAGTATTCCTGTCTTAATGTTTGAAATGCCTTTGACTCCCAAGATAAATGGAAAATTCTTTTCTTCTCATAGTACCCAGGAGATTTTATGTAGTGTATTACAAAATGGCACCAAAAAAAGTGCTTAGAGAAGGCATTAGGGAAATAAAAATGTTTTTCAACTAAGATGTATACTATTTAAACAACAGTACTGCATTTGGCAGATAATTAGTCTATGATGTCTTTTGAACTTTGAAAATAAATTTAGAAGGAGCAGATAATCTGTGATCTAAAAAATGACAACTTTGACTGTTTGCTGGTTGCTTTTTTGTTTTCTTTTTCAGCCTTTGCTTAAAGATTTTTTTTCAAAGCCAGTTTCCTAACAATGCACTCATAATTATGGACACATGGATAGGCCTTGAGGAAAACATACAGGTCTGCTCACCTATACACTACAAGAATTTTTTTATTAATTCATATTATTTTACTTCCAATAAATGCTTTTAGCTAAGGCTGACTAAATTTTTTACCTTTAAGACCCTGCTTTGAATTGCCTGTAATTGCCATATTTAAACTGTTAAACTGATACGTCCCATGACAGATGTCTACTCTAAGATGAATAATTTTGGAAAATTCCAGCAAAAATAGCTCACCAGTTTTGCAATTTTAAAGAAAGAATAAATCTCTCTTCACTTTACAATGGTGTCTTTGTAGAAATGGGTGCAAATGAAGTTCCAGATAAATTCTTAGCAACAAAAAGCTGTAGCAACAAAACAATCACACACACACACAAACACTCCCTTCCCACTGATTTTATTGGGGGTGAAATTATGCCATTTGGAGTTAACAATTTTATACTAACTACTAATATAAATTCAGTATTGTTCAAATATTTTCTATTTGTCTGTGGCTTACCTGTTTCTCCTCTTTTGTTGCCTTCCTCCAGGCCCTTGTACATGACGTTTAAGGCAGCAGGTACAGGAATCTGTGGACCCACATGATTAATCGTATAGATGGTTCAGTCAGCCTGGTGCCTCAGTACGCTGTCAGAAAGAGAAACCACAGGATCACAGTGCCAGGAAACCCTACCCCAATGAGTTACTTTCTTTTGCAGGTGGAGAGAAGGAAAGGAACAAAGGAAGAAAGGAAGAAAGACAGAAAGAAAGAAAAAGAAAGAAAACAATTAACACATAATACTTAAACCACTATTTTGACTCTAAAAATTAGGTTTTTTTAAGAAAACTTAATTTTCAAAAAATTTTAATGGAATGAAATAGAGAACCATGATTAACACCTACATGAAGATACACTTTTTTTTTAGACAGCAACATCACAAAAACGTAACATTATCATGATAACTCTTCTGTCTAATTTCTTTAATTTTCTTCTTAATGAAAGTACTTTTCCAAAGCCCTATTCCAACCCTCTGAGAAGATCTTTTTAGGAAAAGTAAAAGTGAACTTTTCAAAGAAATACTTTTTGGTATCCATGGTTGAAGTTGTGCTATTATTCATTCACAGTAGCTCATAATATGTTAGGCTTTACCAATAGAAAGAAAATTGTGATCCCCATGAAAAATTTGCCTTATAGCAAAAATTGCAGAAGATTTTAATGGCTCTACAGATTATGACAGCCTAGTGTTCACAAACTAAACCTCCAGTTCAGTTCACACTGAAAATGTGTGTGCTTAACTCTGGTCACACAAACAGCTGTGGGCTGAGTCTACTCTCAGCTGCTGAGTGCCCTCATGTCCTCAGCACATGGGAAGAGTGCTCAGTGATTATGCAAACTTTCTTCCTGTGGCACCCACTCCACAAGTACATGTGCAAGTCTGTGCATGCAGAAGACAGTGCTTCACTGTGGAGCTTGAGCAGGGCTAAACTGTTCCCTTGCTCAGGGGAACTTGGGTCTGTTTCTCAGTTTAGTAAAATAAACACAGCTTTAGAAGTTAGGAAGAGTCTTTAAGTGGTTAAGCATATATGTGAGTATTTCTAGGATCAAAAGACAGGTAGAATAGAGAAAATTAGTTGGAAAGTAAAAATAACCGTTTGCCAGGTTAGGCTGTATAACGTTCTAGTCATTCTTGTCATGTTAGAGGTAAATAATTTGTTTCCCTGTACCAACACTTCATTCAGCCACAGTCTTTCAGAAGGGTTCCCATTTACCGCTGATTTTAAATTGTAAAGTGACAAAAGACTTTCATTTTACACATTAGATCTTCTTGATAAGGTTTTTTTTTTTTAAAGAGAACCAATCAGTGTGTTGAAATGAATGGAAATCTACTACATATCATAATATTCAATCACCATTTAGCAGATAAATAATGAAGATGAAAGTTTCTTCATTTTCACTATACATCACTCCCTGCTCAAGTTTGCCGCTTCAGCAGCTCTCTGAAAAAGATATGTCTTGCAGCATGCCCTCAAGGGCATTAGTTTTGGACTATTTCAGATTAAAGAGACTTTCCTGAGAACACACTGCCAAGAATACTTTCTCTTTTACATCCAGAAGGATCCAGCTTGAGTGACACCTGACACATGTTGTGCTTGAAAAGGTCCTGTAAGACATATATGCCTGAGAAGACAATAATGGCTTTACAGATCAGTTCAGAAAGGGCATGCCCTTTCAGTCTTCATGGTCTCATCTGAATGTCCATCAGCTAAGGCAAGTGATTAAAATAGCCTTTACTGCTGTTTGACTTTATGCCCAGATGAGGTGCCTATCTCTCCAGTCTCTCTAAATTTTTTCCGTCACTCTGCTTCTGTTCTCCATTGAATCCCAGCCAATTCTCTTCCCCAGAAAAGGCACTTGGCACCCATAGCAATTAAGAATAGTCTTATTGCCTTATTAAAAGGAAGTTGCAGCAGCATCCTTTGCAATTACACAGTGCACCAGAAGGCACCATTCCAAAAGGTCAAACACTAATTGCTGTTACAGGAGGAATTAGCCTGATCAAACATAGATACCTAACCAATAGGTATCTACAACTGAAGTAGTTGTCCACCAGAGAGAAGAAAAAGACATTTTTAGGCTGTGGTTTATCTGACCTATTTCAGTCAGCTACTTTAGTTAATCATGTCCTGAAGAACCTTTGATTCTTTCTATTGACGCTAAAGAGAGACTTCAGTATGCAGCTCACATGGAGGCATCAGCCCATCTAAAGGTAGGTGAGGTAAAGCCTGTGCTGATGAATGTGTGCATCAGAGCAGGCTGTAAAGTCAGATGGAAGTTCTGTGTCTCTGTGTGTGATTAGACTGAATACCTCCATCTGGAAATGGTAGAAAGAAGTACCTTTCTAGCTTCCTAGAAACAACTAAGTTAGTGGGTACTTTGCCTTTGAAACCTGAAATTGACTTTTACAAAGCATCCTTTTAAATTACGTGAACTTTAAATTAAATGAACTTTCAACATTAAATTACATGAACTGGGTTGGGATTTCTACAGACACAGTAACTCTAAAATATTAATGTATCTTATCAACTTCAGAGCTGCTTCATTAGCACTTATACATGGAGGTCATCTTCATAGTCAGAAAAGGAAAAATAAAAGCCAAAACCTTTAAATTAGAATGTCTTAGATCATTGAAAAAAAATGAAAAAAAATTCAACCATGAATGCTTATCAAGTTTTTAATTGTTTTAAGCACCCAAGTTTGAAAATAGAACCTGGTTTGCTTGTTGATTTATGTTAGGACATTTCATTGGGATATTTATGTGTCAGTTATGCAGATCTTGGTTGTATGAAACTTAATCTTTCTGAAACTTAAAATTTGTAGGAAGTACCTTACATTTAATCACAAAGTCTTTGGCAGAACTTCAAATCAGTAAATTCTGATTATGTATATATGGTAATTCTGCATATATGGATACACACAGTATGATTTACTTGTGCAATTTCTGGTTTGTGGTATTTTAGAAAAATGAAACAAGAACACAAATTAAACTCCCATAAATTCCTGGAGTCAAGGAAAACCTGAGAACTTCATAATTCCTTCTCACTTGTTGCCTTTGACTGGTAGAAGTTACAGTACTAACATTAAATCTGTCATTTCAATCTTTTATCTGTAGTGGATGCTGAAATTAATTTTAAGTCAGCTGCGAGTTACAGCAGAAACATAAAATGTTCCTTTGTCTCAGAAAGTGAGGCCTTGATAATTTTTCTGGCTCACTATATAAAATTAACATTTAAAAAAGAAGTAAAAACCTGAACATCATGACGTGAAACACTTGATATTGTTAGTGAAAATGTCTTTCACACACAGTCATTTCCAGAAAAACAGTATCAGAAGAAGCAATACTTACAAGTTTGTATAGAAATAGATTTATTGTGAGAGTAAATCTATTTTTGATAGAAATAGATTTCAGAGCTAAAGCCCCCAGCATCCTTGAACACTGTAGCATAGGTAGACCAGGTTGTACATCACCATGCAGCACCACATATATGCGTCTTACAAATCTGACTTGTGTGTCTACTTGCAGAGGAAGAGTGTTCAACAGTAATGGACTTCTGTCTTGGAATAGTTTCCTAGAGACAGCTCAGTAAAAGAATAGATCTAGTTTGTAGATATGTGATGTGGACACTTCTGCAATGTTATAGAAGTCACCGTATGCCTTCTGTCAAAGTAACAGCTCAGAGGTCATGATGATGGGGTGATATGGTCAGAACAGCATTTATCTCTGTAAACTTAGGGTAAAAACTCACCATACAAGCAGTAATTTTAAATTATTGCACTTAAAAGTATCTTCAAAATAAGTGAGTGCACAAATAAATGTAAGTTTCTATCTTGGTTCAAGATGAGCATGATAACTACCAGTTGTAGTAGGATATATTTCTGAATATTGCTTCCAAAGATCAAAAAGGGGTGTTTATCCTTTGTACAATGTTCAGTAAATGCAGCAAAGAAAGGGTGTCTGTATCTTGTTATGAGCAGAAACCTAGGGGTTGTTTAATTCTATAATAAAGAAACTTCTTCAGACTGCTTATAGTTATTCTAATGGCTCTGTCTCTAATGGCATGCTTTAAAGTTGTAGTTGATTGTATTGTAAGATCTTGAGTAAGAGGGCAGCAGTTTTATTTTGGCTCATGGACTAGGATGAGAAAAATCAATTTTCTGTCAAGAAGACAGAACTTTTAGTGTAGAAGAAAAATCTCTAAATACATACATTGGCTTTGTGACAGCAGAAAGTTAAAGAGGAATCAAAACATAGACATGCATATTGTATGCCACACTGCATAGATGACACATCAGAAAGAGTTTAGTTTCAGTGTCTACTGAAGCTAACAAAGTAGAATAATAAAGACAATTGTATTTCAATGTGATGGAGAACAAGGCCATGTCTAATATCTCAATGAAAATGTAATTTTAAAAAAACCCTTTAACTCAATAAAAAAAATTCCTGCAGAATGATGACATCTGCAAGCAATAATTTCCTTTGTGATTTAATTATTGTTAACTATTGAGCAATTCATCCTGTTTGCATTTCAGCTTCTGGAGTTTTCCCTGACTAGCGTACTGGAGGGAATATTACTGGTATCACAGCAGGTGGCACTATTTCCTTCATATTCGTTCTGACTCTTCAGACACAGAACACAAAATAATTGAAAGTATTGTATTTCATGAGATCTATGAAACTGTGTTCATTACAAGGTCTGTTGGCTGAAGACCAGCTTGAGGGTCTCCGAGTCTTCTTATTCCAGTACCTGCCCAGATACTGCTGAACTGGTGTTCAGATGCATAGCTAAGTAACATACAACTGAGAGCAAGGACAGCTAGGAAGTGGACTGTAAATTCAAACTGCCTCCTTTCTCTTTTTTTTTTTTTTTTTTTTTTTGAGAAACTATCATGTCCTGGGGTTGCTATTTCTTGGAACAGAAGTGAGAGTAGACAAATTAGATATTGCCTGAGGTCCTGCCTTGTTGGGAGATAAAAAAGTCACCTGTCTGGTGTCTTTGATGAGAGCAAGACTAGGAAGTACCTTAAAGGTGTCTTGGTAAAAAAAGAGAGTCTTTTCATTGGGGGTTTAGAGAGCTGTAATCTCATAATTTGCTGTCTAAAGCTAGAGTTTATGGCAAAGCCAAATTTTTCCACAGTGCACCAGTCTTGGCTTTACTTTACGTCTTCCATCTGGATGAAAAACTCTTAAGGCCAGAAATGCTTGTGCTGCATGTTTAAAAAGAGTAATGCCTAACTATCCTACACCCTAAAATACTGAAGCCTTGATGCTAAAATGCACAGTATGGTGTTTGTTATGTGATTGATACAAACTTCGTACCTTTTCATGGCAAATTCAGCCCACCCTGAGGGGTAGGAATAATTCCTACCATACCCTGACAAGATAAGCAGGACTTGTGTTAGGTAGGAAAAATGTCTTTTTAGGACTAGGAGCTTCTATTCTGTTTGATATGTGCAAGTGTTTTGTTAATTAATTACATGAAATCTTGATTGAACTTTTCTCTTTTTTTGTCCTAAAGCTGTGTCTATGACCACAGAAGATTGAATATGTGGTGGTTATCTAAGAAGAGATTGCTACACAAGGGTGAGGCATCTGGTATCATCAGGACAAATTGTATTTGCAGAATTTAATTATTTAATTTAACAGTTTCCCATTTTGTATTTTCCATACTCATCTTTATTGAAAATGAGAAGTACAGAATGGATTACATCAAATTATTGAAATTAAGTGTGTCAAGATTTAAGATTATTTATGTCCAGAATCAAATAGCAGATTAAACAACTAGGCCAAGATGTGTCCTGAGGTTTTATCTTTCCTGCCAAGGTCTTCTGCTTTCCCTGTGCCTTCTACATGAATTAATTTAACTGTATTTTCTTCCTCCAACTTGATAAATATATTGCTCTAGAAAAGAGAGAGAAAATTAATTAAATTGACAGTTATGAGCCCATTCTAAGGTAATGGTGTTGAGTTGTTATTAAGTGAGGTGAGGCCTTGAGCTAGTATACTCTGGAGTTCTTTTTGTGTAGACATCTTTTCAATTGTCAAAAAGAAATTGGTGATTTTGTTTGCTTTGAAAAAGAAAAAATTATTAGAATTATAATGCCTATTGTATCACAGGTTTCTACTGTCTGTCAAAATCTGCACTCTTTTGGCACAAATATTTTGCAGTGGGTAAAGCCAATCTGAAAGCATCTAAAAAATAATGTTGGAAAAATTCTGCTACTAACCAACAGGTTGACTTTGCGAGCACATACTGAATTAATTTTCTTAAGAATACATTCAAACTGAAAGTTGTTTATTATGGAGAGTTGAGTTGTATTTTGTCTATGGGTCTATTTGCATGCAGAGTCGTCAATCTTACTAAAAAGGAAAATTTTAAAATCAGAGGAATTTGGCTTCTGTGTACGAGGGCATAGTTGGCTACTGCGACATAGTATAAAATAAAAATAATTTAATTCGGCCAAATGTTGTACAAATGATGTTTCTTGTTCCATGAGTTATGCAATGGTTAATAGTTATTAACTCTCATGAAGATAAAAGCTTGTATATCAGTGCACACTTGGCTCCCAAAATCCAAGTCAGTCAGCTTTAGCAGCTATGAGGATGAGAATCTGGAGAGTTGCCCTCTGCACAAGGGACTGAGGTAGTACCGGTGCTTGCTTCAATGTAGTTTGCTACACCCTGGTGACTGAAGTGGATTGACTCTTTTGCCTGTCCTTTTAGTGGGAATTAACCATGTGGCCTCAGTTTAGAAGCATGCTTAATTCACAAAATCTCATATTGGGTTCTTCCCTTGTCACAGTGGGTACAGCAGCTGTGACAGATGACACAGACTTATCGTCAGTTGCTCCTTGAGGCAGCTGGAGCTAGCAGAACACAGTGATAAGGGTCAAAATCTGCTCAGGAGAAGTTCTTTTATTTTGCTTGTTACACTTCTGTACTCCCTAGAACTGGGCTAACAAAAATGATAATGCCTCAGCGACAGAGAGATTAGGGCTTAAATGAGGCAGTGTGCATCACCTCCAAAAATTTATAGCAATGTCTTCAGTCCAAAATGGAGTACTTAAGCTGCATGGTTTTGGACAGGTGAGAACAAAACCTCCTAATTAAATACACTGACCAGTGCACTGCTGGAGTCACTGCAGAACAGTGGAGACTATCGCTCCTTTCCCTAGCATTCCCTTGATGGTTTTTGAAATGGTGCCTTTGCATAGATCTCTTTGTCCTGTATAATCAGTGGAGGGGGGTGGATGGCCCTGAAATGTGATTTATGTCAACTTTCAACTTGCCTCCTTCCACTGGTGACAGGGGGAGTTGGATGACTTAATTAGACTGGACATCTAAACTGCAGCTGGCAAAGTTAGTAGAGGTGGTGCTCTCTCAAAATGACAGCAATCTAGAGAAAATATCAATTTTATCTTAAAAGTAGATGGGATAATTCAATATTTCTGAATTGATCTTCCTAAGGTTAAAAATGACAGGAATGTAAAAGAGGCAGAGGCTCCTAAAAATATGGAGAATACTGCACTGTGATATGGAGAATTTTAAACAGAATTGGCCAAGCAAATAACTAAAATGTGGAATGAGATTAATCAAATCATATGCAATCCTGCTGGAGAAAAAACTTAAAATGAAATAATATTAGAAGAGATAAAATGTTTGTGCATTTTATGTGGATGATTGTATTTAAAAAAATAGCAGAGGCTGTAATGAGCAGTAATTTCAATCAGAGCTTCAAAAGCAGTACTTGAGTTGCTGAATAGCAGTTCTAAATATGGTAAACAGCAAAAGAGCCATCTCCTCTACTGTAAAATTAAAAAGGTTCATTGAAGCTAAAGATGCTATGATGACTTGCATCAGCTGAAGAGCTGCCCCATGAAGTTTATCAGTTCCATATTGAAATATAAATTGGAAGGCATGTATAATAATTACTTCAGCTGCTTCCTGTCAGACAGTGTTTAAACCTGTATGCTGTATCTAAGGGCTGCCTCATCCAAAAGGGTCCAAGAAGGAAGCCAGGGTGAGGAGAAAAAAAAATGAGAGAAAAAAAAAAGAATTTGTCTATTTTACAGGTGGAAAGAAAGACAAACTACTCCCTATTCTTCACAGCACATTTTTAACAGAGTGCTTCCGCATGGACTTTGATTATATACTAACACATCTAGACTAATCTTCAAACAAAGAGTTGTAAAAGCAAAGGATGCAGGCATTAGCATCAGATTTGCCTAAACCACTTAATAATCATGTTGCAGCACTCTGAACAAGCTGCAAGCTTGAGAGTAGGGAGTGACAATAATCAGGCATCATTGTCACATAGACAGATGCCAGTCTGGAAAGTTACCACAGAATGAATCAGACTAAGCCTTTGCAGCTTGGCTAGTGGAAAAGGATATTGGAGGACATATTGGTGGCTTTTGGCTACAGCAAATGACAAAATTAGTTACTTTTCACATTACTTCATGAGGATCCTCTTCCCTCAGGGAAAAAGGATTTTGCTCATGAATACCTCTTCCCTTACAATGAAGAGACATAAAGTTTTACTTCCTCAGTTCTTGACATACACATCTCATCTTTTCTGTCTTCAGTCCTACCCTTTACACGCACAATTTGTGGCTTTATATATGTATATATATATATGTATACACACATATATACACATATACAGATATAAGGTACATATATATATACATATATATCAGTTTCTCTGCATATCTTGCAGTGATCCAATCTTTACAGAAAACAATTTTTAAGTGGACCTCTCAGATTCCTTAAAGACATAACATTAAGGAAATAAATGAAAAATAATCATAACCCCCGTCCCTGATTAGGATAGTGAAAACAGTTGGTGACATGTATCTTTTATATAATTAATTCATCACTAATCATGGAAAGTATTCTACCATTTTGACTTAAAGTTTTCTTTTTTTTTCTGATCACAAAGTAATTATAAAATATATGCAGGCAAAAAAACCCCCACCACTGCAATGAAAAGAACACTTGTTCAGATCCTGTAACAATTTAAAAAGACAAAAATGTAACAATTTAAAAACAGAAAACTTAAAAAAATTACCTTGGGTAGAGGCTTAAACAAAGTACATAAGGTATTTCTTCTTTTATATTGTTAAGATGCTTTTACATCTATTGTTCTTAAATCAGCCTGTGTTTTCAGGGTGCAAGAAGACACTTGATAATATGAACAGATTTCTTCGTAATGTTCCTTGGAACATTTACTGGTGAGAATTAAGAAGATACAGGGCTGTGAATCTCTGGCACCACGGGTTCATAGTCATCTCTGTACAGTGGAAATAGATACATCCAATTCTGATTGCAAGATATGGAATGGGACTGGTGTCTTCTCTGAATGATATTACCTTAATGTCGCCATCATGTGAAAAACATGGAAGGGAGGAGAAGCGTCTTATCAACTCCTGCCTATTCAAATAAGAAAAAGACTTTTAGGAGCTAGGAGAAAATGCTGGAGGTGAGAAGTTGAGAGAAATGTGGTCGTGTCAATCAGAATATCCTTTTTTTTTGTTTATTTTATTCCTCACCAAGTATTGGATATCTCGGTTGAAGGTGCTGCTCTCTTCCCTACCAGCATGCTCATATATACAAAAATATTTTCATCAGTTTACAACAGAAGTGTTTACAGTGCAGCAATATATGGATATGTTGCACAATGCAGGTTTTCCAGAGCAGGGAATATGCCACATGAATGGCATCTGTGGCTCTGAGTTTTTAAAGGTGAACTAAGTAATTCATTCTAGGTATGGTAAAGGATGTTTCTGTTAACAAATATGGGAGTCTGGCTTTATTTCAGTACATGTTCATATTGATCTAATGGAAAACATATGGCCTATTTATGGAAGTTGAGTATTAAAGGACATTTTCACCCTTATGATGTTCCCACTAATGGGTAAAATGAACCACTTTTATTATCTTAGAGAGCTGTCCAGCTGCATTAAATACAAGGTATGCTTGATTAACCCTCACCGTATTTCTACCTTATAATGTATATGTCTTCAAATGAAACACAATAAGTTGGTGTTTTAAATTTGAGCGCTCCTGCTGGAAGTAACATTATCTTTTTTGCTCTTTTGCTATAGAGTAAATCTGAATAGATTAATTTCTTTTAAAAATCTTTAAAATCCCTATTTTTTAGTTGTATCAGTTGCATTTAAACAATTATTTTGAAGGCAAAGTACCTGACACCATTATTCCTACAGATAATATTACTAGTGAAACACTAGTTTGAGTCTAGTAAGTGCTGTATTGCCCATAAAGCAATGCAAAATGCTCTGTGAAAGAACTGAGATCTCATTTCCAAGTTAAGATATTCTGAACAACTGGACCATTGTTTAAAAAAAAAAAAAAAGAAGCTGCATGAATGCATTTTTCATTTATTTCTTTTGGATTGTACAAGAGATAGGAAGTGTATTGTAGAATTTTTATGCTATCTATAGTGATCTAGCTTTTTTCCCTTTTATTAAATAATTAATTAAGTAAAATTCAAAATAAAAATATTTTGATGCATTTCAAAAGCAGTGGTCTTGGCTGGCCTTTTAGAAAACAAAACTATTGGGTTTTTTGTTGTCTTTTCCTTGTTCTACCTCTCTCATTTGTAGTCTTAAAATCTTGACTTTGCACAGTGTAAATAGTTTCACTACTCAACTGAACTAATAGTTATAAAGGTAAACGTGGAGGTGATATTTTGGAAGATTTAGAGTACAGTAGTCTTCCAGAGAGAAACAAAATAACCCCCCCTGTCATTCAGAGCCATGTGTCTTTAAATGTTTTTTAATCCGTTATCTTCTCTAATTTAATTTCTTTCAAATATATTCTGTTTTACTTATATGTTTAACATCTTTATGGACTACATCTTTACAGCTTTCTAAGCATTTTTCAGAAATTTTAATTCTAACTAGGATATTTTCCTGTCCCCCCTCACTCCCCCCCCCCCCCATTTTTTTTTTCTGTATTGCAGTCTATCTAGGTAATGAATTGGTCTTTGAATCATAAAGAAGAATGGAAGCTTAACTAAGGCTGATATTCAAAGGATGAAAATATTCTTCTATAACAGGGCTGGACATTCATTTCCTTGATTACACATTCTTGTATTTTCTGTTAATTTTACTATCTTCTATGAGATAGAGGGCGGATAAAAGTGCTTGGGAATTTATCCAATCTACAATTGTACTTGAAGTCCTTTGATTGTCTTAAAAGCTCTTGGTGACCTCTTGCACTTAGTGCATCTACCCAGTTTTAGTTCTCTGGTTTCCATGGCTTCCAAACGTTACTCATTTTGTTTAATAAATATCATTACTGACACTCATCTTTCCAGCAGCTAGAGCAATTTTATCCAAGTGAATCCCACAATAGTTCTGCAGTCTGACTTAATGTGATCCTGAAAATTAATTTCCCATGCAACTTCTGCCATTAGGAGTGAAGTGGTTACATGCTGAACTGATTTTCCTCTGAGTTCTGAACCCCAGAGCCAGCCTCACTTCTGGTCAACATAAATTGTAGCCAGGTAGCAATAAAATACGCTTGAAGTGAAGAACCTTTAAATGTTACAAGATCAATTATATCAGTTGATCTTTTCTAGGAGCCAGTACTGACATAATCAGACTTACGAGCTACAATTATTAGTTGCTGAGAAATGCTTCCTCCTCTGTTCAAAATGAATGCCCCCCTCTCACAAACTGCAGAACTTTAATGAAAGCAAAGCTTATTGCTGCCTTTTACCTTTTCTGTATTGCAGCTGAAGAAATATCTACTGAAATGTATCTTGAGGGGAAGACAAAAAACAGTGTCAGGTGGGAAATATATGTCAGTGGGATAGAATTCAAATTCTGCTTGATAAATGTGTCTTTGTTGAAGACTTCTTTTTTTCCCAAATAGAGAAAACCCACAAATTTATTAAAAAATAATCTGATTGATAAGTATAGGAAGAATAAGTAGAAGATGCAATCCATCCATAGCATGAAAAACAAGTGACATAAATAAGGACAGATCAATGTAGGTAAATTGCCATAGTCAAGTGCCATAGTCATAGTCAGGTAATGTTTGAATTACAGGAATGCTGAGTATCAGTCTCCTATTTGCCAAGTCTAGGGATTTCTACTTCCAAAGACAAACAGTGATGATAAAGGGAGTATTTATGTAATTTATGCATTTGTGTTTAGTAGCATGTTTCTGTTTTGATGCATAAAAAGCATTGAAAGGATACTGAAATTTAGGTTCAGTTGGCGTTTTATGTGCTACAAGGAAAGAGGAAAAAATCAGAGTATTCCTTACTTTTCATTTTGTTGGCTCAGCTTGTTTTTATTTTTCAAAAGGATAGTTCTTTGAAAGACTGATATTTCAAAAGAAAATAAGGTGGTTTGATTTGACTGCCTGGTGGCACATTTCAGGGTAAAAAACTTAATGAAATGTTGTTTCAAGAAAATTAAAAAGAGAGAGACAAATGAACCATGTACAGTAAATAATTGTTCTAGGAAAGTCAAGGAGGTCTCTAATAACTCAGTTTTACTAACTAAACTAAATATTGGCAGTTCGCTTTGTAAAAGACCAAGTATCTAAAATTAAGAGCTTCACAGGACTAGTCTGATTTTAGGTATCCGTGGCAATGAGCAGCAATATACATGTGTATAAAATAGTAAATGTCTTGCTCTAAATAGTCTTTTAAATTAGTGCTTCAGAATTCCTACAGTTATTGTAAAATATTGACTTTCTCGTAGCAATAAATTCACTTTTGGGGTTGCTTGCCACTGTCTGAATACCAATGTGATGTAAATGAAGAACTGACACTCGGTGACTGGCAACCTTATGGCTGCCAGCCTTTCAGTTGGTACCAGCACACAGAATCCCAGTGATTTGTATGCAGTGCTAAATCACTCTATCTACTGCCTAACTGTGCAGCAGATGTATTTGACCATAACGTCTGATAGCATTCAGTAAGCAATTTCACGTTGAACTCTTTACCCAAATGCTTGACTTAGTGGCTCTGCTCACTAGCAAATTCCATAGAAATGAACTGTGGGGCAGCCCTGGACTTTCTTGTCTCTTTGCTTCTAATCTTAATCTCCTTCACACTAGCAGTGGACCATTAATCCTGAAAGAAAATTTATTTGGTGTCTTAAGAGATGTTGGTTTAGTGCTCTATACCACTGCTTCGGCTATGGACAGGCAAACAAAGATAGGTTCCGCTCTTTTCAAATGTGCTGTCATTCACCCTGATAAAAGATTCGGCAGCTTACAAAAAAATATTTTTGTTTTATATAAGGTCTGGAAATAAAGAATGGTTTATAAATTAAGATTTCTTTTATAAATTAAGATTTCTGTTTACACTTTGTCAGGAGGTTTTTTAAGACGTGTGAAAGGGAGTACAATGAAGAGAAATGAATGAAACTGTATTAATTTAAAAGTAGGGACTAAGATGCTGCACTGAATGGATAAGAAAAATTTTGTGTAAACTAAGGAATAATTCACCTGATTGCGTTTTGATTGTTCATGTTAATTTAATAATATATTCCAGGATTTTAACATCCACACTAGAGGTCATTACATAACTTCTTACAAATAAAAACAATTCATGACTTCTTGCTCCGTTAGCATGGTGGAGAAGGAAGACTATAAGTCTGAACAAAAGTACGAAGTTAATGTTCAAAAGATTGGACAAAGTGGAACAAGCTGGAAAAAATGCAGGTAAAAAGCTTCAGCATGAATTTTGCCACTATAGAAGAAGAGTATTTAGAGAGAAGAGAATAATTTAATTATATTTTTGCGCAGTCTTATCCTTCATCTCTTTTTTTCTGCTTCATTATCTTGGCTCTACCATATAGCTATCAGGTCTCCTAGGTTGTTTTGGGGAAATATACTGGGAGTTTCTGCAAAGGAGATAAATATGGAGAGCAAAGCCCTCACAACTACATGGGTACAGAGAAGAATGAAAACAGGCATCACTGTTAGAATTTTGCAGCATATCTCATTCCTCTTCTTAGCATGACTCTAGGCAGAAAGATCATACTGCAAACATAAAATGGCTTTTTTAAACACAGACACTAGCCTCTGAAGCACTTACAAAAGGGCTATATGCCAGGAAACTGGAATGGAACAAATACTACAAGAATGCAGAACAGTTTTCCTTGTAACAACAAAGACAATGTTAGATTCCAAATAAAAGACTTTAACAACCTGCCAAAGTAATAACTATGCTTTCTCTCTTGTGCCTTTGGCCACACTCATCTCTGAGGATTAATCCTGTGTGAGATATAAAGGACAGCTAAAGCTAAAAATCCCCTTTTTCTGTTTCAAGAGGGTGTTAGAGGTCTTGTCAGAATAGGGAAAAATGTATAGCCTTTTCATCTAGGATAACTAAAAAGACTTAGGCAGTGGATTTCAGGTTCTGAAGAAGGTTATTCTAGATCATGGTAACAAAATTTTAAAAGGATTCATTCTTAAATGTCATTCCCTCCTTATCTCTGCTAATCAATTAACAATATACTTGCACATTTGTTTGAAAATGCAATTATTTGTAAACACTGCAACATTTCTCAGCTTTAGTTCCTTCAATAGTGTTGCAAATAGTTAAGAAGATTACTCATTTGTACTTTCTAGGAATTCAGAGAATATATTTTGACAGAAACAGTTTGTATGCTGCTTTGCTGCCCATGGATAAAAGTCATGAGGAACCGTGGCCTAAGGTTCTACACTTCAGTTTCCCCTCTGCAGCTCAGCCACCTACAATAAAAAGAAAGGTGCTGAGGAGTGCAGTGTGCTTAGGAAGACATCTAAACCCTAAGATGCTGATTACTTGTGATTAACCAAAATGGAAACTACATTAGTCTTTTCACTGTGGGTTTAGCTCCCATCCTGCAGATCTCTACAGTTTTGTTTGAGTAATTTGCAGTATAAAGTTGCAGAATTTTCGGTTTAAATAATTCTGTATTTGCAATTCTTTTTATTTCCAAATCTGACATTGAGGTCATGATGTCTTACAGGACCTCTTTTTCACATTAACAGACCATTAGCGGTGAAATCTGCACCACATGAGTGAGTCCTGGAGCAGCAAAAACTTCTGGATGAATTTTGTTTTCTATAATTGTCCATCTCAATGTATTTTAACATGAATGCCTGAATATGCAAACAATTTTATTTAAGTAAGCTACTGAGTTTTATTCTATAAAGGAAAAAACAAAAAGAAAATCAGGCAAACTTCCCACCCCACTACTAACTATAAATAAATTGATCAAAACTTTTTCTGCATATTGATTTTTTGAAAAAGCATTATCTTTCTGGCTTTTGAAAAATTATTAGCAAAGAAGAGAATGCTATTCATAAACACTGGGTTGGGACAAGTGTTTTGAGGTTGTTCTGACTGAGAACAGGCATCTTTACATTCCATAAAAATAGCCATTATTACTGATTATTTTAAATGGCAGATAACTTCGCTAGTCTGATATAATGGAATGCCAGTTCAATTGTGAAGTTTTGTAATGTGAAGCAGTATGTTTAGGAGAATATTTCACTCTTGACAGTAATAATCCTAAATTACTACATCTCAGCAAGATTCAGAAAGTGTGTTTCAAATTTAGTGCTACTTATACTAGTTTTGTAGAACAGTAAGAATTAGAAAATCATGTCATGATTTCAAATTATTAAAACATATATTTAGGACCTGTTAAAAGAATGAGTTAAAATGTGAAAATGCTATGAAAAGATTACTTCGTGTGCTCAAGGACACTGAATATTTATTTTACAGAGGTTGAAGACTGGGTGCACGTTTGTTATTTTTTCCCTGAAATATATTCTAACTTACTCTGTATCAATGTTAAATGATTTTTTGACAGACACAGAAGAACAGTTTGCCTAGGCTAAGTTCCATTTCCTGCTGTCCCACTGCTGACCCTATGATTCTCTCTGAAATATGCTGAAGGAAAGCTCTTCACATGTGTGAAAGTGGGAGACGGCTGTGGGGTTCATCAGTACATAGTCTTCTCTCGTCTTTGCTATTTATATCTTCCTTTCTCAGTTGACAGAAGGTGAAAAACACCTAGCTTTGTAAGCTGGAAAAGGGTATGCTGCAGATTGACACAGCTCCAGATAAATGCAGAGGGATGTGAGAGAAAATCAGCTTCTTTAGACTAGCGGGGCTATCTTACTATAGATTTTAAGAAATGACAATACAAAGTATTAATTTTGATGCAAAAAAGCATCTGCTACTTTACCCATCTACTGGGGATATCTGATAAGTGTGTTTTGTGTGGGTTCTCATCTAGGCTTCTTTTTAGGTGATAACTGTTCTTCCATATAAATGTAATATTAGTATAATGTTCCTCTGATTAGGTTATACATGAATGTTTTTTCTTTGGAGAAACTCATAATATGTACTGAGACCCATCTGCAACTAAGTTTGTCCTTATTAGCTTTTTCTTGAGAGGTTTTATTACTCGTTTTTGACCATTTCTTCCTGTTGCAAAGACAGAAATTTCCTAACTCACATCTCAACAGCAGTTAGGAAAGATTAGCTATCTATCTGTGAATGCACTCTTGGAACAGACAAGGTATAAGGATGTTAGTGTGCACATGTGTGTGGAGGAACCCAGCACCACCCAACCTGATTTTCAATTCTGTGAGCAGTCTTAATTGCCATGAATACCACCTCTCACAGACATGAGGCTCCTATAAGATTGCTTGAGCTCTTTTCTTGTAAAAGCATTTTTTTTCAAAGACATTTAAAGTCCTTTCGGAAAGTTGCATAGAAAATGGTTTCCATTTTATGATTTCAGATTTCTTAGTAAAATATGATTGCTTCTGACTATAATATTAAAGTTCTCTGTGGGAGTATCAAGATACACAATGATTAAACACATACAAAAAATGGAGAAAATGAATGACCTGTACATTTATATGAAATATGTATTATTAAAGGTTTCCCTTTAAATGGGGGTAATTTTTGAGATATGCTGCATTGACTTTCTTGTATATCACATTACGCTGTATTGTATGTCTCATTACACTGTGTTATCACTTCATGGTATTGTAGTTTGTATGGTGACAGGTAGAGTGTAATGTAATGTGAAGGTGTACTGTAGCTGTGAAATACTATTAAATTATGACACTCTAGGGATTCGGTAAAATACACCATTTCACTAATCTCAGTTTCAGAATCTGTAGGAGAGTGCTGAGGGAAATACTTGCCTTGAAAGGATTTTCTGAGTTTACTTACCTCATTTGTGATCCATATGGGTTATTGCTGAAATTGCCATTTCCATAGGATTCTGATATTGGAGGATATACCTCGACTTTCCTTGTCTACTGCAGTAATGCTCCAGTAATCCCTTAACTGCATGCTACTAAACTAGTGGTATCTCTTGCTGAGACGGTCATTTAATTTAGAAGATTATGAATGCCTCCACTTGGTGCTTGACCTCATCTATGGCACAAGCTGAGAATTAGCTGAGAATTTAAGAGAAAGATTGACTTGGGAAGGCTGTGAACACTGGAAATTTAAAAGCGACAGCAACAAAACCCCCAAACTTCATGCACTTTCCTATATCTCTGTTTTTTGTCAAAAACTGTCAAAGCAAGTCTGTGTTCAATTTTTCATTTATTAAGACCAGAGGAGCAGTACTCTACCAACATGAAAGTTGAGTGATCCATTGTCCTGTATTACAAAGCATATTTAACCTTGAGTTAAAGTGACTCAAAGAATTTTTAATCTGATTATAGAGGAAATGATCACCTTTACCTTTGTTTATGGAACAAATGTATTTAATTGCTTAGGTAGGATTTTAAGACATTGTGTATCTATGACAGAAACACAGCTTAGCCAATGGCACATGACTAACAAAATTATTAACTTTAAATGGTATGACATTGATTCTCAGATTGGTTGACATCAGTATTGTACAAAGTAGATGTATGTCTTCAGAAGCATTCTTTGTGAAGAGTATTTCACTTATTTTTGCTATTTGCCTGTCATGGGACACAGTAGCTGTAGAGGTATTGGAATAGAGGTCTTGGGGTTAATATCTTTTTTTTCTTTCATGTAAAAATGGGTAGCCATATGTAGCCTCTATGTACATTTCCTTTTTTCAGATAGAAAGAACATCTTGAAGCATTTTTGAGAATCTTAAGATCTCTATCATATCTGATATTTGTTATCTGCAGTGCTGTTGTCCAAGCACTATGGGAAACAATTAACAATTATACTTTTCCTCTCTTCTCCTCCAAGAGCCAATTTGTGGAGAAAGCAAAAAATGGTACCTTCCCTGTGTTCTGTGAAGTAGATATTTTCTGCCTTGTTGGAATGACTCTCCAGTACCTTGAACATACTTGAGTAATCAGAATGCTCCTACTGATGTGTCTCAAACGTCTGTTCCTGGCCTTTCCAAAAGTTATCACACTATTTCAGGAGAATCACACAGGATATACCCCAATGTAGTGTGGTCATAGGTGGCAAGGCGTGTGGAAAAATATGGTCAGGAATGGTTTTCCAATTGGATAGTGTGGAATTTGAGTATGACTTAAATGGTATGGCATAAGGGGTGGAGGTCGTGCTGGTTTTGTCTAGGATAGAGTTATTTTTCTTCATAGTAACTAGTATGGGGCTGTGTTTTGGATTTGTGAGAGAAACAGTGTTGTTAACACAAGGAAGTTTTAGCTGTTGCTGAGCAGCACTCACACAGAGTCAAGGCCTTTTCTGTCTCTACCCTATCTCACCAGGGAGCAGGCTGGGGGTGCACAAGGAGTTGGGAGGGGCCACAGCTGGGACAGCTCATCTCAGCTGACTGAAGGGATTTTCCAGACTGTATGATGCTTCAGCAACAAATCTCTACTAAGAAGAAAGAAGAGGAAGGTCATTTGGAGTGATGCTCTTTGACTTCTCAAGGTTGCACATGATGGAGCCCACCTGTCCTGGGGATGGCTGAACCTGCCAGCCCATGAGAAGTGGTGAATGAATTCCTCGTTTTGCTTTACTTGTTACTGCACCTTTGCTTTACCTATTAGACTGTCTTTATCTCAATGCACTGAGTTTTCTCACTTTCAGTCTTCTGATTCTCTTGCCATCCCACTGAAGAAGAGTGAGCAGGGGCTGCATGGGGCTGAGCTGCTGGCTGGGGTTAAAACATGACAATAATGCAGACTAGAAAGGAAGGGCAAAAGCCTTTACATCACTCATCCCTGTATCTGAATAGCTACAGTGTGGAGAAGTGTTTGTATAACAAATGTACTATGCTGATTTTGATTGTGAATTACACTTCCTTTCATGAGGTAATTAAAGTAAGACAGCAAAAAACCATTCCTAGTTTCATTGGAAAGCTTTAATAATAATTTGCATGTTAATTTTCTTCTGAAAGCTAATGAGAATCATCAGTTCTTTGTAGTTCTGTATTATAACCATGCCTTTGATTATCTCCTTCATTACCTCCTCATACTACATTATGTCCTGATCTATATGTACTAGCCATTTTTTAGATCTTGAATTTGCAGTAGCGTTTTTTGTCAAAATTCAGTACAGTAGTAACAAGTCATGAATAGCACCTGCTCTGGCCGCAGATCTAGTTCATTGGAATTTAGAAACCTTTTCCAGTTCTGATACCTTTTATCAATAGTTACTGATACTGTATTTGGAAATGTTTCACTTATCTCCTTGACTTCACTTGTGGCCTTTTTAATAAAAATTCTGAAAAACAAGTGTAGCTATTTTTCTACGGCTTCTCTTCAATGAAACTGCACTGCTTGTAATTTTTGTCAGCTTTGATGCTGTTCGTTGTTAAGGAACACATTCAGGGCAGGCAGCTCTGTTTGCAAGATGCAGTGCCAGCTGCAGGGTGAGCTCTTGGTGGAGAAGGACCCAGGCAAGAAGCTGTGAACTGCTGAACCTTTGCCTAACAAAGGGCATGGGGACCTGTGGCCCAGCCAGGTGAATGCAAACGGCAGGAGCTGATGACCCCAGACTTTTGCTTATTTTGACTGTGAGAGTATAAAAACCCATGGGTTCCTTTGCTTGGGGTCCCTCCTTGGAGGCACCCAGCTCAAGCTGCTACTTCGTTATTGTTATTGCAGCAGGATTAAATTATTTTAAGCATCTGGACATCTAAGACTCTGCTGTGGAAAACCTGTGGTCGAGCTGGTGAGGAAACCTGGTGTGACTGTGGGGTGTGTAGTGAGGGAGCCTTGGTCTGAGATCAGGTGGTTGAGTGTGACTGCCAGAGGTGTGCCTGGATGGTTGGACACGGAAGTTTGCTTATATGCTAATAGCATATGCTGATAGATATACAACACTAATTTATATTTTTATTTCCAGCTGAATTTTGGTTTTAGCCCTCTCCGAGCTTTTCTAAAAGTCATGATGTTATGCAAATCTCAAGGATTGTTTTAAATGCTTGCAGAATTCCAGTTTTTCACACCTAAATAATTGAATACATTTTACTTTTGTATATGTTCTATCTGTTTTTGATGCTGCATTTGTGAATTGGAATTACTTGGGACTTGCAATATACCCTGAGTGATTTTCCTGTTGCTGCATTTACCATTACCTTTAAAGAAAACTTGATCAAGCCACCTCACTGGTTAAAAGTTGGAAAAACACTAATTATTTGGTAATAGAAACCTAGCACAAACATTGCAGTTGAGATTTCATCTTTTGTGCAGTTTTTTGGCTTTCCTGCCTCTGTTCCTCTCAGTTGTTCCTGAAAAGGTGCAAACAATAGAAAGTCAAAATGAGTGACTTAAATCTGTTTTGGACACAATGCATCTGTTCATGGTTAATTCTTCTATTTACCCCCTAAGAAACTGTAGTTAACCACTTCCAAGAAGATCCTCAGCTGATTTAAACATAATGGTCAGGGTTCATTAGAAATCAAACTGTCAGGTTACTGAGAAGCTATCCACTGAGTACCAAATGCCAGAGAAAAGTTTTCCTAATCACACTAAAACTCTGCAGTTTGTTTCTGCATTGCTGAAAAGACTATTAATTATGAGTGCATTTTTATGAACATATGACTTTTTATTAATGATGGATGATCTTCAAAAGGTTAAGCTATGAATAACCACGTTGGAGTTTGCACTAGGTTGATTAGAACAGTAAAATAGATGTGCTTCTGTGCTGCCTGGCTCTTTGTGCAGAGCAGGCTGCCGTGACCAGGTGGCACAAGCAGGGCCTTGCAGCAGCCCTGTGGTGTGGTCCAGCTCCCAGCCTGCCATGCTGGGCTGGCAAGGATGCAGCCCCTGAGGGCTTTCTTGGCGGGAAAATGCTGGCAACCTCTAGCCTGGCACCACTGCTCTGACAACGGTGAGGGAGGTGTGCCACAGCACACTGAATAGCTTTCTAAAATATATCTTATACAACTGAACAGTTTCTAGGGGAAATGGCAATACCCTGACTCAGTTACATTTTAGGGCATCTCAGCGGAGCCTCTGGTATCTTCTGAAAGAAGCAGTAATAGATGGAAAAGCCATTCTTGTTACAACAATATCTGTTCACTAATATCCCTTCAATAGATTTCAGCAGGCTACCATGGTTTTCTGACAAAAATGTTTAATCCTGCGTATCTTTTCTGCCTTCCTCCATTTTTTTTTTTAATTCAGGCAATCTATTAACAAAGGTCTTTATTTTACAAGTGCAAAAATGGAGTTGCTGATTATTACTTTTTCAGAAAAGGATATATACATTTCCAGAAAATTAGCATTTTGTGGTTACTTATAGTGAAAAGACTTTATGAATATATTGCACCTGCCGCTGTACTTCAGTAGAGCCCAGTGTTGGCTGAAAAACTGAAAGAACAATTCTTCCATTTAACATAAAACAAAATATCAGTTATTCAGTTTTATACAAAAGATAAGATTTAATTTTGAAGCTAAAGTTATTTGATGCTGAAGCTGCTACTTGACAAATGATTACTTCTTTCTCTAGTTAGCATGATCATTAGTAGTCTTGAAATATCATTTCTTCCTACTTTATAATACATTCCCATTACACTAGAAAGGACCAGTGGTTCTCACTTCTCTGCTTTGCAGCTTCTGCTGAGTGAACAGGCAAGAAGGCAGAGGAGGTAAAGTATTTTGATTGGGCATTTTTGCTGTTACCATAGAGACTCATTGAAAAACTCAACTAAATGTACTCCTTAAAATGTCAAACACAGGAAGCAGGAGGGAAATTTCAGTGGAAAAATATCTGAAAAGCATAAAGCTGTTATATTAGCTAAACTCACTGCACCACTCCTCCATTCACTGTAGGTTAAGTAAATCCTGCTTCTGAACCAAAGGGAATTATTTCCTTTCAAATATGGGCTTTCAATTACCTTTGAGATATGAACTCTAATCTCTTTGGTAGAAGATGAAAATTAACTGTATCTACCAATGCCAGTCTTACATGAAGCTTAATTAATTTGGATTTGATTCCTCCTCTCACTTCAGCTAAAAAAAGTAAACACATGAGCAATAATTTTACAATGCACAGAACACTGTGTGCACCTCTGATTTTATTATGGAGGGCTAGGGATGAGCCAAATACTTTTTAGCCTTGCAAATTTTTATTACTGATTTTCCCTAGAGGTGTGGGCTTTCAGCAAGGGGTCAGTAAGCACTGAAGCCAACTCGGCTGTGGGAGTGGGTTGACTTTGTTGCCCAGCGGGGAGATACTGAGAGCCCAGCACTGACAGCCTCTGCCCACCCTCTGTGCTCACAGCCTGACCCACACTTGCCATTACCACCTTCTCTCTCTCCTCTCATTTAAGGAGATTAAGGATGATTATTTAGAGAAGGGTCCTCACTATCAGCAGCAGCGCTGAACTATGGAAACTTCCCAAAACTCATATCACATAGCACCATAACTGTTTTAATAGGAAATAATGTACACATGATGAAAAGTAAATGTAAGATGAAAATTGTGCGTTGCGTGGTTTGCAGAAGGATTAATATAAAGTTGCCTAAAAGACCAATGGGGATCAATTTTAGAATTAATATCCTGTCAGCTCTGTCATGTAGACTAAAACACTTTGGCTAGATTGGATATATTAGAGTGCAGTATTTATTTTGTGGTCATAAGTATTGGGCTATGGGCCAGGATTCCCAAGTTCTTTAGTCCTTTCCCAGGTTTTGACAAATACATTGTAGAATTTTCCTTGACCTTCCTTCCTCTTTGCTTTGTCTGTGAAACTACTACCATGGTACTGACTATGCAAAAATATTCCATATACCTTAGGTCTAATGTTTTAGTAGTTATTCTTGATAATACTTGGTTTCTTGGAATTTCTTATATCTGAAGGAATAGCATGCTGTTATGAATTCATAAACATTGGAAAAAACCACATTTTTTTCATTCACGAGTCTCATCTACATTATTTCTTTAGTTGGAGGGTAGACTTTTTTTCCATGTAAAAATCTTATGTTAAAAAATCAAGATTACTATGCAATGAAAAAAATTTGGTAATATGTAATATTTGAATTATGTAAAAGATCTAGTAATAATTATCAGTAAAAACATAAAGCTTTGTTAGTTGTGTGCTAAATTTTCCTCTTCTCTTTTTCAATGTCCAAATGAGAGATGAAACAAATAAAAGGCAGCAAAAGGAGTAACTTTACCCAAAAAATTTTCTTGTAAAGAAAGGTTTCCCAATATATCTCAAAATATATTTTGAATTTTACCTTTTCTGCAAGTCCTCACTTTTCAAGTCTCTCTTGTTAAAAGGTATTACTTAGTGGCAGTAATTTTGTTTTATAAAATACTCTTCACAGTTATCTTGGATTGTCTTAATACATCCATTATGTTGCAATTCTTCTTGATGCATGTTGAAGGTGATAAATATAGAAGTTCCTGTTTTGACACAGTATCATGTTAAAATAAATAAACCATAAAAAAGGCAACTTTTCAAATATTAAATGCTTGTGATTTTTTGAAGATGTATCACATTAGTGCCCAGACTGAGAACTCTTAATCCTTCTTCAACAAGGAAAATCTGTCACAGCAGTAAAAAAGAAAGGCTTTTATTGAATTAACAGGAAAATAATAACAATAATCTAATAATGGTGAATGCCTTGGGAAGTCTTATATGTGGACTTGAATACCCTGATTATATTTAAATCTTTCCACATACATTTAAAGTAGCTTATAAAATGAACCACTTTTCCATGTCATCTGTTCTCTATTCTCTAGTAGGTGTTGTGCATCCCTTCATCATAAGAAAGGACGTCAAGAGATGGACACTTGTGCTGTGACAGTGTTCAGTCCCTGCCTAAAAGAACAGGTGATAACACAAGATGCTCTACAGTTGTGAGGGACAAACCACTCATGCCTGTTTCACCTCAATTTCTGTCAAATTACTAAAAGTAATTTATGAAAATATTCATTTACTTCCCCAGATATGTCTGCAAATACAATGACTTATTTTGTTAAGAATGGCAGTCTCAGAACGAATGTATTTGAGAGCAAGATCTTTTTATGAGGTAATTGCCTTTAAAAATTCTCCTATTGACTATCTGACTTAATAAACTTGTATGATATCTGGACAATGTTTTAAAATTTAATAAGAAACATAACTTTGGTGCTTACTATTGCAAAATTATTTTAAATATGGTGTTTACAGAAATTCAGAAGAAGAAGAAAACATTGCATATATCACGATGTTATTAAACACTAAACTAGGATTTATGTTAAAGGACTAGTTTTAACCCTTTCAGACCTTTAAGAAATACTGAATGCCACATAGAAGAAGCATGGCATATTTTTTATTTGGTATAATTACATGGTATTAGTCCTCATTCTTTATATTTCTGCTTTGACTCTGGAAAATCATGCGTGAAAGAATATTTAAAAAAAAAAAAAAGCTTAGATTTTAAACACATCTTGGGCTGTGTTCCTTTTCTTGCTACCGTAATGTGAATTTTGTCTTTCATGGCTACTGATCTGTTCTATGTTGCAGTAAAATGCTAATCTAAAAATCAATGGAAACATTTTTCCCATAAAACACAACGCCCTCCAGAGGTTTACTTGGCTCTGTATAGGTCAAAATCTGTGACCTCACAGTATTTGTAAAATACCAGTGGTAACTTCTCAGATTGTCACACCAAAATTGTTTTCAGGTCTCCAAGGACGGTTCACACTCTAGTGTCAGTAGCAACAAAGGTAAGGGCAACAATTATATGTCAGCTCTATTTTATCTTCAAAGAGGGCATTTTGCCAGTCTAACACATTGGCTGAAAAAGCCTCACATGTACAGATCTTTGTTTTCTTTCTAATTTATTTTTAGAGATGTGGTAGAACCTGAGATGAATCTATAAAAATAAATAGGATCAGGACAACCATGTAAGACCACCATAGATGTAGTCACAGATAAACTGAAAGGAAGTTCACTTTCTTTCAGCTTTTGGAGCAAAATATATATTCCAATCTTTTCCCCTGTTTTGCAGTTTCCCATAGTAATAACAGTTTTTTACACTGAGCAAGCCAGCAACTAAGAAAATTTAAGTTGCCTAAATAAAAATAATTGTAAAGCAGTCTAAGGTTTCAGACTGCATGGGTTTTATTATTATTTTTTAAATTAAAACCTTTACATATTCTCTCATTTTTCTCTTTCACAATGTTATAAAGGCTTGCGGAAAAATAAAGAAAGATTCCTCAGGAAAACAATATTTGATTGACTGCTGGTTTTATTCTATGTTTTTTGAAAAAGGTCTTTTCTTTATGTAATGCTGTTGGTAAAAGATTGGTTGTCATCTTTGCAGGTATGGAATAATTAAAGAAGAGGACATAAATGAGATGAACATCTTAACAATACTAGGGAGTATTATAATATATTGAAGGAAGGAGAAAACTTCTCAAGGGAGCAGAAAGGTTACAGATAAGGGAAACACAATTAAATTCCATTATAAACTTACTACGGAAGAATTAAATGAAATGCACTATTTGTGAGACTTCCTGGATAGTATTTGTGAAGAAAAAAAAAAGGATAATGGGACATTCATGGATGTATCAATGCATGACTTTTTGGGGAAAAAAATATAAATATGAGAGTCAGAGAGACAGCTTTTGAGCAGAAATAAAGTGCTGAAAGACTGGAATCATAAAGAAACACTGAAAGAAATGGCAAGTTTCTCACTGATCTAAATACAATGTAGGTGTTCAGCTGGCAACTTCTGACCAAATTCAGCTTTGATCCCCTCCACAGAGGAAGGACCCATGACTCTGACATTGGTTTAAGACAAAAAAAAAGGTTATGCAACTGCTGAAAATGGTTCTACTGAACTAAAAGGTTGTTAGAGCAGAGCACAGATCACTGATGTTCCACATTACCTCAGGCAGATAATTGCTCTTTCAAAAAGGATAAGTATGCATATGTAGAAATGACTCATAATACACATTTACACTTTGAACTAATTATTATTTAATCAGTGTCTGATAAAAAAAATAAAACCTCAGAAGAGGTAATTTCCTTTTGTTTTATTGCGTAAACAAGGGTCATGTAAAGCCAGCTGTGTAAATGTGTATTCTTCTTTCAGGCATGTTATTCTAGGCAGAACTAGGAGCAGTCTCTATTTTTAGAGCTGCCTGATACTCCCTGCTGTGCAAAGCTGTCTCTATTATATGAGCTTTGCCAAACTTTCCTGTTTTACTTGAAAATTATTATAGTAAACATCTTCATGAATGTACCCAAAAATGTTCAGCCATAAAAGTGTAGTTATGATCAAGAAGCCAGAGAAGAAAGTAAATTTTTTAATCTTAAATGCTGCTTGAGACGCAGAGAAGTGCCACAATACATTGAAATGCCCTATGCATTTCACTTTTTGAAACTTCACATTTTGCAGGTATTATTTCTTGTGTCAGATATGACCCTTATGCCATCTTTAATGGAGACTTAAAATTTAACATAGTTGCATACTTTAAACAGTTTATACATTCTCAGCAGAAACTCACAATTGGTATGTTCCTATCAGAACACATCATCACTGTGGGTGCTCTACATTGGATAGTGCCCTACTCGAGGCTGCTCTTACTCTCAACACAAGAAAACTGGATATTTTAGGCAAGGCCTATCCCAGTTAAGGGTCATTTGAAGAGCAGAGTGTAACATTTGAAAAGCATATTATTACTGAATAAGCAGAGTACCACATATATGCATGTTGATTTTCTTTACAACATTTGAATTTCTTCTGACCCAGAGCAGTATATGCATGTAACCACTGCACATCTTTAGACTTCTCAGCAATGCTGAAAACAGAATGACTTACCTTAGGGAGGGTGTTCCCATAGTTACGGATTCTGGTCCCTAAATGGAGTTTTTCAAAATCTGTTTTCCTGGTTTTCTGTGGATATATATTAAAACAAGAGGTATACAATGATACATTCACTGTCATTGCCATTTTTTTAAAAAAGAAACACAGTTCTACTGTCTAATTGAAAAAACCCAGGAATGGGCACTGACCTTTCATGCCAGTCATGCCCCTGAGCCTCCACTCAGTGAAGAACTAGAAAAGTTATTTTCCCAGCAGACCCATGCCCTGGGACATTGTCATGCTGCTCAAGTGGTAACATGTAGTCCAACCAAAGTCCAAAAACATGCAAAAAAAGGAAGTGACTTATTAGCCATTTGTTCACCTCCTAAAAATCTATTGTAAAAGTGGGATGATCCACAAGAAGGGCAACATCCAATATTTCCTTTATTTTTATTTTCTACTTATTACTACACTTTCCACACTTTTTCCAACTTATTACTACACTTCTACCTTTTTTGGTAACATCCTCAGTGTAAAATCTATGTCCATGATAAACTCTTCCAAAAGACACTTGGAGTTTGCTTTATCAAATAAATTGGTACTAACTCCACAATTTTCAAACACACATAGAGTGAAGGAGAACATTTAAGGCAATTGGATATTTTGGGGTCTTATTTGAATGAATATGGAAATGAGACAACCATATTCAAAAGGTATAAAGTAAAAGGATTTAGTTTATTATTCAAGTTAAATTCTTTTACACTACAAAACAAGGATGATTTTGCTAAAATAGATATTAACATAAAACTTACAAGGCAAGTTTGACCTGCTAGAAATATGCCTAGTTGTCAATTCCTAGTTAAGTGCACAAGTTTCCTTGTGGATACAAACAGAAGGCAAAATGTCCAAGTCCATATAAAAATGCTAGAAAAAACTTGAAAGTATAACCCAAGTGTAAATCAAACCAGTTTGGATGGATGAGAAGGTTCTGATCTGAGTAATAAAATAGAACTATTCTATTATGACTTTCAAGCCCCTAAAAGCAATAGGGAGTCTTGAAGTCGATCTCAGAGCACAACTCTGTGAGGTGTTATCTCTGCAAAAGAAAAAGCACTTATCAAAAATTCCTTTAAAGGTTAGAGCTTTCTTCAGCTATAGGTCACAAAGAGCTGAGGTATTAAAGTGCCACACTGATACTTTTTCTGATACCAGAAAAAGTCCCTCCATGAGCTTCATTCAATATAAATTCTTACTTAAGAAAGAAGTAGTTTTATTGAACAATACAAAAGAGGATGGGTAGAAGTGGTATAATTGCACCTTGCTTTCTCTTGGTTATTATCAGGAGCAAAATACTAGTAAAGATCACAATAAGGTGAGCACTATCTATTTGCTGTAAATTTTAATCATCTAAAAATCTAAGACTCTTGTGCTTAGTAATCTAAACTGGAAGACTGATTATGTTCAGATACTAAAAAGTAGAAATAAATGTGCTTCTTCATACTTAATGGTAACAAGAAATCAACATCCAATATTTGTAAAATGCATTTAGCTGTTAGTACTCTGTATGTTGTCTGTGTGTAACACTTGCTTGTAGAGGGACAGAACAGTTACTTTGAACCTCTGGTGGGTTAGGTTGCTTTATCCAGATGGTGTATGTGAAGAGAATATGGCAGCCAGCAAAACGACCTTCCCACGAGAAAGTAAAGAGAAGATAGCCTAGACACAATGGAATTGAGATTTCACCTCCATGGAGGGTTGGAAATGATAAAAAATCCTCACCTCTCTCAAGACTTTGAGACAAAAGAAACAGCTATTCCCCAAAGACATAAGCATGTGGCAGTTTTTACACCAGAAATACGAATAGCTAAGCTCCCAGCAGAATGGTAAGAGTCCCCGAGGAACCTTGGCTCCACACTGAATCAGTGCTACTAACAAAATACACGGGCATGGGGCATGGGTGTAGAGAAAGGTGTTATGTGGAACAATAAAATGTAGGCATTTAGGACTGAGATGCAACCTGAGAGCTCTTTGGTCCCCTGTGGAGACAACACCACAGAGCACCTCTGAAGTACAGTGCTTCTGTTAGGTAGTTCCTTGTTCCTTTGTCTGGCAGATACATATATTTATAGGGCAGATATATACATTTAGTAGCACATGTTCAGGGTGGTGACCGTTCGCACAGTCCTGATACTTCGAAACAGACACACAGATCAAAAACATTCTCCTTGATGAAGCAAATCTCGCAGCAGATATGTGGAAACATGCAGATGTAGTTCCAAAATCACAACCAAGTGAGATTTTCTATCTAAATTCATATTTGGAAGGTTCTAAAAGAGGAAGAATATTTACCTTTTAAGTGGAAGATGTAAAAAATTTGAGCCACATCAAAACTGTGGAACTGCTACATGGTACCTGGATATACACTGGTAGCATATCGGGACGAGACCTGCATGTGCATCGTGTCATACAGCATTCTTCCCTCTTCTCCACTGCTTCCTCTTTCCATTGGATGAAATTGTGGGTATGTGACTAAAAAAAGGATTTACTGAGCACTCTGGTTGTTCATGAGAGCAGGTTTATAGGAATTTATAGGAACACAACATAAAGCATATACAGCCAACGTGCTGCCACTGCTCATGCTCAACTGGTTAATATTTCAGAGGTACTTCCATTAAGAACAATACATAATAGCATATTATAGTAAAGGTGGAAATAACTGGTCCAAAGTAGACTACTGTTTCTACCTGATTAACATAAATTCCTACAGTCTAACCAGGATCAAAGTTTAATCTTTTCAAAGCTTTCTTGTATACACACATCTGCCGCACTTGACATTTTAACAACATCTGTTTTCACTTATCTGATGTCTCTATTTCATTCTACTAATGCTGAGAATATGTTCTTGTGTGCACATGGAATTTTATCTTTCCAAGTCAGTGTGGACATCTGGTGTTCATGATTATTTACTCCGCCTGCTGATTTTGAGGAAGGAAGATGTTACTGTTCAGAAAAGGAAGTTAAGGTATATTAAAATTTTAACCCCTTTGTTACAGGAGGCAGGTGGTTGTCCAGAGTCATATTTTTGTAGAGTCAACCTTGAATCTTGCTCTAAGCAAGGATTGCTTGTAGTGACTTAGACAGGACAGTATATGTCCTTAGCATTCCAGTAGGAAAACAAAAAGAGGGCTCAGAAAGGCAGACAGGATTTGAGGCTTACATGTTTCATTAGCTTTCTTCAGTAAAGCCAGACTCGTCTTTGATTCTTTGAGATAAAGGCAGGAAATAAATTCTTAGGGATAGTTTCTCTGGCCTAGATGTAAAATAAGTTACAGCATTTATTTTAAGTTCTGATTTTAAATATTAGCGGTCTCTGCTAATAACTTAGGACAATTTGCATCAGTGTTGTTGATGCAATGCTGATATAAACAGAACAGGGTCAGAAGGGAAGTTTTTCTTGGCACTAGGAAAATAGGGAAATATTTGTTATATGAGTAGAAAGGGCTTGTGTTTCTCCTATATTTATTGCAAACAATTCTACTACTAAGAGTACTTTTATTTAAAGGATTGTGTCAGGATAAAGGTATCCCCATACAAGAGGAAACAGAGAATCTTGGCAGCCCTGAGCATAAATTTATCCTCTCTCCAAACAGCATTAACTTGTACAACCTTTTTCCCACAAACTACAAAATACTACCTTTTAAGAAATGACAGTGAAGATCTACAACACACACCTATACAGAGACACAAAAAAACTCCCTCTTGTGCAGTAGAAAATGGTACTAATCTTATTCAAACTGCATAGCAAATGCACTGAGTCAGCAAGCATCATTTAATCACTGTATTTTAATGAAACAAAAGAGTATTAGATTTAGCACTGGGGAAAAGAAATTCTCTTGTTATTCAGATAACCAGCTGACTGAGCATATTCTGATGACTAGGAGAACCCAAAGGCTCATCTCTCAACCCAAAAGTAGGTTTAACAATACAATTGGAGTCTATACAGCCAAATTCTCTCTCCCTCCCAAACTGTCTCATCTTTATTACCTATTGGGAATGCTCCAAGCCCTCTGCAGTCTTCTGATCTGATCATTAGTGTAGCTGCAGTTATTGTCTTACATTGTAGTTTTTGTTGACAAGGGTGTGAGCCTAAAATTGTGTCAGGCAACGGGATAACTATGAAATGCAGTGGATTATTGTAGACCAGTGCTACATGCTATGTGTGAAGCCATTTGGTGATCATACTTGCAGAGATTATGATGCTGGATTTGTATGTGGTTAGTAAACAAACAGTGCCTAGACCATCTTACAGACATATTTTGCTACATTTGAATGGTGTTAGCCCTACTTTGACTGGGCATGTTGGTCTAGCTGACCTCTAGAAGTGTTTTCCATCTAACACAGTTCTGTGATTCCTCGGCAAGTAATAGCAATTTCCTCTCATTCTCAGGGTTGGCAGGTTAAGTTATATTCACTTAGAAATATTGGCATTAAACAGTGAAGAACTTCACTGATCTACAATATCATTTATGGTGTGAAAATATGCCATGAAATAGATTATTCAAAATTTACTGCTCTTCAAGATAAAGATATATGTAAAGATGAAGTGCTGTCAAACCTGCAGCACTTACAGTAGTGTCCTAGTGGTTTTTAGAACTTTTGTTCCCAAGAGTGCATTTTATGACAGGTTGTGAAGACCACATTTCATAACATTACACTTTAATGATGCTTCCTGTCTTGATTCAGTGTAAGCTGTTCTTTTTACAGCTCTCCAACCATATAACAGTGAAAGAATTAGAAACAAGGTTAAGTAATAGTTAATGTGAATACAGTGTGGTAAATACAAATAGTTTAGATGATTTGCTTTTGAATATTTACAATTTTTATTTTTTTTTTTTTTTCCATTCGGATGACCTGGTGAGCAAGAGCAATAATCTCTTTATTTCTTCATGTTACACTACATAGGTAGCAGTCTTAACTTCAAGACACAAGTTTTTTTTGAATGGGCTTAATTTTATATAGTATAAATATTTTAAAGTTAGCTGTCTAAATCTAGGATAATTTCCTTTGCTGTAAAAAATGACTATTTGCCATCTTCAGAGTTCCACATTTCACCCTAAAATAGATATCTCTCTCATCATGTCATGAAAGGGAGAAATTGTGACACAAGTCCAAGGTACAAAGTTCTTTAACATTTTAAGGACTTAGGGTCTGCATATCCAGAACAGTTGAAAGAGAATGTTCAAGTGGTTAAAAGGGCATGTTCATATATTTTAAAATACTTTTATGTCTATGTTTAATTCCTTTATTTCATGCTTTGTTTATAAATATCATATTAGACAAGGAATGAAGGAACCGCTCTGTAGAATCAAACCAAAGGTAAACACATTTTGGCATCCTGTCCTTGGAAGCAACACCAATACTTAGGAAATATAAGAAGCACTGAGTGATCCACTTTTAGTCAACTCTCAATTTCTGGTATATAGCCATTTAAAATCTTCCCGTAAAAATTACACCTGAAGTGTTGTATTTAATATTCACTACGGGCCTAAATGCCTGAGAGGTATTAAATCCATTATCTGAATACATTTCCACCTTTGACCTCCAAAATGGCTGTAATGAACTCAACTCTGCATTCAACATGGTGCTCTATGAGGAAAACAGTGCTTGTTTATTGTATATCTGATGAACTTTGGATGACAATCCATAATTATAATGTTAAAATAAAGATAGTACGATTCATAACCATTTACCATTTCTTTTTCAAAATTATACAGATCTTGATGCTATTTTTCCTCAGTCATACCATTTTAGACTCAGTTGCATTTTATGTGGGTGAGATAACATATGTCTAATTGTTCTTTGCTGTAACATTTTTTCTAGTTCTGCCAGTCTGGTTTTAAAGCACAGATAATATTTATAATGTAACATTCCAGATTGCAGTTATTTATTCAAGTCATCTATACATAGTATACATTCCCAGAGACCTGTCCATATTGACTGGAGGTTCTTCTCTGTATACCCAAATTAGAGATTATAACTCAGTTTTGTAGGTGTTTTTGTTTTCCTTTTGTGTGCATTATTCTATGCTTACTAATTTTACATTTCATATGTTATTTCATCCTTGAGTCACTGTGTATGGACAAATACTCTTGATGTCTTTACAGATACTTTTGATTTTGACTATGTAGAGTAATTTTGAATTATTTGAAAACATCCCTGCCTTGCTATTTATCATGTTTCCAAACATTCAGGCATATATTGAGCAGCCAATGTCCAAATTTAAGAAATTCAAGTGAGAGCTTGTTGAAAGCTTTTTGAAAATAGAAATGTAATTAGATCATACTTATCCACCTACTCAGTGATACTTTCAAAAAGCAGATAGATTTGTAAGGCATATTTTTCCTTTGCAAAGCCCATATTAAGTCCTTATCAATATTCTTTATCTATCCTGTGTTTACTAGTTCCTTTTTTTACACAGGCTTTACCAGTTAGATTGATACATATCAGCCAAATCCTGTTTTCCCCATTTTTAATATTTTGTCATTTCTGTCCTTCCATTCCTCTGCCAGGGTTACACATGGTAGTAAAGATCCTCATAGCTTCATATGAGAGTTCTTTAAAAGTTTGTTGAAAATGATTTAGTTTTATTCAGTTCACTATACTTGCTTATTTAGACTTTTTTTTTTATCCCACTTAGGAAAGATTCAGTTGGAAGTACTTCCTCAAATTCATGCTGCAAAATTAAGACCAGATACAAGAATCCTCTAGATTACCTTCGGCTTGAGAACAATTCTAGAAATTCACTCCTTAATTCTGCAGTTTTCTCATGCGAACTTATTGTATGAGTGTTCCTCATATCTTTCCATCATCTGCTGATGCCTTTCATTCCCAGAAGCCCTCTGTTTTTGATATGTTTGAAAAGATTTTATTTTGAGCCTGTACAACTTTAACATATAGACCCTTGACATGCTTCTTGACCTGACATTATGGGTTTATATCTGAATTTCCAGGTTTATGCTCTTTTACATTTTTCATGGAGGCAGCTTGTGTTTTTTTGAGGCCTATTTTCCCCATGAGTAAAGTCCATTTTAAGACTCATATATTCTCCCATTTCAATTTCATAATAATTTTCTTTCTCACATATATGTAGCTTGCCTTTTCAGTGAACTTTGTCAATCTTTTTCTTCCTACAAGATACAGAACTAAAATATATTTTCATGATTGTGTCCACCAAATAACAGCTTGAAGGTTAATCTAAAAACTGGCCAGTGAATTCTATTGTGCTCTCTAGAATACTACCCTTCATCCCACCCAGCTGTCTGGTTGCAACTTCCAAAGTGTTTCACAGTTCCTTTTCTACATATGGTTTTCTTTCAGTAGAAAT
Source organism: Corvus cornix cornix (assembly GCF_000738735.6). NCBI lineage: Eukaryota > Metazoa > Chordata > Aves > Passeriformes > Corvidae > Corvus > Corvus cornix. Next base: position 80,562,421 of record NC_046332.1, read on the forward strand.
CTGAACATATTGAGAAAGAGGAAGGGGAAGGAAGGTGAAAAGATGTGGGAAGTTTTCTGAGATCTTACTGTATAAGTGAAGCTTGAAAGATATGTTTTGAACTAAAGCTAGTGTGATAAGATTAGAGCAAGAGTTGCCTTTTTTTTTTTTTTATGGTGTGTCTGAGCCTCCAAGAAAAGGTAAATTATACTGTATAAAAATATAACACCCACAGCTTGACTTGAATTTTACCAATATACATAGGAGTTATTGAAAACTCTAATTATCTTTGTGTTTCAATCTTTGCAGCTCCCTGATTTGTGTTTGTATATCGTACTTTATGCCTATAATAGCAAGTTTGAAAGCAAAAGAATCCCAGCATATAGTTATCTGGAGGTTTCTATTTCTGGAATAATGTGTAATAAGTTCTAATTCAACCCAGTTCTTCGTGTGCATGAGATCATTTCAGAATGATATCCCAGCAGACTTCTTATTGATATTGCAGAAAACATACTAAAGAAGGAATTCTTGTGACATATGAACTAATCTAACAACCCAGTACTATCTTCCTCAAGTTGATCTTTCTAGCATCAAAGACAACAGACAATATGTGGGAGAGCAGAACTGCTTAAGACATGTAGTGCATTTGCTATTTTTATTACCGTTCACATTAAAATATTTATTTAATCAATCAAATGAAAACATCATGTTTTTCATTGTAGTCATTAGAGCACTTTTTCAGTGAAAGACACTTGGAATTTCAAACCTTCTATTTTAGCTTACTACTTCTCTTTTATTATTTCTCTGATATCAGCAAGCTGTGACTTAATTTGATATATTTTGTAATATGTTACAGAGCACACACTTTTATTATCATTATAAAACCTCAGAAATATTAATCTAGAACCTATGGTGAAGATACATAGCAAGTTTCCACTTTCTTGAACTTAATATTTAAGTCCATATTTTCTTCAGGTAACAGTGCTGGGTTTTTTTCTCTTTGGGTGCTTATAATTTCTTTGCTGTTTTACTTTGCTAACTTATATTGGTGTTTGCTTTGTTATCTTTCCATTTTTGATTCCATATGAAATAACATTCACTCTCTTCTCCATCAGAACCATTCAAGAAAATCCAGATCAAAGAGCATGTCAAGAATCGTTAGAAAGGCAGATTTCATTACAATTAAAAAAAAATCAAATATATAAAACACTGAGATTTGGATTTATTTTTTAATAAAGATTTAAAATTCCTCTTCAAAACAATCATTTTGCTGAAAGTGTACAACTAACCCTTTTCTAGGACATTTAAAACAAAATATTCACTGATAAGAAGTGGAGTTAAACAATTATATTACAGTGGCTATCCATGACCTTACTATGTTAGGTATTAAACTGTGATTCAAGATAGTAAAAAGGCCATAAGGGCCTTACAAAGCAAGATAGTGTTGCCAAGTGAGTTGAACAACATGAGATTAAACATATAACTGTTTTTGTTTGCGTTCTAGAATAAGAGAAACACAAAATCATTAAGGTTGGAAAAAAAACCCCAAATCGTTGAGCCTGGTCTTTTAACAAACATCACTTTGTCAACTAAACCACAGTCCTCAGTGCCATATTCAGTTGTTTCTTGAACATTTCCAGGGATGGTGACTCCACCACCTCCCTGGGGAGGGCATTCTAATGCTTAAACAACCTTTCAGTGAAGAAATTCTTCTCGATGTCCAACCTGAAGCACCCCTGGAACAACTTAAGTGCATTTCCTTTTGTTCCTTTTGTTGCCTGATCTGTTAAACTTATTGCATCTAAATTATTTGAAACTGACATTTCTCCTGTTCAGCAAGTATAAATAGTCAGTGTTCTTTTGACACCAGCAGAGAAATGAGTCTGACAGAAAACTTAGATATGGATAATGTGAATCTACATAAATACGGTTTGGGATCATTTCATGTGTAAGAAGCAGTGTAAGAAAAAGTTTTCCAACAGTGTTAAGTAACTTTTTTTATGTAATAGTAAATTTGGCATAAAAATAAACGGAGCGTCATTTTTAATAAGAAATTCAACCTATTTCCAGTTACTAATTTCTGCAATAAGTTTCTAATTGAGCTAGGAAAAAGCAATACATGGGGCTTGATTTTCAAACAGATGATAATGTTATATAACATATTTATTGTAGTATCTCCTACAATATTATGTGAGTACAAAGGGAAGAGAAATAATACATGTGATTACAAGCAGGAGCAGGTCCAGCAGAGATATACTGAATAGAGAAATTTGGTAAAAATTCTACTATGGCTAAATTTTCAAAACTTTAAGCATTCCTCAAAACAGGTAAAGATTTTTTTCTTTCTCAGGACTGAATACAGATTCAAGTCTCAGAAGTATCATTTTATTCAAAAATGTAGACTGGAAGGAAATATATAAATTACATTTTCTTCAGGCTCATAGAATACAGTTTAATTCTTAATCCACTATTTGCACATAAATGAGAGATATAAGAAAATTATATTATGCCATGGAAATCATGAAAATATTGACTACTCATCCCTGTTCCCTTATATACACAGCACACAGTAAATATTTGAGATAGATATTAAGATGAAAATGTCAGTGGAAAATATTGTGAGGTAGGCATTGCTTCCAGTTCTGTCTTCCATCAGCCAGGATGGATCTCCTAATTAAAGGATCTCGATCCTTTAATTATTTTTTTTTTCTCCTCAGGAGAACAGGGGCTACTGGGAAGGCTCCCAGGAAAATTTTTGGGAGACAAGAAAATCAGTACGACCTACTATAGCAGAGTAGCATGAGAGCAAGGGGAGGAAAGATCTCCTGTTTCTCAGAGTAATACAATAACAGGAAAGAAAGACATATAAGTCAAGGAATAATAGCAATACAGTAAGCACAATCTCACTATTCAAAGAAGCATCCAACTACTTGAGGCTGAATTGACACAAGTCAGTCTCACATATTTTCCAGAAGCTTCATCTCTTGGTCTCTGATTGACCTGACTTATCTTCTTTTAGAGGATCCTATGATCACCAGATTGCTCAGGCTGGAAAGGACTTCATGATGACTCTAGTTCAACCTTTTGCTCAGCACAGCCAATTCTGAGGTGATACCTAATTACTCAGGGCTTTGTCCAGTTTGGTTTTGGGTGGAGGATACAGTACCCAAGGTTGAAGCTTAAGCAGCCTCCCTATATAGTCTGAAATCTCTCTGACTTTGCCCAGCTCACCTCTTTCTGCTGGAATTCACTGTGGCAGCATAAAAAAAATTAATTTTTGTCTATGGGGTTCAGAAATGACATCACGTATGTAGCTAGGTAAGTCACAACTGTGTTTCATAATGTTAGAGATAGAAAAAAGGTGATTATTGCATTGTGTTAATTCACATTAACAAAGTCGAAGACAGAGTTTTTTTCAGCCAGTTTTAGACATCTTCGTATGATTTTTTTATCTAAGTTCTCTTTATGAGCAGAGCATACATCATCTCTCGTTCATGTACTGTAGATGATTAAAATGGGTCAGTCTAATTGTCATAGAACTCCATTGAGTATATTTTCCAGTTGATATGTTTCTTGAAATTTGCTATGAAACTTAGCACAAGTTATTTCATGTTTAATAAAATTTGTGGCCACTGCTTAGTACAGTTTACAAAAATGAACTTCATTAACGTTGCAGACCTGCTATTCAATTGCACCTCAACAAAATTTCCCCAAGACAAGTAGGTCAACATTACTCCTCTTTTGCCAGTCACATTTGTTTCAATATGTTTGTTAGTGAGGTCATTTCTGATACTACCCAGCTCTATATTAGATATATGTGTATATCCATGATATCCGAAAAGTCATGGCAGTCAGGGGAAGTCCTGGCTGATTGGTAAAAGGGAAACATAGCAACCATCCTTAAAAACTGAAGAAAGGAAAACCCTGGGAACTACTGACCTGTCAACCTTACCTCTGTGGCAGGGAACAGATCCTCCTACAATGTCTGGTAAGGCACATGGAGGACAGGGAGGTGATTTGAGACAACCAGCACAGCTTCGCCAAGGGAAAATGCTGTCTGACCAATCTAGTGACTTTCTCTGATGAAGTAACTACATCAGTGGATAAGGGAAGAGCTCCAGATGACATTTATCTGGACTTCTGTCAAGCTTTTGACATGGTCTCCCACAACATCCTTCTCTCCAAATTGAAGAGTGATGGTTTCAACAGGTGGATTGTTAGGTAGATAAGGAATTGGTTGGACAATCATATCCACAGGGCAGAGATAAATGGCTCAGAGTCCTGATAGACTGAGAGTCCTCATCATCAGTGATGATTGGTGTCCCTCATGGGTCTGTATTGGGAGCAGTGTTGTTTAATATCTTCATTAACAGCATAAATGGAGGAATCATGTGCACCCTCAGCAAATTTGCAGATGTCAACAAGCAGAGTGGTGCTGTTGACTCACTTGAAGGACAGGATGCCATCCAGAGGGACCTGGACAGGCTCAAGAAGTGGGTCCATGGGAATCTCATGAGGTTTAACAAGACCAAATGCAAGGTGCTGCACCTGGGTCAGGGCAACCCCTGGTATCAACACAGGCTAGGGGATGAACAGATTGAGAGGAGCCCTGCTCAGAAGGACTTGGCGGTGCTGGTGGATGAGAGGCTAGATGTGATCTGGCAATGTGGGCTTGTGGCCCAGAAAGCCAAATGTATCCTGGGCTGCACCAAAAGCAGTGCCGCCAGCAGGTCGGGGAAGGTGACGGCTCTGGTAAAACCCACTTGTAGGACTGCACCCAGCTCTGGGGTCCCCATCACAGGAAAGACAGGGACCTGTTGCAACATGTCCAGAGGAGGGACATCAGGATGATCCTATGAGGAAAGGCTGAGAAAATTTGGATTGTTCAGCCTGGAGAAGAGAATGCTTTGGGGTGACTGAATTGTGTCCTTCCAGCACCTGAAGGGAGCCTGCAGGAAAGGTGGGGCAAGACTGCATGCAAGAGCAAGTCAGGACAAATGAGGGGGAATTAGTTTGACTTGAAAGAGAGTAGGTTTAGATCACATTTGAGGAAAAAATTCTTTACTGTGAGGCACTAAAACAGGTTGCCCAGAGAAATTGTGGCTGCCCCACCCCTGGAATTGTTCAAGGGCAGGCTGGATGGCTCTGTGAGAAACCTGGTCTAGTGGAAGGTGTCTCTGTCCATGTCAGGGGGTTTGGAACTAGATGACCTTCAAGGTCCTGTTCCAAACCATCTTATGATTCTATGATATGAAAATTGCAAGACTGCTACAGCACAGAAAAAATTAAGACGTCAGTTATTAAGTTTTTTGAGAGTACTGAGGAAAGAATTTGATGTTTTGCATTTAAACAGGGATATCTATTATTTCATAAACAGAGATTTTGATGAAGTAGAGAATGTATTCTTAGTTTATTGGTTAAGAGTAACTGGTTGATTTCCACATGACATTTATTTTGATTTATCTATTAAATATGTTTATCTGATCAGAAAGAAATGACAATTCTGATACTATTGCTTTGTGGTTAAAATCTAATATGTTGTTATTATTTTGTCAAATTCCTCTTTTGTTTCCCAAGTGCTCATTCAATTGAAAAGTTTGTGAAGCAAATTTTTGAAAATATTTTTCATCTGATATTTCAACATCGTAATGCTGTGCAATTTGCCTATTAAAATAATTCATATGTCAAGAGAGTATTGTCATTTTGATAAGTGATTGATAGTAGCTTGTAGACAGCTTTGAGACTAGTGAAGATGAAGACAGTTAAACTGTCAACTGGCCACAACACTAACTTCAAATTAAGCAAGTATTCTGGAAATAATAAAGTATTTTTGCTAAATTAGTGATAGGAGGAATACAATGCAATGTGAGTTTAATCTATTGGGACTTTGTTCATTTGTTCATAAGAATGATTTGAGCCCAAGTTATGAAGACAGCATCATAGTCGTGAAGGCAGGGAAAATACTTCAGAGGATAGGTGAGTCACCTTGTGACTCATGATTTTTGTGACCTTTTAAGACATGTCTGCTTGAATGGTACTTTATAGATGATGCACATCTTGCATGTGAAAAATGGACCTTTGAATCTTGATTACATCAATTAACAGAAAAGCAAATGCTTTGAAATCCCAGATCTCTTTAACAAAAGGTTGCATACTCCCTCCACCAAATAACCAAAACCAACCCCCAAAACAACTAAACTAAAAACAAAAACAAACCCAAACCCTTGCCACCAATAATTTTAAATTTCTGCAATCCAGGGTTTGGACCACATATTTCCTAATCTAAAAAATCTACATTATTTTAATTTAATTCCTCTCAGCTAGGAATTTAATGCTACTTTTCATCACTGGCAAATTAAAAAAACCCAGAAGCTCCTTTATCTCCTCAAGTTTCTCCTATCTTTTCTTAAGAGCTCTTAGTTGACATACTTTACTATGTTGAAATTAATATGATTTAAACATTTTGTCCCACAGATGGGACAGAATAAGAAATATACATATGCAATTAGTTGGCTTGTACATTGTAACTACAATTAAGCTGCCCTGACTCAGTCATTAATTCATATCCTTATGTACTAAGGCCAGTAACTGGAAATTTTGAAATCTAATGGATGTCTTCAACATATTTAATCCTTAAACACTTTCAATCTCTACCGAAAATGTAAAAGAAAAGAATCATTCAAAGCTGTGACTCTACAAATATGTTCAAATATACATTTGCTGAAAATATAAGAAAGTGCATGTTCATTGTGGTTCAGTAAGGACATAACATTACTTTGTTGTTTTTCTTTTCCAAAATTGAGTGACAATTCCCCTGAGGAAAACAAGGTAGTTCAAAATAGCATTTAACAAGCTAATAAATAAACAGAACTACTGCCTTGCTTCATGTGGAAATTAGTCTATTAGATATGCAGGCAACATGATTTCCATGGTTACAAATGACCTGCTAATCTCTTAAATTATCCAGTCATCACGAACAACAAGCCTACTAAATAATTATACTGAAATGCAAGAACTGTTTCCAACAGTATTTTCAAAGTGAAATTCTCCCAGAGAGAGGAGATTTTTACCAGGTAAAAAGTTGCTCCACTATTTCAGTGTAGGCTCAACAATGGCTTTCTTTGAAACAGTTTACCTTCAACACCTTATTTTAAATAACAGTATTTTATTCATTATGTTAATATTGTAGGTAAGAAGAACAGTAATCTATTGGGCAGGATGGGAGGTCTGTTTTATTTGAGTAAAAACTCATTTAATATAGATTTGAATGTTTCTTGTTGCAAGGACACAGTGTATGTTAGCCTGATGCATTTCTATTTCTGGTATTTTCTACAGCTAATAATCACAATTTTCCATGAAGTAAATTAATTCTGTTTGCTTACATTGAGTTCAGTTTGTCTAACTGAAGGGAAACAAACAAACAAAAAATCAATGGCATTTGAATGATCACTCTTCATCACCTATAAACTACAGATAGGTCTTCAGAAATTTGTTCAGAATTTTCTAAATCTAATGTAAATCTAAAACTGTTCTGAAGTGTCAACAGGAAAAGCTCTTCATGGTCTCTTACATGAGACAGATGTATGTATGCAATGACTGCTATGGAATACATATTTCATCATCATCATCAGTTTTAATGAAGTGGTAAGTTTGCTTTGCTATCTTGACCTAAAGACAGAGCAAAACCATTTGGCTAATGACTGATTTTTCGTATACTATTTTTCATTGTAATTAATCCCAAATGCTTATCAAGGTCAGTCCTCCCTTAATGTCTCTACTATAAAACACTGCAACTCTATTAACCTAATTTTTCCTTTTTGGGATCCTTAATCAGCAAACAGTTGCACACTTGAATATTTTTTCAGCAGACTTCCATAACTTTACCACAGGAATGTCATATTTAACATTTTTAAAGCCTCAGCACCTCCTAATCTTTGCTGTATGAGAAATATTGCTTTCATTTAAGGATATTGATGAGGATACAAACTAAGTTTGTATCCCTTACAAATGAAAAGAGCTGGTTTGGTTCCACAGTAAACTTTAGCTCCAAATTTGAAGGAAAGTCAAAGGAGGATGAAATATTTTACAATGTGAAATTCCCGGGGTCTGACTTGAGGCTGGATAGAAGTAATAGTATCCATTCTAAGTGAATTGGCAGCTGATTTCACTATGATTTAAGATAATTATGAGATTCTATTTTGACTTGATTGTCTAGACTTCATTTGAATTTCTTTGATTTGCCCTATTTAATAACTGAGTTATACTTTTTTATCAATACCAGAAATGAGAACTAAAGTCTTTATCTCACATTTTATAACATGACCTTTCTTTTCGCCAGGCTTTATATTTTCCCCCTTTTCAATTTACCCCTTAAATGTACTTTAAGAGAAAGCAATCTCCTTAATCTCCTTCCCAATTTTACTTGGACAATACTACCTTCTATGTGAAAATTTTCACTGTATCTTAGTCAAAATCTGCTTTTTTTTTTTTTTTCCCAAAGCAGAATCACTTTTTTCCAAAATGTTATTCTAGCAGTTTAGCCTTTCAGTAGTGTTTTTGACATCATTGTACTTTTCTCTTAATCCTAGGAACTTTTATCAATCGTGTTTTTCTGTGCATTCACCAAAATGAGTGGAAAAAATTAATTGAAACAAAAACATAGCACCACATGGCTCCTGTTCTAGTTGCCTAAGTCACCACTGACAAACTGATCCAAAGTTTGCAATGTGGTGATTCTGTATAATGCCTATCACAATACTATTATCTCTCAGAGAAGCCCATATCAATAACTCTGGTAAGCGTGGAAATTACATGTATTTGTATTTCTCTGGACTCAATCAAAAGACTTATTATACTTATGAAACTTATTGCCTATATTTCAGCTATTTAAATGAACTTTAAAATAGGCTAAATATATAACATGTTCTTTTACCCTTTGTCCTGAGTCCATATTTCCCACTTTTTCCTACTTAACAGAGAAAAGGAGATAAGTCATTTTGCACCTCTAACTGTACTATATCTAATATCTATATTTTCTATATAATATATCATACCTTCCATAAATTCTTTTTCTTCTCTGTCATGCAGTTTGAGAGAGGCAATATTTTAATTGTTTCAACTTAAGCTCTACTCATTTTATCTTTGTGTAGTGCCTTAAGGTGTAAGTAAGGTATAAGTAAGGTGTACTTAATATACACCTTTTCTATTTCTGTTTCTCATTCCTATTCTGTGATCTGAACTATTCAACTACCTTACTGCAAAATGTTGGCTTTCAGAGTTCTTGGAGCAATGAAGGAAACTGCTGTTAGATTTTGCAAAAGGAATACTTTTACTCATCATGGAGTCTGTCTGAGAAAGTCATGTCTGATATTCTCAGAACTTAGAGATCTGCTATCTTTCTTCTAGCAACCATGGTTTCGAAATGCAACTTTTTTTTTTTTAAAGGGACATTTTTATTTACTGTTATTTTTTTATCCCAAAGACTGATTTAGGTGAGGGTCTTTCACTGAAAATCACATTTTGATGCCTAACGTCTATAGTAGATCTAATCATAAACAAGGTCACTTCTGACTCAGACTCAGAAATAACATTCTAAAGCTTTCACACAATATTTCAACAGAGGTTTGCTGCTCTAAAATCTGGCTCTATAATAGGTTTCATCTAATCAGTCATCTTCATTTTGAACAACAGTAAGAACACAGCTCTGATTATTCTATCTTTCAGTTATAATGAGGATATATAAACCAGTCTTACAACATGCCTAAAAGGAAGATGTTGGGGCTCAATCACTCCTAATGGACTTTTTACCCAAAGTAATTTGATTTCTGTTTGTTTGGTCTCAATCAAAATCCAATTATACACTGCATACAGTAAGACTACAGCTGTTTGAATTATGTATGTTTTTAATGTAAAGGAAAAATGTCTAGAACGTGAGGTTCATTGAACTTTCCCACTGAAGAATGCCTAAGAATTACTGAGAGAGGAGGATGGAAGCCAGAGTTTTAATACTTCATTGAAGCAAAGAGTTGTTTATTACTCTATTCATTTCTAAATGTGAACAAATGTGAACAAAATACTACAACAAAGACATATTCTCTTGTCTATGGAAGGGAAAGAAACTTTATTCTAATTAAAGGTTGGCTAGACTGCTTCCTACTTAAGGAGAAAGAAAATAAATCTGGGAATTGAAATGTTAAGCTAGTCCATATCTTTTGAAAGACTTCAGAGGAAAGATTGACGATTAAACCAGATATAGTCCACTAAAAGAAAGAAAATATACTGTCTTATTACTGTATAGTTTATTAAGATAGAGCAAGTCCGATGAATGTCATAAAGACAGACCTTCTGATACAACCTAAGGATTTTTCTAAAGATTTATCACTCAGTTGTCTATTTTAGATACTAACAGTCAATATTTGCATATTTACTGGCTGAAGTAAGCTGGCTTGAAAAAGGTATAATTTACAGCCATAGGAAAACAATAAAACATTCAATCAATTCTATTTTGAAAATTAAGAAAATATGGACTGGATGAACAGATCACTGGATGGGTTAAATGTTGGTTAGATGAGGAGGCTGAAAGGGTAGCAGTTGTTGGCTTAATATTTGGTTGGCAGCCAATAACAAATAAACAGCCTAAGGGTCGGTGCTGGGCTGGTATTATTCAATTCTCATCTGGATTATGAAATGGACTGCACCCTCAGCACCTTTTCACATGGTACTAGATTAGGATAAAAAATTGTAGTGCCAAGTTATAGAATTGAGTCCACTGGGATCATGATAAAGTCTGCAACTGGAGCCAGCATAAAATGTGAGAAGTTCAGTAGTAAGAGAGGCAAAATTCTGCAGATGAAGTGATAAAAGAATTAAAATCTCATGAATCTGTACAGCTGGGAAACAATGGACTGAACAACAGGCATTCTGAGAAAGACCCAGGTTATTCACACTAGCTACCAGTGCTCTGCCCTCATGAGCATACCAAAATCATAGTGGGTTGAAAGAGGAAGGGTGTGGTCAGCAGACTGAGGGAAGTTAATGTCTTCCCATTCAGCACTGGGGAGGCAACAAGTTTGTACATCACAACTACTACTAGGACTCCAGTTTAGTTTACTCATCTTCAAGCAGGTCAGGCTGGAAATAAACTTTTTCTATTGTAAATTTTCTTATCCTTATTTTCTCCCCTTTTCTTCATTTTATCCTGTTTTTCAAAACCGTGTGGGCTAAAAATTAACCAGTCCTGCTAGCACAGGAGTAAGTTACTCTTCATCCACAAAATAGAGAAAGCTTTCAGATTGTGTAGGTTAAAAGGTTACTAAACCCTCATGATATGTGAGATTCACCCTACACCCACACTTCCTTCTGATGAACAAAGTGCAGAATATTTAATCCATTGATTTAAATATGTCACCAGGACCCTTCAGGCCTGTGTGGAATGGACATAACATGGGCTAATGATAAGATTAAAAAATGTATCTGCTGCTTTAAGCTTCATTCTCTTCCACACTTTTTTCACAAAATATATAGTATATGTATATATATTTATATAAATCTTTATTTCATATACTATATATTTTATATACTAGATATTTTTAATATCAATTATATATATATATTTAAATCTTTTGTTGCATTATATTTATATATTCATTTATACATATAATATTTGTATATTATATATATATATATATATATTTCTTTAATTATGTTAATGTACTCCTCTAGGGAGCACACAAAGGTTTTCAAATGAGAATTACTATCAGGTGAATGCTAATGCTTGATGCTAAAGCCTTCTATTTACTAGCAAAATAGCTGATTCCAAAAATTCTATATAAGTTAATCTATCAAAGCATCAAAGAAAGATGGAAGAAGTTGTGACTAGCTTTTTACAAAACTGTGTTTGGCAAGTAAGGTGAGAGCAGATACTACAAAACTAGTGACTTATTCAGTGTCAAAATTTGCACTTTTCCAGGAGCTCAGAACTTTGTAACATCACTTGTAAATTAGCAAGTACTGACCAGGTGAAAATAGCTCTATTCATTTTTTTCCTCAGTGGATTTTTAGCAGCAGTAAATGCTGCAATCCAGTCAAGCCTCCGAAGGGTAGAGGCAGTCTCGCACAGAAAAGTTAAGGAATGCAGAATTATCCAGGTTTCATCTCCTCACTTTTTTCTTAGATATTCTTTGACTGCAGTCATATAGTGTAAAATACTCTATTGTCAGGTTAGATTTGAGTTGATGACCATTTTCACCTTGTAAATTATGTGCAGTATCTTATATATTAAGTGTAACTTAATAAAAAGTTATAATGACCACCGATATTGAAGACACCAGAATTGTTCCCTCCTTGGAACACAAAAGCACTGTGCTACTGCAAATGTCATAATGTGGCAGCTATTGGGAAATGTTACCACTAAAAGGAGCAGCCAGTACACCTGCACTAAACTGTTTCAGATTCCTGAGTAAAATGCAGCGTTAAAATTACATTTTCAAGTACTGGTTTTGGCTGAGACATCTTGGCAGAAGTTCATTTCAGTTAAAAATTTACTGCTAATAATTGCTGAACTAGGAAGGACAGATATTTTTCATATTGCTTCTGTTTCAACATTCCCTTGCTGTCAGCACTAGCCTTTTTGCTGTTCTAAGGCAGTTCCACATTGGGGAGACTGAGGCAAACCACTCAGTCATCAGCTAAAATAGTACCACAGAGTTCTTGGGATTTGGCCCACAGAGTATAATAACTCGTCTACCTGCCTAAAATTTCACTTGGATTTTTTACTAAGCAAACCCTTACACTTAAGTGCTCCCTAGTATTGATTGCTTTTCTGTGGTTTTGCATAAGCAGTCTGGTGCAGTGTATTCATGTAATAAGGTGATGAAAGCACATGAAGAGATTACTTTGATTCTTATTCTTGAAGTTCCTTTTTGTTGAACATCAGATATTGACTGGGAAGAGAAATATGGAAATAAAGTCAGAGAAATTTAGATACAAGTATTTATCTTGACATTTGAAGAACCAGTTATCTACCAATTCCCAGTCAGAAAGGGTTTGTATTGTAAATGAAATATTTCTCCATGTTATTTTTAAAGGCATAACCAAAAAGTTTCAATTATTTATCTTGCAGATCTTCTTTCACAGCCTAAATTCTCTTTTAAATAACCAAATAAAGGAGCACATGTATCCCTAATTCTTCTTCACAGATAATTTTTGACTTTTGTCTTCCTTTCCTTCTACATCAACCTTTGTAGCACTCTAACAAAGGCTTCTATCCAGCAGTCTTCAGGCTGGTTTGCAGGGTTCAAATTCAGCTGTATCTTTTTGCAATGTAGTGCCCACTTTGAATCAGAGTGTAAAAAAGTGATTGTTATGTCTCTGATTCAGGATGCTCTACCCTGATGTTCCATTCCATCATCAGTCCATGGCCTCTCGAAAATGTTACAGCTTCTCAAAGGTATGTCATGTTAAATGCCAGCATTTCAGATTTGCTTTTCTCAGATGCATTAGCCTGACTTTTCCAAGATAAATTTCCCTTTGTTTTTCTCAGCCTGTGCTTTTATAATAGCTTTTGAAGTATTATTTATTTTCTTCAGAAGCTGTTTGTTCTTCATTCTGCTTTTACTTTATTTATGAATTTCATTAATGTGATTAGCTTTGATTGATTGACAGTTAGAACTACCTGCAAAAGGAAAAGTCAGAGCTCTGTCCTAGTTTAATATATGATTGTCATCTGAGTATATGACAGCTAGCTGAATAGTGAGCTCCAAAAGATATCTGGAAGATTTGAAAACACCAGTATCTCCATTTTACAAGATGAAAAATAAGCTGGTAGAAAGATTTAGGGAATTTTGGACTGCCTTGATGTGTGCTACAGCATGTAACTATAATGTGGCTAATATCCAGAGTCATATCCAGAGCCATTATGACTGTATGGAGTATAAATGGTAAGGCTTGTGAAGCAAGGAGCTGCAGGTGACCTTTGTGGAGGAGCCCATGAAGTGCCCTGTGCTTATTTCAACCCAGTCTGACACCGGGCTGAGCAGTCCATCACCTGTCAAGACTGCAGCCTGTCAGGGAACACTTTGGTGCATTTTTAAGGAAGAGCAGCTGGCCCGAGGCACTGCTGAGGCTCTGGATGCTACGGAGACATGCAGAAGGGTATGCTTTCAGGAAGACATAGCAGAAAGATGCTGATGAGGAGACAGCTAAGGGTAAGGCTGGAGACACTGTCCTGGAAAGAGGTGACCCATATTGGCCTAGGGACACCTCTTGGGTTAGGGACTCTGGCTGTAGGTGACCCTTGTCAGGGAAGGAACACTGCTAAGGGACTTCAGCCTTTGGAAGTTCAACGTTAAGGCATAGAGACTGCTGAGGAACTGTGGCCATGGGTGTCCCAAGCTGTGACAGAGACCCTGAAGGGCTGCAGCTATGGATGACACACCCCGAGGCAGGGGCACCTCTGAGGCCAGTGGCCTGTGAATAACACATGTCAGAGCAGTGGAAAATGAAGAAGCCCAAAGCAGTGGAAAAACAGAGGCATGGAGCAGCAGATAAAAAGTAGTACCCACCCAACCTCCTGTGCTGCCTGTGTTTCCACCGTATGAATAGGATAGGATAGATTGTGTGTAACCCATATCAAACATGAGCGAAAACTAGACTAGGAAGGGGTAAAAAAGTAAGTTATGTTTTTTGTTGGGTCATCCCCCCCCCACCCCCCAGTACCCAAATCAGAGATGAAAACATGGTGTTAATGAATGATAAATTAAATGAAGTAAAATTAATCAAGTCGATGCTGTTATTTTCATGCTGATGTTGGATATAGTGCAGAATTGTCAGAGAAGAGAAGAGAAGAGAAGAGAAGAGAAGAGAAGAGAGAAGAGAAGAGAAGAGAAGAGAAGAGAAGAGAAGAGAAGAGAAGAGAAGAGAGAAGAGAAGAGAAGAGAAAAGAGAAGAGAAGAGAAGAGAAGAGAAGAGAAGAGAAGAGAAGAGAGAAGAGAAGAGAAGAGAAGAGAAGAGAAGAGAAGAGAAGAGAAGAGAAGAGAAGAGAAGAGAAGAGAAGAGAAGAGAAGAGAAGAGAGAAGAGAAGAGGAGAAGAGGAGAGCTAGGCTGAATGGGAACCTACCTAAGTGATTGGTTGGAATTTGGTAGGGTAAAAATACTATACTTTAAACATTCACTGTGGTAAAAACTAAGGCATGTTGGTAATGGGCCTCCTTTTTCAGTCAAGAATCCTTGCACCAAGTAACATCCATGCTATTTAGTATTAGTAACTACTAATACTAGTACTTAATATTACTTGTTTAGTTCGTATTGCAAAAGTAGAGTACAAAGGAAGCATGACTTGAAGCTGAGACTAGGCTCTGCTTCTCTTTTTGTGACTTCTCATACTAACAAGTTCTGTGGTACTTATCATTGTTCCTTGTCTTCCATGAAGCTTTTTCATTTGTGCATTCTATTAGATTCAAAATAAATTCTACACCGAATCCTGAGCAAATAAATTGCGGTACTGACCATGCCCAAAGTTATGCAAGAATATTAAAGAAAATTAAGAAATGAGCAATATAACATTCCAGTGGAGTGCAACATAGTTTTATGCTATAATTTTTCCTGATTAAGAAGTATAGTGAACAGTGTTGATTGAAATGAAGAAACTTTTTCTTTTTTCTTTCCCCGTAGTGTTTTGGAATGACTTGACTCATAAACACAGAAATTCTGAGTAGTCTCCACGAGCTGTTCTTTTGAAAATAACCATATGTGGCTTTAAAATGCTCCATCCACTTTTTCTTGCAGGCAGTGTTCTGCACGGCCTCTGAAAGCTCCACATTATAAAATTAGGATGAAAAAATATAAATGAAGCTGCTGGGTTCATTAAATAGCAAATGGAAAGACAGCTGCCAGGTTGACATATAAGTCAAGTCTTCTGTGTGTGCTGTGATTTGCAAGCAGAAGGCTGTTAGTGTATTAGCTCCTAAGTGTTTCAGTGTCATGTATCTAAAAGCTGTAATGCAGCAGGTAACAAAGCACATTTATTGTGAAACAATAATATCAGAAGGAAAATCCGCTTAAATCTTCAACTTTGACAAACCTCACACTTCATCTTCTCTGGAAGTGCTGCATTAGTTGTGTTAACCCCTCACAACTGTTTGAGTCTCTAAAATGGTCATTTTTGGAATAACAAATTTTCACTGTTTTAATGTAAAATATTTGGAGGGTTTATTTTTTTCTCATTTTCATAAAATGCATGCAATCTAAGTTTACCATTGCTAACCAAGACATTATTTGATATTGGTAAATGAAAAGGACTTGCTGTACCATGCATGTTGTACTTCCAAGATTATTTTGAGCCTATTGAGTATATCAGTACTGTAACTTTTGGTTATCCTCAGTTATCTTTCCTACAATCCCAGGAAGAGAATATGAAACTTCTGGAGCATGCAGAACCCCCAAGCCTACCCGGAGGCATAGTATGCCATTAGTACAGCACCACAAGGTTCAGATACCTGCAGGGAGGGATAGAAAGACTTTCATCTCCCCCAGTGGTCCTGCTTCAATGGCATGCAGACAAGCTGGGTTCTACCTAAGCAGACTAAACATAGCCATATTTGTTCTTGACACTTAATTTACTAGGTGCATCATACAATGCTAATGTAATTCTAGTCAGATCAATCTACATCTGTTAAAGAGAAATGGTGAAATGTGCTCTGTGAATATGACAGGAAAACATGGTGAGGATTAATGAAAAAGAAATTGAATTATTTTGTTGATTTGGAGGTACTTTTAATTGAAAAAAAAAATTAGCATTGAATATATGATGATCATATGCACTACTGACCAGCAAGTTTTCTTACATGACTGATATGGTGATCTTGGGGATGAAAGCAGAGGGACAGCCATTCATACAGCTTCAGGGAATGGTGGGTGATAAGTATTGAATGATTACTTCTAATCTAGTTTTTGTTGAAGTCCAGCAGGCTTCAGAAGAAAATCCCACAACAAATATTGGGTTTAGAACAGAGTTCTGTCATCTCTCCTTTCTTTCTCGACATTGTGTAGAAAGTATTTGAGTTTCAGCAGGTAGGAAACCCACACTTGTATTCTCCAGATGCAGCATTTATCTAAAGGCTGGTGGGTGATAGAGAAAACTGGTTTGCACAGAGTGTGGGTTGACCCTGGCAGGATTCCAGGTACCCATCAAAGCTGCTCTATCACTGCCTTCCACAAGAGGGCAAGGGGGAGAAAATATGACAAAAGATTCATAGGTTGAGGTAAGAACAGGGAGAGAACACTCATTGGTTCCTGTCACAGGCAAAACAGACTTGACTTGGGGAAATTAACTGAATTTATTACCAATTAAAATCAGAGCACGAAAATGAGAAATAAGACAAATCTTGAAAACTCACAGGTTGTTTCTGTCACCGCTGAGGGAGAGGAGTCCTTCCCTGGCTCTAGTGTGGAGTTCATCCCAGAGAAGACAGTCCTCCATGAACTTCTCCAGTGGGGAGTCCTTCCCACGGGAAGCAGTTCTTCATGAACTGCTTCAATGTGTCTCCCTTTCCACAGGGTGCAGTCCTTCAAGGACACGCAATGTGAGTTTCCCACATCCCATCAGCAAACCTGCTCCAGCGTGGGCTCCTCTCTCTGCAGATCACAGGTCCCTGCCAGGACTCTACTCCAGTGTGGGTGTCCCATGGGGTCACAGCCTCCTCTCAGGCATCCACCTGTTCTGGTGTGGGTCTTCTCTATGGGCTGCCGGTGGGTCTGTGCGTCTTTGTGGTCCTCCATGCCAGGGTCTTTGCCATAGGCAACAGGGGAATCTCATTTCTGGCACCTGGAGCACCTCTGCCACCTCCTTCTCCACTGAACTTGGTGTCTGCAGAGGTGTTCTTCTCACATGTGCTCAATCTTAGTGCAATTACATCTGTGCAATAATATTTTTTTCCTTATTAAATATATTATCACAGAGGTGTTACTACCGTCTCCGATGGGCTCGGGCCTGGACAGCAGCAGGTCCATCCTGGAGCTGGCTGGCATTGGCTCTGTCAGACATGGGAGAAGTTTCTAGAAACTTCTCACAGAAGCCGCCTCTAGTCTCTCCTGCTACCAAAACCCGGCCATGCAAATCAGATACACACGTATACCTATGCTGAGAATATCTCCAAAGCTTTTTCTATTTCAGCTAAAATAAACTGAGACTTCTATCTTTTTGGTACTTTGAAAAGGACAAGGGATGAATGAACCCAGTGCCAAAGTCCCATCTGGAAATGGAAGGTAATACTGATCTTATCTGGCTGCTTTTCTGTCTATTGTTAATATAAATGAGCTCAAAGACCAAGTGTTATGGTAAAGAAGCATTTAGATATCCTAGCTCTGATCTTCAAGACTATTTGGATTCCAGTTTACCGAGATTTTTCCAGCTTAAAAGTATAAATGATTTCATAAAAGCCTGTCAGTAAGTGAACCTCTTAAAACACACCTTTTTCTCTGTAGTGCCTATGTTTTTTAGTTCAAATTCAATAGAGCATCTCTGTGAAAAATGTGGCATCATTGTGCAGCATGTCACCAAAGAACAGGATATTTTATGATTTGTTAAATTGCCTGGCTAGGAGCTCAAATCCTGGTAGCTTTAAATAATTTTAATAAGATAAACTTTCTTTAAAATAACTCTTAAAATCAGGATGAATTTTTTAGCTCATTCTGTTATCTGAGGTAACTGCAGAATAGTTCAATTGAATCAAATTTAAAAAAAACCCAACTTTTCATTTTAACTGCACTGTCATTGTGGATTGTGAGAGTCTGAAGTCATATAAACCAGCAGAGCTAAAGAACAAACAAAAATGCTTTTGGTTCTTTTAAATGATAGGAAAAATTGTGACTTTGAGTAAGTTTTCTTAACAGCTATTCTTCAGACCTTGTTCTACTTGAAGATAATGGAGTATAAAATAATCTCCCATCGAGGACTGACCATATGAAACGGCAACAGATGAAAGTGACAGTTTTTAAAACCACTGAAGCACAGGTAGTAATGCAGTTTGAGGACTGACATCGACAAATCACTTGAGGAAAAAGCAAAAGCAAGTTTAAGTTATTGCATAATGGAAATTTGGAATAAAGAAGCTTGAGCGTTTCCTTTCAGTAAAAAAAATGGGACTACTTTAAAATGTATTTTTTTTTACCGCCCTGAGAAAAAAGCACTGACATGCTTGAGCCATGGAATAAATATGAATGTTGAGAAGTCAAGTGATGGTCCATAGTGTGCATTTTTGGAAATGGTGTCTTATAGTCTTTCTTCTCCCTGTGCTGTGGAACCACTAAGCTAAGGTTCCTATCTGCACCTTGTTCTTACCTCAGCTATATTTGAATTGCATGTGGATTTTAGCATCTTTCAGCCCTTTTAAACTTATCTTTCATCAAGAGATCTCAAAACTGATAGAAAATTTATTTCAAAGTAAATCTCTGAATTTTTTACATATATCACTGTAAAAAGATAGTTATTTCAGCTAAGCTAAAAAAACCCCAACCCCCAAAAAACTTATTCCTCATTCTAGAGTAAAGCAAACTCCCTTCTCCCACTCCATTTTAAACTACTTCATCATTATTGAGAAATATTATTAATTATATTCTTCCATGAGCTTCTTTTCCACCTGAAATCAAGCTTATGAATTCCTTACAGAAGCATAACTCGATATTAACACTATTTCTCGGGTAATTTCTAAGCTTCCTTTAGACTGTGGTACAGAATTCTGGACTAGAAATTGTATTTTTTGTTTAATAGATTTTGATACACTTTTTGCTCATGAATTCATCAAATTGATTTTTTAACCCATCTCAGCTGTTAACATGCACAATATTCTAAACTGTGCTACAATTTTAACTGCATGTTATGAAAATATATATATATTTTGCTTTAAACTAATACCTGACTGTTACATTTGATGACCCTTTATTCATTCATTGTGGAAAATGGTGAATTCTCTAAACGAGTAAGTTTTTCTACTTTTTTCTCCATCTCATTAATTATTAAATAAAACTGTTTTGTCACCCACAAAATTTTCACATTGTAAAGCTTATAGTTGATTGATTTTGTCCTTGTGCAGAAGTTTAAAACCTTTGCTTACATTGTAGTTTTTCTTTATGTTTTCCCCTATTATACTCTGCCAGTTATCATCTTCAGAAAATAAAATGCTCAAGTTTGAAATATTTACCCAGTAGCCAAATTATGTTTTCTGCTTCTCCTTTTTTTTTCATCTCCTCTTCTAATAATTCTTGGTGGTTTTTTTCGATCAATGATGAACACTGAAATTTTGAAGAACCTATTCACCATATTTACTTCAGCTTTATTTTTGTCTAGATACAGTTACGTTTGTTTCACTCTGTGTATTATTTCACATTGAATTTTGTAGGATCATAGAATGCTAGAGGTTGGAAGGAACCCCAGAATTACCCAGTTTCACCCCCTTTACATGGGCAGGGACACTTTCCACCAGATCTGCTCAAACCCCATCCAACCTTGAACATCTCCAGGGATGAGGCAGCCACACCTCCTCTGGGCAACCTGCTACACTGCCTCACTGGACTCAATCCATCAGCTAGTCTTAGTCTTTTGTGAAATTCTCATGCAGCTCTTTTGAGACAGATTAAATTTTTCTATATCTGTAACATCAACAAACCTTGTAATTTCACTGTTCTCCCTGTTCACTGTATTATATTGAAATGCATTGAAGAGTACGAGTCCCCACACAAACCTCTGAACAACATTTACTTTCTCTGACCATGAGACAAAGTTTAGTAGTTATTTACTTAGTTTATTAGTTAATTACATAGAAGTTAGCTAGTAAAATACATAGATAATTGAAACTTCCAACGGTTTAATAAAGCTCATTTAAAAATCTTGACTAGCTGTAATATTGCTGATTTATTGGTTTTTATTCTTTCA
Organism: Corvus cornix cornix; assembly: GCF_000738735.6. Lineage (NCBI taxonomy): Eukaryota > Metazoa > Chordata > Aves > Passeriformes > Corvidae > Corvus > Corvus cornix. Next base: position 80,583,326 of record NC_046332.1, read on the forward strand.
GCTTGTTTTAATCTCTGTTCTATACTTGGAAATATTTTCTCAAACTCATTTCTTTAAAAAGATCTGGCACAAGAACTTCCTAAGTCTCTCTATATAATAAACACAAGAACTTTCATCATGATAAACTGATATGTTTTGTGACATGTAGTATTTTATTTTCCCCTGACATATAGTAATGAATTTCTCATTGTCTGTTTGGTTTTAACTTCCAGCACTCTGCACTAATTTTATATAGAAGGTTCTAATGCATAACTTAATTTATGTTGGTTTGGAACTGGAGTGTTTTGAGCTAAAAATTGGTTTCAAGGCCGTTTCCAAGAGGCACGTACTACCTAATATGATGACAATGTTACATATACTGAACTCTCTTCTCTCTGACCTCAGAACACTAACGTATTTTCATATGGGCAGCTAAATAACTTTCAGCTGGTAATGATTTTCAGCCATTAGTGACCTGGACTGAATCTGAACTTGTGACCTACATGTGTACACTGGATTCTTAATCATAACTGTGAAGTCTCTCAGATCAAGTCCTTCTCTCTTTCATTTTGCCATTCTTTTTTTTTAAAAGAGGAGTTTAGTCTGATATTCTGCTTCCCTATTCTATGGTTACAATTCCATAGACCTAAGTCACAGTCTTATATGAGATATAATTTTAAAATTATTTTTTCTTACTTTTTCTGAGAATAGGCTATATCAGGAATCAAATAATAATAGAGGTCATGACTGAGGATGGGGCTGAATAATACTGAGCACTTACATAGCACTTTACATCCTCAAAGAGCTGCACAAACGCTAAATAAAACTAATATATCTCATTAAGAAATCTGTTCACGTGTGTTCTGACGAGACAAACAAGCATGCAAAAATGCATGACAAATTACTTAAATATTTCTCTTTTGCAAAGGGAATTGTGCCTGAAATGTGGTTCATCTTTTCGCAATATAATATTTGTTTCTTTTTCATTAGTAGTGTAGAGTGAATAGACATCATTTAAGGTGTCTCTTCAGGGTGGGTGAATGTGTTTTGTAAAAAAATAACTTTGGATTTTATGACAAATTTTCTGCATGGCATTATTATTATGTGAATTAGCAAAGGAAACTTCAGCTTTAGCATTTAGCAGCGTGTGGTAAAGAATTTTAATTTCCTTATTTTAAAGGTTAAGTGTTCCTTCAAGCCTACTTGTTACCATTTTCAAACAGAATAAATAGGGAACTTCCTCTAAGAAAGCTATGAGTTCATTTTATAAATATTTTAATGGAAATATGTTGCTTTCACATTCCTATCCCTAAGTGAGCAGTCAAGAATTAATATAAACAACTTATTTTTATAAAAAATAGAGATTTTTCAATTCTAAGCATTTTTTTAAAATTGAATGAAGCATTTGAGCAAACTTTGGGCATATATAATTCACTGGTCAAAATGTATGTGAGGATTGCTGAGGAATTTTTTACAACTAAATTATTTATTAGAGGTCCACACTCACCAGCTCTCTGAGACTGACGTAATGGTACTACTCATATACAATACAAAGCAAAAGGCAATATGTATATCCATGAAAAATTGAAGTAATCTTCAGAAATCAATGTTCTTATTCTTTTTATGTGATATTCCCTTCCTCTGGTGGGTAGGGCCACTCAGACTTTTGAGAAGTCAAGTTTATTTTGATAGATAAAATATTGTTGGGTGACATACTGCTATTAAAATTATGATAGAAGAGTGAGATCAATTTTTTTGCTAGTCTACTTCTCTGGATAATCTTAGGCTCTCAATAAAGTTCGATGACTTGGGCAGAAGGACCATTGGAGCCCTTTCCCTAGCAGATTACCCTTGCTGAGCTTCCAAGCCTTCCCATCCATTCAGCCATTATACTTAAAAGTCCCTTTGTGCGTACTTGACCCCTTGCTTTCTCATCCAGGTCCTGTAATTTCCTTACTGGCAAAATACTTTGAAGTCTTTCTTCCTTCCTACTTTTACACTATTTCTTCCTAGAAGGTAACAGCTGTCTGCATAAACAGAATGGAAACACAGCCTTTGTATGCAGCTGGAAATACATAAGAAAGCAAAACACTACTTAGATCCTGGACATTTTGGACCACACGTCTTGGTATTGACAGTCACCCCTCACTCCACCCATTCTACTGCACAGTTTGTTACAAAACATTTCAGGTATTGTTGTGTGGAAGTGTGCCTTTGCACAGCGATGTTGGCTCATAGTGCAGAAGGAAACCCAGAGCACTATCTTCACTTGATCACACAGGTGAATATTTCTAGGACTTTGCTAAACACTGAGAATGCTAAAATACCCTGCAATGACTGTCCTTATTTCCCTCATTAAAAGTAGGCAAGTGAACATACAAATACAACATAATCCAAAAGAATTAATAAATAGAAGAGCTCAATCCAGCCAACGATTTATTCTGGTGAGCAATTTTTATTCCTTACCAGCTTGGAAATATCTTTGAGAAATACTTACCTGTTTAAAAATTGAACCGGCTGCACAAAGAGAATACAGAATACAGGTTCCATAGGTTTAGGTTTGTATTATATTTACACATTTTATGCAAAAATATGTCCTCTTTATCCATAATTTAGGGAATGGGGTACAAAAAAAACCCACAACAACCCATTTTTAATATATTTTGCAATAAATTCCTTTCTTTAGTAACTTTTTAAGCTGAATTTTGGGTTTCTATTGTTTTATTATGCTTATGTTTCTCATCTATGAGCACATGATTGCAGCAGCTATGTGTGACAACCCAGAGCTTTAATTTTCTGTTAAAAATATAGACTACTCATCTTTTCAGTTTTTATACAATAGAGCTGTGGAAAACAGGCTTGAGATTTCAGATGACAGCTGAAGGGAAAACTTATGGGGTATGATCACACATAAAGGTTCAAACAATCTTCCTTTTGAACACAAGTGCTGTACTATGCAAGTAGGAGATGCTTTAGAAATATGCCCTTTTATTTTTCAGTTCTAAACTATAATCTATGAATTGAAGGACAATTCATTTCAGGGGAAGTTAAAAATTCACTTATACCAGTCACAACCTCATTGGAACAAAACAAATCTTAGCAGACAAGAAATCAAATAACTCAGTATGAAATAACAAATCCAAATCAGGGAGTGACACTCAGATCAAGAATAATATAGAAGTAAAACATTTCAGGAGCAGAACAGGTAACAGGTGAACAAATATAGTCTCAGGAAAGCTGCCAAGCATTGAAAAGGGAAATAAAAATTGACTAAATTTGAAGTAATTACAGAATTCAGGTTTTTTTTCAAATGAAAATTAATGTTGAAACTACTGGAAATAGTCCAAGTAAGAGTAGTAGGACTGTAAGGTAAAACTTGTAAAGGACTTCTTCTAGCAGTGCAATAAAGAGAAATCCATAACTTGTGTTCAGAAACTTCACACCAAACATAACTTCTTTACTGATCAGAATATGACTGTTTGAAAATAAAGGCAAATTTTGTTCCAGCACAGCTTTTTATTCTTTAAATTTCAACTTCATAAGCCCTCTGTTTTATCTGTCCTTATTGTTCTTTCTAGTTCTCAGTAATTTTTCTAAGGGTGTACTTACTTATCTGATGCTTGTTTATTGACATGTTCGTTTGTGTTCTTAATCTTTTTCTTGTCACCTCTTAGTTTAATTTATTATTTCATAATTATTTTTCTGATTAACTATAGAATAGAATCACTGAGTGTTTTGTGTTGGAAGAGACATTAAAGATCATCTAGTTCTAACCTCCCTGCCATGGGCAGGGGCACCTTTCCTTGGACCAGGTTTCTCAGACCCTCATCCAACCTGGCCTTGAGCAATTAGAGGGATGGAGCATTCACAACTTCCCTGAGCAACCTGTTCCTGTGCCTCGCCACCTCCGCAGTTAAGAATTTATTCCTAATATCTAATCCTAACCTACCCGAGTTCAATTTAAGGCCATTTCCCTTTGCTGTATCACTACAGGCTCTTGTAAAAAAATCCCTCTCCAGCTCTCTTGTAAACCCCTTTAGGTACCGGAAGGCTGCTCTAAGGTGTCCCCAGAGCCTTCTCTTCTCCAGGATGAACAGCTCCAGCTCTTTCTGCCTGTCTTCATAGGAGAACTGTTCCAGCCCTCTGATCATCTTTGTGGCCTCCTCTGGACTCGCTCCAACAGTTCCATGTCCTGCTTATGCTGGGGGCCCCAGAGCTGGATGCAGCAGTCTAGGTGGAGTCTCACAAAAGCAAAGTAGAGGGACAGAATCACCTTCCTCGTCCTGTCGGCCATGATGCTTTTGGTGCAACCCAGGATATGGTTGGCTTTCTGCACTGCAAGCTCACATTGTTGGGTCATAAATTTCTCATCAATCAACACCCCCAAGTCCTTCTCCTCTGGGCTGCCTTTAATCCATTCTCCACCCAGACGGTGTTTGTGTTAAGGATTTCCCGGATCCACATGCAGGATCTTACACTTTGCCATGTTGAACTTCAAGAGGTTCACATGACAAGGTCCATCTGGATGGAATCCTTTGCCTCCAGTATGTCCACCACATCACACAGTTTGGTGTCATGGACAAACTTGCTGAGGGTGCATGGAATCCCACTGTCCGTATCACTGACGAAGATGTTAAACAAGATTACTTGTCTGGAAGTATAGTGTACCTCATTCTGCTCTTTCTGGGCTGGATATTCAGTTTTCCCCCTCATTTTACAAGAGGGAGAACTGCACTGCTGAAAAATCTTGTCAACATGACCATGAAGGATGTCTATGGCCTTCAGGTCAATCACTCATTAAAGCATTTCAGCTATTGAAGTGAGATTTTTGTTGGCACATATAAGACACCAAGTAGTTTATGCAAGAATCATTATGCTTACTTACTGCATCATGTGAGGTTTAATGAATTGCTCTGTGCAGGACTTGTGCGATATCCAGGAACTTTGTGTACTATTAGTAGAGTGATGTGTATTTCATATATATCACTCCTTATATAGAGATCAAAGAGTGGTATTCAACATTTATTTTTAGCGGGTATTAGGACAACTAAAGACTGATTAAAACTTTGTAAAAGTGCTTTCAGAGTCTCCTGTCTAAGAGCAATACACCAAGAACAATGATGAAAAATTCTGTTTAAAAATATTAAAAATATATTTTTTATTTTAATAACTTGTAATTGTTTCAGACAGTACTATATGTGACAGCGTCTTTAGAAACATATCTAAATTTGCATTTGTGTTCTGAGGAGAAAAAGTAGACAAAATTATTTAATTGTGGGTTAGCTTATATATGATGCAATCTTTTTTCCCACTGAATTCATTTTGTGGCAAGAAATTTCATTACATATGTCAGAATAATTTAAGTAAGGTCAGTCAGTCCTGAATCAGAATAGCTAAGAAACTTTTTTAAAATCTACCCACATAAAGTTCTTGAATTCGGGTAGGTGCATCAGCAAAAGCATTGCATGAGATCTCAGACAAAATCTGGGAATGCCCTATATTCTGATTCAGGTGCTGTGCGATGGGTTGTGAGTTCAGATGTTCCAGTATTAATTGAAATTTAATAACTTCTTCATAGTCAATCCATCTTCAAGCCATATAATTCTATTAGTCAATTCCTATAATTTCCTTATATGTCCTTTAGACAAAAAGCAGATGTCTTTCAATCATTTCCAACTACAAATGAACCTTGATGACAAAACCCAACCTTAAAACAAAATAAACATCACCACCCCTCAAAAAGAAAAACATTTAGAACACCTGCCACATGTATATTGTTGTTCTGTGGTTCTCCTAACCTTTAAATTAATATGACTCTTTTTAATTTTTGTAATACCATATATTTAGGAAGCTGAGATCTGTGGTGTTTTATAGGATTTTTTTTGTGAGCTAGATTAAAATACAATTGGTTTGTCTTGACTCTCACACTATAGAACTATAAGACTTTCAAAAATGTAGTGCTCAAGCAGAATTATTATGCACTTCAGGAAATGGCTTGTCTCTTCTGAATTTCATAATATGAGAGGTATCTTGCTCTCTTTATATACAACTCCCCTTGGAATAGATGCTAATTTAATATTTTCCTGATATTCCCTTGCAACAGGTTCAGATAAGAGTAGATGTGATATGCAGTAACTAAATATTACTTTGCCCCTAAAGCAGTGCCTGTCATAAGAATACTTTTTACAAACATTCATTAAGTTCCTGGAACATAAAGATATTATAATAATTTTACCAGAAAGAGGAAAGAAGGTCAAACGGCAGTTCTTCTACTTCTGATGTTGTTCCCCATGTATATGTTCCCCTCCTGTTTCATTCTTCATATTTTTTTTAATTTATATATTTTTTTTTTCAGAGTAAGCATTGTTAATTAATATAATTTTGATCATATAAATGGTCCTATGATTTTCCTCTGGATTTGCTTAACTCTGAAGTCTCAGAACCTCAAAGTACTCGAAGAGCACTGTATATCCAGCTGGCCATTGGTGCTACTGAAAGCTATTTGCCAGCACATTTCTTTGGGATGTTTGGCCTTCTTATGTATTTTATTCTAGTTCTTTATTTTGTTCCATAATGCCTTGTACAAATCCCAGGATAGAATAAATTACTAAATCAGAAGCTGGGATATACTCATAACTGGGAGTATGTATTAGGAGAACTGCAGATAGAGATTAAAGTTTCTGTGAGATAAGTCTTCAGAAAGAGCTTCTCAAAACTGTGGATTAGCTAATATATAAGGGATATAAAGCATGATATTTCTTTGCCATGTCACTTCATGAAAGTTATATCTTTCCTAGCAATAGTGAAATTTTTTCTGAGATCTGAATCAATGACTTACCCTGAAAAAATATTATACTAATAATTGAAAATTTCAATTACAAATAGTCTTTTAATCCCAGGCCATATTAAAAGCAGACTGATATGCTGCCCATTGCCCAGTCATGCAGATTTCCCAGATAGTACTGGAAAATTCCATCTCTTTGAAAGACGTGATGTTCTACTCACATAAGAGAAACATATTTTCTTTTTGAAGGAAACAAATAACCTTTTCTTTTATAGAAGATGTTTTTCACACCTTCAATCAAGCAGTAGATATCCTCCAAATTAAAAAAAAACCAACTGTGTGTGCTTATGAAAGCATTGTGAATGTCCTCCACCTTTGCACTTTTATACCAGGAACCGAGATACAAGTGCCTGTCTGCTGATATAGAAACACAGAAGGAATGGTAGTCTTCAGGTAAGGGATGTCATCCAGAAGGATCTTGCCAGCCTGTAGAAGTGGGCCAGTATGAACCTCATAAAGTGCAACAAGGCCAAGTGGAAAGTCCTGGATATGAGCAGGAAATGTGAACTTGCATCTTAGAAAGGCAGTCACAACTTGGGCTCACCAAAATAATTGTGGCCAGCAGCAGATCAAGGGAGGTGATTTTTCCTCTCCACTCCATTCTCATGAGACTCCACGTAGAGTACTGTGCCCCACTCTGGACTCACCAGTACAAGCAAGACATAAGCCTCTTAGAGCAGGTCCAGAGGAAGGTCACAAAAATGGTCAGAAGGAGGGAACACATCTCCTGTGAAGAAGGGCTGAGGTTCCTGGAGAGGAGAAGGTCCTGGGGAAATCATATTGAGGCCTTCCAACATACAAAAGACTCTTGTAAGAAAGGTGGAGAGAGACGTTTTTTACCAAGGCCTGTAGTGACAAGACAAGGAGCAAAGGTTTTAAACTGGTAGAGGGATGAGTTAGATTGAACATAAGGAGGAAATATTGCATGATGACACTGAGAAGTTGTGGCTGTCACATCACTGTAACTGTTGAGGGTCGAATGGGGCTTTTAGCAGCCTGACCTAGTGAACAGTGTGGCTGTCCATGGCAAGGGACTTGGAGTAGATCTTTAAGGGTTTCTTCCAACCCAAAAATTTTAATGGTTCTATAAAAACGTGAGCAAATAAGTGAAAAGCAGATGTGGGAATCATGAAGTGAAACACAGTACACTCAAAACAGCAGGAGTTTCAGAAAATTTGAACACAGTGCTTCAAATGCATGTGCAAATGAAATTCCAATTAAGTGCATGCACATATGAGGATTTGGGTAGGAAATATCTTATACTATGTACTTTTGTGGGACAGTACCTAGCATGGTTAGGTCATGGTACGGACTTGAGTCTTTCAGCACTGAATGAACCTTGTTTACCGGAGTATCAGAGAAATGCCAGAACCTGTGGCTATGACGAAAGAATATTCCACCTGATAAGGAACATATGCACTGAGACCAAGGTACTGGTTCTGAAAAACAACTCTTTCCAGTAGTAGACAGGGAAATGATGATGTTTTTGTTGTTTCAGCTTTTTTTCCTCTATGGCTTTGTGTCTGCTTGGGGCCAGCTGAGTCTAAAGGCTCATCCAGCTGAACCAGATGGAGATATCATAAATCCAGTCTAAGGAACTACTGATCAAGGTTTTCAGGACAGCCACTTGATCCTGAGATGCCTAAAGTCCACATGATTTTGACTAGAGTATTTAAATATTTATTAAGGGGAGTTGTTCATGTTTGTGTGTAGGGTTGTGGGTAGTGGTGTTATTTGTTGGTTTGTTTACTTTTAATTTAGATCTATTAGTCAAAGCCTGGCTCAGGACTGAGAATTTGTGAGTGTTTTCCAGCTCACTCTTTTTCTGTTTAAATGCCTCCCAGCCCAACACACAACAGTAGCATAGTAATCACCAAGTTTTAAAAGGAGCACTGCTTTGGCTAGTTTCAAAATTGCTATTACAGCAAAGGGAGAGGTAGCTCAGTATCCCTTGCAGACCTTTTAAATCAACAGCTTGCATAGTATTACTTGTATTACCAGGGATTTCTTCCTTTATGTTGGGTAAAAAGACATTGTATACATTCAGCACTATGGAAATTATTTATAAGTGGCATTTTTTCAACAACAAAATTTTTGAAATGTGATACAATATTTTTTTATCTTTTAATTATTCTCCTACCCAAATACTTTCTGTATATTTACTGACTGCTATTTCAAGCAAGATCCACTGACACTCATTTAACTCGAGCTCGCACTGAAAACTATGCCTTTCATAGACACACCATGAAATCACCATTTTACCCTTAAGAGTATCACATTGGGATGCAGACTATTAAGTTTCCACAATCCTAGAGGGTTTTTTTCAGTGTGACTACCCATCTAAATCAAAATATCAGAATAAAGTCTCAGGGAGTGATCTCAGGATATAGTCCAATGAAAGAACAAGTCAAGAGACCACCTTTTATATTTGAATTCTTTGAACAATTCTTCTGCTGTGAAGCACAACATCTAGAGCTGTCTCATCTCACTTTCTTAATTAGTAGTATGGAGTGGAGCATCAGTATGATAGACTGTTATTCTTGTGTCATGAGCACAGTGCACTATCACAGTTCCAATCACATGGATTGACAAATATTCCCTTTTCTAGTGGCAGGTCTAGAAACCAGAAAATTCGTGTGTCTACAAATTAATTCTAAGACAGAATTCAAGCTATAATGCTCTATGTGTCTCTGTGTTTGCAACTCATAAGCTTCTTGTTTGATGTTTTTTGTAAGTCTGTTACAATTGTGATTTGTATGCAGAGTGACAATATTAACAGTTTAAATATTTTGGGGAGATAAAAGGAAGTTGATGAAAATTTTACACCTAGAAGGAATATTCAATATTTTTTCATTGCATCAATGTCAGAAGATTGATAAATCTTCTCTTGGCTCAGCCACTTTACTAAGTTTAAATTTACCTCAGGATATGTAAAGTGTGTAAAACATGCAAAACATATTCTACCCTTGAGAGATACTCTTTTTCTAAAGGAATGAACTGGAAATTACTTCTCTTTACAGTACAGAAAAATTGCAGAGGAAGGTTGATAGAATATACTTGGCTTATTCTGCTGAACTCTAAGCTTGGTATAATTATTAAATCTTTGAAAAATGCAAGATAAAGCATTCATTACTGACTCACATCACCAAAATATAGAGAAAAAGGATACCATTTCTGAAATTGGCCTCATATATCTGGATATTTTTTTTATTGTGTTCTGGTCAGTGGCTGAATCTACCTGACAAGAGCTGGGGGAACATTGTGGAGGGAAACTAACGACTAGATTTGAGAAATTAATGTGGTTGTTTTAAGTAATTTTATTTTCCCAGTGGGTGCTATTGACTGTGTTTCTATTTTTACTTAATAGATGTGACAATTTGGCAACAAGGTCTACCTCTTCTCTACGTTCTGTAACATTGTTTTGAAAGTCTTTTTGCTCACATTCAATAATTTTAAAAATGCCTGGCTATTCTTGTGCTTTAACAATGTCTTTATTAGTGAATATGATTTCTCATTTGTGAATACAGAGCTTCCTTTTAGTGGCAATAATGCTGATTATTTCTAATTATTAATATACTAAAATGAGATAATTTTTTTCCAGTAAAGCTGCTTAAAACTGCTTGTGGCTTTGTTTCCACAAATAATGATTCCTCTAAGGACATTTCTTGTTCTTGAGTTTGTTTTATTAGGAGACTCTTCTACTCCCATGCCATCGCCCAAGCCTTAAACACATATTGTCACAGAAAAAAACCCACAGAAATTCCTAGAGAATGTCCATTATTTTCAAGCCTTGTCCAGAAGAGTAAAAAGTGAGACAAACCAGAAGGAAATGAAAATGTCACCAAAATTTTAGTCTTCCTTCCTCTTATCTGTAGCAGTCAGTTGACAAATACTGCTGAAATAAGAGAGAATGTTACAGAGAATAAAAGTGCCGGAAACTCCTAAGCATGCTATAAAGAGAAGAAAACAAATAAAGCTGGTGAGGAATTTGCTTAAGTTTCATCAGGAAAGTCTGGAAAACAGTCTGCATTGTCTATGACCACACTATTATAAACCTGTGATTGTCTCACACATTATCTACACCAAAGAATGTTTCTATTTCATTGAGAAAATATATATAAGCTCAGAGTAATAAGGCAGGGGTGAATGTCATTGCCTATCAAGTAATTGAAGATTACAGAAAATACTGGTTCTGTGGTATGATTACTGAGAAAGGAAAAAAAGTAGCATGAGCATAGAATTCCAGTTTTCAAGATAATGTCTGGAAATGTAATGTGTTTGTTTGTTAGCTATTTGCAGGAGATACTTTGATTTGTTTCTGCTTTTGGATTTTTAAGATCACGCTTTCTATCACTGTGAATTCCTGCAACCCTTATTGTGATTGCACACAAAAAGTAAAATATCTGCACTGGATTTATGACTGTGGACAATAACACGTGCTTTTTTTGTCAGTAATATCTTCAAGAAAAGCAGCATTTTTTTCTATTATCATTATTTAAGGTTGCAGAATTCCTATGGAAGATCGAAGTGAGATTATTATGCAAGCCAGTATTAAAATGGTCCTTTTATTGTACTATTTCCCAGAGTTCATTCAAGAAAGAAGGAAAGGATGGCAGTGAAGGAACATCAATACAGGGATAAGAATATAATTGAACAACTGAGTAATTCAACTTACCTGTACTTAGAGGACCTGTAAACAGAAGTTTATTGCAATGCAGCATATAAGTAAGGAGTTTTTTTATCTTCAGCCTTTCTGAATTATTTGTATACAGATAGCAGCCTACTGAAGGATGCGTTAGAAAAATTTAAAAAAGCAAACTAAAGGGGACAGGGGATGAGAGGAAGAAAAGAAAACACAAGGTCATGGAAGACTTGCCTAGCTGGTATGAGATCAATATAATTTTGTAACTCATTATCCTGACCCCAAAAGATGGTATAAAAATCAACAATGTATTGAAGTAACTACCCTTTCCTCAGCAAGATTTATTAGGCAAAGGGGAAAGAGAAGAAGCTAGATCCTTTACCACCAAAGATATCAAATCCTCATTAATGTTGTGGAAACAAGATAATTTATATTTATTTTCAGTGAGATAGAAAAATCCAATAGATGCATAAACCCAGCAATATATGTTTGCTGTAATATTATGTACAACAGATAATTTTTAGGTTATATTTTCCCCCACCAGATATAATTAAGGCAGATTTAGGCACAGTGGTAGAACACCAATTTAAATTTCTTTCCTTTCTCCTTAATTTGTGCCTGGGTTTTACTCTTTTGTTTCAAAACTAGCTGCATCCAGAAGACCTGTGTTTTTGCAATATCTGTGAAAAGTGAACCACCACTCCAGAAAATAATAAAGGTGGGACAAGAGACAGAAAACCAATCAAAGGATATAGGCTGTAAGAAATATGTATATGTATATGCATATGTATATGTATATGTATATGTATATATAGATATAGATACAGCTATAGATATAGATATATATGATAAGGCTGTTAAAAACAAGTAGATTTAGGTTTATTATGAACAATGATCAGAAATATCATAAGAAAGTAATTATGGAAAATTATGGAAAAAATCTACTTATTACGTATTTTGCAAAAAGATTATCAACATCTCTAAGAAAAACCTTTGCATTTGAAGATCCATGCTATACACATTTATATGGCCTAGTTATTCCTTTCCAGATACATCCAGAATTCACCTAAATTTTTATTCTTATATGAAATATTATTCCTGTGTCATTCTTGAAGAAGTGACTCTGGAATAAGACCAGGATATGAGCCGAACACTATCTAAGCTTCCTTCAGTCATATAAAAATTATCTCCACTCATCTTGCCATTCACTTATGCTGTAAGTAGAAAGGAGAGCAGAACAGAAAGGTGATACAGAACATCCCATGAATTACCAGATCTAGATTTTATGAGATCAAGAAGGGGAGCCATTTTTATGATCAAGAAGATTTCAACTGTCTCCCATAAAACTCTATTTTTATCAAGAGGAAACTATGAGCTCAAGAAACAGGATTTTTTTTTCTCAGTTGCTGTAATATACTATTTTCAGCCTCTAAAATACTGAAATCTACAGTAGCCTTTATAAACTGTCTTCTGACATTATTTTCTCCTTTTCTGTAGACAATAGCTATATGTGTGATATAAAGGAAAGGCAAAAGTATTATTTTAGTGACATCGCATATAAAAGATATCTGCATATCTCTCTGTGTGGTCTGCATTTGATTTGAACTCTATGCATTCAGCAGCTGGTTAAAGCATTATGATTTTATGCATAGATCTCCAAAGGAATTCTTGCTAACTTTCAGTCTTGCAGATTTGTCTAATTCATCTTGTTGATTTATCTTACTGAAGAGGAATTTTTGTTGCATAATTTTGACCTCACATAACTCAAAGTGTATTTTTTAAGTGTAGACCAAAAAACCCCAGTGCAAGTTTTTCAAATGTACGGAATAATTATGCAAATTTGGAAGGTTTCAAAGACCCAGTACCAAACCCTATATACTCAGAATACTTTATTAGATGAGTCACATTAAACAAATTGTGAGCCACAATTCAAGGTCAAACAATTATATATTTTTTCCCTGTTATATTTGTGAGTCCTGGTAATAAGAGGGAAGTGGTGGAGTCACCATCCCTGGAAGTGTTCAAAAAATAACTGGACATGGCATTTTTTTATATGGTTTAGTGGTATCAGATGGTCTTGGAGGACCTTTCCAACCTTAATGATTCTATGATTCTACGAACATACCAATTAATTCACTGATTCACACAATGGCCTTTTCTACTTTATTTAATGGGTATATTTGAGCTCTGCATAACTAATGAAAAGACAGAATAGGATTCTGGCATGTGATGAAGCAGGATTATGTCTAGTCTAAACCCACAATTTTATCAACAATGGACAAAAATTTTGATAAGACTGTTACTTTTAAATCTGAAAGTATTTTTAAATTTACTTTTTAAAAAATATTTTAAAATCAGCTTTTTAGGCTTTTGATTACACCCTGTTGATGTGGTTACACACATTCTGAAAAGTAAGCATGCCAAGAAAATCTCAGATTTGGTATAGGGTGAAAACTCTGACATAAATTGCTGAGTTGTCATGCACCATAGGTGAAAAGGTTGGGGAAAGGAATGGAAAAAAATATTTATTGTTTGGTGGCTTTCTCAAACACCAAATTAGCAATGTGTACACGTGGTTCTATCCTCTCCTTTTCCTGTTGGGTGTTACTTTTCTCTCACCACAAACTGAAACCATCCTGTGTTCTGACCTAAAGCGGCTTGTATGTAAAATTCTTTTGGCTGAGGATCAGGAAAAAAGCAACAATTTTCCTAACCTTTCCACCCAAATATCTTCAGAAAGAGCAAAGGGATGAAAGCCTTTTAGCACATAGTCATAGTTTAGTTGTTGCTGAAGTAGTAAGTATGGGTAACCACAAGAGAAACTTCCTGTGTCTCTGCAAGCATGTGTTTGAGACACTTGAATACTATTTAGCTGTTAAAATAACAAACCACAGGTAATTCTTGTTTCTTTGTAGGTAGATATGATAGGAAAGCTTGGATACTAGCAAAAGGTAAATATTAAAGATTCTTTGATTGTAACATAACAAGTAGTTCACCTGGGTATCATATGCCAGCCAATTCCTGAATTTCAGATTAAATGAGCAAATTTTATTTCAAAGTTCCTAAATATTGTGGCAGCATGACTCACAAGCCAGGAGAGGAAACTAAGAACATTTGAATAGGTCTGTTGAATTTCAGTGGAGAGAAGCCCAAAAATTTTGAATTTTCCTTTTTCATTATTGAACATCTTTGCCCTAATTCATTATGTATTTATCTATATTCCGTTTTGACAGTTCCCTTTTCTTTCTAACACTCTAAACCTTTCCACTACCTACTAAGGAAAAGAATGGACCCTGTTATCAGATTTTAATCCAGCATATCTTTAAGAGAAATTGATCCTCAAGTGGTAAGTATTCCTTATATTTTTAAAAGCAGCTTAATAATACTCTTCTGAAAAGCAGAATTTCTATTTTGGTTATAATGTGAGTAGGCTCATTTTGAATTATTAGCTTTTCAGTGGAATAGTGTTAGCATTGATTTAAAATACCAATTTATTAGCTGTGGAGAAAATAATGCTGGGGAAATTAATGATGATTCAGGATTTATTTAGCTGGGGTTATAAAAACATAGCAAAAAATTAATAGTTCTGATTGCTTTTTTGTATTGAAGCTCTCTGTGTGGGTTCTCAGTGGGATTCTGAGCAGTTGTTATGAGCTGCAGTGTTTAAGTGTTGGGATTTTATTAATAGACAAAGTGAACAGTGAAGTTCTCCTGTATGACAAGCAAAAGAATTGGGGTACAGAGAATTTAACTTGCAGGAAGGTAGCCAAGAATTATTCATGCATTATATGGTGCATTTTCCTTATTTGGTAAGAAGAGGAACACTTCCATTAAGTTCACTCTTAGACACAGTGGAATTTTTTAAATAAGAGATACATCGTAGTGAGCAGAAAATGGTTATTGTAACTTATATAAGCAAAGTCCTGTAATTCTTTGTGAGCTTCATTTTGCATTTCTTATTTACCAGACTCATATTTTAAAAAGAATCAATATATCTAAATAATTAAATTAATAGAAAAATAAAATATATGAAAAGTTAATTAAATTGTAATACCTTGAAGAATATACTGTAGTATCTTCTTACTTGAAGATATTAATTCAACATACTGGCATTTCATAGACCATCAGTCAGATCTGAGAAATACTTCCAAATGTAAAATATATTCAGTAAAGCTAGCCAGATTGTTACTGAGGTTCATATTTATCACCAACTGCAGCTTCTTTTCTAGTTAATGAATCATCCACAATCTGATTTTTTTTTTCTGGGAACATGTCAGTTTTTTGGTATGCCCAGAATAGTTTCAACAAGAAATGTGGAAGTGTAATAATGTTTTGACTTTTAATGAAGGAGTGTAATATACACAGCTTAGAATGGCTTGTTCTCTTTTATTTTGGAGTGTTTTCTCATACATTTGGCCTGTGTCCTTTAGGGTACAAAATACATTAAATAACATGGACAATAAAATCATATTGAAAAACCTGAAGCTAGGTTTGATACATGAGTTTGACTTCTACTGTTCTCCTTTCAGGTTTGAGCCAATTTTTATGGGATCTTATGACTCTGACACTGATTTCTGAATCTGCATTATCTCAATACAGTGACACTAGTTACTGCTAAAAGTTTAGGTTAAACAGCTTTCAAAAAGTGTCTTGTGAGAGATTACAACCACTATAGGCTGCACAATAGACAGTTTCCTCTGACTACTTATCTGTGAGTTCTGCTATCAATTGGTTGCCTTTAAATTATGATCCCCTAAGTTTTGAGCAATGGCAAAAATGTTCTTTCTTTCTTTCTTTCTTTCTTTCTTTCTTTCTTTCTTTCTTTCTTTCTTTCTTTCTTTCTTTCTTTCTTTCTTTCTTTCTTTCTTTCTTTCTTTCTTTCTTTCTCTCTTTCTCTCTTTCTCTCTTTCTCTCTTTCTCTCTTTCCCTCTTTCTTTCTTTCTCTCTTTCTCTCTTTCTCTCTTTCTTCTTTCTTTCTCTTTTTCTTTCTCTTTCTTTCTTTCTTTCTTTCTTTCTTTCTTTCTTTCTTCTTTCTTCTTTCTTTCTTCTTTCTTTCTTTTTCTCTTTCTTTCTTTCTTCTTTCTTTCTTTCTTTCTTTTTCTCTTTCTTTCTTTCTTTCTTTCTTTCTTTCTTTCTTTTTCTCTTTCTTTCTTTTTCTCTTTCTTTCTTTCTTTCTCTTTCTTTCTTTCTTTTTCTCTTTCTTTCTTTCTTTTTCTCTTTCTTTCTTTCTTTCTTTCTTTCTTTCTTTCTTTCTTTCTTTCTTTCTTTCTTTCTTTCTTTCATTTCAGAGTAGGGAGAATTTTCTGTGTTTCATTTTTGACATTGCATCACTGTATTTCAAAATGCAATACTGGATTGAAGACCTGATGGCCCCAAGGTTTAATTGAAATCTCCTGAACTCATCTCAAATGACAAGTTGGCCTCTTTGCACAGAAGAATAAAATCAATATTTTAAAAAGAATGTACTGTACTTTATTCTGGAAAGTACATTCTGGAACTTTTTCCAAGTAAAGTTTATAAAAAATTAATGTTAGATAACCTTTTTGAGGAAAGGAGCCCAAGGGTATATGTATTAAACTCTCTTTTCTAAGTGTGTCACTTGACAGGCTGTGCTCTCTAGTTGGCTAAAAGGTGTTTTAATTAGAGAAGAGAAGAAGTTAGAATGGAAAGAAAAGATGTAAGGATGAAAAAGCTGAATGCATTTCGTAGTTTATTTTGGGAAGTGTGCCCAGTTCAAGATGAATGCTGTGGTAAATTTAAGTAAGAGTGAGAAAATAGTAGTTTGAAATAGTTTTTGTGTATGAATAAAAATTTAAGCATTGTAGATTTCTTTTATCACACTTATGACCAGCATGTCCCAGTAAGAACTTCCTGTGCATCCTTGGAGAAATATAGGGACGCTAACCAGATCCTGGCAACCTGTCACTAGTGGGGTTCTGTAGAGCTCCACCTTAGGCCCTGTGCTCTTCAACAACTTCAGGTAGGACTTGAGTGCAGGACTTGAAGAGACACTAAACAAGTTTGCTGATGATACAAGACTGGGAGAAGCTGCTGACTCCTTTGAAGACCAACAGGCCTTGCAGAGAGACCTTGATAAATTGGAAGGGCTGGGAAATCACGAATTGTAGAAGCTTAACAAGGGCAAGTGCTGGATTCTGCATCTGGAAATGTACAACCCTGGATGTATGATAGACTCGGGAATGAGATACCGGAAAGCAGTGCTGTGGAAAGGGACCTCAGGATCCTGGTAGACAGAAAATTGAACATGGGCCGATAATGCCCTGGCAGCCAAGAGGGCCACCAGTGTCCTGGGGGGCATTGAGTACTGCATCACCAGCCAGGCAAGGGAGGGGATTGTCCCACTCTGCTCTGCTCTGATGGGGCCTCACGTCGTGTCTTGTGTGTAGTTTTGGGTGTCACAATATAAGAAAGATATAAAGCCATTAGAGTGTGTCCAAAGGAGGACAACAAAGATGGTGAAGGGCCTTGAGGAGAAGCCATACAAGGAGCAGCTGAGGTCACTTGGTCTGTTCAGCTTGGAGGAGGCCGAGGGGAGGCCTCACTGCAGGCTACAGCTTCCTTGTGAGGGGGAGAGGAAGGGGACACTGATCTCTTTTCTCTAGTGACCACTGAGAGGAACAGAAGGAATGGCCTGAAGTTGTGTCAGCAGAGGTTTACGTTGAATATCAGGAAAAGATTCTTCACCCAGAGGGAAGAATAGGGTCCCCAAGGAAATGGTCATAACACCATCCTGACAGAGTTCAAGAAGTATTTGAACAATACTCTCAGACACATGGTGTGATTCTTGTGCCTGTCTTGTGCAAGTCGAGGAGTTGGACACAGTGATCCTTGTGAGCCTTGTGCAACTTGGAATATTCTGTGATTCTGTATAGGGATGCGATCAGGAACACAGCTCAGAGTTGGAGCTGAATTTGGTGAGGGATGTGAAGGGGATGTGAGGGATGTGAAGAATAATAAGAAGGCCCAGAAAAAGAAGATTGAAGAAAACTTTCACCCCCAGGTTGGAGCTGGTGGCAACCAACATGGAAAAGGTTGAGATATTCAACAATTCTTTTTGCCTCATTTAACTCTGAACTTCAGCAAGCTTATGTCAATCTTTTCATCCATCTATACTCCCAAATCCTTCTTGGCAAGGCTGCTCACAATTCAATGAAATGGAAGTTCATCTTCCATTCAGTACTCATGTCTGGGATTGCCCCATTTGAGATGCAGGACTTTGCATCTTGGTCTGGTTGAATTAATGAGGTTCCCACAGACTCACTTCTCAAGCTTGACCAGATCCCTCTGGATGGCATCCTGGCATCCTGTGCTTTCAGGCATGTCAGCTGCATCATTCAACTTTCTGTTATCTGCAGACTTGCTGAGGATGCACTCACTCTCACTGTATGTGTGTTTGAAAAAGACTTTAAGCAGTACTGATTCCAGTCCTGAAGGACACTACTTGTCACTGATCTCCCTTTGGACATTGGGCCTCCATCAAATCCTTTTCAAATACTTTTCTAAATTATTTGAAGCAGACTTATGCTTAATCCTTATGATTAACCTCTGATACATCTCTGAACTTGCAACTCTCTCCCCTCCACTTTTTAAAAATGCTTTGTGATAGCTGAAGTGCTTACATTGGAAAAATTAAGAAAGAAGGAAAAAACAACCCAGCCATTTTTGTAGTGATATCTGTAGTCTTCAGTCATGTTTTAGATGGTTTGGCAGAAGGACAAGTAGTGTAATTCTGTGCACCTGTACCATTTGCATCTCTTCTCCTGAGTGAAGGGATACAGGATGAGACATGAAAGTCTATTTGGAGTATGACTGACAAAGACTTTACCACTTATCCGATTTAATCTGCTGATTGTTCTTATTACTGACATAACTCTTGGCATAATTTATTCCAGGTTTATATACTATATAAATTAAAAATATCCTGATGACTGACTGTCTTGGGGTGATTTTATGATGTGTATCCCATATCGCTGCTGCCTTATGCCCAGAAATTAATTCTTGTGCCTTTCTATGCCTCTAAACTGAGCCTGAGAAGAGGAAGGAAACACTGAGCAAAACTTTTTCAAAGCAGTTTGCAGCTTGTTCAAGGTCACACAGAAATGGCGACTTTCCCCAGCTGCGGCGGGGGAGAGAGGAAGCACCCGGCTTGCATTTTTTTTGTTCCCAGTCAGCTTTTGGCCAGTGGTTCAGTTTCTTTTTCTCCGGAGAGAGACTGAGAGTTGAATTTTTTTTCCTTCCCTGGAATTTCAGATTTTCTCCCTTTTCTACTGGACTGCTTCAATATCAGAGCACATCGGGAGGACTTTCCATCGGGCACAGAGAGCCTGGCCCTGGGCCAAGCCCCAGCTCCGAGGAGACCAAAGGGAGGACTTTGACACTTTCCCAGATTTTTTCTCCACAGTGAGAGATTTTATTATTTAGCATTATTATCCTTTTCCTGTGTGTTTGTTAAATAAATAGTTTTTATCTCTTTCACTTTCCTTCGAGGAAAATTTTTTTTTCCCGAACCTGGTGGGGGGAGGTGTGGTTGTGCCTTCTTTCAGAGGATATATTTCTAAATTTGACCAAACTGGAACACTGACTTAATGAAGTATGGTTTTTAAAAGAATAAAATTTATCTAATTTTAGCTAAACTTGAAATTAAACTTCACTATTACTTAACACATACAGGAAATGTTCCAGTTTTAGCCATTGTATTCAGAAAAATTAGCCATCATTGTTTGTAAAGCTTTACAAAGCTTCAAATTGGTCACCTTATATTAGAAATGTTTTTTGTTGAACTATTGGGCTCAAATGGAATCACTCTAGTACTTCCTCATTAAAAGCAGCCTTCTGTTCATCCAAACTTTTGTGAATAAGGAAGCAGCTTCATTCACATTTCCCAGACAAGTCTTCCTTAATGTGCATGTCATATTAGTGTATGGCATTTCCTGGATATTTGACTTGTACACGTGAATATAAAAGGAGAAGAGGAAACATCACCACAGAAGAGGACAGGGCTTGGGGTACCATAGGCAAAATGAACTAGAACAGGAACAGAAAAAAATTAAAGGCGAGAGAAAGGAAACAAGAAAGAAAAACAAAAAAATAGTATCCGAGATATGAGAGACTGAAATGGAAGAAAGAGAAGAATTAAATCTAAGCACAAGAGGAGGGAAAGCACACCGCTGTGATGAAAAAGACAATAGCAAATATAACTTGAAAGGCAAGAAAAGAGCCATATACATCTGGGAAAAGGAAAAACTACATGAAAGAAGATCAGGATTTAGGATTAGTATATTCAATATTTTTTATTCCAATCCCTGTATTTAGTTCTTTGGCAGATTTCCAATAATTGTGTTCACTCGGGAAAAAAAAAGAGAATAGCTTTATGATACTTTAAGGAGTTGACTCATTACATTTTATGCCAAAATATAGTCCTTGGGAGTGTACTCGGTATACTTTCTTGGTGGTCCAACAGTAAAGTTTTTAGAACATTCAATAAAGTGACAATTCCTATGAATATATTTTTCTACTTTTACAAGAAATTAAGGGAGATTGTTTTTAGTGAGATCATTCTTTTCATTGAACAAAAATGCAAGCCTTAAAGACGTTCATTGTTCCATTTTTTTATTAGTGTTCATGACATATTATACCAGAATTTTTAAATAAGTAGATTGTGCATACCTTAAAGAATCAAAAAGGTTTTTAGCAGGCATTTGTTTGCTGAAAGATAGTTTGAAAAAACATGAACTTTACCATCACCAGTTGCAGTTAGCCATTTAATTTAGACAAAGGAGTTCTGTCAGTGGAAAACAAAATTGTATTTACAGCTTTGTCACTTGGTAGTCACTTTTTTCTGAATGGAGGAAGTAATAAACAAGGAATTATTCTGTAGTAACATCTAAATAGCACCTGGATCTCTTATTGGATTTTCTAAATCGTGAATAGATTGATTTAGTTTAAAAGAAGATCAGCAGAGAAAAACAAAAATACTCAGAAAAAATGGCATAAGACAAATTGCCCTACTGCAAGCCACTGTAACATAAAAAAGTGAGAAAGATCAGAAAGATCTACACAAGGGTCAGCCTTACTTCCATCCCTGGAAGAAAGTGATGTAACCTTCGTGAAAACCCTGTAAATCTTGGAACATACTTCTGCACATTTCAAGGAGACAAAGGTTATTGGAAGTAGTCAGTAAGGATTTTCCAAGGATAAATCATGCCTGCCCAACCATTTGCCTTTTATAATAAAATGAATGGATTTGTGGACAAGGGTAGTAGGTAGTAGGTGTCATTTATCTCAACTTTAGTAAGGTTTTTGACACCATCTCCCATAATATTCTTGAACTCAAGCCGAGATATAGCAGTATGGATGAATGGATAATGAATCTGTAAAACAGTTGCTTGGAAGACTGGGTACAGAGGGCCATGATTAATGGGTGGTACTCTGGCTGGAGGCCAGTGACAAGTACACTACTGCACAGGTCTGTCCTGTGACTTCTCTTGCTTGTTAACATCACTACCAACAGCAACAGACGACATTCTCATCAAATTTGCATTTGTCCTTGTTGAATTTTAAAAGCTTCCTTTTTGTCCATTTTTCCCCTTTTGTGTAGGTCCCACTGTGAGACAGCTCTGCTCTTGAACACATTGACTGGTGCCCCCACTGTCACATTATCTGTAAAGTCATGCTCCTTGAAAGGATTAGTCCTCCACAGAGATGCACACCGGGCACTTCCTGGCTGAGGAGAAGCTCTGGAGAAAGGAGCTGGGTGTTCTGATGAAAAGCAAGCTGAACCTGAACCAGACAGAGAGAGACAAGAGCATCCAGGGTTACCCCATCAGAAGATGGGAAAACTAGGAAAAATACCATCTCCTTTTAGCCAGCATTCATTAGATAACTTCTGTGCCTAGCTATGGACCCCCAGTACAGAAAGGACTGACAAATTTCATTGAGTTCAGCAGCAACCATCAGGATGGTTTGAGTCTGGAATGGCTGCTCCATGCAGAGAGACTGGGGGAACAGGTGTCTTTCAGGAAAGGTTGGAGGTGGCTTTGAGGACACATCACAGCCACCCCAGGTCATACAGGGAGATCATCAAGGAGATTTAACTAGGCTTTTCAAAGTGGTGCATGGTGAAAGGGGCCTAAATTGTAAAGACATTTCAGATTGGATAAAAGAGGACCTTTTTCCTCAGGAAAACAGTCATTGTAACAACTTGCCCAGACAGGTAGTCTCCATCCTTGGAGGTTTTGAGTAAAGCCCTGAGAAACATGTTTGGGCCAACAGTGCTATCTGGACTAGAGACCGCCTGGGTCCCTTCCAGAGTGAGTGATTCTTGGACTTTGACCTATGTGCACAGAGGTCCACCAAAGAAAGAGGGACAAACACCGATTCCCAGAGAACTCCTATTCCCTGCTTCCTTGTACATCAAGTCCTTATTTCACTAATGTCAAACCCTCTAGTTTCTTAAATAAATAGCCATGGACCTAAAAATGCCATAAATTTTTAGGATGTGTCTCTGATTTATTCATACAGAGAGTGAAATATAGAGTATGATCAAGCAATATATAATTTTTTATTCAAAATATGTGTAGAAAGTGACTTTAAATAAATGTGTTAAATTTTAGACCTTTGATTACATTTTTTTTCTTTTTCAAAATCTTCATTACCAATCAATACATTTTAGTGTTCAGAGTACTAACAATTTTATATTATATTCACTCTAATTTCCAGGAAATTGTACACATTTCTGTGTCAGGAGTAGATATGTCAGCATTCCTTTAGGAGAGTGGTTCATTCACTTTGTCTCAGTTGAAACCCTTTCTCCTTGATCATCCTGCCAATCTGGAAGTTCAATTTTCCTTATTGAGCTTCATAATGGTTCAGTTCTCTGTTTCTGATTTTGTTTCCCTTTGTGCTGCAACACTACAGCTGAACACGTTGTATGAAAAACTTATGCACTTTATTTATCAAACAAATATCTCTCTATAGAATACTCAGGAGTATTGAACTCTAAAAAAATTTATATGTAAAACACGTGAGACTCCACAAAACTTTCTCTTATGTTATTTTAACACTGTATGTGAGAACATTCAAAAGATGAAGCTTTCACTTATTTAAAAATAATTTCAGGACCATATAAATATAAACAGTATTAATTATTTTAATTTAAGGTTTCTCCTATGACCTCTTGTAACCTCTATCTGCAACAGGCAGTTGTCTCCAGAAAATGCCTGTTTAGTGGTGAGTAAAGTTTTATACTTTTGGGCTAACCTTTTTGACCACCTTATTGCAGATAAATTAAGTCTGAATAAACTGGTCTTATCATAAACACATTATAAGTAAGTTAAGCTAAAGCTTAAAGCCTTTTCTAATTCTCTGACTGACTTCAACTTCATTTGCTATGTTTCAGACTTCTCTAAGAGAATACAACCAGCTGAGTCACCTCTGCTTCCACTCATCCATATATAGATGATCCATCTTTTGTGTCAATACTATGATGTCATTGCTCCTTTTTAAATGTGGTATATTTAAAATCTTTGAAGGAAACACTCTCAAGGATGAATGCATGTATTTGTCGGCTTGCAAAATTTAATGGGCTTCATGACACTTCACTATCACGTCACTTCAAATGACCTAAGCATCATGAGGCTTCTCAATTTTAATTTTTGTTTTGGTTGTTGTTATTCTCAAAGGCATATCAAAAATAAATGTATTTTATATATATGCATCTATATTGTATATTTGATACATTACCATATCAAAGATGTAATTTTTCTCCTCTGTTCCTGTGCAGATACAGAAAATATTTTGTATTCTAAACATGGAAAGCAAATTATGGTGTCAGATACCACTCTGTGGTAACCAAGCAGAAGCACTGCCCCTGCCATGGTGTTGCCTAGTCCTCTCACATCCTTATCTCCCAGGTGGCACATGCAGACTCTAGTCCCACAGTATGGGATATGGAGTTTCTCATCTCACAGCTGATCTTCCCACACAGGGTTTTTAAGACTCTACTTTCTGGAAGCATGAAGTTGTCTTAAAAAAAACCCCAGAAACAAAAAAGCAAATGAACAAGCCAAAAACACCCACTAAAGTCCCAGAGTGGCTTACAGAGAAATACAGTTGTGGTTATAGCTGTAATCCATGATTTAAATCTGACAGCTTGCATTTTTGCTGCAATGTCCCTTAGGGCACCTTGTATGATCAGATTTTGTTTTTATTATCAATTGTCTTCCCATCACAAAGATTCATTGTCCTTAGTCTTTCACTAATTAATCTTGAAGTTTCCTCATGGTTTTTCTGTTTAGGTTCATTTCACTGGTCCTTGCCATACACTCATTTTTTCCCCCCTGGAGAGTGTTGTCCTTTATTTAAGGACAGGCCAAGTAAAGTATGAAGAGAATATGTTTAAGATTCATACTAATTGACAATAAATAGCCCCTGGGACTCAGAAGCCACAGCTGCCCCCCTATTAGATCACTATTCAGATTATCAAGTTAAAATAATCCTTTCTGAAAACTCCACTGTACTGGGATAAAAAGAAAAACATCAGACAGATCCTGAAAGCCTCCAGGGTGAATAATGTCCAGAGTCTGCATTGAGAAATGGGCCAAATGACAGCCGACTTAGTATTGTCTGTTGATGGACCTAATATTCATTGCTTCAGTATTTTATGGGGAAGTGCAGCCGAATGTTTGCAGCTGACTGACTGTCAGCTTTAGTTCAGCAGGTCAGGGTCCATAGAGATGTGGAGCTCCCTATCATATCAATACTCTGTCTCCTGTGTATATTTTCTGAATTATGGGATATTAAAGTCAGGCATGCATGAATGTACAATATAGAGGCTAGAGACCTTAATGAGAGGGAGGGGCTTAGATAAAATATTTTATCAGGGTAGTCTCCTGAGAGCTGTTTAATGCTGATTTTTGAGCTAAGTGGTTTCAGGCTATGATTTGTGGAAGAGGAATATATGTTAGAAGAAAGTGCTTTGCTCCTTCCCTAGTCTAATTCTTAATATCTCTGGAGAGCTTTATATTGCCATTAGGTAATTGGTGTGGAAGATGCTTAAGAAAATAGACTCTCTTCTGGTCTTTGGATGCTAGGATTCTGGCAGATAAACTATATGTGTTCTCACTCAGTTGTAGCTCTCCCCAGGTAGCTAGAACTAAATAACTAAATCTCAGTGTAATATCACAGTTTTAAATTTTGGTACTGCAACCCTTCAAAGACATTCAAACATTTAGTTCCTGATTTTGAATCTGGGCTCTCAGATATATTATCACTTTTTTTTCTCAAAGCACTGGTTTGAGAACAACACATTGGAAATTAGAATATCCATTTCTCACCTTGGAACTACATTTCTCATCCTGAGCAAACTTTTAATACAGACTTTTAGCTGTTCTATGGTATTTTTTATCATATCATACACTTGACTATTGTTTTAAAAATATTATTTCAAAGTCATTGAACTTCATGTCTAGGTCCAGGCACTTTTAAATTTATCTTTAGTGTGTTTAAGAAATTTTGGATGACGCCTGCTTTTCAAATTGGATGTGGAGTGCTCTTCCTAACCACAATAACCTGCCCATTCAGTCATAAGATAGAAAGAGGCAGAAAGATAGTCTAAGTTCTGGCTCTCACAGAGAACTTCACAAAAGTAGAATCAACTTCTATAATTCGTTTGTCTCATGCATTTTTAAATTAAGCTATAGCCTGTTATTAGTCCTTGAGCTTTTATGCAACACAGCCCTGAAGACACATGCAGATGGCTTTTTCCTTTCCCAATTCAAATTTTTAAGCCAAACTCCTCACCAGAGGTAGCCTAGTACTGTGGAAGTAGATACAGTTGCAGAATATGGAGAGTAATAAAGTCCAAAACCAATTTCTCTTGGCCACTGTTTCTAATGAGATGAATTGCCTGCATTTTTATGTCAACCTAACATGGAAATCACTTGCGTTTTATCACTTGGGTGATATATTAAACACTAATATTAGCTGGTTGTAGAATCTCTTTTTACGATTTAATTGATCATGTCTAAACATTATCTGAACTGCTCAAATACCTGAAAGGGTAGAAAGCAAAAAAACCCCAAAAAGATACGAACAATAGAGCAGAAAACTACAAAATGGATTCCTGTATCATAAGTTTTCCCAGTAGATTTTTTCCCCTTGTATCTTGGACAACATACTGGTAGGAAAAAAAACAAAAACCATCACAAAGCTTTCCCACCACACAAAAAAAAAAAAGAAAACAACAACAAAAAAACCCTACCAACACTAAACAAAACCAGAATTACTGGAAAATAAAACAATACAAGTTAATAGAAAGTATTACCCATTAAAGATCCCGTACAATTTCTAGAAGGTTTTTCTTATTTTTATTCATTTTACTAGCAATTTTAACATAATTTTCAAATATTTTGCAGCAAAAGAAACTGCTTACTTTCTGTTAAATTGCATTGGGAATATAAATAAATGTGCTTACACTTTCTCCAGAATGCCTGAAGATGTGGATATTATAAAGAGAGTATCTTGAGATTTCACTGGGGAACCTTCAGTACTTGACGGTTGCTGATGCTGGATGAACATGGGAAACACTGAGGGAGCTCTTAAAATAGTTCCTTCTGTCCTTTAGAATAATTGTTTTCAGAAGCATCTAAGAATCATAGAATCATTAAGGTTGGAAAAGATGTCTAAGATCATTGTGTCCAACCTTTGACCAAACACTGCCATACCAACTGAACCATAGCACTGAATGCCATGTCCAGTTTTTTCTTGAATGCTTCCAGAGATGGTGACTCCACAACCTCCCTGGGCAGCCTGTTCCAATGCTTAACCCCCCTGCCAGTGGAGAAATTCCTCCTGATGTCCAGCCCGAGCTTGAGGCCATTTCCTCTTGGCCTGTTGCTGGTTGCCTTGGAGAAGAGACCTAACCCCGCTGGCTACAGCCTCCTTTCAGGTAGTTGTAGAGAGTGACAAGGTACTGCCTGAGCCTCCCTTTCTCCAGACTAAACAAACCCAGCTCGTCATAGAACTTGTGCTCCAGACATTTCCCCAGCTCAGTTGCCCTTCTCTGGACTCACTCCAGCACCTCAGTGTCTTTCTCGTAGTGAAGGGCCCAAAACTGAACACAGAATTCCAGGTGAGGCCTCACCAGTGCCGAGTACAGGGGGAAGATCACTGTCCTGGTCCTGCTGTCCTTGAATCCATTAACTTTATGATTTTAAAAACTTCAGAATGAGAAATTCTAAATGTATTAATCAGGACAGGGTGAAAAAGTTGTGGGAGAAAACAGCACTGAGAATACAATCAGAAAGCAACTTGTTGAGTTAGTGAGGGGTTTATGTGTGCTAGAGGAAGATTAAAAAGTTGGAGTAATAAGAGTAAATAATATTGTAATTTCAAAGTGCAAAAGGAGAAATATTTTCCTGTTACAATCAGATAAATGTAATATAGACATTTTAATTGTTGATTTTTACAAATTCCTTATTAAGACCAATAGCTATCTCTTAAATCATGCATTTCAATGTAAGATATTTGCAGTGTATGAGTAACAGCATGGTGATACTGGCTGTTATTTCAGGCTGCTTATGAGTAGTTACAATTATTATTTTTAATTAAAATATTTTACTTGCTAGCTGTTTTCTTGAGATCAGCCTAAAGCCTGCACAGATCTGAAAATTCAGAAGTGGTACAGGCCACCCTCTGTAGAACAGAGCTTAAAACCAATTGATTTTTGTCTCTGCTCAGCATGACTTAGATGGTCCTGAATTTCACTGTTAAAATTAAATACACAAGTTGTCTGGGGTTGAAAATTCAGGTTGTTCTTCTTTATCAGTTACAGCATGACATTTTTTAGCATCTCATGTAACCACTTGCTCTTTCCATTCGTTTCTTCGTTTAGGGAAAAAAACCACCTTTTTATTTTTAAAGAAAAACGCCAAATTTTATGCAGTTTCAAATATTTAGCTTATTAATTTACCTTACTTAATATATGACTCCTGTATGTAGATTTGCAGTTTGAAAAATAGTATCTGTGTCTAGACTTGCATTATATTATCTGTGACTCTCTAGAGACAGTTCCATTTCTGGAGCAGACACAGCTAGAAGTGATGTTTAGCAAAGTATAAAGCAGTCTAGCATGAAGAAAAGTATGCTTTTTCTTGTGAACTATATCTGACAAAAACACAACTCTGCATCAATTTATCTGAATATCCTATACCCTTTTCCATTATCTAAAATTGCAACTGCAGTATTCATTGCAGTGTTCATATATGTCATAGACTTCAGTTTTTCCTAAAGGAAAAAAAATGCTCTTCAGAGCTTGTTTGGTTTTTCTTAAATAAGAATAGAGTAACCCCATGTTGAACTATGAATAACCTCATAACTCCAGCTTTCTATAGGGTGCTGCTAGCACTTTGTGGGCAAAGACTTGAACTTTATCTTTGCTTATTAAAATATTTGTAGGCAACACAAAAATGCGCAGCTCAAAGTTTATTAATTTGGGGACCTTTTTTGAAAAGCATTCTATCTGTCCCATGCTGTAGAAATAGCTTATTTGGTTTTATGTAAAAGGTCATGAATTTTCAAGTGTACCATAGGGGAAAAGAGTTGCAGCCATTCTGGCACTATATTTGGAATTGGAAATAAATGTTATGTTTTACATGAATAAGATTATAAAGAGACTTGGCTACTCCAAGCCTGGAAAGCAGACAGTGGGACAGATAGACATGGTATTATAAATGTTAAGACATGACAGATTTTAAACAAGAGACTTCAAGAGTTTGGCAATTACTTAGATAGATGGAAGATTGGGTTCATATCATTGCATTATATCTATTGTTTTTATTGCTTCCTATCTGAACCACAGTGGATCTGAGTGAAGAATAATTTTGCTAAGAGTCATAGTTTAACCCCAGCCAGCAAACTAAACCTCAGCTGCTTTCTCTCTCCCCCTGTAGTGGAGGAAGTGTAAAAGTGAGAAAACTCTTGGGTTGATATAGACAGTTTAATAGATAAAGTAAAAGTTACACACACAAGAAGAGCAAAACAAGGAATTTATTCACCACTTCCCATGGCCAGGCAGGTGTTCGGCCATCTCCAGCAAGCCAGTCTCCATCACATGTAACAGTGACTTGAGAAGAGAAATGCTATCACTCTAAAAGTCATCCCCTTCCCTCTTCTTCCCCCAGTTCTATATGATGAGCATAATGATGGTAAGAGATGGTATCTGGTCAGTTCGGATCAGATGTCCTGGCCGTCCCCTCTCCCGACTCCTTGTGCATCCCCAGCTTGCTCAGTAGCATAGCAGTGGGAAAAGCAGAAAAGGCCTTGACTGTGTTCACACGCTGCTCAGCTAAAGCATGCTTGTATTATCGACACTGTTTCCATCACAAATCCAAAGCTCAGCCCCACACCAGCTACTGTGAAGAAAATTAACTCTATCTCAGCCAAAACCAGCATACTAAGTAATTGTAAATAATATTGCGTTATACCTTATCATTATTAATCTGTCAAAAATATGTCAGTTAGTGAATTTAAAGCTCTGCAGCTCACCTTTCTGAAATTGAAAGACCCTAAAATAAAAACAAGAAAATCAGTACATGAAATGTTACAGAAATTTTCTTCACAGGCCTTTTTCTAGAGAAAATTTATTCTATCTTTGTCACGTATCTACCTTTGTCAGTCTGCTGATAAATGCAGGAAATAAAATCATGCTAGGTTGATAGAAAGCCTGTTCAATAAAATTGAACTAAATAGTGTCTTGGAGAGCTGCATTTCTGAAATCACTTTCCTGTTTTAGGTTTGATATTTGTTGCTAATGCTTGTCAACACAGGATGTTTTTGGTCCTTTAATGATTTCTGTATAGAAAATTATTGACCACATTTGTTTTAAGGTTAGGTTTTCAGAAAAGAGAAACTTTCTCAATCTCAGGGGCACTGAAGCATTACATTGTCCTGTTATATTCAAATCTGGCAGGACAATTCTTTCCAAGCTTAAATAAATTCAACTTATTTCTGAATCTATCAAAGTATATTTAGCAGGAAATTTGATTTCTCTGCATCTCTGTTTGTATTTTATACTGCAGAGTAACACATCCATACACAAGAAAATGAATAAGTCTTGATGATTGGAATGACACCTGAAGTGTTTTCATGTCTCACAGAGATTTCAGGAATAGGTGAAATCCTTTAATGTATGTACTAAAAATCAAGTTTAAAATTTCTTTGAAAGCTTAGTGAAAACATTTGAAAACATATTTCATATTCTTGCCTAAATGTAATGAAAAATGTTTTTGTCTTCTTCAGGAAAAAAAATGTACAATTATTTAAAAATAAAATTCCAAATATGAAGTTCTGTAAATGATTTCAGAAGCCCAAGCTGGAAGCATTTGGAAACATCCCGGCTAAACAGTTCTAAGCACTTATTTGCCTTTCGTATTCAGTTGCATTAAGACCCCTAATTTTACTTTCATCCTGTGAAAGCAAGCTATTTAAGGAAAATAAACTCAAAGACAGAATACCAGGTCATAAGTTGAGATTTCATGCAACTTTAATGAGCTATGGTAGTTAATGGTTATTAATGGTTTATTATGACGATTACACTGATTATGCTTGGCTTGAGTATGACAGTGTGAAATACTTTGCTGTGTTATCATATTGTGCTCTGTATGCACCACAAATGCAGGACTGGTTCTTTTATTTCTAAAAGACTTCAACAATGTTGAGTTGTAAAGAAATCTGATAGATACATACATTTGTGTTGTGTACAAAACACAGTAATAAGGAAGGTTCTTATCTTTTTTTGTTGTTTCAAGAGGTTCAGAGAAAACCTTATTTCTCAAAATCTCCTGAGGAAACTCTGAGGAAAAGGAAAAAGTAAAAAAAAAACCGCAATAAAAACAAAACTACAAAAAAATTGTATTATAGTAAGAATAAAAAAACCCAAAACTTTTTATAGACACATCTGATTTCTTAGTTATTAGTGACAATTCTATTCAAAGGCCTTTTATCAGTAAAGATATTTTGGTATATTTTTCCTCCCATCACTATCATAAATATGTATAATTCATCAGATAATGATGAGGAATCTGAACCATGGTGTATAAATCGTGTTTCTGATAATTTTCCTTCTTGCTTACTGGTTGTGATTTTTTAATTACATTGCTTATTCTGAACAAAGTGACCTAGAACGGAAGAGACAAAAAAGAAAAACGAAATAAAGACTTTAAATAGACACTCTTCTTTCTTACAGATAACCTTAAATGATAAATATGAAAATAAGCAAGTGCCTTTTTAAAAATTATTTGTTGCAGGAGTTCTAAAACAAAACAAGCCATATTAATAATTTGATTTATGAGTGAATAAATAAATAAAAAATAATATGTAGAAAATATAAATAAGCAATATAAATATAAATAAGCAACAATTAATTGTCTGTTTCATGTACTAGAACAGAGTGAGCCTTAACAAATTGGCTTATGTTTAAATCTGGATGTATATTTAAGTATTCCATGCAGTATTTAAGATTTGGTTTTGGGAAAGTATCTTAGACCACTTTATGACTGCATCTCATCTGAAGGACTAAAGGTGTTTCCACATATGATAAGACCAGTTGTCTGCCTTGAACCCTCCCCAACTCCATATTACAAGACTGAAGCCCACTTTTTAAATATCACTTAGCTTGGTTTCATGGAAAAATATCTTGTAACTTTTCCATGACATGCTTAAAACAGGTCCTTAATCATGATGATCAGGGAACCCACATCCTGGGATGGGTGCATCACTCGTGTACACATCAGTTCAGGCCAGGTCTGTATATATAGAGTAAAATAAATCATATTTTCAGATTCCAGATGTCAAATATTAATTACAGGGAAAATTGGCAGGGAGGATGAACAGTCCAAAACCAAAGTAGTGGATACAAATGAAATACACATTTTTACATTATCTGCTCAGTATTTCATCATTTTGCAAACTCAGAAGAAAAGACACAGTGGAATTTATTTCCATGAAAGTATGTCTATAGAATAAAGCCATTTCTTTCCAAGTTAAAGAGAAGGCCAAGGAAATGTAGAATAAGATTTAGGAGAAATAATTAACCCCCATTAAGGTCACACCTCGCAACATGAGGATATATATGCCTTTTTTGTTTGTTTCTGTGTTAATAAGCTACTCTAATATTTGAGAGGAAATGGTACAATCATAATTAAGAAAGTTATTTGATCATGGAAAGTATTATGAGTTTAAGCTGTAGTTTGGTTTTCTGGGAAACCTAGACTCAGTGACTGTTACTGAACATAATGTTCCCTTACTTGTCATCAAAAAGGATTTTAATTTGGTTTCCTAAGAACATGAGTTTATGCAAAGGCCCTGTTTTTCTGCTTACCTGTCAGTTCTCACGTGAAAACCGAATCCATCCTCACTACTGTGTGACAGAAGGGTAAAATACAGGAAAATAATAAACTGGACAAACCAAATTAAAACTTAAAATTTCATGAAAATTCAGGGCTTGGTAGAAGACAGAGCCTCAAATTAGAGAAGCTGGTGTAGAAAAATCTTGAGTCTGAGCCTCTGACTTTTCTGTTCTCATAGATCTGCTGTCTTTTCTGGTCTGGTGGGGCCACAAAAAGAGTTCAAGTTATAGCAAATGTAACAGAAAACTTGTCTTCCTACTAAATAGCTTTAGAGAATAGACTAATTAAGGCAGAATTTAAAGCTGCCCCAAATATAACAGGAAACCTTTTATTTGTTGTTTATGATTTAAAAACAATAGCAAGCCTTATCATTCTCTTGCCATGACAATACAAAATTAGTAAGAAATGAAAATTTGTTCACCTACAGTGTTTCTGTTATTCAAAGTATATGAAAACCAAAGATATTTTAAATATAGAAACATTCCACATATATTTATATCTTGCATAATGTAGATGATTGACATGTATATGTAAGTATAAAATTTGTATTGTATTGTATTAGTTCTTAGTTATATATGTTTATTAATTGTTTTACTGTAATGAAATAAACACATAGAATGAAGGAACCAATGATACACCAATTTATTGAACCAGAATGGATATCTATTTAAATAAGATCTGCTTCTTGCTCAAGTTTGTTGAAAACAATTCAGTTCAGTGGGACTAGGTTTTTTTTCCAAGAATATGTTATCTTGATCTTAATTATAAAATATTTAACCAGTTTATTTATAATCCTTGGTTTCTGTGAGATGCTTTCACAAGAAATTCACATAACATCACCAGCCCTGCATAACCCAATGTACAACATTGCAATCTTTGGATGATAAAAAAGGTGTGTCATAGTTTCTGAGACTTAAATTGTTGAATGAGTATATTGAAAACAAAGGTCTACTGTAAAGCATTTAAAGAGGTCACATGAATATTCATTAAATGAATTTATTATTGTAAATTAAGTATGGTAATCTGTTACAACATATCATTAAGAGTGCCATAAAAAATCCCTACAATGGTATGCTAAAATGAGATGGGTTATACATCATTAAAGCTGTGTAGTACTTGCTTTATATTTGGATATAATTACTGCAAGAAGATAATGACTATTTAAGTATAGCAGAAGTATAAGACTTCCCATATGGTACTACAAGATTTTGAACTATGGAAATGGCAGTATCTCCTTTAAGGCTGAAGTTAAACATTATTCAAGTGAAGATGAGAAAAGTATTTCTAAAAATTCTGGGGAGAGACTAAAAATTTATTCCAGTTTATTGTAAACAATACAAGATAGTGGTCCTCACAATGAAAAATGTTGATAACTTTGATTACCTTGGTAAAATGGTGAACTTTGGATTATTCTTATTAGACTACATGTTTATTAAGAAAGAAGATAATAAGGTCCTAATTCTGCAATGATTCAAGTATATCTATAATTGATAATCTATTTTCTCAGATTGAGTGTATATGACTAAATTTAGCACATACACAGAAACCTGAAATAGATTTTTCAAATCATTGAAAATTTATTTTAGAAGGCTTTTGAAACCAAGCATTACTCAAAAGCATTTTAATATCACAAAACCCCGCTATCTGGTTAAAGCACAGTCTTGGAATATTCCTGTAAGGACAGAAATCAAAAGTGACCCTCTGTTGTCATTGCCTGGCTCACATAACTTAAATTATAAGTTTGTTTTTTTTTTCTTTTAAATTTAGTGAATAGGGATGGTGAGGGAGGTGAATTAATCCTGGTCACTGGATTAAAAATAATAATATTATTATTTATTATTTTAAGTGAGATCTCCAATTGTTGCCTTTGCGCTTCCAAAAACTTCTGTAGCGTATCACCACAACCATTTCAGTAAGCAGAAGTGTCTCATAACATGCAAGCAGTCTAATATTTTCTATGAGATTTATGTCAAGCCACCAAAGCTTCCATACAAAATATCAGCTTATTTTAGGAAATGCTGTAGGGATGTTAACAGGATAGTTACTGGAAAATGCAACTTGTTATAGTGTGATTTCATATTTGAAGGCTTCACAGGAAATAAACTGGAACTTTGAATTAATGGGATAGATCAAGAAGCACAAATAGACAGTTAAGTATTCATATCTCATATACTTTAACTCTTTGGGGAAAAACAGGAAAAGAAGAAGAAGTTAATGCTGGAACTAAGCACATGGAGTTTTAAGTAAACTAAAACTTTTTCAGTTCAATTAACAGGGTTATAATGTCCTTCAATCCTGGTTTAAGCAGCAAAAATTGCTGGAATGGAGGAGAAAACTGTCAGACACCACAGTGATGGAAAATTTGTCTTCTGAAAAATCTTTGATTCTTTCAGTACAAACTGAGTTTTTAAAACACTCAGTTGTGTGTTTTAAATATTGCTACAATTTCAATTTACTTAGGCTCTTCATTTTCTAGAGAAATAAAAAAAACAACTCTAAACAGATTCTAGTTTCAGAGACATAGGTAAAGATCAGAATAAGACGGAAATAATTACAGGAAGGGATATGAAGGTGCCCAGGTTGAAGGAGAAAGACATAGTCGTTTGGAAATAATAAACAAACTTAATCTGGTTCACTTCTCTTGGAATTCAACAGAGAGACTCCTTTGTGTTCAGTTTTCAGATCTGATCCTCATAAAAACAAATATATAAGATCACCTTAAGTTTTATGGTAGGAAATCTTTTGAAATGCAAAGACTAAAAAATAAATTGTGTCTTTACTCTGTACAATTTTATAACTGTAATAGAATATTATATAATACTGTAATAGATGACAGTATCATACTATTTAAAAGCTGTAGTTTTGGAATATGTGTGTTAAAAGATACAATTTTATGCCATCTAGCCTTTTAGTACTTGCAGAAGTGCTGTATTGTTTAGATTTGTATTTTTTGAAAGTCTTTTTTGGGGGGGAAATAAAAGCAAATACTGATGATTCTAATGTTTGAATCCTATTAAAAGTGTTAATTTGCTGCAGTAATAATTTAGGATTTTAATTATAAGCTCCAAAAGCAGATTTAGAAGCATAGTTGGCACAACTGTAATGTTAATTTGTCCTTTAACGTTTATTGAAAGCAATATGTCCAATATAATTACAGTGTGTGTCAAATAACCCACCACTTTATTTTTTTAATGCTTGATCCGTTAATTTACTTGATTAAGATGACTTGCCATCTGCTAAGGAATTTTTCTGTGGTTCCGTCATTACTTCTAAATGCTAAGAAAAGATATGAAGCTTTTCCTTCGATTTTGTTTAATCTCCATTTACTTTCTGTTATTCTGTTAAGCTCTTACTATGGTGTTCATCATAAATTTCTTCCTGGCTCCTACAAGGGCTATATAGTAACTATTTCACTAAGAAGGACAAGTGAATTACAGAATCACATGAGTGCAGCTGTATTAGACATGAAATCAATGTGAAATACTCAGTACTGTATTACCTTGTGAGGGTATTCAAATATTTATTTTCCTAAAAGTATGGCTATTGTCTTATAATTAAAATTATATTCAATTAAAACTAGAGAGTTTATTAACTCACTTCTTCCATTTCCTTAATTACCAAACCATAGAGTTTTACAAATATTGCCAAAGCAATGTGTAGTCAATTTAAACCTAATGAGATTACATTCTTAGTGGCTTTGGCTGGGTATAATAGAGAAACAGTAAGTATGATTATGCATTTACATGCTCCCTTTGTAATCCATAAATCTCACATGTACTTTTTTGCCAGCATTGAAAGTTCCTCTGTCCAGACCTTTTTGGCAGTGTGTCTTCATAGTCCACAAAACTGAGAGTGTTAATTCTGAAACCCTTTGATTACGCTGAGAATATAATTATTTTTATAAATAGACAGTAAATGTAGAGAAAAAAGTGACCTCAGTAAAGAAAATGTCCAGTTTTCTCTTTTTCATGGCTTTCTTAGGAAAGAATTTTGTCTTGCTCTACCTAAATTTTTAGGTTTATGTGATTATCATCTCTGCTTGCAAGAAAGACTTTTGCAGATCTTAACTAAGGAATTATTCAAAGATTTTTTTAAAAAATCAAAGCTTGAGTTGAAATTTCAAAC
The DNA here is from genome assembly GCF_000738735.6 of Corvus cornix cornix. Taxonomy (NCBI): domain Eukaryota; kingdom Metazoa; phylum Chordata; class Aves; order Passeriformes; family Corvidae; genus Corvus; species Corvus cornix. The sequence continues at coordinate 80,620,341 of NC_046332.1, forward strand.
ACACATCTCTCTTTCAACTAGTATTGATTAGGTATTCACTTCTGATTTTCACTGACCTATCTACTGATGTATGTACCAGCAATTCATGCTAACAAAAGGGAGACACCTCAAAAATTACTGACTACGGGCAACCGCATACTCTGGAGATTGATGCCTAAAAAAAATGATGAATTTTATTATGTCGTCTCTGGATGAGATAGACAGTTGCCTTCACGACATATTCTCCTTTTCCCCCAAGACTGCTGATACCACTTGATAAATATGAAAGCCAAGTCAGAGATGGGGTGCCTAGAGGCAGAGCAAAGAAAATTCAAGTCATTCTTCCACCAGGACCGTCAAACTGACAAGGAGGTAATAATGCAGCCCAGGGCTGCAGTGGTTCTGCTCCATGAGGACTTGAAGAATTATTATAAGACCGCCCCACTCAGTCCAGACTAGCCCTGCCCAGGGAATCCCTGATAAAGTGCTTACATAGATCTGAGTTGCAGGGCCTATGGAAAAGGAAGTCAGCAGAGCAAAGCAATTATGCATACTTAGTGTTTCTTCACTGAAATTGGATGAATATTTTATCCTTGAACATTCACCTTTGAGGAAATCTGAATTTTCTCTGCTTTGGGCCATTTTCATCAAAAGGATTTGCCTCAAATGAAAAAAGAATATGTTTCAATTCTCTGCATCACTTTGTAGAACCGTTTTCGTTTCAGTGCCTTAGAAGTAAGGCTGAAGAAATAAAGTTAAGTCTTACACAACTGACTGTAGTGACTCTCTATTTAGCATCTCAGCCGTGAAAACTTGCCAGTGATATAGAGAACATGATCCTATATCTGAAAATCCTTCTACCTAGAACACTTATTCTGCAGCAGGTTGAATGAACAACTATCCATTAGCACAAAAAAGGAAAAGAGGTGGGGTTTTTTGGGTGGAAATTTGCTTAGTATTCTTCCTGTGCAAATTATTTTAATATCAGAGCAGGTATTGGAATCACCCTGAAAGTGACTGTCATAAACATTAAGATGTAGAGTAATTGTCTCATTGATCTAAAAAGTACTTAAAAAAATTACTTGAAGAAGAGCTCTGTTTGCAAGAGATGCTAAGGAGCTGATACCAAATTTATTATATTCCTGTGGTTAAAGCTCTCACTGGGGATGGGCAAGAGCTAAGTTTAGATATGTTCTTTGCTGGTTTCAGAGTAAGAAGGCAACTGTACGTCCAAAGTAGCAGACCATGTCATTATTTACATTTCTTAACACACAGTGGTATAATACTTACATTTGAGACTGAAAAAGCATGATCACAAAACATCCTCTAGCAGGCTGACCGGATTCTTCTCTTAGAAGATGAGATGGATTACTTATCCTGTGAGACAGAGGAAGAAACTGGTCCTAGATCTCCAGATCTAAGTATTGGGTTAATGAAAATACATCAACTTTTTGTTTACTACTGGAATTACTATCAATATTTTTTCAGGTAGTATGTTCAAATATCCACATTTCAATGTTGCTATATCCTATTTTTAAAACATCCTGTTTCTCACTGTATATTTTTTGGTTTTAAGTGATAACACCAGTTCCTTAAGCCTTTGCCTTCTATATTAATACAAAATTGGTAACATCTTTGGAAATTGCACTTAACAGACTTTAATTGCAAGACTTTGTGTTAGCACCTGACTATGCCTTTAATCAGGTTCATAAGGACAAAATTATCTTATGCTTTCCATACTTCCCAAGACTGTACACTACAGCACAATTTAAAAGGTGAAGTTCTGGGGAAGAAAGGTCTACAAAATTTCATGTGAGTTAACATGTATATCCTGTGGAATTCATATATAAAAAAACCCTCACAAATAAATCTCCAAACATTTACTAGGCAAAGATAGTATTTTTGGCTTCTTTCCCTTATATATCTCTTCAGACAAAAATGGTATTTGCCACACATAATTTTATGGGGAAGAAGGCCTTTAAAAAGAAAAAAAAAGCGCCTAAGAAATTTTAACTGAATGTCTCAAACAATTGCAATGGAGTCTAATGAAACCCTACCACAGTGCCACTACTACCAGCAACAGCCCTGCTAATTAAGAATGTTTCCTAGGCTGAGGCAACTTGTGATGGCCAACCACCTCAGATCAGATGACAAATGGTTGACAGTAACGTCAGAGGTCTCACTTACATGTTGATTTCAGCTGTAGACCTGGAGGTGCTTTTATATTGATGGGCAGCTAGGAAGACAACAGAAAAAAAGAAAAAATAATGGCAGCAAATAATTTGAATAAATTTAAATTAAATATGCCTTTATTCTTTTCCAAAAAATGGTCAAAAATAATATTCATATTTTTGAGTTTGAGTTTTTATGAATCTTCTAAATTTGTTTTTGAGAAGTGAGAATTCTTTTCTGTCTTTGTGAAATGTAGTAGGAAGGGGAAAAGGGAAACAGAAGGAAACTCCCCATCAAGGTAGAATAAAATATGTTGGTTTTTTTAAATTTATTTGTCCATCATATGTACTTTTTTCATTATATCAAGTATGGATTTATTTTTGTGGTGAGTTGACCCTGGCTGGATACCAGTTGCCCACCAGAGCCACTCTATCTCCTCAAGGGAGAGAAAATAGGGTTCCATTTCAGCAGAGAATTTCAAGGGAAACATAGAGATGGAAATAATCTGTTTGCCTACTTCTATGCAAAGTTGGATAAAAAATGATGAAGTAGAAACATTTACGATTATATGAGAGATATGACATAACAGGCATCTCAGAAACAGGATCAGAGTCAGCAAAATACTGAAATAGCAGGACACAAATGGTACTGAAATGAGAGTAAAGGTGTTATATGGAGCCATGACATTGCACATTAAAGAGGTGAAATAAGGTAAATACTTTGAGTTCAAACACCAGAGTATTCCCATAACTGAAGTGAAGGCTTGACTAGGCAAAGTTTTAATAGTACCAGACTATCAACTACTCAATCAAGTAGGTTGCAAGTGAAATGTTAATGTAAAATCTAACAGCTCAAAGCAAAAGTATAGCTACAAAGAGAGAATCCAGTTACCTCCATGTAAACTGGATAATATCCTGTAAGGAACAATGCAGGGAATCAGCAATTAGATAACATACATACCTGCTTATTGTCATTCCTAATTTAAAAGTTCACAAGAAAAGAAACATCTCTTAATTTAGGCCTGAGCTGTTCATTCAGCCACATTGAGAAAAACCTGTTTGTAATAGAAAATTACATAAATTTTAATATTCTTGAAAGATTAAAATGTCCCTTCAGAATCTTTCACAGTAATATTTAATTTTAAGAAAGAAAACTGCATCAAAGCAAGAATAGTTATTAAAAGCAGCAGCTAAAATTTCAGTGTCCTGGAGGCAGCAACTCTGGAACAGGGAGATCTATGTTATATAGTTTCCAAAGGCTTTCAACAATACCCTTCACCAGAAGGATAAGACAGAATATCATCTGTCATGAGATAATGGGGAAGGTCTTCCTGTGGATAAATAACTGGATAAACACTGGAAACAAAATGGGAGTAAACAGTGCTTTTGCAATGAGGTCAAACACTGTAGTGCCACAGTGATCCATGCTGCAGCCTGTGCTGTTTGACAAGCTTGTAACTGACCTGGAGAGAGGGTCAATAGCAAAGGACATAGTTCCCTGATGATGCTGAGTTATTAACAGTAGCAAAGATGAAAGTTGATTGAAGAATGGCAAAGGACAGTACAGTACTGTGTGACTGGACACTATAAAAGAAAGAGAAATTCAGTGCTGACAAATGTAATATGGTCCACACTGTGGAAAAAAAGAATCCTAATTTTAAAGAGAAAGGATTGATCTGAGTTGGCTATTGCCACTCATTTATGGAAACTTTAATGGAAAATAGAATTAGTATTTTATTTACCAGGGTTTTCTGCTGTTAAACATATTCATAAGTTATTGGGAAACAGAATAAATAATGAGATGTCAAGCTTTGTTAGTAATAAAAATATATTCACATAGTTAAAACTAAAATTGACTGCAAAATACTACAGATGACTCTCATGACAATAAAATGGTAAATGAAATTCATTGTTGATAAATACAAAATAATTTTCAAGGGGGAAAAATACCAAATGCATTCTAATTATACACACAAAGTGATTGGCTCTAAATTAGCTTTCAGTATTCCACAAGGAAATTGTGTACAGTTTTCTAAATGTCAGCCTGGTGCTGAATAGCAATTTAAAGAACAAATAGAATGTTGAAATTATCAGAAAGACAATAAAGAACAAGATGAGAGACGTGACTCTGCCATTGTATAAACCTCTGGAACAGTCGCAGCGTAAATGCGGCACTCTCTTTCACTGATAAAAGGGTAGAGCGGGACCCAAAAGGGTTGTGAGGTCAGTCAGAACAGCAGGACAGCTACCAAGGAGAAGCTAAAAAAGAAGATAGGACTGAGGTCTATAAAATCACCAATGGAATGAAGAAGCTTCTTACATTTTTTCACGGCATTATGTGGAAGACATAAGGCAAAAGCAAGGCAGTAACAGAGGGCCTGAAAGAAAGTCCTGTTGTGGAGTTCTTATAATTGCAGCCTCAAGTTCAGGATATACTTGTAACATTAACTCCCAGGAACCAGGAAGGTACAGATGGAAAGTGTATTCTCTCTGTTTTAGATAACCTTTTCCTTTGAAGCTACCCTTGACTACTATCAGAGACAAAGCACTGGGCTAAATAGGTTTTTGGTCTAATCTGGGACGCCAGTCATAAAGTAAATTCGGGATTGAAGCATCATTACAGAGACACATACATATAAGAAATTTCTTGCATCTAACTTTGGACAAATCATTCAGAATGATGAAACTTCTCATGTGGAAGGTCTGTCTTTAGAGGAGTTAACCTACATGCTTCTCTTGAAGATTATGTTTGAATACTTTATATATATATGCACGTAAGAATAGCATAGGTACAGGCATTTATTACCTGTTAACACTAGTTTTTGGCTTCCTTTCTGAATTGTTCTATGTTCTTACAAAATGACAAGTTTTCAGTTTTCTGAAGTTAGGGCAGATAAATCTGAATCCAGATATTGCATTGAGGTTTTGGTGATACTTGGATTTGTGCTTCAAGACTCTAGCTAGGTCAGGCTCAGAACATACTTGACTCATTTAATGAACCTGTGTTTTTATTTCCTAAATTGTTTAATTTATTTTTCAATCTCACTTGTTATCTATTTATTGTTTCCATTAAAATAATTTGTATCATTTTACATCTCAAAACACCATAAGGTAAGAGTTGTAATAAATTAAATTAAACAAGCAGTTTAAAACAATTTGACCATCCGACAATTACTCAAAATTCAGTGTAATAGGCCTTAATTCAATTTTTGGCATGACTGATACTGAAGGATGATGCATAAATTCCACTATGAGATTTTTATTCTCCTTCTAGTCAATTGCAGGTTCACTGAGAGAGTTGTAAAGTGCCAAAATACAGAATTAGAAATCATGATTATTCTCATGCAGCTGTTTTTTTCCTCACATTCTAATATTTAAATAGTTGACATCCATTTAGGTGTATTTAAGTGGAGTATTAGCAAGATTTCAGGGGAGTATTAGCAAGATTTGTATTGAAATTAAGCAATCTCTGGTCACTTGCTGCTTTTATTGACATTTAGGGACAGCAAAGAGTAATATCCATCAGATTTCTCATGGTGTAGGAAGGACATTCCTTCGTGTGTAGAACATGTCCACATAATGCTGCATTTTTAAACCTCACTTCATCCAAGAGAAGGAAATATTGCTGCAGTAGGTGAAGGCCACTTCATTGCTGACCTAAAAGATCAACAGAATTTTCACTCTCTCAGCCATAAAAGCAGAGTGGGCATCTTGTCATGCATTGAAAAACCATATACTGTCAAGTCAAGGGAGTTAATTGAAAAGGTATTTTGAATAATTCTTTTGAAGTAAGATGAGAAAGAAAAGAATAAAAGAAAAAAGAAAGTCAAATGAATAAAAAGGCTTAGAGGCATATTAACACTTGAAGTAACGTTCTAAAGGACCTGTTCTCTGGAGCTCATCAATGCAGAACTTATGCCAGCTTGAACAAGATAAAATGTTATTTACAAAGGTGAATTCCAGTTCTAACTCTGCTTTCTTTCCAACAGTTGGATTTTCTGGGCCTAATTCCTCATTTAGCTAAGTCAATATAAATGGAAAATTACTCCAGAAGAGAAGACAAGACTGTGTTTAAAGGTCACCTCAAAGCCACCTGCTACAGTCTTTGGAAATAAACTTCTACAATTATTTTACAGCTATTAGAAAGTGTTACATAGTTCATTGTTGGAACCCTGAGTTCAGAGAATTTCAGTCTTTCAGTGTTGACAGGCAATGATCCTCAAAAGCGCACTACATTTGACCTGAGGCCTTGGGAAAAGCTTCCCAAATTGTGTGATAACTGTGAGGTTGTTGCTGTGTAATTAAAGTTATATCACTGGGTGGAATATGTAGAGACGTAGAAAATTTAGGTTTATGGGATATAGTAACAATATGGAGGATTTTGGGTGTGGATTAGTTGTTGTTCTTTCCTCCTTCTTCTTCACAAATCTGGGTGTTCAGGTATTTTTCTGGTATTGGTTCAAAAAACCCGCAGTGCAGAATGTGAATGTTTAGTTACTAGATTATAAGTAAAAATAAATTAGTTGGAATACCATATTTGGATAGGTTGGACTTTAAAAGGCCTTGGAAAGTAGAACTCTGGGCCATTTTCACCTTGTTAACTCAGAGGCACATTCTGTGCAGCTATATTACAGATAAGAAATAATAAACATTTGAGTCTGAAGATAAACTCCATGTCTCCTGCATTTCAACCCATACTCTGAGTAAAAGAACTCACGAAACAGAGGCAAAGAAGAAAAGAAACGAAATGGAGAAAATTAATAGTTCATGAGGTATAAAAATAGCCAGCAGCAATGACAATCTATAAAAAGGATGAAAAATGGACTAAATTAGTCTAAAACCAAAAGAATGCCAAGATAATATCATGAAATAAAATTGTGAGTCCTAAATAAATGGGAGATCCAATCAGAAGTCAATGGACCAAAACTGATATTTCAACAACAGACTATTCAACAAACAGAATAAAGAAAGAGATTATGCAATATTATTCTCTCTTTTTCCTTCAGTGCACTCTCTGAACATAGTGAGGCATCTGCTCACATTTGCACTGATGCTAAGGAATCTATAGCCACTAACAGTTTTCATATGTTGAGCTTATCTTCTTACCAGGAGACTTTAAAATTGTCTCAAATTTGGAGGCAATAGAGCTAGTGCGTCAAAAGATAATTTAGCAGAAAGGTAATTCACCAGGTTGCAATCAGTCCTTGCAATAAGTCCTTCACTTGACATTCTGATCTTGTTACAGAAATTCAATAATTGCAACACCTAAACTAGCATATATATGCCTGGGAGAATGCTACATTAATGAATATTGGATGACTTAGAAAAATGGGCTATTGCTTTGCCTTCCCTACTCTTTTGATTTTTCTTCTACCAACATGCTGTCCCCATACATGTTTTTCTATCTGCTTCTTTTCATCCACCTTAAGAGAAATTGTGCTGGCCAAGAGCAGAAGAAGCATCTAGAGGAGACAGAACTCAAAAAGAAAACCAAAGAACTCTTAATCAATCAGAAAATTGACTTTGTCCATAGCAAAAGCAAGCCAGAATTCACAGCAGCCACTGATACATGTTTACCAATTGATAACATAAATCTATGAGGGACAACTTATTCTACATCTATTGACAAAATCCTATTTTTTCTCATATTTTCTTCATGTTTCCCATTGTTTTCCTTCTTTCTACACCTGTTCTGGCAAATGCAGGAAATAACTAGTATTTGTATTGATCTACTGAAATCTTATAGAAAGAACATTTTCTTCATGTCTGAAAAATTTCACTTGTTGAATGGAATGGTAGAGCAATTTTGGTGGGCACCAGGCATCCACACAGGGTCAACTGACCACAAGGCATAAAACATGCTTGTGGCTTTCAGACTGATGTTGTTGTTGAAAAAAATTGGAAATTGTAGTTTTCTATTCAGTGGTTACATCTCTGATTAGTCCTTCTTTATGTACCTTTGTCTTTATTGAAGCTCTGGATTTTAAAAGCATCCAAAATGAATGACAGGCTCATAAATTTCAGTAGAATTAGGCTAAGATCTTTATTCTCTCTTTTCTTCACCTGCAGAATAGGACTGTATGTTCTTCCACGTGGGAAGAATGCTTTGAGTCGTCATAGATGCATTAGAGAACAATCAAGTCCATTTAGAAAAAACAGAATTATTAATATAAAGCACTCTTCTTTCAAAGGACTGTGGTCTTGTTCATATATTTAGGCAGTGTCCAGAAATTTGAAACAATTTTATATAGAACAACTGGTCTTTGTTCCTCTTGACATTATTTTCATCAGGCGGACATTTTCCTCTCTTCTTTATTAAAACTGTTTTCTCCTCACCAGGTGCTGGTAATTTTCCAAAACGGTCAAGAAGGCTTTTCAGGGAAAAATATGAGGTGATTTGTGCTCAAAATACAGCAAAATAAAGAAGATACATAAGTCAGAATTATGGGGGGGAGAGAAAAAAGTTGTTTTAGCTCTTTTTCCTCTAATTCTTCTGCTGTTAGAAATGATGGGTTACAGAAGGCTAAACAAAAATAAATAAAAGAGAGACTTTTGTTGTAGGGCAGTGGTCTCTTTAAACACAGAAACTAGTGATAAGCTTTCTTTTTTAAAAAAAGTGCTCTTATTTGTTGCATGTGTTCACCTTTTCAATGTCTTTGGATGAACCGCAATCCCAAATCAAATATTGTCATGCATTATTAAATTAAGTCAATTATATGCCAAACAGAAGACATTATGCATTAAATTTGTGCTGATAGAGACTGCATTTTTAGAGGGCAGTCAACATATTAAATTCTAAAAAGAGGCAATATATATTTCTTCTTGCAGGTCCCTTTGTAATTCACTAGGATACATTATATAGGAGCTCCCTCACGCCAAATGCAACCCTAATAATTTACTGGGAAATGTAGTGGTACTGGAGGAAATACAAATCCATTATCAACTTTAGACATCAGGCTGTGTTGGCAGTTTTTAATTCTTCTAAAGTTTATTCCACTTCTGTTTTTAATTTACTTTCAGTTTTTACTGCCTCACATGACATCCATATGTTATTGCTATTAAAAAAAAAGGCCAAGAGAGCCCAGTAGCTCTTCTCTCTAAACTCTATACTCTCCCTAAACTCTCTAAACCTGTTTAGTATCTTGCGCATGCTTACCAGGTGCTTATTCTTAACTTTGAGAGGGTATCTAAGTGGCAGCTTTTCTGATTCTCACCTTATGCTGCATCTGACCATCTGTGTAGAGATTGTTTGGAATGTCCCTGATTTCTCAACCCACCAAACCCCACACTCAAAGTTAGGTTTACAAAAAATATCTTCAAGTTGCCTGGATTATTGATTAAAAGGAAAAAGAAAAAGTAAAAGGTCAAACTTGCAGCCATTTGGTAAATTCTTGACTAATAGTGCAATGAAAATAGTCTTTTTGAAGGGTAAACTAACCTTTCACAGGTTGTAATTACTGTGCAAGACACAGAAAATTCCCTTGTATATGTTATGGAAATGGGCTTCTTCCATATAAATAATGTAAAAGTTTGCTTGGAAAAGTAGGGAGATCCACAACTCTGTTCTCCTGGGCTTGTTGCAGACGAGCTGTAACTTCGTTCACAGCTAAGGTTTTCTTTCTAAAATATTCTGTCAATTACTTATTTGTATTGTTTAATATTTGTTTGATATTTTCCAAGGGAATATATCTTCATGTAAAGCTTCTCCTTCCGCTTCCTCTTCTCCTTCCCCTTCCACTTGTAAAAAAAATTCTGTTTAAAATAAATATGTCGCAAATTCAGTTCCTATTTACACACACTTGAATATAAAAACAAAACACACTGATGATGTCAAATTCATAGGAGTAGAACTGATGACAGAATCTGATCCAAAATAACTGAAAATAATGGTATCTGCTAGTATCACACAGGGGGTTAAGTACATCTAAGGCTTATGGAGTCCTGGATAAAGGTAAGTGCATTAGCTTTGCTTTGGTCTTTTGGGAATAGAAACAGATTGGCCAGATGACTTTTGCAAGTTCTTTCAGTAAGTCATAAACAGTTGTGGAAAATACAGTACAGGGCCAGCCAGCTTTTAAGTTTAAGGCCAGACAACACATACTCCTTATCTTAGCTGACAGCTGATTTTCAAAGACACACTGGAAATGTTAACCCTTCCCTTAAGGCTCATATACCTTTTCTGAAATAAAAATTTTTCCTAAGTACTGAAATTTAAGTGCTTTTTTTTTTTTTTTTTTACATTTTATTTGTCGTTATTTTCAGCATACACTACTAGCAAGGTTATTGCCAGCTATCTCTGAACAGCTAAGCTGGCAATATGCTCACTTTTGGTTTGAACTCCAAGCTGAAAGACATGCTGCACCTCAAGTATGCTTCCTGATTTCCTAGGAAGACAGCTGGACTTGTAAACTGAAATTATTCCTTTACTATTTCTGGTCAGAAATTATGCAGAATGTGCCACTAAAGAATCTGCCTTTGGTTTAATCCCCAAAATCAGCAATCCAACATTAAACTGATTTTTGGGAGAAAAATCAGTAGTAGAACTACTTCTACTGAAGGTTCAGGAGGAAAAAAAAATTCCCACAACAATTTAGAAATCATAAGGGTAAAAGAGAATATGTGAAATATTTCAAAATTATTTCATGAGGAATTGCAGAGTTACGACAGGAAAACACTCCTGTTTGACTAAAGACAATGCACTTGTTTCTTCCTTTTTTTTTCCCGCTCTCTGACTTGAAGCTAGAAACCAAATGCCAAATATATTACTGAGGCTTTCAGATGTGGTTGACAGACACTATCTTGCCACTTGCAGGAAATGACTGCTATTGCCTAAGGGAAACTAAAGTGCTGTCCAGATACAGACAGGAAAATTAAGCAATTTACAAACAGTGGTCTAGATACTGGTTTTGGATCAAATTCATTTTATGTAATGAATTCTATTCAAAGCCAGCAGAAAAGATTTAATCTTATTAGTACAATTTCTTGATAAATTGCACAGTTTTAAATTGCAAATGGTGGTGTTAAAATGAGGAGTGCCTTCCAGCAATGTAGTGAAAAACTGTTAGCAAAATGAAAACTCAGTAAATGGCTCCATTCTCTGCTGCCACAGTTCTATAAGGACAAAATGGATTTATAGTAGGAGGCTTTTTCTGTTTCTTTCCTTGTATAGATTTAGCGATCAGAAAGATTGTTTAGGAATGAAATAAATTTATTATATTTTAATTTGGTGAGAATTTTTTTTTTTCTCTTTAGAGAATGACTTCTTATCTCTTTCCACCTTTGGTTTTTTTGTTTTTTTTTTTAATTTATTTTGGAGGGGTAAACCAAGATAAGTAAAACTCATTCCTGTCAGCATGCATGCATTGAGATGTGTTCAATGCTCTTCATATTCACTACTACTTTCTCCTTTCTAAAAGCCAAAAAGGTTCAATTTTACAAGACCGTCATCTGTTAGTCTTTTCAGGTTTTGATACTAGAGAATGGGCTTAAAAATAACAAAGTCACTAATCTTTGAACAAAACAATTGAAGTTGTCTTAGCAGACCATGACCTGCTAAGTGGTGACTAATTTAATTGCTGTCTTACACTAAGTAGAAACTCCGTGTGCATGTGTGAAAGCAAGTGTATGTGTGTGTTGAAGAACTAATCCTAAAAAGCAATTAAATATTTAATGGAACTCCCCGTTGCATGTATTTCTATCTTTGACTTATGATTCTATGATATTTCAAAATGTTAATCGTTATCTTCCTTATTCAGTTTGTAATTGTACTCTTATTACGTTGTATGCACTTTATTTTTAGAATGACCTTTATGCTCTGAAGGAGCAGACAAGTTAGTTTCTTCCCCAGAACCACAAGAATGAATAGTGCTTTAAATAAATGATCCAATCTAGATCAGCTGCAGATGCAAATGGAGATCCTGTATCACTAACTGGTATTTAAGTAGTCACATGAAATCTTTATCTCTCTAAAGACCCTTTACTGAGCTACTGCTTTTCAAAAGTTCTTTTGTCTACTTACTTACAGGCTTCTCATTTTTTTTTTAGTCATTGTCTCCAGGATACGTCTTGTCCAGAACCATGCATTTTGACCTATTGCATCTAACTTTGAAGGGCAAATGCACATAAACTGGCAAAACTCAGGGAAAATGTGAAAATCAGAGACATGCCTCTTACACTGACAATGTACTCCAGATTTTCTGTAATACTTTCTGAATGAATTGCCCTTCTTCCCACTCTCTGCCACCTAAAACGCTTCCCTCAAGTTCCTCAATAAAATGTTCCACTTTAAATTGTAGTTTCTCTGCCTTGTAGAACATTATTTAGCATAGCTCAGTAGAGGGACAAGTTGCTGTAACATATGGCACTACTGTGCTTTGGCAAAAGTGTGCTGACATGCTTCTGCTTCCTCAGCAATGATTCAGGTTTGGAGCCATTCGCTCCTGTCTCCACCCATTGATTGGCTTAAGAGCTATCTGGCACAGTGGAAGATTTGTAGAATCATTGCTTGGTATATACATTTGGTGTGTGTTTGTGTGTGTCTGTATTGTAATACAAGAATTAGTTCAGTCAAGCTTTTGTGTATCTTTTTGTTTTTGTTAGGTTTTCCTTTTTTGTTAGGTTTTTTTTTTTGCTTTAAGTTCAATTTTTTTTTGTCCTTTAAATTCTTCATTACACAAGCAAATATTTTTCAGCAAAAATACAAAAGCATTTTCTAGTTCACAGACTGTAATTTTAAAATAAGTTTGTTAATGAAAAAGTCTAGTGCCTTCCTTCCCCCACCCCTTCAATCTAATTGAAACATATGTCTGGACTTTGCTCAGATTTTCCAATGTCATTTTGACTTGGGCAGAAACCAAGTAAAAAATATTCCTTACCAAAAGAAAATGTGTAATAGTTGGTTATAAGTAAAACCAGGAGGTTACAATGAAACCTGAGCTGAGTGAACTGCTACTGCAAAACCTCAGATGGTGGAGACCAAGCCTCAATTTTTGCACCAAAATATCAAAGCAGCTGGGTTTCACTTCAAGAGTTTTGAATCCTTTTGGCAAAACTTCTTGTATTCTCTATATTGGATCCTATATGTGCTCATATATATATTCCATTTCTGAGCAATAAATACATTCTTTTCCTCTGTACAGAACAACTTTAAACCCCAAGGCTGCAGATTCTGAATCCTGACATTTTGATATTTTATCTCTGTGGCAGACAGCATGATTGGTGAACTCCAAACCATGGATTCATATATGCCCTATCCTATCTTCAGAAGGGCTTGAGAGTTGAACATGCGCCAGTCGTCTGCTTTCATCTAAGCTCAGCACACTCCTATCTGGTCCTCATGATTGCTCTTCCTTTTCTGGGCAGCTAAAACTCAGCATTCAGATGTTGGAAAATGGAAGCCCCATGGAAGGAAAAGTTAGGATGTGTATAGAAAGGCCACTGCTGGGGCCTCTCATGTTCAGGGATGTACCTGATGTGTTGTCTCCAGGGAGCAGTGTTCTCTGAAAACTGTTCTGCCACACAATCTTCAGCCACAAAGGCCTGATTTTGATAAATAGTAGCTTAATCTTCCATTTAAATATTATATTCTGTCAGAGCAGAGTCCCTCAAATTTAGGTTTGATTTGATGGCCCTTTTTGTGATTCTCAGGGTAAATCTTAAACATTATTGATTTTCAAAACTATGTGAATGGCCATTTGATGTTCAGAAAAAAATTCTATGTTGAATAGACATCTGCACTAATAATTGCAAAAGACCTCTAGGTATTAAGATGTAGAGATGGATTTACAGCCTGTTAAGTCCTGCCTGAATTTTTATAGCAATAGTTAGTCCCAAAATGTTTTTAATATTTTACTGGTATATTTTCACAATCTTTAAAAATTTCACAGTCAGAAAGATTTTCATGATGGTTAATGATAAATTTTCCTTTCCCCTCTTATTCTTCATCTCTCTTTAGCTCCTCTAGTCCTTTTATCAACTGCTTTATTTTTCAGTTGTTTTTCTCCTACATTTTTCCTTAAAATGTATTTCTTCACAAAAAACCTTTTTACATAAGAGTAACTAGCTGGAGAAAGTTTTGTTTGGTTGGTTAATTTGGTTTATTTTGTGGTTTTAGTAATGGTTACAAAGGGAGAAAAGAGACATATTTTCTTTGCAAAACCTTTAACTAAGTTTCAGTATTTTTCTTCTTGTCTGTGTCCTAAACATATGCTTATAATTTCAAATGTCAAAAATATTAAAATTTTATCTGACCTTAAATTTCTAAGGGAGATTGAAACATTATAAAACCAGAGGTCAAACAGAACTACTGATGTTGATTGTGATGACAGCACTGTTTATTCTAATACATTAAATGACACCTTGAATGACAAGGGCCAGGCCTGAGAGTAATGTGGAGCAAAACAACTTCAGAAAGAATAAGAAGGAGGACTTACAGTATGATGAGAATAGCCATGAATCCTCATTCACTGCAGGAAATCAAATCATTTTTTGTTCAAAATTCTGGTCTTGCCTAACAGCAGGAAGTTCACAGAGGTAAATACATTCAAAATTTGGGACATTTTTATATGGTTGCAGACCATATTTGCACTATCCCACCAACAAGTGGAAAAAAGGTATGGGAAAGGCAGATATCCCTCTCTTCAGAATAGTTTAGGTGTAAGTTTTCTTTCCTAGAAAGTCTTGTAAACTCTCAGAGAAGAGGTGAGAATTTGAAAGTTTAGAAACAGATGCAAACTTCAGAGCCATTGGTAATCTCCATACATCAGACTGGGTGTGTAGGAACAGAGTGATAAAACCATTTCTCCTTTTTTCTCCATTGGGTGTGAGTCAAAGCGATCCAGAAGTTAAACCAGATTCACGCTGTGAATACGGCACGTTGTCGAGCTGTGAACTGGTATAGAACCTTTACTTTTGGCTTCCCATAGACCAAGAAACATCCTTTTGAAGAGCATTACAGAATCAGCGAATCAATTAGGCTGGAAAAGACCTCTGAGATCATCAAGTCCAACCTATGACCAAACCACCATGTCAGATACACCATGGCACTGAGTGCCACGTCCAGTCTGTCCTTAAACACCTCCAGGGAGAGTGATTGCACCACCTCCATGGACAGCCCATTCTAATGTTTAATCACCTTTTCTCTCAAGAAATTCCTTCTTATTTCCCATCCTAACCTACCTTGGTGCTCTTGTCCTGTCCTAGTTGTCTGGGAGAAGAGGTTGACTCCCACCTGGCTATAACCTTCTTTCAGGTATTTGCACACTTATTTCAAAACTGGGGAAAAGAAGTCTTCAGAACTGGGAAGACCCAAAATTACACCCATCAAAAATACTTTGGACTTTTCAAAAACCAATAATCCTAGCTTTCTATTCAGCAAGAAATATTAATTTATGTTTCTTTGCCAGTGGAAAAGTACTGTAACCGGAGATTTTTCTAAAATGCAACCAGGAATGCTTTGAAACAAGGACTTTTCCTAACATAAAAACTGAATAAAAGTATTCTTATAGAACCTCTGGAAAGAGTCTTATCTATAAGACTCCATTCTGAAAATCATGCTCATGTCTGTAAAGTGCAAGTGATAAAAAGTAAAAATGTAAGATTGTCTATTTGTTCCTCTTGCTCCACTACACAGCAGCACCACAGATCATGATAGCTACAGACAAAAATAATTTTTTAATTCAGATAGTACCTCCCACTTTCCAGGAAGTTTACCACATTCTTTCCATTCAGCCTTTGAGATGAATTTTGCATACACATTTTGATATAAAGGCTTGTTTTTTGCATTAAAAATGGCTGTGCACTTAAGGCTACCTACCTATTAAGCTAAAGGGTAGGGAAGAAAAAGAAGGGAACTGGTGGAAAAGATTACCCAAAGGTATGTGAATCCTGCTGTGGAATAACGGGTAAATTAGATTCTGTTTGTTAAGCCTTAGTATAAATTGTTTGAGGATTATATGAGAAATCTGCACCAAAACCAATACTCCATAGCATTATTATAATAAAATTAAGCATACATAAATCTTCTATCTATAATACTATCATCATGCCATTTATCATGAAAAGCAAGTTCAGCTTAAATTAAAACAGTCTATTCATTGTGAGTGTCAGCTGACTGTTACATACTTTGTACAATATACTGTCCACTGAAATAGTGGATTTAAGGTAATTCTTTCCCCCCAAATATATACTATGAACCACATTAATCAAATTAATTCCCACATGTAATGTTCTCGTTTTTTTTTAATTTTAAGCGATTGTTTTGTGTTTTTACCTTTAAAATGTACTGCACAACAGGCATTAGTTTTTCATGCTTGTTTGTACAATTTCAAATCTTAAGTGGAAAGAGAAGTAGAGGCCTACCACAGAACCCAAATCCCGATCTGAGTTTCATTTGGACTGAACCCTTAGAGAACTTGTTAGGAGGTGTATGGGTAGAAAATAGTGATTTGTATGCTTTGTTATGAAGTCAATTGCTAGAAGAAAGCATTTCAGTATCTTGTTACCAAGAGGTAAAATCCAAGGGTCACTATAAACATTTTGTAGGATATAAATTTTAAAATCAAACAGGCCTTCATATTTTTTGGGCAATGATAGAGCACTAGATGAACCCCGCAGCTGGCAGAAAAAAGGAAGGATAAGGGCAAGTCACTCAAAGTGCAACAGAACTGTGGACTACAGCAACTTACTGAAAATATAACTTTTGCCTTGTAGAATGTGTAGGACAGGCAAAAAAGAAACTAAATGCAGGTATATATAAAATATTAAACTTTAAATAATTAGTGGTGTTAGGAATTTATGCCACTAGTTATAGTTTGTTTCTTGCATCCATCTTAAAAGACTTAAATTATCCTTTGAATAAATAGGTCAGATTGGTCACACATCCGACTCTGTTTGCTGTCCATAAATTGCAAATTAAAAGGTTAAAATAAATTAATTTAAAATTATAATAATTATAGTACATAAAAGCAGAACACCTAATATTGTAAAAAGTTTTGAGTAAGGCAGTAAGACTAATGAAAATGAAATAATTTGTTTATAATAAACTGAATAATTCAGTGATGATTGAAAAAACTACTGATCACATTTAGATACTGGGAGGATGAGTTGACTTGTGTCCCTATTCCAAATATGAAAATGTGTCCCTTAGAAGAGTACTTCCCTCTATGTAGTTCCCTGTTTACTGCATGAGGGCACTTAGAAATGCAATAGAATAATTTGTCTTTGTAAAGGTTGATACCAAAGTCTAGCATATATTAACTAGCATGAGAAGTAAAGAAACTGATGAAATAGTAAGACATCAGCATGGCTTTTCCTGTCCTATTTTCTTTCTCTTCCATGTGGAGTCTTTGAGATGTGAAAGTCATCTAGGATTTTTTAATTTCTTACTCAATAGGAAACACCATATCGGATGGGAATCCTTCTGATATTACATTCTGGACTGTTTAAACCCATGTGGAAACAAAACATAACAGGCAAAAAATCCCCCACATTTAAAAGTAACATTGGAGCCCAAATGAAGTAATAGAGAGTACCAGATACTAACCAGGATCACTATATTACATGGATTCAAAGGCCTTTAAAACCTTTGAGGAGACCACTTCATCTTTCCCCAGGTTTGCTTCCCCCACATCAGTGTTAAGGAAACACATTCTTGCCGTTAGTCTGTCTGCTGAGTTTCCAATGTTAAATTTTCTTAGTGACCTCTACCCTTTGATTTAATTTCAACACTAAACTTGTGCTAAGATTAAAAGAAGAAAGTATAGGTACAGTGCCCTCTCCACGCTCCCCTAATATGTCAAATATATATATACTGAAATGTTAAAGTTACATTGAAAATTCAGAAGAATCTACACTACTATATGATGGGTCTCCTTGTGATACCATAAAACCTCAATGATTTCAAAGGAATTCTAAAATATTCTCCCTGGAGGGTAAGTACTGTGGGATAAGGAGCATTTTTTACCATGAAAATATTGTTTATTTTCTGTTAAGCAGTGGCAACATCGAGATACTAAAGACTGAAATACCAAAATACAGGAGACATGAGAAAACTCCCCTGCTCTCAGAAATTAACTAGAAAATATTTTTGAAGAAATTTTTAAGAGGGATGAATATAATACCTACATAATTATCTACCCCTAAATGTCTCCTTTATTAATTGAACATATTGCAGGAGAATTTTAAATTTTGTTTTTTCAGGCAGTAGACAGTAGCATGTATTAAACACCTACTCCTTCTCTGAATGATAACCAGGATCTTCTAAGTAAAAATATATATGAAATTTTAAGACTTTAGTTCCTTTTACATGGCTAAATATCAAAATAAATATTGGCATATAACATTATGTGAAGACGTAAGCTTATGTCAATACTTTTTCATAGTTCGTATTTCCTGTATGAAATAAAATGTGAATCTTTGTTGATGGCAGTTATTTGTAACAACTGATTGCAATATCAGAAAAGAAGGAAAAAAGAACATAATTTTGAGTCTCCCACACATCTGCTGACTAGATAAATATTTAATTGGAAAGGACCCTAAGATATCAGCTATTATGCATTCCATCACATACATAATCATAATGACAGTTTAATTTTTGATAGATGTTAAGCTATACTTAGCTCCCTAGCCCATGTAATGGTCAGCAGATCTCTTGAAATGTTTGCTTGAATATGTTAGCAAATGTAATGTGGGTTTTTATAAGAGAAACACAGAAAATTTGAGTTTCGATCACTTATTTAGTCTTCAGGTTTTCCAGTACTGTGTCAGAACTTGAAAAGTATTCCAGAAAATATCATCTCACCCTTATGATATTGCTATTATACTCAGCTGGGCAATTTGCATAGTAAGTTATTTATTATCTGTGAGTAGGAATATCAGTATTAATCATTTAACTACATTTGAAAAATATAGGCTTCCTTCTTGCTACTATTCTGGTAGAGGCAAATAATTTCCTTTGGATGATTAAGGAAGTGATTGTGCCTGCAAAGCAGATGCCTAAAACTCTACCAGGTATTAATTATATGATGGGAGAAGTTCATGATGGTAGCATTTTCTCTTTCTAAACTCTCACTTAAATACAGGATTTGTTCAATACGTTTTGCTCTTCAAAAATAATATTCTTAGAAAACTCTTTAAACTTCCTCTTTGTAAAGCGCTCTCCTGCTACTTGTGATATCAGATTATCATTTTGTCTTTGTGACACTGTCACTGTACAGAAGACTGTGATGTCACCAGAATAAGTGTTTCTGTTAGAGGCGCTGGACGGTTGTGGGACTATCTATGGCTTTCATTGACCTGGATTCAGTTCTGTGTGCTGTGCCTCTGGGATGACTTCACCACAGTCAACAGTTCTGGCATTATGTGCATTCACATCACTAGATACTGTGTTGTTTTATTCCCCGGTGTGGAGGCGCTTTGTGCAGCAATGTACATCTGTGAAAAACGAGAAAATATAAAATTTTACACATAAAAGGTGTATTCACATTTTACCACATAAAAATTTTATGACTTAGCACTTACAGCAGATTTCACCTTGTTTGACTTTGGTCATGTGAAAATTCAACATCTATTTTAATCTGGTGATAGGGCAATGTATTCCAGACTAAAATGATTTTCTTATGGGGCTAAAATGGACAACTACCTGAGAGATTTGTCTCTCACTCCACTATACACAGCATTATGATGGCAAATTAAAAGCGTGGTCTTTAATCTTGCTTAAATTTAAAGGCTGAAAGTTGGATGGCTTGTCATCACCCTAGGCTCAGTGCACAAGGGCTGAATATGGATAACTCTGTCCTTCAGGAGTTTGAGTTAAAAACATAATGTTTAAACTTTCATCCTGTAATATACAACAGGTGCAATTGATTAAAGGAGCAGTTGAGCCACCAACACACCTGAGTTTTTTGAACCTTGTTTTAAGAAAGCTGATAATCAAAATGTCTCTGGAAATCGGAAGCCACTGTTCACATTGAGAAGTATAAAAAATCAGACACTAATGTGTCACTGAATTTGTTTTAAGTACAGAATCTTTATTATGCCAGACTAAAAAGTTGTTGCTGAGTCATAAGCAATGAAATATTTCTTACATTTTTTAAAGAAAAGAGAAAATTTCCTGAACTTGTTTTTATTTTCCAAAATAAATGCAAAATAACATAGATACCCTGAACAGGGTAAGCCTTCCAGAAACAGGAAGATCTGCTAAAGTCATACTTGGAGATCTTTTTTTCCATCTCTGCCTTCCTAACTGGAGCTCCCTGGCCTTTGTAGCACGGTAACACTAGGGAGCACACTTTCATCAGGAATTATGCCGTCTGCAGCATCTACCGAGGCTGGGAGATAGTCAGTTCTGCACATCAGCAGTTGGGCAGCGGGCCAACCCTTGCCCTGCTGCACAGAATGACAAGGCAAGTGAAGATGACAGAGCTAATGGTAAACAATGACAGATCTGTCGAGAGTCTGATGGGATGCATCTCTTGTTTGTTCACGTACAGTACAGGAATCAGAGCTATTTTGTTCAGGGTGTGCTTAGATGCCTGCTTGAACTCTTCACCCCGCCTTTTACAAATCAGACTTAACAGCGCAATGAAGAGGGGTTTTTTTGTGAGTATGAGAGACTTACAGTAAGCTCAAAACTAGGACAAGCAATTCTTAGAGAAGGGAGAAAATATACTTGCTCTTCAATTTTGTTTATTTTAAAAATTCCCTCATTCATATTACCAGTTAATAAAACCTTTTTGTGTAATTATTACTTCTAATAATGAAAATATTTGTTTATAGAATTAAAAATGCAGAAGAACAGAAAAGAATTCTTTATTTGGAGTAGCTTTAGACTCGATTTTAATAATATAAGAACGAGTTACAATTTAAAATGCACTAAATTATTCCTTTCTTCAATAATTTCCAAGAAGATTTATTTTCTTATTAAATCAGTTTATATGCTGATTTATATTTTGATATAAGCCAAATGTGTTTATCTTGTATATTGTACCATTGCTTTTAGGGAGCTTAAAGTCTTTATTTAAAGTCTACATTACACATTTTATACTTTTGATACACTACTTTTTATTTTGTTAGGGTGATCAAGTTTGATTTTTGCTAGGGTGTGGAGTTATGAACAGGTTAATTTTAACCTGTGTAACTTTGATATGATCATACAAAAAAGATGTTTGGCAATCCTCACCGTTGATACTGTAGAAAATTTTTCTTATCAGAAAAAGATATGTTGGACAAGACAGTGCTAGAAATAAATAATAATAATAATAATAACAACCCCAGCAAAACAACAACAAAAACAAACACTGCAAAACCTTTCCCAGGTCTTCAGCAGAATAGCTACTCTGAATCAGATCTGTGGTTCGTACAGTCCACTTTTAGGTCCTTTTCATTATCTTCATGGAAAAATTTAAACTAACATGCAAAGAACAGCTGACAGGCAATCAGCATAAATTCAAAACAATATTTCAAGTGTTTCAGGTGTTTCAGGCTATTGATTTTCTTTACATTTCTCTGTTCTTCTCCGTTTATGTAAGCTTGCCTGTCACCTTCTGTGTGCTGAGGTATGGTAAAACAGAACCTTACTGATTTGGTTTGTGTATTAAGAAGGTTGAAATATGTAGAGCAATATATCAGTCCTTGAGATCGTCTTGTCTTAGGGGGACTTAAGCAAGGGCAAGTATTTTTATTCTCTGGTAGAGAGCAACCCCCTCCCAAAGTATTAAAGTAGACTACTCAAAAAGATTTTGTGTATGAAGCAGAACCTACTGCTAAATAAAGAACTCCAGAGCTACCACATTCAATTAAAAAATTCCAGTTGAGAAATTCTGGTCTTCAGGGGGGTAATAGGGTATGTGATCATAGAATAATTAATTTCCATTAGGAGAATTGTATTAAATCAAATTATGTAGCTATTACTCTGAGTAGAACTTGCCTGAAATGAAACTTAAAAAGTGTTACCCCACATAAGAATGAGTTTGGGCTGCAATTCTAGAAGCTCGACACCTGATTCAAAATACAATCAAGTGAAAATCTCAGACTATAGAGCAAATAAATGTAAACTATTGATAACATGGCTGCACAATCAGTTTTTAAGCAGAAGTTCCCATTGATTTCAGTGTTTAAAAATAATTTCATTCTCTGCACAGATATACATTCAGATTAACAGTGATTATTTATCATATTGACTTTATCTGAGGATATCTCCCATTTCATATATATATGCTTAGTATTCTTGTTTAATACCCTGTCTGTTGTGATATTCCTACTATTCTGTGAAGAAACCATTATCTGCCTTTACGAAGTTTCTGTTGTTTTTATGCAAAGCTATAAGGAACTTCTTGGGAGACTTGTAATCTGCATGGAAGAACTCCAGCCTGTGATGTTGCAGCTCTTGTTTCCCATCTGCACAACGACACCAGCCGGAGGTCACAGCTACACAATGGGGGTCCACCACACAAGGATCTACTTGCACACTCTATTAAAGCTAGATGCTGATCTAGAAGGTTTTACAGCCTAAAAAGACTGAAGAGTTAAAAGACAAAAAAAGTTGAGATAGCTCAGCTTCCTTGAGAAATGTCAATGACAGAGATGGATGCAACAACTGGAAGTGTAAAACCCTTCTTTAAATTCAGTAAACTGTGCAGAATATAAACTGTGCAGTGTTACCACTTCCTCTTGAAAATTTTTATTCAACTTCAAAACCCTAAGGTCTGATTATTTAAGCTATTTTTGATAAACATAGAAGATTAAATTAAAAAGGGCAAAATGCTTTGCTAGATAGTCTGCTTATTTCAGAACTGTGCCAGATTTTACCACTTTAAAGATTTCCATGCCTTAAGAGTAAAACCCTTAAATATTTATCATATGAACAATTCTGCTAACTGGTTGGACTATATATGCAAATCTGGAATTATGTATTTCCAAAATGCTCTAGTCACTGTATACCTGATCCCATATGTAATGAAAATTAAGTTCACTGTCAAAATTTTTCTGAGAGTGGGAAATATAAAATTAATTTAAATACTGTTTAATTTTCCCTCCTGTTTCCAGAAGAAATCATCTAAAGATATGCTAACCCAAGTGTATAACTTTTGGCTTGTAAATGGTGTGTGTTTTGGAAGCTGAAGAGATATGCCTGTTTAATAAGGGTCATAAAGAAGATTTAAATGCCTCTCACAAGTGAACGGTTCTACTGCCACAAGTTTAGCCCACGTACAAACTTTTCATTCACACAAAACAGGGAAAATTCCCAGCGTAATTCTGAGTGAAATGAAATAACTGCAGAAAGTAAGTCTAGTGTAAGGTTGTGAGGAAAGACTGCATATTTTATGAAAAAAATAATAAAAGGTTAAATTCTAACAGCCCATCATTGGTCAGTGGAAAATGGAAGTTAATAGTTCATTCCCAGGCTTCTATGTTATTCCTTGGCTTCAGGAACAAAAAACCAACCAACCAACCAACCAATCCCACCATATTTTCAAAAGCTATTGTAATCGCAAAATCAAATATACCATCAGGAAAAAAGGATGTATTTCACCTGTCATTTTAAAAAATCATTACTAAATATAGAAACCTTCCATCTGATCTATTTTTTACTTTTTCACTGTAGAAAAAAACTAATAGAACTCTATATGGGTTATTCTGTTATACACAAATATTTTCTGTCATGAAAAAGTTACAGTGACTTTTATTGTTCATGTCTTCTCCAGAAATCACTTAGCATTTTCTTTGCTGTAGAAACTTGTAATAAAATGGTTATAAGAGGAAAAGCAAGTCACCTAGCAGTATAACCCACAGAAAAAATGAACAGTTCAGCACTTATTTTTTATGGGCTAGTTAACCTCTTTGGATTTATATAACTGCCAAAGCCTGACCTCCATTACTGCTGATCAGAGCCGAAATTTACTTCTACAACATATTATACTGGCCACTTTAGAGAAATGAGGGAAAACACAATCGGCACAGAACCTACTTACTCTTATTATTGGATGTACTTTTCCCTATCTCTGAGGCTTACCATTAACAGCTACACTGGATAAACTGGAAAGCAAGTCTGTGTTCATGCACTAAAACCTGTCAGTAATGACCTATCAGTTTCCAAATGCGTAAGCGACTACCTAATAAATAAGAAAGGGCAAGCCCCTAAATATAGCAAAATCTAAAATGTGACCTACTGCCAAGTGTTAGGAGCTGAATTTCATTGGCTCCGAGTTCTGGTTTTGTAATACTACATGCATTTATACTAGGACCTTATTTTGACAGTTTGCCAGCAATCATCTCTCACTATCTGATTATAAGAAATAGGCTTTGTCTGTCTTTTGTTCTCTTTATGTTGATTTTTTCATGATGTCTTAGTTATTCCACAAATATATTCTGCATATTCAAAATGTTTGGGTAATTAAAATCCTATGTATAAAGTACTGTTATAATAGTGTAATTAAATTGAAATAGCCTGGTAGTTATGCATCATAATAATGAAAAATAATTTAAAACAATTAATTAATATTACCTCCTTTTCCTTAGAGTAACCCTGTGTACTTGATTATCTTGAGCCATGAGTAAGGTAAATGAAATGTGTGAAAACTCAAAGTGCTGTTCTAAACTTTGGTTGACTAATATGTCTGGGTGGCTTCACCTTATAGTTATTTCTCAGAAATTCTGAATAAGAATTTCTGAAAAGCTAAGTACATGTAGGTTTCTAGATGTATTATTTAGGAAATGTGGTCTTAAAATTTATGTTTATTTTATTGTAGGAGTGAAATATAATTTAAATATAGTGATATTATCTGTTAGGACGGACATTTTTGAGATCAGTGTAATAATATAGAAGAAAGAAGGAATTAAATCTATTATCTGACTTTAAATTATTTAGATTGACTTGTTACTTATAATTTTACTTCTCTTTTCTTACTTTGTCTTATCTAGCTTTCTGACTTACAAATTTTGCTTTTCCCACTTGCCAACTTTATTTTTTTTTCTTTATTTATCTTGCACTATTTTTATTCTTTGAACTCCTTTATTTTTTTAACAGAAAGAAAACAGACAAGACGGTATTATTGCACATTTGCTGGAGACACTGTAAACAGAAAAATCAGACTCTGGCAATAAATGCTAATTTTATTTATAAGAAGGAAGGCAGCATTTTACCACAAACCTTCAAGAATCATAAGTCAAGACATGGGAATTGAGACTAGCTTGAAAATCACAATTTGGGAGAGGAGAGTGACATCCTCTGTGTTGCCTTTTGTGCTGCTTACTCATTCAGATATGCTCTAAAAGTTTTCTAACTACAACAGTGATTAGAGGCATACTAATTTGGAAATTACTCTAGTGTAATACAAAAATGTCAGTAGCTGGGCTGAAGAACAAACTGATGCCTTGAGATACTTCTTAAAAGCTGCAATAACTGCCAACTGAGTGGCAAGGAGACAGCTGTTCTGAAGTCTTCTGCTGTGGGTGTGAAATGTACATTTGGCTACTGACATCATTGACCACAACTAACCAAAATATACAAACATGTGAACTTTAGGTACATGTGAATTTTTTTCAGTTTGATAATAAGCTCAGCTAATCATATGGTTGAAGGTGGAAGGAGGCCTTTTGAAAAGCAGTCAAACGTCTCAAAGAGGTTTTTTGAGGATACATGTGTCAAATCATATTTCTAATGGTGATCTATGGGCAACCTCTTCAGGGTACCTTATGCTGTTATTGGTGGTAATCTAGGTCTCCATTAAATTTTTGAAATCAGTGTTTTTAAAGACATTACAGTAAATGTATCAAGAACTAGTCATATAAACCCTTATAGTAAATATTTAATTCAGAAATGCCTGGAACATTTCTTCAAAATTTCTTCACTTTTGAATTGAAACACAACCTAAGAGGCTAAGTCTCGAAGAAAAGGACTTGAAAAGGTAGATTTACATTAGAGTGATAGTATAGGGGTATTAGAATTGATTTTGAAAATTTAATTTTCACCCCCACTGCTAGCTGCAATGATGCTAGTAGATGTTATATGAGTATGCTTGTTACTAAAGATTAGAGCTTGGATCCTTTTTACTGGAAGTTTGAAGATTGCAAGCAGTCAGTGCAGCTGGAAAGAAAAAAAAAATAATAATGATTCTTTCTGTATTTATGTATTAAAATCACCTTTGACTTTGTAGGGGATCTGCAGATTCTCACTCATTTAATGGATGAAATAATATAAAAAGAATTTTATAGATAAAAATCCCCCTTAAATGACCCTTCTGAGAACTCTCTGTCTTTTCTGAATGTAGGATCTTTACAGCTAAGCTCCAAGTGCACCAATTTTTCTGTCATCTTAATCAGAGTCAAAAAAGACCTCAGTGTTCAGTAAGTATTTACGTTTCTCTCTTTTCCCTCCTGAGACTACAGCAGGACTTGAACCATATCAAACCAATTAAAACTCACACACCAGCATCTGCATCAACCATTCAAATCTGCAGTATTACTTGGGCAAGGATCATATGAGGAAAATGGGTAAAATGTAAATTCTGCTGGAAAGAAAGCTTATTTTATAAGTTGTTTATATTAAAATTTTGTGTAAGACAGTGCACTACTAGATTGTGCTGTTTTTTCTGTTCTTTCCTAGGAAAGTAAATTAAGACCTTAGTTTCCTGGATAATTTAATTTATTTCCTGGATAATAAAAGCTCTTTCTGAGCTTTTATTTTTATTTTATTATTCATTAGATGTAAACCACAATTAGGTCAATGAGGTGAAACAGGCCACTCAAGCAGACCTTCTTGGGAAGGACTATGCAAAAAATTCCTGTGCTCTAAGTAAAAAGTTGATCTTAAATACCTCTTCTCTCCACATGAAAGTACAGTGGAAGTTCATTTCTATATTCTTCTGTTTTGTTTTGTTTTAACTTCCTCCATTTGATAGCATCAAAAAAGGTCTCCAGATTCTCTTTTAGATAACCACTGTACACTTAGAAATAGGTTTCAGAAATGAGATTAGTTCTTCTGGAATGATGATGCTGAACTATTGACCTGTGGGGAGAGAGATGATGATGTTGACTTTCACTCTGCCAGGTTCTCTATCTCTAGTAATTTTTCCTCTAAAATTCAGTAGCGGTAGGTTACAAAGCAGGGGTCGAGGCAAATTACGTGGTAGCCAACGCACTGCATTACTTTATACCTGTGATCTGTCTTAGTCTCTTGGTGGTTCAAATGCAGGTGATGGTTTCAGTGCTGAAATAGTGAGGTGAAATGTACCTTGATTTAACATTTTAACCAGAAGGGACTGCTCTCTTCCTCTACTGCCTTGATGTAAGGCCTTTGATGATAACCAATGGTGATGGCAAAGTATATAATGAATGAAGGCACTGGGTGCTAGTTCTACTCATAATAAAGAGCTTGGAGGTAGTTAAATCTGTGGGTTTAAATTTAGAATAGGCATGCAATTTGTAATGAATTATTTATTGGGTTAAATTTCACCAACTTTTTTTCTGTTCGCCAGTTGTCCACAAACATATGGCAAAATTTGTGGATTTATTCATTACCTAGAAAATATTCATTTATTTCCTCAGTGAATAAATTCTTGGCCTGCAGATTGCTCATGAGCAGTTCATAGGGAATATTCAGAAGATGCACTGTGTGTGTTAGTTTCCACGTCTGCTTCGATATGCTGTAAATTAGCACTATTATTATGACTAAAAGATCACACAAGCAGATGCTGTGCTGACAGCAATATTTCAGCTAGCCCTTTATTTAATTCTCATCAGAACATAACGTAGTACTCTAACATTACGCTTCTGGATTTACCTGCAGCATATTATAGCTCCTATTAAATGAAGAATTATTTTCAGTCTGGGTTAATTTACCAGCCCTATTTACATCAAGACCCCAGCATTGTGTTGGCACAGATGAGAGGACAGAGAATTGAAGTTCAGTCAGGAATGAATATTTAACAGCAGGATGTTATTGCCCCAATATTATCAGCAAAATCTATCTGGTTAAAGCCTTTCATAAAAGAAAAGTGCATATTCATATATTTTATTTACATTACGGTGCATGCACTTAGCAAAGAGAGAGCTCTTAATTTTTTACTCTGGCTGAGGGGTTTGCTTTGTTTGTTTGTTTTTTTCGTATGTTAGCAATGCAGAAGCATGCATATTTTAAAAAGGATATTTTGGGGATGCAAAAATAGGTCAGTAAAATTAACAAGAATTAATCAGAATATCCCCTGTTTGGAGAGGTGACAACATTTGCATGATGTCAATAGTGTATGTTCCCCAGATGATAAGGATCACTTGTGCCCCAGTGGAGATGGTTGGGTTTGAGGGAATGATAAAGAAGTGATAACCACTTTAATAGGGTTCTTTGTAGAAGCCATTTTCATGCCCATCCTTTCCTTTTACCTACAAAGAAAATCCTTCAACTTCTCCCTGTACATATTGTCTACAGACAGCCACAGTACTTCTCTGCAAATCTCACTCAAGCAGAGGAACTTTTTCACTAATTTTGTCACAGCAGAGCATGAAAAATAACATTTGGGGACAGCACGCTAGAGGTATCTTCTCAGTTCCCCCAGAGAATTAGGAGAAATGGAGAAAACTTGTAATTTCAAGGGTCTTTGAATTTGTCTAATGTTCAGAGGCACATCCACTCTCTGGGTGTTCACTTAGTAGGTATGACTCGGTTTGAATGTTTCTTGCATTCTGCTCTCCACAATCCAGTGAGGCAACTGGATCTATAAATCGGAGATGTGATGGACCTTTGCAAATAGGCAAATCTGAAAAAGAAGAAAAAATCTCATTTTATAATTTTTGGCAACTCAGCCCATAATAAAGTATTAGTTGAAAAGCATATGATATCAAAATGAAAGATGATACTCTTAAAATGTTATTTAATGTAATATAGTGCTTTAGAATAAAACAAAACTGAAATATTCACTAAAGGGATACTGAAAAAAAGCATTATTTTAATTTTACCACAATGGTAGTGATTACAATTATTATTCCTCGAGGGGAAGAACTGGGTTTGGTGTTGTTCTTGGTTGAAATTGAGGTTAAAGACCTACAGCAAGCTGCAAAACTCAGGAAGAAGGACTCTTCATTGCTCCAACTGGAGCTGCATTTCTATGCAGTCCTTAACACAAGATTTATGAAAGGGGAATAAACAAACAGGCTTTTTTCCTAGTGGTTAATATCTGTACATCAGAAATATGAAGTGTGAATTTGAAATTCATGAAACCAATTATGTTCTTGAACTGAAGTTTCCTGCTGCATTCACTGAGTGTAACAAAAGTCATTGCAAATGGTTGGTGTGGTATAAGCAACAAGTGTGGAAGAAATTGTTTTAATCTCAGAAACTTGGTGAGACATAAGCACTTAAAGGAGAAAAGAGAAATGAAGTTTCATTATTTTGGGGGTTTGGTGCTCATATTGCCTGGTTTAAGTATTTTTTGTCACAGTTCTTGTCCCATTATGAAGTGCCAGTTTTTCTCTTTCATTGTACATGGAATGTGGGAATGTAAGAAATCCCTGAATTACACACCTGGGCTCACTGCCTAACACAGAATTGCTGCAATGCTTTGTGCCAGGAAGCCTAATCCCATTCGGGATCTGACCCAAATGATTCAATCCTATTACACTCAAAGGCATTGTGATAGTTTTTATGGGAGATTTCTGATATTTTTGAAATAAATATAGGTAATATGTGTACTTCAGGAGAGTAAATGCTGATTAAAAAAATCCTTCAAATTACTATTATATTTCCATTCTGAAATTATACCTGCCAGTGTAGCAGTGAGAAAACTGTTTGACCATTAGAAATACCTATTCACATATATCATAAATAGAAATAACTATTTCAACTTCACAAAGAACAATATATTTATTTGGTCTTATCAGAACTCTTTTCAGATGTAAGAAAATGAGAATATTTTTATCTCAAGATTGAAACACCTGTAAAATGAGGACTGTAGACTCAAAGATAATGGAAATATTTTTTAGCTATTTTTTTCACTTTATTTTAGAAATCATATTACTAAAAATTAAATTTGTAATAGAATTATCTGATTTTTTTTCATTAACATCAGTTTGTCATTTACTTCCACCGAAATGCAAGTTCTCAGAAATCTTCATTGTATTTGAAATGATAAGAAGATATAAAACTTCAGATAGTTTGAAAATAGTCACTTTAAAATAATTTACCTGTAGCATTTTAACAGGTTCTAATTTTTAAAAATTGCTGAATTTTTATGCATGATTTAATTATTCATTAGTTGATATCACTAAAATAGATACTGTATCATAAAAAAGATAATGAAATAACTTAGGAAAAATGATAGTTCAAAAATATGTTTGATTATAGACCTCTTGCCAGCATATAGAAATAAATATTGGGGCCTTTAATGGAAAGATTATGAGCATGGAAGGACCTCTGACATCATCTGAGTTGAAGGTGAAATATTTCCCCTACAGCAATAAAAATGAATGTGCAAAATTTTTTTATAACCCACCCAGTGCCCAAGATCTTCTGTAACCTCTGTTTGACTTGTCACTTGGAAGACAAATTTGTTCATAGATCGTGACTGTCAGAGTTCCTTTTCTGCAACAGTATCAGTAATTAGCTACGCCTTTTTAGTGCTCAGGGCAAGTACATCTGTCACATTGAAATAAAGGGTTAGATTTTTCACAATTTTAGATGACATTTTAGCCTTCTGGCTTTGTAGCACCAACAAAAAATCCAAACTATTGACAAGACTGTGTCAATGGCTTTCTTAAATGTCTATGTGGTATTAATGTGTTAAAAAACCTAAAAAACCAGTTGTAACTCTACATTTTAAAATATTTTTTTATTAAATACAAAGTAAAACAAGAATTTTGGGAAAAATGGGGAGAGTCTGTGAGCTGATTTTAGTTTAGGCCTAATCCTAAAGTCTGTTGAGCTTTTCTGTGACTTTCTGCATGCCATCAGTTTAAATTGATTTGGTGTAGCAAGGATCAATCCTTTGTCACTTAATTGTATTATAGCTGTCTGTGTCTTTGAAAACAATTACAGAGCTATCTATCAATCCAGCTGCACCAATTAAAATGACCTCATATAATTATAACTAATAAAAAAATTAGTTTATGCACATTGATTATGGCTGTCTTACCAAGAGGCTGGAGTTTATTAAAGAACCTCATGAACGAGATGGATTGCAAGTATAACGAGGTGAATCTGTGTTAGTATATGATATTATCAATCAAAAATACAACAGTCCAGGTATCCTGCACTTAAACAGGCACAGAACAGAAAAGAATGATGGGCTGTTCCAGAGTTAGCTGGCCCCCTGGTTGTCTTTGACATTTTCTCAGTCTAAGGGAATCAGGCCTATTTAATTTACAGAAATTTAAAAGAAGCTTCAGACACACATAGGGTTGTAACATTCATGCTGTTAGTTATTATAGTGTAGTCTGTTCTCTTGCCAAATGAGGAGTCCTCTCATGTCCTATGCCAAAATTAATGGGCATAAATAATGCATGAGATGCCAGATTACAGATTTGGTCTAACTAGGGAATCTTCAATTAACTAGTTTTAGCCATTTTGATATCTTGTGCTGCTTAAATGTTGCCAGTTGAAAGAAGAGAGTTTTTGGACATAGAGGGCAAATTAATGAATTTATTAAATAGGTTTTGCCCATGTGAGAAATTATTTCTCAGAGGAACAGGAAATCCAATAAAACTTAGAACCATGGAATATCCTGAGTTAGAAGAGACCCACAAGGGTCATCAATCCAGCTCCTGTCCCTGCACAAGACAGCCACAAGAATCACACCATGCATCTGAGAGTATTGTCCAAACACTTCTTGAACTCTGTCAGGTTGGTGCTGTGACCACTTCCCTGGGGAGCCTGTTCCAGTGCCCAGCCACCCTATGGGTGAAGAACCTTACCCTAATATCCAGTCTAAACCTCCTCTGACACAGCTTCATGCCATTCCCTTAGTTCAT
Source organism: Corvus cornix cornix (assembly GCF_000738735.6). NCBI lineage: Eukaryota > Metazoa > Chordata > Aves > Passeriformes > Corvidae > Corvus > Corvus cornix. Next base: position 80,652,443 of record NC_046332.1, read on the forward strand.
ATATTAACATATTATTAAGTGACATATTTCTTCATGGAGGTTAAACATGTTCATGTTCTTTAATGCAGCATTGTATTACTACAAACTGTTGTCTGTTATCCCTACTCCAACTAATTTGTCTCTTTTTTTGCTTAGCTTTTCCTCTGAAAGTTTTTCTTGGGATAATCTGTTTCTTAAAAGTTTTTGGCCACATGAATTGAATTCTCATTGAAAATAGCAGGTGCACATATGTACTGCTCCACTGTAAACATTCTGCACAGTGGATACCAAAACTAAGACAAGAAGGTCTACATTTTCTGAATTTTCACCCTTGTGAACTAAAGTAATTTTTTTGGCATATATTAATCTGTAAAACATTTTTTGGCATGTCTATCCCTTCATTTAGAAAGAATGAAACATGTTTTTCTTTGCTTTTAACTTAAAAGCTGTCTATAAGCCCATTTGTTTTTATTTTCTTGTGTTTGTATCTTTTGTTTCCAGGGCTTGACCTTTATAGGAAAAACAGCTGCCATTTAATGAAACTGCCATGAGGCAGACTACAGAACTTTAAATTGTATGCTTTTTAAGCTTCTATTAAATAAAATGCAACTTAGAATGAAACTTGCTGTTGGTGTGTGCTCACTCAGATGTGAGAAATGAAAAGACAAAACTTCCCAAATGATAAAATAAATCATCACATGAAAGTACAATAAGTGAAATATTTAATGTGTTGGCAGTCTCTTGCTCAAGATTCATGCAGCCGTGATGCATGTATAAGTTATTACAGATAAAACAGTTATATAAATTTTGTAAGCTATATAAATTTTCCTTTACATGTTCCACTTTGGTTTTCGGCCTGTGTGCTTTGCATAGACATAATTTTAACCATGGAACCTCCACAGTAATGTTTTTAATATTTTCATATAAATACTGAGTACCATAACAGGTACTTTACATTCATACTGGAAATTTCAAATTTTTCTTTCCTGACTTAAAAGATTCTCAGGATTTTTGAATGTCTGTTTCAGCTATCATCTCATGGGGGTATATTCAAGCAATATGCTAAGATTTCATTATAACACCAAAATTCACCAAGGACATTTGCAAATTTGCAGTTCAGGAATAAAATCAGAATGTGATGACTCCTATTTTTCTTGTTTTGTTTAAATTTATTTTTTCTTTAAGAAACCAAATGTCACTTTTCACAGAATAGTATGTGATAAAGTTCACACTGTAGTGTGACTTCACACTTCATTTTCTCTCACTACTGTTATGACGAAGGACTATTTTTGACTGATTAAATAGAAAAAAAAAGAAGCTTTAAATTTTTGCCTTTTTCATCTGAAAATTACTTTACTCTTAAATAAGTCCACCATTAAATATTGGCTTTAATTTCAATCACAAAAAGCTTCTCAGTTAGATACACAAGCTTGGCTGCTTTGCACCCTGTAATATATACATAATTTTTTACTATAGGTGTTCCCAAGTATCTACTCTTGATCCCATGTATGTATCTTTTGGCATGTACCTATTTTTCCTGAGCTTCATTTACTTTGTGAAACTTCACACTTTCAAGGCAGGGAAACACTACAACTAGAACCTTCTTCTTTTTATCTCCCCCCAAATTTATATGTCCTCTGATATCAAGAAAAAAAAATGCAGGCCATGTTTAAAAAAAATAAGACCTGAGATTTTCTGTAATGTCAAATATTCACTTCATGATTGAATCTGAATAATTTTTTTCAAAATTTAATTTTTTTATTTGGCAGGAGGTTTTTGTTTGCCCATACTTGCTATTAACCTGAACCACTGTACTGAAGCATATACTGGAATAGATGGTTAAATACATGACATGACCAGCAGGACAAGGGTGTTGATTGTCCCCATCTACTCTGCTTCCATGATACCCCACCTGGAGTACTACATCCAGCTCTGGGGTCCTTAGCACAAGAAAGACATGGTGCTGGTGAAGCAGGTCCAGAGGAGGGACAAAAAGATGATCCGAGGGCTTAAGTACTTTTCCTACAAAGACAGACTGAGAGAGCTGGGGTTGTTCAATCTGGAGAAGTCTCTGGGGAAACCTTAGAGCAGCCTCCCAGTACCTAAGAGGGGCTTGTAAAACACATGGAGAGTGACACATCATAAGGGCCTGTAGTGATAGGACAAGGGGTAATGGTTTTGAATTAATAGGGAGTAGATTTGGATTATGTTTTAGGAGGAAATTCTTTACACAGAGTATGACGAAACACTGGAACAGGCTGCTCGTAGAATTGTGGATGTACCATCCCTGGAAATGTTCAAGGCCTGATTAGATGGAGCTCTGAGCAACCTGGTCTAGTGGGAGGTGTCCCTACCCAGGCAAGGGGGGTTGGAACTAGATGCTTTTTAAGGTCCCTTCAGATACAAACCACTCCATGAGTCTGTGATTCCATGACATTTGACATACGACAGTGATAGAAAGCACAGTTATACAGGTATGGGCTCTAAACCCATGAGGTAACTAGAACAGAGAATCATGGACTGCTGTGATCCTGGTATAGTATACAACTTGAAAAACACTGCTCTAGTTCTTAATTAAGTACATAGTCTTGCACTATCTTCTTAGAGTAACTGAGGTATACCTAGCAGAAAAAGAAAATTCTTTTCTATTTTTGAAAGCTCTTTTCTCTCAGTAATTAAGGTAGTTTTTAATTTAAAATTGATGTTTCTTCCTGAGTAAATGTTCCTTGAGATGGAAAAGAGCCATAAGTGGTGACTCCCAGAATGCTAAGTTCAAAAGTTAGCACAAGCCTTATCTGAACAATTCAAAGGTAAACATGTCTGTAAATCTTGTGAGGAAATTTGTCATAGGCAGGTTTTTTAGTTTTGGAAATGCTTTAAAAAAGGGATCGTTTGAAACTTTTTGTATATGCACCTAAATTCTAAAGAACTGTGGAATTTTACAAATAATTTATGCACATGAATTTAAGTTTTAACACTGGATGCAGCTGAAGAACAAGGATTAAACTTTTTATCAGTCAAAAGTGGTTAACAAAATAGATTACATCATGAACATTTGTAGGTTTAAATTTTAGCTGAATGCAGATATTTGCCTAGGTAGGGTAGCCAACATGTTATAGAACTAGAAGTAAATCAGTTTAACTCAGGACTGTCAAGTACACAGCAATGTATTAAATAAGTGTAATCTTAAAACCTGTGGTTCATTCACAGATCTATGGCATGAAAAATGTAATACTGGAAAGCTGGCAGCATAAGACAATTTACAGGAGTCTTCAGGTGTTGCAGAGCAATTATTACGTTCTTTATCCAGAGCCTGTAAAATGTTCACTTGACAAAATGGTACAGATCTGAACATTTTGTCACTACAGGTGTCACACATATCAAACAGAAGAAAGATTTACAGTGCTCAGGGATAATAAATGAAATGCATTTTCCATCCAAAATTTTGAAACAATTATAACGTTCATAAATGCCAGGCATTATTTCTGCATGTCTATAAAAAAAGGACTTGAATCACAGTGGGAATCACGATGTATTGCTGCTTTTGTACTATCAAACATCATAATTGTATGCAATGTCACAAAGACATTCATGTTGCAGATGGAAATGGGATGAGGTTTGAGGGCTTTCCATGACTAACTTTTTGATGGATTCTTTAAAATCATGAAGTTGATGCCAGGGGAATTAATTTAATTGTGAGACAACAGCAGCAACAACAACAACCACCACCAAGCTACTTATTCTAATGGGAGAAAAGAATAGAAGAGAGAGATAAGTGTACCAGTGCTAGATAGAAGTAGCCTAGAAAATCACTGAAGCATATCAAAATGATGAAATTAAACATCTGGAGAGTCATCCAGTATCTTGAGAGAGGTTGCTGTAGTGAACCACATCAGGACCACCTGTCAATTAGTGAAAGAGCTCAGAGGAAATTAAAAAGAGAATTCATAAGTCAAAAGAAAAGTGATAAGAGAAAAGTGACTTCAGATTATGATTTATTCAAATAATGAGAATGTCTTTTGCAAGAGATTTACAATCACACTCTCCAAATCCCAGGAAATAACTGTCAAAATTAAGCCTATTTCCTTAACATCTTCAAAGCAGCAATCACATAAAAAATGAGTGGGATGGTGGAATGCATCAACAAACCAGGTGTGTAAAAAATAGTTTATGTAGGTTGAGATGTTACAGCCAAGGTGCTTTCAGGACTGAAGCTTTCAGGTCATTGTGTTACTTTTCAGAGCAGGCAATATCTCACTGCTGATGACTCGTTAAAACAAGGACCTGCTGTTAATAGTTGCAAGGCTTTACAATGAAATTCTTTTGAAGTTACTGTGTACATATTTTGATGCAGGGGATTAAAGATAACATAAAAAGGAGGAAGTGTTTGAAGCACTTACATGCATTCTTTGCACTGAGATGGATAACCTAAGGTCAGAGTAGCTTCCATACATGTTCAGGTAGGCATATTTGAAACTCTATGACATGTTCAACATGGTGTTTCAAGAAAGCACAATTTTTTTTCCTAGATGTCTTATATAATTTTGAATATGCTCTCTTTATATAATCTTTATCATTTCAAATCAGATATCATCTCTGTTGCCACATGAATGTCAGTTTCATCCATTTACTAATCTTGCCAGCTAATGTACCAACCAGAACTTTTTCATTTAAAATTTTTAATAACTGGAGGTACACTTATACTGATAGTTATGTTTGCCATGTAACATTGAGCTCCTTGTCATGATTGAAAGGACTGATTTTTTTTTTGATCTGGTTTTCTTTGAGCACTCCTTCAGATAATTTATGGAGTATATTGTGCTGGTATCTGTCCTAATTCAACAAGTTAATAGCTGGAGACACTGAGAGGTTAGCATGCTGAGCTGAGAAGAGATAAAAACAGCTTAACTAAGCTATAAAGCATTTAAACATGCTTTGTCTTAGGCTTAGAAAATCAAGCTTCTTTCCTGATATTCTTAGCCCAAGCCCATCCACTTGTCCAAACTCATTAAGTCCAGTCATTGCCTCAACCTTATCTCAGAAAGAAAAACCCCAACATAACCTTTACCTCTTTGTCACCTCTGCTCCTAGCCAGTCTATTAGAACTTAGCCTTCTCAAAAGCCCTCTTTCTACTACCCTCAGCAGATATCCAAGCACATACCAGGCTCTGAGGAGCTCATGGCATGATTGCTGCATAATGAACCAAGTTAAAACCAACCTAATAATGTACTAGATTCAGATCTTCTTAGGTCAAGAACTAACTGCATGGATAGGGGAGGAGTTAATTCAGAATTTGTTAAACCTGAGCTTTCTGTCCTGCATTCTGTAAAGTACAGCATTCACTGCTAAGTGAATTCGCAGTCCTAAATGCTGATATATTTAATCTACTCAGTGTATTTAGTTTTCTATTGTTGCTGTTACTACGAGAGTATTTCAAACATTTACCCTGTGTGTCTCTCTTTCCTCTGATCTTATGTGTCAGATATTGAGACTGATTTGAGGAAGACTGTTGAAAATACATCTCCCACAATGAAAATAACTTTTCCGTGGAAAATATTGGAGTGATCAGTTTTGCAAAGAAATGCTGAGAGGTGCATTACACTTCTATATTCAGGATACTGGTTTTAAAGATATGTTTGATTACAGGAAGAAATCAATACAGTTACATTGACTCACTCTATATGTGCTGGTACCTTGTATAAATAGATCCAAATATATTTTTGAAGACTTCTAAATTAATGCTACCTTGCCAGGTGGAACATATGTTTGCATGGATCAAGAGGAGTTGTTGCTGCAAAGAAGAAATCTTGGTTTCCTCATTAGATGATGCAGCAGGTCTGCTTTTTACACCAAGTTTTTTCTGGCTATATCTATTTCAAAAAATGGGTATTTATTGTATTAATTTTAAAATATATGTGAACATCTCTGGAATGGATTTCCTTTAAAATAATTTTATTTAAGTAAACTTTACTGCACTGCTTTTTATAAGGTCACCACTGTTTCAAGTTTCAGGATCTAAACCTGCTATATCAAAATTGTTTTGGACATTCCTGACTCAAGAATGCTTTGCCAGTAGATAAATCCCTTTCTATTACTAGAAGACAGTACACATAGGACAAACAAAAAGAGTACAGAAAATTGACAGAATTCAATTTGTTTCTGATTGTGTAATACATTTGGTATTATTTTATTAACCCCGATGTTATACAAGAAATTTCAGTAATCCAATTGCGTCTCAAGTTTAGCTCCCTAAATGGGTTCCTTGACAAGGATGAGTTCATATAACTTACCATCAACTTATGTTCATTCTTCCCATGCAGTTACTCTCAGTATTATGTGAATTAGATATTACAGTGGCTCATTGCTCTTGCTCTCTCAGAAAGCACTTCAATGGATTTCTATTTCCCACTTAATAAATGTGCTGTAGATTTCTGGTAGGAGTCCTAGAAACAAATCCTTTTGGAGAGGACCAGAGACATGTCAAGCAATGCTCAGCACATTTCTGCCTAATTTCAGGGCAAAGGAGAAAACCAAAGAAGTTTCCAAGCTAGTAAAATGGATCTAACAATGTGGTTTTGAGAGTGGGCTACCTGCTCTGACAAGTCAAATTCAGTGAATCTAAATGAGCAGAACTTAATTTCTTTGTGTCTGGCACTTTATTGCTGGGCTGATGTTTTGATCCAATACCAGATCCATGTGTTTCCAAGTACTTTTTCTGCAAATCATGCTGACTCTTCACAATTAAAGGTTGTGTCGGTTTCTCTCATTACATTTTTGTCCTTACTTCCACGTATCTGGCATGGAGTTGAAAGTTAATATTTCATGTATGTATGTTTTTCTGCTCATTTTGACTGCCAGAAAGGAACCCAGTAATAGTATTTTTTATTTTTACTGAAGAGTCTGGAATAACTGGAAGATTCTATAGTCTATTAGCCCACCTTCCTTTCCCAAAACATTGCATATTACATACATGTTAGAGTTCAATGACTGTGCTTCTTAAAGTGCAGTCTCTTCCATCAGCCTGGTTTCCTTTCATTAAAGAATTTTTCATCAATAAAGGGTTATGGATTTAAAGTGAAACAAAAACACAATGAGGCTGTGATTTGGCTTTGATAAAACATCAAGGAATTTGAATTGCTATTGCTTTGGTATCTTTACATCTGTCACATAAAGGGTATTCTTTCACAAAAACACAGACTTTATTTTCTTCCTTTTTTTCTCAGCCAGTAATGTACCACCTAATTTCACATTCTCCTTCCAGTAATATTCTGATAGAAAAGAACAATTTTCTCTTGAGACAAAATTTTCTCTAAACAACCATTATTCCCTTAAATTTGTAAAATCAGACTGTAGTGCTTTTTTGGATGATCTTTTCCAGTCCTGTCTTCATGTACATTTGGAATCAGAAGTATGAATTTACTAAGCAGATGTTGAGCTGGGGATAGATCAAAGCAACTTTGAAGAATTCAAACTTTTTGTACTCTTCAAATTTTTATTTCAGAGTGAAAATGATCTTAATTAGGAGATGAAAATATTATGAAATTTTGGTTAATCACAGCACAGCAAAAAATAAAAAAATCTGTATAGTGACTGTTCACAGAATCATTTGCAATAATTAGTTGCAAGCAATCTTGCCATGTACTGTCATACATATTCATAGCAACAGTTTCTTGAACTTTATACCTCCAGGAATACCTGTGCAATGACATAGTGCCTTTTACAACAGAACCTGGATTCTGACTGTGAAGGCAACTGATAAATAGGTTTTTGTTTTACATATTTGTGGATAATTTGCAGGTGGAAGAAATGGCTGACCTTTTTGACTCAGTCTGAAGTGTGCAGTCCACTAGCAATATAAATAGGACAAAATTTATTGGGTTGAAGTACAAGATCATTTATGGAGTAATACAATTTTTTTCTGGAAGCTGAGAGCCACTGGAAATGACAGATGAGGAGAAAAGTCCTAGCTATATTATGTGGTCACAGAATGACTCTGTGTTATGATAAAGGAGAAAGCAATCCCAACTCAAGGAAATTTCAATTGAAGCCCCTATGAGAGAGATATTTTTGTACAAAACCTTGCTGGAACTTCCTTTATAATGATGAGAAATCAAAAAAGCATAATAAAGAGGTATATGAATAACATGAGACCCAGAAAATTTTTACTTATTTGGAGAAATTAAAGCTGATAAAGGATCTAGTTCTATAAAAGTTATACATAAAGATTAATGTAGTGGAAAAATTAAGAATTCTCCTAAAAACCCGATAAAAAGTGCAAATTGTGAATAAATTTAGAGTAGAATAAAGCTGATATGAATCTCTGAAAGAAATCTTGTGTTGGAATAGTGGGGGGAAAATGTTTGTTTTCAAGACTGTGCTGACAACACCCTTTACCATTTTGTTTTTATGTTTGTGGGTGCATATGTGTTAACCCACAAACTTCAGAAAACAGTACCTTTGCTGCATTTTATTAAGCTTTTTTGGGTTTTTTTGTTGTTTTTTGTTGTTTGTTTTGGTTTTTTTTCCTGACACTTACCTTGCCTGAAGAGAAACAGCAGTATTGTCAGCAGACGTATCCTCCACCTGCTTTAAGCAGATCTGGTTGCAACCCTTGAAGACTGCTTCTTTTCTCAGATTAAAGCTTATTCACAGGAAAGACTTTCTTCCTTGCACTCTGATAACTGCTCTTTAGAGTGCTGTCTAGATAGGTAAGATGGGAAGCCAACAATAAAACATGATCTAGCTCTCACCTGTCAAATTGTGAGTTATGTTTCAGCAGAACTGAATGTAAGCTAGTTAAAAATTATTTGCATTGTCAACAGTGTTGTTCATCAATTGCAGTGTCCCATGTATACCTGATGAGATGGAAACCTTGTTTCCTTTATTTTTAATTCATGAAGCTTTTATACGTCCCTGCTATTTTTAAAATTCCCACATTGGCAGAAAGTTATTTTGAAAGGCAATGCAAACTCATCTACAGCAGATTATAAAGATCTGTTGTAATGAACAAGAGCAGCATAAGACCTTTGACTGTATTATGTCATGGGTTTACTTGTTTAAAGCAGGAGAAGTGATTTTAAATTGTTTGAACAAGGTTCAATGCAGAGTATGTCTATGTCAGCTGTTACAAATTACACTAATGGCAGAACTGACAGTTTCCCAAATAAAAACTTTTTCCAGGGTGAAGTGCTTTATTATAATCTGGAGCTACATGTTTTCCATGTACTTTATGACACTGATTTTCTGCAGCCAGCTCTTGATAGAAGAATGTCTGTGGATAGAAACTGAATAGGTTTGCATCTGGCACTGGACCCAAGGGTGAAGTTGAACCTTATGCCATTTACCTGTGGAAATATTAGAATCATAGAATGAGTTGGATTGTAAGAGTCCTTAAAGACCAAGTATTATTTTCTGGTTGTTTTTTGTTTGGTTTTTTTGTTTTGTGACAAAATTTTTTTATTATTAGGTCTAACATGCTCATCTTAAACAAGAAAAACACTAATAAAAGGCAGTTAATGTTTTTTTCATTATTTCAATTTCTCTATTGTGCACAGAAGTTGTAAGCACTTGTGTGCCCTTAAATATTTTCCACGTATGTATTCCTATGAATGTGCTTGCATCTTCTCAAAATCAGGAATCCAGGCAATATTCTCAGGTAACAGCATAGCAAGCACCTAATTTAAAACATAAAATTGAGCTGCAGTTCCTGCCTTGATCCTGCAATAGCTTTGGTTCAGATCCAATCAAAGAACTAGTGAAATTATTAGGAGTCTTTCTTCTTACTTTGATAGGGCTTGGATTAAACTGCTGATTTTTAGCAGTACCTATTATTCTGCAGTGTTCACTTATTAGCTGAAAGACACCTGTCTCTCGAATCAACCAAAAAATCACACTGCCACATCAGGAGCATGATAACAATTCTTTGGATACATCACTTCTTTGGGATATTTATCACTTTTGTCTGACCAGATCCATTTCTACTAAGACTAAAAAAAATTAACTAGAAAAGAAAATAAGAGAAAAATATTTGTTAACGAATGATCAGTCAAGGGATGCTAAATTTGCTTAGATATTGAAAAAGTCCTTGTTTATATACAGCTACAGTCTGATGAGAAGATATTTTGGGTCCTGCAGATACAAGAAAAATGGTGAAGGATTTGGGACCTTCCTTTTGATAATTTGTTTTTGCTGCCTAGGATCCTAGCATGCTAACTTTATGATGATTGTGTCAATAGTATCATACCTATATTTTTCCTAGCAAATGTATGAGTATTTTATTTTATTCCTTTTTTTTTTTTTCCTCCTTGTCTTGTATGACCCACCTAAGATACAGGACTCTTTCTGAGGCAAGTAGGAACCCAAAGTTCAAATTGGGTGAAGATGAGGAAGAGATTAATTACTTAAAGTACTGCTTGGATGAAACTTACTGCATCCACAACCACAAGGTTTTAATTTAAGTGTAAAAGTAGACTGTCAGCCAATTCAGTCTTCTGTTTTAGAGCTTGATATGTGCTTTTGAAATCCACATCTCAGTTTGCTGAGCTATCTGAAAGCCCATGTTACAGTGCTAAGTGACTAGGTATATGATTCAATCTTATTAAAATTTTTTTCTCTAGATTGTCTTACTGAACATGTTTTTGGGGTAAACATGAGACAAATATGTTATTTGACAAAAGTCACAACACCAGTTACGTACCCTACATAGACTCAACATCTAACAAAGAAGCAATGTCTTTTTAAAAAATACCATAAAAACTGTATATACTGTATAAACTGGACATAAAAATCAGGATTTTCCCCTATTCAGTTGTCCAGTGAGCACTGCTTGAAAGTTGTGCCTTAGTGCAAGAAAAGCTGTGAAAAGAGCTGTGTAACAATGAAGACTCTCTTCTACTCCACAGTCCTTCTTTATGACTTTGAAGAAATTTAATCCTTACCAGTTCTGAAATATGTAGCTGCTAAGGGTGGCAGGATACCTATCTCTATTAGGGAAGCAGTATAGTCTGCATGTTTATCTGTATGTCTTCACACATACTGTATACATTCCCTGTGTATTATTTAAGTAGAAATGACTATCAGTGAATAAAAAGACTGCTAGTTTGGAGTACAGACCCTGGACAGCCTTGAATACTACATATACCTTACAGTTAACTGAAATAAATTAGGAAAGAATTGAAATTAAAAACCTCTTTACCCTGTTTTCTTAAAAACAATTCAAAACATCCCACCCTGAAACAAATCAACCAAGTTAATCAACCAAAAAAACAACAAAAAAGCCCAGACTTGTATTACAGAGAATTCCGAGGAAATTGATTCAGATAAGAATGAAAAGACTGTTGACAGTCAAATGTCAAAATGCAGAAAATGTTGATTGTCAAATGTCAGAGCTGTTTGATATTCTAAATAGTTTCAATAGTTTAATATTCCCAGAAACTAAAAGTCAATTACCAAAATATCATTTGCACACAGATACATCCAACTACAGGCAGAACAGAAGGAAACCTGTAAATTCTCAATCCAACAAGTGATGGTGGTGGTCCAACAACAAATACAGTTTCTGAAGGAGAATTCTGTACCTTTTAGAATGTACCATTTAACTAATGAATATGCCAAGCATTCCCTCCATAGTTATATTAAAGGAGAATAAACAACAGACTAAACAAACACAATAAAATTCAGCTTTCCATAATTATACTGCTTGATGTCTTAATTTATCTGATTTTTTTTTTCGTGTTCTACCATCCCTTTGAAAGAAAGAAATTACTTGCCTTTGGCTCTGAGACCCAACCGTGACATTAGCTGAAAGTCCAGAAGACTGCAGATCAAGAAAATAAAAACTTTAAAATGCTGAAAAATATATGAACTGGGAATTCTGAATTTTGTTCAGAGACACACAGTAAAAATCACATTAATTAAACAAACTGTTTTGTAGTCTTCTTTTTGCAGCAGGCACTTTGTTGGATTCTTTTGGGCAGTCTTTTCCCAGTAATGGAAAAAATAATTTTAGAAGTTATTTCTTTCATCATATTGTTCTCAATTCTCCAGAAATTCATTTTAGCTCTTGCTCAAAGTGTTTTTAAAAATGATATAATTAGACAAAGTTGTACTTTATCTTCTCTTTCATTTGTTCTGCCTCTTGAACACATCTTTTTTCAGCGTCTTAGGGACACCAAAATCAGTCATAATAAGAATTTCTTAGTTTTCTTTTCTTGCCTTTCCTTTTCTTAATGGGTGAACATCTAACTTAAATTATTAGCATATAAATCAAATTTCAATATATCTGAGACATAGCAGAAGCCTACAGTGGGCAGGCATGCTGCTCAGTATATGTTGGGTCTGCAAAAGTACCAGAGAATCCCTAGATATTTTTCACTCAAAAATATTCTTGCACAAGAAGGTTCCCAATTGCAAAATTGGCAAAAGATGAGGCAGTTCCTCTTGTATCCTTTACAAGCAGCAAAGAAAAGGAAACAAAAAGGGAAAGACACTTCTAAGGTGTATCTCCCTGGAAACCACAGCCATCTGACACAGATAAGCACTAACCTAGAATTTACATATAATGATTCTCAAAATTATGGAGCTGCAGATGCCTTCTCAGATCTGTCAAGTCTGTTTCTGAATGGATTTTCTCAGGAAGATGAGGAGCACTTTAAGGCACACAATCATTAAAATCTTTTTATTAATTTCTTCTTGTAACAACCACTGCAGCAATTCTCATATCTGTAGAATGTATATCTTAGTCAATTTATCCAAAATACAATATGTGAAGACTTTCTAAGTGCAGGTTTCAAGTCAAGCTTCCAGTAACTCTATTCCAAAACTGCTCATGAAAAGGAATTGGACAAGCACATAGAAACCTTGTTTTAAGAAGTTGACCAGCAGCTTTTTTCAGTACCAAAGACAGAAAACAAAACTCTGCAGTAACCTACCCATCCACAAAACCAGTAACTGGGCAGCTGCAACTTGAAATGCTTAGAACCAACTGGATTTTACAGAAATTTGAAACAACCCCACACAGTAAGGCACTGTAGCAACATATTGCCTTCCTTTTGTTCTTTGCAGACTGATTTATGATCAGGACATTTTGCTTCATCCAGAGATCAGTGAACATCCTTTCTGAGGGTCAGCTGTTCAAAAAATGTGGGAGGGAAAAGAAAGCAATCAGGCAGCTTGGCACCCTGCCAGAGTTCTCGTTGCCTCTCCACATGTGCAAGCTACCTGGCTTTCTTCCAGAACTGGAAGGATGTTGTCTTTAGAAGATGAGATGCCAAAGGTCTATTGACCATAGAGATATTTTCCAGCACAGACTTCTTACCTCTGAACAGGTCAGAATTCATTTTAATGTGCTGTCTTTAGGTTTTCTGTGTGAATTTATCTGCAAGTGAGACATATCCTAGACAGTCGAAAAAAGAGAGTCCATCCACGGGGATGGAATTAATTGAAAGAAACGCTCAGGCAGAAACTTAATTCAAGTAGGTAACCTGTATAAATTCTTTTGTGAGAAAAAAATTGTAAAAATATATTCCACTTCCAATACTCTGCTCTTGAGATCTTAAAATACACGAGGGTAATCAATAGGAAACTGCACAGAACATTCCTTTGGATGAAATGCAGAACTTTCTAATGTATAGATTTTACTATTTTTTTCTCATCTTGAACAAAGTGAATTAAGAATGACATTGAGGATGCTCATGGCACACCTTCACTCAGACATTGTTTATACAACTGCCATTACATGCACTAATTTGGAGAAACTAATTTGCAATTTCTTATTTTATTATCTTGCAAATTCAGTTTTTATTGCTGTACAATACTTTCCATGAATCCATAGGTAGAAAGAATTGTGTAAGTGTTCAAGTCCAGACTGGATGGGGCTCTGGGCAACCTGGTTTACTGAAAAGTGTCCTTGCCAATGGACAAACAAAGCTAAGCTACACCATAGACAAACAAAGCAAGACTAAACAAGATTAAAAAGAAATAAAAACAACAACAACAAACCAATATTTTAAATTGTTTAATTTAGATTGCTCAGTTTTCCTTCATTGATTTCTGGTCTCACATAACTTAAGTATGCTTTAATATTCCTGAACAGGTATTTAAAGGGCAACTCAGACACAAAAATCAGAAAAAACCCCAGTGACTTTCCAATATTTCTCTGGCTTTGAGATGAATAAATTCAATTCATATATATAATTTCATTTACTGCAGTGATTTCTAAAGGTAAAAAGTCTAGAAATTTTTAGAATTTCTGTCAATTCCATATCTTAAGAAAACACCTTATTTGAGTTTTGAAAGATTTATTTACTGGCACTCTTACAGATGTTTCTGGATATCAAAATGAGACAAGATCAAGAGAAATATTTCAGAAAAGCATCCAAAAGATTTTATCCGTACGTGAGATGGCTTACCTCTTTTGGCCTGTGCAGTTGGGAAGATTCCTGCTAGTTTTTGTTTGGACAGTATACCACACTAACAGCTTTTGCTGTTTTAGTTTTACACTTAATTTTTTCAGGGTTGAGGTCAAGAAGTATAAAGTCTTGTGGAAGTGAAGAAAATCAAGCAAGGTAACTGAATCTACTTCCATATTAAAAGGATTCATAATGACAGAGGAGGCAATGGCTCTCTGAAAGGCAGTGACTTGGAAAAAGTGTCAGAATAAACTAGTGACTCATATTTTCTGTAGTGGGGCAAAGTGGTTAAATGGACATAAATAAATTTTTCATTATTCTTTTTTTCCATTGAAAAAAATTATGTTCATATTTTAAGAAAGATATTAAAAGTCTGATAAAAAACAGTTATTAATTTGAATATTATACAATCTGAGATTCAGTATAACATTAAATTAAAAGATTATTTGTGTGCAGTAGATAAATACTTTCCAAAGACAAAAAACAGTAATGTAAATGGATAGTGCAGTATTTTTTAGCTTAGGAGAAGACAACAAAATGAGGACTTTGATGCTGAAGCCACATGTTTGACTGCTACAAAAAGTAAGACACTCACTGTTAACCAACAGATATTACTCTCTCTGAGAAAAAACAAGGTAGTTGATTTTCCATCTCTTAATGGCTTTAAATCAAGATGAAATGCTTTTCTGCAAGAGGTGCTCTTGGTAAACACAACCTATGCTTCAGTCAAAGACAAGCTATTCTTCTAAGAAGATTTAGTGAGATTAAAAGGAATAGCCTGTGACACAATGACACAATACAATTGTTCTCTGGCCTTAAATGCCATAAATTTATGAAAACACAAAAATGTATCTTACTTTCTTTTACGACATGCATTTAGTGTGGATATTTCTATTGCAGTTTCTCTCTTCACCCTTTCTAAATATAATACTTGTGCTCTTATAAGTAAATTTACCCACTAGACCAGTGAAATTGAGGGCATGCTATGTAATGCTTATTTAAACCAAGTATTTTATTTCAGTTCAGTAACCTATTGAAAGAAACTCTTAGCCAGCTACAGAATGTGCTCTATTTAACTTTCTTTGATATTTGCATTTAGTTATACTAGTTAAACTTATTTTAAGACGTAAGAGGAAGAAGAAATTTTCTAAACAAACCTTTTGCTGAGGTCAAGCTCAGAGAAGTTACACAAATTTTTGCTCTTCCTCTTGTAACAGTTTTCCTGATTGTCGATTTATAACATTTTTGTAATTTTTGTGTTATGAAATCCACTCTGTGGATGAAGAAGGCCTATTCTGTCATTGGTGATAATACTCATTTGAAAATGACCCTTTATGAATTTCTGTTACTTTTTAATCCTCTTCTGGTTTTCCTTCCTTTTTTTTTTATTTTATATGGATCGATTAAACTTGCACATAACAGATCACTTGGTTATTACATTCCTGTTAGGAACTGTACAAAATATGAAATATCAATAAACTACATGTTGTCAACTGTTGCTTTTGACATGCTATTACCTAAAACCTCCATGCATATGGCTACAGAGATTGTGTATTTTTATATCACAGCTTATATTTGTTTCATAAATGTACATCTTAGTTAATAGGCTAGATTTTACTATGCCTGACCAAAGGACTTAAACAGAAAAGACTTAGATGAAAGACAATGAAGGAAAGAAATGTAGAACTAAGGCGTCTTAAAAAAAAAGCATGTGAAAGCTGTGAATTGAAGAATGCCCCTGACAAACTTTAAGTGCTGAAGATTAGAGGTGATTTAAAAACCTTTAAGAAGGAAAATGGGAGTCAGTAATCCTGAGTCGTTCTGCTGAGGTTAAAGTCACTAAAGGAGAGGCTGGATAGGCCTGTTAGGATATAGATGAAGATGAAATGGTTAAGGGATGCCTGTGACTCAAGAGACTTATTCTAAGAGATTTCATCTCGTGGAAAGAATGTGATGGTAAAATTTGTCCCCAGACAAGTTGACAGGGGAGAAGCTGAGACTCTTCACCCAAGTCTTTCAAGATTCAGGAAGTATTTCAGATTGATAGAGAGTTTCTCATCATTTTGTGTACTGGGGCAATCTACCACATCTGAAACTGATTCAATTTCATGGTATCACAAGGCACACTTATCTCATTGCACTCTGCCTAGGTTTTTGCTTTTTCTCATAACCATATTTCTGTCTGCAGAGACAAGGTCCTGCATTTTAACGTGGAACTTTTGCCCTTCATGTGTCTTTTTTCCTAGCATGCCCACTGGGGTAAGAATATCCAAGGCGTGAGAAGTGTCTGCCCCACTGTCTAGTTTGAATGCAGATTACTGCCTACAAGTGACTTGTCATTTTTATTTTGCCCAAGTTTTCTTTTGGCTTTCATTCCCCCAAATCACAATGAATGCTGATGTCTTTGGTCCTTTGCTCACACTCTAGCCACCACCAATCAATCATAGCAGTAAAAAAATTGTCAAGTAAATACAGCTAAACCATGTCACTGGCTACTGCTTAATTAAGCAAACCAGACTGAGAACAATCTTTCGACTTTCCCTTCCCCGCTGTGGCAATGTCACTGTTTCATTACCCATCAATAGAATATTTTCCCAAAGAGTAGCTGTGCCAGTTCTGATGACTAACTCATGAAAACATACTCATACTAAATAGTTGTGAATCCAAAGCTCTTTTTTTTTTTTTTTACTGGTTAATTATTTAGTAAAAGATGGAAGCCCTTTTATAATCATAAACATCATGTTTGAGTACATTATTTATTCCACTGACCCAAGCAGGTGAATTGCATAGCCACAGAATATCAAGGGAAACTTCAGAAAAGATGGTGATGTGAAAAACAGAGATCTTTCATCTTTTGAAAACTGCAGATATGCCATTTTGGTGTTAAGCTGTAGGTACCCTATGTCTTGGCTTCCTATTTCCATTGGCCTGAGAGCAGTGGAGATGATTTTCCCTGAGTTGGAGACTGTATATTTACTTAGAGAGACATGAAAAGCCTTCCCTGCAATCTGTCCAAAGCATTTCACCAAAGTTTGGCTCAATGGAAACTAGGTTTTAGAAAATTTTGTAGAAAGAAATCTGAAGTCCTCTGCCTGAAGTGGTAGTAACGGTGTCTGCTGAAGGCATGCAAAACATGTCAATAAAGACTTTAGAGGTGTTAAAGTACATCCATCTAAAAGACCTCCTAAAATAATAAATTCATTACTGCAGATTTTTTTTCATAAATCTGAATCTTTCATGGTTCTGTAATGTTCCTACCATGTAAAACAGCACATTGTGGATGACTGATGTCAAGTAGTCAATGCGTTTTGTAGAGGGCAAGGCTGAAATACAACAGGAAAAATAAATAATTCTGGGTTATTTTTCCAGCCTAGTTAACCCAGCCTACTGTTTCTGTGCACAGACAGCACTGAAGGTGTCTTCTTCAGAAATTAAATCAATGTAATGCTGGATCACAGCAATATTAAATTATGCCAAATGGAAGCAAGCAAAGCAGATGAAAACCAGACAATCATCTCTAACAGAGAGGAACAGAAGAAGAGCAAAAACCCCCACAGGAAATCTGTCTTTAGATTCACTCTGATGAAGTTTACAAATGTTTGAAACTATATACAAGTCATAATATCTATCACTAATCAGCCAATAATTAAATGGAGAGTAATAAAGAAATTAGCAGTAGTTTAGGCTTCACTGTAACTCTGCTTGGGTTTAACTGAGCACCACATAATGTACAAGTCTCTTCACAAGTATCAGTCAAAGGACTGTTGAGGAAGAAACACTGAATTGTCACTGAGAGTGGAAATATTTCTGTGATTTCAGTGGGGAAGGCCAATAAAGACAAAATAATAAAGTGGACAGACAGATAAATGTAAACACAGCGATGAAACACGGGTGCAATAAAGTAGGATGATTTTGAATTAGACAGTGATAATTTTAGTATTTCCTGTTTCAGATGAAATTGGGTAATATTGGAATTAGCATATATGTTAGTTGTGCAGCCTTGTCTGACTATGAGAATAAAGACAATAAAATCACTACAGAGAATCTTTTTATCCTCTTATTGTTAGGTAAACAAATAAACAAAGCAATTTATGCTTTGCTTATTTGCTCCCATAACTATTACAGATTCCACAGAAATTTTTCCCGCGTTACTGAAGTTGACCAAAGTTACTATATTCTGGAAATATTTTTTTCTACCACTGTATATAGCTTACTCGTATAATTAGAGGACATTTACATTTTACCTTCTTCTTGACCTTCTTCCTGGCTAAGTTCTATTTTTACATACACACATATGAAATTTATTATTTATAAATTTAATTTTATGAATTATTAAATATACAAACTAGAAATATAATTTATACCTGTATACCTAAGAGTGGGATTTGGTTCATTGCCTTCATTTTAAATCAGACATGAAGAAGGAAAAACAGAACCATTTTCTTTGATCTCAAATGCATAAGTAATTGAATTTTATCTATAAAATCATTATAAAAAAGAAACTTAGGTTTTTAATTTCTCAATTATTTGCACACAAAAAATTTGCATTATTTGGCATAAGAATTTGTTCCTTAAATCCTATGTATTAATTTAAATAGGAATATAAATGTATCATAATTCACTGATCAACTGAAAGCAAGCAGGAAAGATCTAGTTTAGAGGACTTGTATTTTATTTGCAAAATTACAGAGTATAAGATACCTAAAAAAATACAATAAAATAAGTACCAAGCTTATGGATATCACAGCATGGTCACAACTGTTCCATTAGAACACTGAAGGATAGAGGTAACTGAATCACAGAATGAATGAAATTGGAAATCACCTCATCTAGTTCAACCCTCCTTCCAAGAACAAGGTAATCCAGAGCAAGTTGATCAGGGTTGTGCCTATTTGGTTTTGAATATTCCCAAGGACACAGACTCCACAACCTGCGTGCGTAGGTTCCAGTGTGTGACCACAATCACAAGGAAAAAAAGTTTTAAAAAGCAAAACTTTTTTCTCATGTTTGAGTGGAATTGCCTGAGTTTTACTTTGTGTCAACTGAGTCTTGCTCTTTCACTAAACACCATTAAGAAGAGTCTGGCTTCTCCCATCAGGTAATTATAAATACTGGTATGATTCTCATGAGCCCACTCCAGTCTGAAGTCTCCTAGCTTTCTCATCCTCAGCTCATAACACAGATGTTCCAACACCTTAATCGTCTTCACAGTCTTGCACCGGATTTTCTCTAGTAAGTGTATTTCTCTCTTGTACTGGAGAGCCCTGGCCTGGACCCAGAACATCAAATGTGTCTCATCAGGACCGAGTAGAGGGGAAGAATCACTTCCCTCAGCCTGCTGGTGAAGCTCTTCCTAACTCAGCCCAGGAAACTGCTGGCCTTCTTTGCTGTGCTGCTTGGTGGTTAGCTGGGTAACCGCCACAACCATGAGGCCCTTTGCCAAACTTCATTCCAACCAGCTGGCCCAGCTGTTTAGTACTGGATGGCATTATTCCTCTCTGGGTGCAGAACCTGGCATTTATCCTTGTTGAACTTCGTGATGTTCCTGTCAGCTCATTTCTCCAATCATCTGGTGCATCAGAGACTTGTCATCAGTGACTTGCAGCATTCTCTGCAAACCTGCTGAAAGTGCATTCTGCCCCATTGTCCAGATCATCAAAGAGGATGTTAAGTGGTACTGGTGCCAGTATCAACCCCTGGGGTATATTATTTGTGGCTGGCCTCCTGCTGGACTCCATACCACTGATGCTAAGCTTTTGAGTCCAGCAATTCAGCAAATTTCATAAACACTTTACTGTCCATTTGTCTAGCCCATGGTTCATCAACTTGCCTATGAGGAAATTATGGGAGACAGTGTCAAAAGTCGTGCTAAGTAGAAAATATTCACTGCTCTCCCCTCATCTACTGAGCCAGTCTTCTCATCGTGGAAGGCTATAATGTCAGTCAGGCATACATAATTTCCCCTTCAGAGATCCCCACTGACTATTCCCTATCTTGCCCTCCATAAATTCAGATACTGCTTCTAGATTGGTTGTTTCATCATTTTCATAAGGTGAGACTGACCAAACTGTAGTTTTCTGGATACTCTTTCTTGCTCTTCCTGAAAAGAGGGCATTTTCTTTCTTCCACTCATCAGGAACCTCCCCTGATCCCATGGGCTTCCAAAGATGATAAAGGTTGGGCTTGCAATGGTATCATACAGCTCCCCCTGCACTTGTAGATATGCCCATCCCAGTCTTCTGTGTGTTCAGATGTTTTAGGTCATCCCTAATCTGCACCGAGGATAAGCTTTCCTTACCCCAGACTTTGCCACTGTTTTCAGGGTCCTGAAATTGCTGTAGCAATGTACATCCGTAACAACTGAGATGAAGAAGGTATTGGAGGTTTCTGCCTTCTGCTTCACCAAGGATAATTTTAAGTTATTGAGGTTTAGTTACGCTGTGTTTTATTGCACACAGTGTACATAACATCACACAAAATTTATAAAATAATATTTTTTCACTTCAGTTGCAAAATACGGTAGAATATAGATTTAAATATAATTTGGGAGCTGTTGTATGGAATGTACTGATTTTAATAAAAAAAAAAACCTGAGTTACAGAATTCCATAGGAAGAAATTATCCCTTTCATATAGTAAAATAAAAACACTGACCTGTTTAATCAGTAAAATGTGTCCAAAAGTGTTGCTTATTTATTCAATTTCTCCAATAATAGTCATTCATTTTATGCAGTTAGTACATATATTGCTGAGATAATGGCAAGGTATGATATTGTGATTGATTGCCTGTTTAGGATATGTTTCTACTTAGGTCTCAAACACTTTTAAGTATAATTCTCCCAAGATAATAAGGTTTGATTTTATGAAACTCAGTTTTAGATGTCTGCTAGGTAAACAGCTTTATTTGAATAGTCATTTAGATTCCTTTCAAAATCTTTAGAGTGAAAGTATACTTATAGAACACAATTTACCTTAGATGTATTAAATTTTTCCATTAGTGAACAACTCAATGAAAAATATTGATTAATAATAAAATTGCTAAAAATCTTCTTTTTGGCATATAAATATGACATTTTTCTGTTATTACAAAAAGATCATGTGGTAATAAGGGAATGTGTACTTTTACAAAGGAATATAATGTTAGCATGCAATTCAAGTCTGAGATGAAAAAATCAACAGCGATATTCTTTCACCTTTTTCTCTCTTTTCCCTTTTTGACAATGCTAACAAGACAGACTTATCATTTCAACTTGGCTAGTTTCTGGGTTATTGCACAAATGCTAGCCCTTTTCTGGCTTCTTTCTACAGTGAATTAAGTGAACCTACTGCAAAACCAACGTTAATAAAGCACATTACAGGTATTTTAGGTTTCATGTCATTGCTGGAGATCTTTCTATAAAAAAAGTTTGGGTTTTTTTCTGTGTGAATTTTCCAGGTTTTTGTGTAGTTTTTTACATGTTTTTCTTCAGACAAATGAATTTGAAAATGCATGAATAGTCTTGGATCATGGAAAATGAAAGTCGGAAGGAAACTTTAGGAATGAACAACATAAATGTTTAAGACCTTATTTTAAGAAGTCTGCCCTCTGAAGTTTTAAAAGGAAAAGAGAAAGAGTGAAGGAACAAAAGTTTTTATCTTTTGGTCCCCAATATGAGAAAATGAACACCAAGAACTAAACTATTTCCTGTGGAAATATAATGATTTCTTATTGTTAAAATATATATATTTGTGTGCATGTATACATTTGACTTAGAAGTGTGTCATCTACTACACAATATACTTTTTAAAATATGTCTAGTATCAGTCAAGTGGCTGTGTGTGGGTGTTCATTATATTTGCATGTTATGGTAACAACAGGATATTTAGAGAAGTTGTTTTTCCTTTTCATTATTCTTGTATCTTGCTTAAATTTAGAGGAACATCTTCTCTGTTTGCAAAAGGTTAACATATGCACAGATGAGGAAATGAAAGTCACAGGAAGTCATAAGCAAGTCTCCCAGTTGCAACGTTGACACCCTGATAAGAGGTGGAAGTTATTTCTTCATGATCTTTTCACTATTATAATGGAATTTGTGTTTAAGGACTTTTCAAATAGCTGTAGACTGAGATCATTGTCTAGTGGCTAAATGTAAAAACATATCTGTGTATTCCATATCTTTGATTTTGTAGCCATTTGGAAAAAAATATTATTTTGTCATTACAAAGAGATATTTCTTTTTTTTACATATCATGATTTCAGTAATAGCATGCTAATAAAAATGAGACATCAAAAACCATGAAAATGCTGTTTTTCCTTTTAAAAGTCATATAGGGAATATACTACAAAGCTTGCTATCTTTTACTGTACAATATTATTTTGCATTTATTGCATTTTTACTTGATATATTTAATATATTAAATAAAATTATCTAATAAAATCATAATAGACCTATTAGCATATTTTAAATAACTAGCTAATGTTCAAAACTTGTAATGATATCTAATGATATCTGTTATTTTATTCAATTAACTCTGGCATTGGGGAAATAGCCACTTGTAGTGGGTTGAACCTGAGCTGATGGACAGTCTTTTAGAGTAATGACGCTTCTCACAATTTACATATTTTAACCTTGCGGAAAGGCGGGGATTCCCTTTCATTCCAGCTCACCTGCTGGAAGCTGGGAGGGCCTTGGACCCTCTGGGCCAGGCTGGGGCCCCTGTCCCCCCACTTTTTCCCAACCCTGCGGCACGGACCCTGGGTCGCTGCGGGGGGAACTGTCCCAGAGCCGCAGGCAGCTAAAACCAGCCATGGACTGTCACACAGCTAAAACCAGCCATGGACTGTCACACAGCTAACCCCATCCGGCGCGGCTTCCTGGCACTGGCGGGTCCCTCTCCTCTCCATGCAGAGCCAGCAGAGCCAACGGGAGTCAGCAGAGCCTCCTGTCTGTAGCCAGCACGCTTCGTGCCAAACTGAAGAGGACACCACACAGCCAGCAGCACAGAGGGAGCGAGGCTTTCTCCACCGTAAAGCCTGAACAAGGACACTCCTCAACATGGTGGCCTCAGAGTCAGAGAGAAAGAGAAAGTGAGTCACGTCAGACGGAGCCGAGCATGGCGACGGGAGAAAAGAGGGCGGTGCTGCCACTCTCGTGCGTAGCTTAAAAAAACCTTCTTGCATGCCATGGTAAGAAACTGCAATATCACAAACAGTTTGTCTCTTTAATCCATTTGAAGTACATCGGGGGATGGAGAATTCACGTATGGCCCGTGAAGATTGTGAAGAGTGCCTATGCCAGACTATATAGAAGCAGTGAGAGGCTTTTAGAGACTTGTGGCGAAGAAGCCTTTGTGTTCAGGCCAAAATAACTCATCCTTAAAAGATTAATAACCCCATGTGATGGCTCATGTTTGGCAGTGTGAAGGAACTGTGAGATTTTTCATGGAAGACATGTTTTACACCACAGCAGATTGTTTCTTTCCAGGTAGGTTTGCTGTTGGTGGCAGTTTGGGAACCATGTAAAGCAGAAGAAAACCCTTTTTCCCTTAAGCATATGAAAGAGACTTTTCAAGAACTGCAACACTGACTAACATCCCATGTTCTGTTATCCTTTGTGCGAGTTGCGTAAAAGGAGGAGAGTGCTGGAAGGGGGGGGGGGGTGCGGTTTGCTTTAATTTCTTGTTATTTCTTTTTACTTTTAATTCTATTGGTAATAAAACTCTTTCTTTGTACCGCAACCGTTTAAGTTTGAACCTGTTTTGCTTTCTCCTAATTCTTATCTCACAGAAGGAAAATAAGTAAATAATGGATATTTTGAACCAAACCACTACACTTGATTGGCGTTTCCACTCGGTTTATGAACTGAACCTGCTACATCACTATAACCAAATTAGTCTGCAAATTAGGGCCACAGACTAGATAATCAGAAATCACACATTCCTTGTCAGCTTTCTTAATAGTTCTAAAATGTAAATAAGCCTTCTGGCAGTGTCATATTTGCTCCTTTCTTGTTAGATTTGCTCATGTAGTGGACACTCAAGGAAGCTACAAGATGCAATACAGTTTCTCTGAAGCACGAACTCTTTATTGGAAGAAAATGCTTCTTTGGACATTTTTCTTACCAGGGAGCTGGATGCTGGAGAGGCCATCATCTGTCTTTAAATTGTCTAAAGTCCATTCTGCAAAGACAAATGGGACATATGTTAGAATTCAAGTGAAGTACTTTTAATGCACTTATAACTTTCACAGCTCTATTTATTTAACAATGGACACTACAGCAGTGCATATTTCTAATTGCCAGGTGTCTAAGAACTAAGAACAGGTAAAATCCTAATACAATCATTATGTAATTTAACAAGGTATTTAAATGGCCAAAACATTTTAATTTTAATTTAAATTTTAATTCAGCACATTTCAGGGTTTTACCCAATCTGTTTTTAAATGCCTTATCTCTGTGGTATGTTTGAGGCTGATTCACAAATCTGAAGCTGTCTCTGATTTTCAGGACTCTGCAGCTCAACTTTCTAATAACTTTTTTTCCAGCGTATGTCTGTGCATTTCAGGGATTGATTTATTGATTTATTCCTGTCTGCACAGGTGGCAGCAATCTTGTTTTCAAAGTTGTTGCACCCCAGATGAGCAAGACAGAAACTGTGTCCTTTCAAGGAGTTATTTACATTTTTTTTTCTTTTTGAAATTGGTTATTTCCAAGGTAGCATATTTCTGTGATGTGTGTGCATGAGTGTGGGATTCCTCTTGGTTTCTCCTCTCCCTAGTTTAAATCTCAGATTTCCTTCCCTGTCTTTTGTGACAGAAAGTTACAGAACATTGTGTTATTTATTTACACCTGAGACACATGGAGTCATCTTCATTCCAAACTGTATTATTGTATTCACTGTAAAAGCTGTTTTTACGTGGATTGCAAAAATTTTCAATTTGTTTGATATATCAGCTATATATCTGGCTTGACTGCAAGTTGACACTAAGCACAGTAAATATTTCTTGATTTTTTTACTTTATACTGGTAATTCCCTTGTAAAGCCATAATTGATGTAGGTGATGTAAGAATGTAGTGACAAGACTACTATTACAAGACTTCCTTAGGAGTCTGGGATAAGGCTGCAAAACCAAATTCTCTTAAATTGTTAATGCAATATCAAAGGGCATGCATTCCACCAGTGATAAGACAAGACATGACAACACATAAACCTGAACTAATAGTCAACAGCTATCAACCATTAATCAACTTTTGTTTTAGGTTATTAGTTAGGTGATAGCATACCTAAAATATTACCATTTTTGTTATATTGTATGAGGTACTAGAATTATTCTGTGTTCTGAAGAAATTTCCTTTTAATAGCAAAATTAGTAATCATGCAGAAATTTTTCTTTCCATTAATAGTAATTCACAAGCTCAGTTACCTTGGTACCATTAGTCAGTAAAGAATCTAAATAAACCATCCTTTTTCCATGTGTTATTAGACATATTAATATATATCAACGAGTTATATCAGTGTTTAATTTTTTTTTCACTGACCAAATCTGTTTGAATAACAAAATAAAATATTTTGTGTTGCTTGACTGGATTCCAAATAGCTGTTCAGGTTGACAGTATCCATTATCTTTATAATTACAAAGTTTTCATTCACACAGTATATATGAGGAAGGTTAGTTCTTTACCTTTTTTCACTGTTTGTATCTGAATAAGATTGCTGCCTCATGTTTATTTGTTTTCTTTTGTGGATCATTATTCCATGATGGCTTTTTTTCCCAACTCAGTGCAGAAGAAAATCTAAACAATATGACTTACATTAGGAATTGTAGCTTGCAATGAAAAACCATATTGACAAAAGAATATGATGAACTTCCCCTTCCATAGGGTTTCCAGACAGAAACACATTTCAACTTTCTCAGCAGTCTCCTGGCATACTTCTAGTCATAACTTTTCAAGAAAATCTGGCTTTTCTGAAAACTTATTCTAGAAGAATTATTTGTCAAGATGAGAGAGTATTTTAATTACTCAGGAGTAACTCAGCTCTAAGGATAAGTTACTTAGTGAACAGTAAAAATGAATTCTTAATCATGAAGAGCAGTGTGGGACCTAACATGATGGTATTTGTGGGAGACAGATCTAAGGAGGAGGAATTCTAATTGCCAGATGGTAAGGTATTAGCATATTCCATTGGCTTTTTATGTCATAATGTGGTTTAACACTGCTCCTAATTCTACTTCCTACAGTTTATTTCATTAGAATCCAATCCCATTTTAGGTGCGGCTTAGTATTACAGATAGGACATTGTCTAAGGGTGTGCCAGTAATAACAGTATTGCTAGTTCTTTCTTAAATACAGTCTTTTCTGAAGAATATTAACAAACTGAGGTGTTCGAACAAGGATAAAAAATGTCAAAGTGAATTTCTTAAATTTTAAAACTTATATACAGGTTAAATATTGTCTATGGTGATTTTTGTTTTGTTTTGTATTTTTTTTTGCTTTTTTCTTACGTTAATATGCTCTACATACCTGTTTATTACAGATTTTCTTGTTTTTCAAAGTGGTGAAGATCCAAGAAATTTTTGTTAATTCTGCTCTCAAGTTTGTAGAGTCTATGCATATATGGGCACATATATTATGATATATATATTCTGTACCACAGAAAAATTGCTAGTTTTCTTAATGAACACATTGCACTCTCAAAGAGTAATTACGTATTTGTCACTATCTCCTTCCATTGTCAGTCTCTATTAAGTGTTCCCTACAGGCCCATTGAACATGGGCTCTCTGTGAAATGAAGCATTGCAGTCAGGCAGCTTGAAAACAAGTATTACCACCCCAGCAGATGGAACATCAGTAATTTGGTACTAATCAGCTCAACTGGTTTTACATAGTTTCTGCCTTTAATGTTCTGTGCCTTCATTTTATGTTATTTACATCTGACTTGAGTGCAGCTTCAAAGGCTGGCAGCTATCAGTAGCTGACTGGAAATGTCTCGCTATGATTAGATCCACCTTGTAAAGCACTCCCATGATTGGGTGGCCAGGAGGATTCAGATTTTGCTACACACCTGTAAAATTACTTTCCTTATGCTACACTGAACTGTGATTAGGTAGATAAAGGGCAGTTTGCCGTTGCAGACCACCGAACAACCATGCTGTTATCCTGTCAACTTGCAGTGCTGGGAAGACAGATGAAGACAAATGGCATATTGCTGAGCCACCTTTGCTGAGGCAGAGGTGAATGAAATGTCAAAATTAGGGTCTTTTCTGGACTACGCCAGCTGCTATCTTTTCCTCACAGCATCAGTTACTACTACTGTTTGAATTATGATTAATATCACCATCTTCTTGTCAAAGCTGTTAAAATTTGCCTTTCATAAAGGACTGTGTAGCACTTCAAGGAAGTGAAGTCTTTGCAAAACTGAGGGAAAAAAAAATCACTGAAGAAACGAATACAAAGTATATTGTACCAACTGAAGTGTTTTCCTCTAACAGACAGGTATACCTATTACACTACACGCACCTGTGCATACTGCAGGCATCATATTAATTGAGAAAATATTGTCTTCTTGAATGAACAGCAACATTTTAAAATTATTCGTTCATACTTGCAAACCGAAAACCTGTGGAATGAATAAGTATATATGTGTATGTGTTTATCCACCTCAAAATACATGTAACCCTATTTAAAAATAATTTTAAAAAAGATTTTCTTTTCAACTTTCATGCTGGAAATTAACAATGGAACCTGAAGAACTTTCAGCTTTTAGGTTTTGTACAGATGTAGGCACAATGCCATTACATGCTGAAATATTCTTCCCAGCTGTATTTTTCTATTTTTACCTTATTAATAAGTCTATTTGCCTTGGTACATTTAGAGGAATTCAAATAGTTTATAGACATATAGAAGATAAGGCTCAACATTTTTAGAAATGTGGGAAAGACCAGATATACCTAATTTAGGCACTTGGATCTATGTTTTAAAATTACAAGTAAATTGCTAAGTCCCAGTACAGTAAATGAAAAGAGAAAGGAGTGCTTGAAGGTCTCCAGGGAGAGTTTCTAAGCCTAAACTTAGATCAAAGGTTGAATGTGATCTTTGTGATGCTTTGATTTTGTCTGTGTATGTGTGCGTGTTTTAACTCTAGTGGAGGTAAGGTCAATTTACTTCCATTCATACTGACTGTGGTCAAGCAGTTCTCTTGATAAAAGTGAAACTTAACTGTAGACTACTCGTTAGTATGAGAAAGGATATCGACAGGAGGCCACTTATGCTGGAGTTTCCCTTCATGACAGTGGGACTGGGTTTTGGCATTCAGCTTGTGATTTTGATTTTCTCGTATTTTCAGAAAAAAAGCCTAAGAATGTTAAATGTGATGGTCTTAACAATCATAGCATCCTTAGATTGCTACCAGGCTATTAGGATTTGCAAAATAAGAGTCCAGTTCTTTTTGACATGAGACAAAAATCTATAGAATGAAAGAGATGAGAAAAAAATGCTAATAAATGTTTAGACAAGTATTTTGAAAAGAATTCCAAGAAAAGGAAAGTGTAATGCTTGCTTATGGACAAATAACAAAACTTTCTTCCCAGGATGTGAAAAGCAAGGGTTGAAGCCAAATCAAATACTAAAAATGTATGCGTTGAATATCAACCTTGAAATCCATCTGTCTGATATCCATTCACTCGCTGTGCTAGAGACAAGATTGCACTATCAGGAAAGAAACAAAACAGCAACAACAAAAACCACATAAACTTCCCCTGCCCTTTAGGGAGCAATCTGAATTCTGACTTCTTCAGGAAGCAGTTTGTGTTCTGAGAAACTGAGAAATTAAACAAACGTCTAGTCAATAGAATGTAAATTTGTCAATATGGCATCCGTGCCTCATGGAGGGGTAATATGACTTTGGAAAGTAAATTGCGTGCTGTTTAGATGCCTTCTGAATTGGGAAGAAATGTTTTCCACAAGGGTGTTTTTAACAGGCAAGGTGCATGTTACAGCCATGTGTCAGATGAAATTCAGAAGTTAATTAAATCAGTTTTCAGGTTTTCATGATAAGAGTGGTAAGGCTCCTATAATAAAAGTAGGGTATAGGACAAGCCTTTGAAAAATGGCCTTCTCCTTTATTGCACCAACTCCGTAGTGCATAGAAGTTATTTAATCTTTTTTTTTCTTTCTCAGTAGAATTGCTGTTATTAAATTAGGTACAAAATCAGATGCTCTAATAAAGCAAGGTACAAAGTCTGTACAAGACACTAATCCTGGATACTACCATACCCTTCATTATATTCTACTGTTTTATTTCTCTTGCAAAGGCAAAAAAAAACCTGTTTCAGATTATTAGATAACTGCAATAATTTAGAATTAAGTAGAAGGACAAGCAGTCATGGAAAATCTTTTCAAGTGAGCTGTTCAATCAAAGAACTTGTTAAAGACGAGGCACAACAAAAAATGTGCCAGATATGCCTATTTTTAAAATTTTTGTACTTTAAAATCTTTTTATCTGTGAAGATTTTTACATTAGCACCTCTAAAACAGAAAAAAAAGCACTTGCTGTTCACACAAGATATGACACTGGGAAATTTTTTACCTTGTTATTTGGTATGCATGAGCTGTTAGGAATTTTGGTAGGAGTACTGAAGAATAGCAATGGTACTTTCTCAGTCAAGTAATGTGTATGTTGTGTCTATACAGTATCCTTCAGGGTCTTTTGAAGTGGGTAATTGTTGAGGGAAGCCCAGGAAGGAAAATATTTCTGGATTGTAGCAGGTTAATCACAAGAAGAACATAATTAATTTTGTATATCACAAAGGCAAAAAAAGAACCCTTATTGATAACTTTAGCTTCATGCTAATCAAGATTGCACACAGCATAAGTGATCCCTATCCTGTTATTGAACTTTCTCCTGTTCCTCCTGGCATTTTCTGCACCTGCATTTTTGCTTACATGTGAACAGAAATTGCAAAAATTAAAAGCAATCCACTAGTTTATACGGGAGAAATTTTAATTAGAAATATCTCAAATAAAACAAGAGTTGCACCTAAGAAAAAAAAAATACCATTATTATTTAAATACTTTATAATTGCTTTCGCTATTTTACTATTGACTGTATCTTATCTGCCTTAAAATCTCACAGTGTGTCCAGCAGGTGTCAGAGACAAATCCCCATAGAAAAAGGATATTTTGCAGATTTTTCAAAAATAATTAATAATGTGAAAGTGAGAAGAAAATTTAAAATGCAACAGCTGTAAAGCCAAGAGGTAGATGCAGAAATTTTAATAGCACCGTATACAGAAAGTACAGAAAACGTGGGGAGGTACATGATAGCAGAAGAAAACCTCTGCTTATTACTTGACATATCATCCACTTTTCCTTCAAGGAGTGACAAATCAAATGAAAATTTTGCTTTCCGTTTTTCTTATTTAATTGCATGAGGATAATGATTTTTTAAAATTTAAGCTATCTCAGTTATGCTGACTCAGACAGAGTTTTTAAGACCACTCAGTGATATCTTAATTGATTTTTTTTTTAAGTGAAGGATAAAACTCCTATCCAATCTGAAAGAAGCTGAGTTAGGTCAAGGGCAAATAACTAAAAAATAATTTTCTCATTTCTATGGAATGTTGTAGGATGTATAAAAATATTCAAAAAGTACTTAAATTTGATTATAATCCAAAAATTTTTCATTCTTGAAGTGGTTGAATGGCACAGTTGCACTTGCTTAAAAGAAGAGTCTTGATGTATATTTGTTCTAGACTATTGATATAAATCTGAGTTTAAACCAAGTAGATTTTTACATAATGGC
The DNA here is from genome assembly GCF_000738735.6 of Corvus cornix cornix. Lineage (NCBI taxonomy): Eukaryota > Metazoa > Chordata > Aves > Passeriformes > Corvidae > Corvus > Corvus cornix. Next base: position 80,683,609 of record NC_046332.1, read on the forward strand.
ATAACTCTTAAGTTTTTAAGCCCAGAATATAATTTTAACATCAACCTTGATCCTTTGTCAGTACTAAGACATTTTTTGTCTGACAGCTTTGTAATCTCACTGTCCTGTAACTGATGGCATACAGCGACCACCATGGTCAGCTTCAATGTCAATGTCTCCTGGTAGTTAAGGTGAGTTAAGAAAACCTACAAAAAGTAATTAGAAAATGTCAAGGGTAAGTGTCCCTGACACACACATAGTCTAATTCTCCTGCTGTGAAAGATATTGTTGTGGAATCCAATAAGTAGCCTCATTAATGATACTAATTATCTCCTGCTGTTTTGAAATGTGCATTAATTTTTTTTAAAGTTTGTTTAGCTAGGAATCTGTCAAAAGTCACCAGCAGCATAAAAAGGTTTCCAAGTAGATAAAGAAGCCTATGGTAACATGAAGTCACATTCAGACACCATGGTGTTCTTCCATTCCCATTTATATCCAAGGAAAATTCCACTTAAAACCAGCAGTAGGGCATTTATACTGTTATTTATTCAGGTGTACCAAGGACATGGAATCTAAGTAAAGCAAAATTTTCAATTATTTTAGACCTGTCTTTATTTCAGTAAGATGCTGATGACTCAGGTGAAGAAAAGGCAAACAAGCTTAGGAAAAAAAAAAGGTACAGATATTATGAATCTGATTATTTAGCAGTGATGTCAAACTGAAAAATATTTAAAAAGCTTCAAATTGTGCTCAAGGATCTATAATGTTATTCCCAGAAAATCAATAAAAACAAGAACAAGATAGTTTTCTAATGATCCTCAAAATGTTCAATGATGATGGTTTTAATACCTTTACTCATTACTCAGGTTTTTTTAGAATGGGAGTCTATATATTTATATAAAAAGTAGATTTATTGTCATTTGGAATTATCAAAGACATACAGAGAGTACAGTCACTGGAGTAATGTATTTAGATACAGCAAATATATGGAGATCAAAAACAAAAAAGAAAAGTACTTTTGCTTTCATTTGACTGCACAGAGACTCCTTGTAAAAGGAACCAACACAGTTTGGGAGAGAAAGACATGGCTTGCAGGATGCTCTGCAGAGGTTGGAGGGTTCTGATTTTTTCATGGCAGGGAAATAAATGCATTGGTTCTGCTCACAGGGAAATGCATTGGTTCTGCTCACAGGAGGAAGTTTTAATTTATGTTTGTGTGGGAAATGGTGCTTCCAAGTCTTCCTATAGGTGGAGTTTTGCCTATATCTTAGGGTGTGGAGTTGAGGAAAGGTACAAGTTGAAAGTCTGGCAGATCATGTTATTTTATCTAGTACAGCACGGTGACTGTCTAACAGAGTATATGCAAGTCTAGTTTTGAGGGCTTTTCCCAAAATCACTGCAGTCTATGTTTGAAATATAAATTACATATGTACATAGGCAGGATAACTACATTTTGTCTTACCAGTCAGTATTAATCTAGTTGCCATATTTCAATTTATGTCCAAAATTTGAAATAAAAATGACGTTATTTCATATTCTGAATATTTTCTAAATTATGGAGGCAAATAAACACGTTTCGAACAGCTTTGTCTATGTGTAACAAGAATGAGCACTAAACTTTCTCCCTTGCTGGTGAATCTTCCTTTCCAGGTGAACTCCAATGGGCACTGTTATGTCAACAAAACTCTACCAGGAATATCAGGGCCTTGAGTGGAAGATCAATGTTTTTACTTTCACCCATCTTCTCTTCATTATATAGACCAATATGTACATATTTTTCCAAGGCATTATATGGGTTTCAAGCTTTCTGCCAGCTCTACCCTTCATGATGCACAGGAGAGCTTGAAAGAAAACAGAAAATTATGTTACTTTTACAAAATATTCTCGCAGCCACCAACAGTTTCCAATTAAGGAACATCTTGCACCAGAGAAAAAAAAAAAAAGAAAAAATTCTGCTGGTACCACAAAAAGAGAGAAGGGGCTGACAAGAACTAGCAATTATATCTGAAGCAGCCTTGATGTTCATTTACTCTGGTAGTGAAAAAAGTGTATCAGTTATGCTCTGTATATAAAGGAGAAAGTCTAAATCACCCAAAGAACTTGAGTGATGCGCATATTTGTAGTAGCAGCTGTTTTTCTGTATTGAAATGCTGTAGCTGTAATGGTTATTAGACATTGATATCCCCACATCATAACCTATCATGTATGTTTTTCCATGATTAAAATTAAGAACACCTATTTCCTAATCCCTTATATTGATATTGCAATTATTGCTTTTTAAATATAGGAAATGGAAAATGCCGTTACATTCTGTGATAGTTTGAAAGGATCAAAATAAAATGATCCTCTCTTTACTCTGTATAGTGTATTGTAATGCTTTATAAATCAGTGGAATTTTAATATAGATGTGTATTTTAAACATGATGCAAATTCATTTTCAAGTTTCTTTAGGCTATATTGGAATGTAAGATACAGTAGAATTGAGGTTTTCTTAGATGTGGGCCTACTTCAAAGAGCAATATCTGCACTGCAGTTTTAAACAAAAATTAAAACTGACAATTGCCTGAAACATTCAGAGACATTCTGGCGAGAGATACAGAATTTAAAAAAAAATACCTGACTTTCCGCCAAAGCCCAGAGAGAGATGAGTGAGTCTATTCTGAATGACAAATTGACACGAAAAATTAAGTCAACTGGTTAGGACAAGATACTTATTAACTTTGCCCTTCTTTGGAGAATTTTGTTTTGATATCGCCTATATGAAGTATGCATGACCAAGGGAAAATTAATGCCACTTTCCAAATTATTATTCCCACTCACTAAATCAGAAAATGTGATATAATATCTTCATCTCACCATTAGGATGATGAAACATATGTAGGTTTGCAGTGTTCTTTGGTATCTTTTAGTGAGATGTCCTATAGACCTATAAGGTATTGCCATTGGGCAAAATTAAAATAGTTTGACAAAATAATTTCTTTAAACTCCAAGCTGTTAATAATAGTGAAATTAACAATGAACTGTGTTCAGTGAATTTTCTAGCACTACACCTAACAGTTCACTCACATGTCAAATACTCAACTTCTACAAAATACTGATGAATGGTCTCTTCAAATTGTGATGTCCCTTTTCTGTTTTTTGTTCTCAATCTTTTGGAATGGAAGTTTGAAAAGTACTTGTCTGACATATCTTTTCTTCTTTCCTAATTAACTTGTGAAGTGTACTTAAGATAGAAATTTAAGTACTATGAGGTACTATGTTTTACAGTCTCACTGACAAAAACTTCACCTGTTGAGGGGTCTTGTTATTTAAGTCTTAGTTCTATTTGATTGAAATAAAAGAAGTAGCTAAGAGATGTTGGTGTGACTTTTTATTAGTAGTTTACATTTGTATTATTCTTCATGAGCTTCATATTTAAAACTATTTTTAATCCTTCTCTGCTTTCTCCTACCCTTTTCTTCCTGATTCCTACCAGTTTTTTTCAAGAACTTTATCCTGTAATAGGTAGTTGGTCAGAACTAAAATTTTCTGAATTTAAATTTCTGGGTAAATATGATCCTAAGTCAATATTTTCACATTCACCCTGAAATAAGTAGTCAAGCCAGGTATTGTGGTTTTAAGGACCCACAAGCAGGTGACATTAATCTCAAGTTTTCCCTTGCCATGTAACTACAGAAAAGGCCAACTAATTATACTAGACAGATGGCTATTGTTGATTTCTGCTGTCATTAATCCTGGCTTTGTATTGTGTTCTAAATCTTGAAATTACACATCTAGTAATCCCATGTAACTATGACTTCTCAAAGTTTTAAGTTTAACTTTTCAGTTTTCATCCCCTCTCAATATTACATTTTGTGTTAGTTTTACATAAAGTGAGAGCCTTTCAAGTCCCTTGATGTCTCTCACTATCATAGTTATATTGTCCAGAACAAACTGCTAACAACTAAAGTGAGACCTCTGAACTACTGAGAAAGTTTGATGCTAGAATATGTCAGATAAACAGACAGACAAATCACTGTGTTGTTGAATTCTACATAAGCTCTTTTCCTATCCAATTTTTCACTGATATGCTACTTGTACATTTTTATGTGCAATTTAAATATACTATGTATTCTCAAAATGGAAATGTGTTTAATTCAAATGATCTTGGTATTCATTTTGAATACACAAATGTGTATGTATGCAATAAATTCTGTGTGGAATTGAGTCAGGCATTTGAATTCTGTTCCTAATTGCAGGTAAGTTTGACTCAGCCAGCTTTCTAGATCTGATTTTTTCTTGTATTTATGATCCAGCTTAACCAGTCAGCTCAGGATTTTCCTTTGAAAGGTTATCTGCAAAAGAAAACCAAATTCTCTTTTGACACAGATGTTATGATTCATTTGTTTGTTAAGATGAGGTAAATGAAAAGTAAACAAAATAAAGAATATTTGGAAGAGGAAGCTCTAAACAGTCAGGAAAACTGGTTAGTAATTCTTTCTACAACACTGCTCACTGTGTCCATTCTTACTAGTGATTTCCCTAAATTGTTCAAAAACCCTGCTGTTTTCTGAAGACACATGTATTCTATTACAACAATTTTCTCTATTCTCTCAATATTTGGAATTAGAATAGGGGAAAAATATCATCCTGAAGCAAAATTGTCCCCAGAAGCATAATTTCTATACCCCTTTTGAGAATTCCTCTGTGACTTAATCAGTTTTCTAGCCATCATGTCAGCCTGTCTCTCAGTTCCTTAAATATTTCTGTGTAAATTATCTCTTGAAAGCACAATGTTAAGACAATTTTAAAAGGTTTGAGCTATTTCTGTAAAAATAGAGCATGCAGCTTTGGAGCACATAGCAGCTTTTTCAGTTGTGTTAAACCATTCAAGGTGTGGCTGAGTAGAGTAAAATGACTGTGTTCCACAATGGTTCCTAGTAGTGATTGAGAAGAGATCTTTTCTAGGAACTGTGTGCCAAAGAAATGCTGCAAATACAGATTATGTAGATGGAAGAGTGACAAGTAGCCTAGTAATTGGATGGCATCATGAATCAAAATGCATCTGTCACAGATTTTCTAGGTGAAATTTCTGGGCAGATCCAAAGCTGGCACTAATAACAGATTATTAATTATTTTTAGGGCATTAAAAAGCAATGAGAGGAATTTGGGAACCCAAATGTGAGGATGGCAGGAGAATGAAATAAATTATTTTATATCTGTCTTATCAGTCAACTTGTCCTATAAGTCTCAAGGACAGAAAGATATCAAATGGTATAATAAAATTCAATTGCAATTGAAATTGAAGATGCAATGAAAAATTAAGTTTAAGAACTTTAAATGGACTCTGTACTTTAGAACATCCTGTGGTGCCTGTAGATTAATAATGAATATTTTACATGTTCACATCATAAAATTTCTCTTAAAATCAAAAGTCTCATGACTGAGTAGTGACTGGAATTTGGCGCTGTTGTATGTGCAGAGAAAACAGCAAAAGATTCTTGATGCATGTACATTTATACAAGGGAATGTGCACTAATGTCTTGACCTTCAAGGTATAATGTCATTCCTATATAAAAGAGTTTTTTGGATGGATCTTTTAAAAATTATTTTATGCTAATAGATTCCTTTATGGGTAAAGACAAAAGACTGTGGGATGATAGAAAGAATGCCAGGGGAACAGAATTAAAAAATGGGAAAATGAAGAGTAAGAGAATCTGGCAGATGAAACTTTCAGAGGTTAGCTGAATTAGTTGTACATGTCTCAGAGTGGTGACATTTTCTGTTCATAATTAGTGATGGTTTTATAGTGATGGTTAACAAATATCCAGAGTGTATTCATTGTAGAACTGTGTGAAGTCATGAAAAAACAAGACAATAATAAAAAATTTCCATGGGAATACTGAGGATTTCTATGTGACATGATATTTGACTGATAACTTGGATCAAGTCCTTTCTAAATGTAGCAGGCAGTGTATTTTCAACAGTCTTTTTCTCTGACTGACAGTGAGACTGCTGAAACATTTCTGATAACAAAATTAATCAAAAGCCCCTGAAAATGTGTTATTATTCTAAAAAGTCAGTGCAAAGATTAGATGTACCAAATTGCTAAACATTTCAATATGACTGTCCATGATTTTTAGCAGTAGGCAATATGGTTACACTGTGGCTATTAGAAAAAAAAAAAAAAAAGTCTAAATTATCTAAAGGAAAGTTGTTAAAGTATTAAGAGTACTAAATATTAAGTAATGTTTAAATTACTTTGGAAAAATCATGTGCTTAAATAAACACCGTGATTTTAAAAAATATGCTAGCTAGGTGTTAGGGAATTTGCAGCTGTTGAGTGTTCAGCAAATTAAGAAATTGCATGTCTTAGCAGCTTCTCTGCATAGGTTATTTCGAAAAAAATTTGAAAACTTAAATCTTCTTTGGTTAATTCTGTAAGAAAGCACATCCTTATATCTGGTACTTACTATGACAGTAAAATTTTAGCTTTATATCTAGCTGGTAACAAAATCTTCATGAAGGTTTTAAAAAGTTTAATAAATCGTAAGTCATATTTTTCTGCTGTTTCTGGTCTGTTTCAGTAAAGTCCATGCATTTCTTAGTAAGGTACTGGTCTTCTGCATTTTTAAAAAACTGAGAACATAATTCACTTTGAAATTTGTTGAAGCATGTTCAGAGTTGATAGGGAAGCCTGTTTCTGAGTCCTAGTGTAGAAACCATGTTTGAACCTGAAGCTATGATTCATATTCTCTTCTGTTGATCACTTTTAACCACTAAATATTGATTGTAAAAGTAATGCATTAATTAAAAAGCTCTCTTAATTTATTAATCATGATGGAAATTGACAGTTTATAGTCCTTCAAGGAAATACTGAATGAAAATACTGGAATATAGAGTTTGCAGACTACTAGTGCGCCGGGACCTCTACAAATGCAGATTTCAATCACTTGGATAATTAAACATCAAACGTCAACCTCTCTCATAAAGAACTTATTTTCCAAGTTCTGTAAATAAATATTTGAGCAAGTAGCTATTCCAATATTTCCAATAGTCAGGCCTTTTGGCAAAGGTAGTTCAGACAACATGGCTATTTAGATGTCATTTCTCCTTAGTGCATTTGGCAGCTCTGGAGCATTTTGCTGTGGTCAGTGTGTTGGCTTGCATGCAATCTTGATAATCTGAACCTTGAAGCCAGCTAAACTCAAATGATATCAGGGCATCATATTCATTAGTTAGATCTTATGACCATGGTTTACAGCCATGATCCACTATTAAAGGCCTGCTTACAAAAACTACAGGTTGCTACAAATCAGAGGGTATGTTACTCATTAGTTAAAAACGTATGGTACAAAGTTATTATTAATGCACTGAAATTTGGTTTATCAAAATTTTTGTCGTATCCATTCTTGCAACAGGTTAACCCTTTTGGTTTAATTAGCTTGGTCAGATGTTCAGGAAGCTTCCAGACAAAAGTAATGACCCTAATACCTCACTGTTTAGGCTAGAGATATTTAAGTACAGTTCTTTCAAATGCGTATGGCTACATTTGCCATTTCCATTTCAGAGTTGCTTGCTATACATAATAAGATGGAATCTAAATTTGGTTTATATTCTGAATTGCTTTATTGCATTTAGTGCTGAGCAATGCCTCAGTTCTAAGGTCATCACGGTAGATCTGAGTAGCTAGGTTTACAAAAGATCCAATATGTGTCTGAGAGGATATTTTTTTTTAAAAACTGTGATATGTAACTAAAAAGAATAAACAGAAAAAGGGGGGAAAATATAGCTGAAAAAATGGAAGCTCAAAAAGACAGGGCATGTGTTAAAAGGTATGTGCAGAAACGTTAGGATTGATTCATCACCCAAAGTATCAAAATCAAACTTAGAGCTTTCAGTTTCTTCCAGAAAGTATACCTAGGGAGGATTTTTTGTCTTTTCCCTGTCGACGCTATTTCTGCTTCTGTCTTTGAAAGTAGCGCTTCCTATGAATGTCTTAACTTCCACTTACCTCTCCTCCACAGATCCCTCCAACCTTGCTGTTTGATGCATGTGTGTGTTTCTTCTGTGTCTTGAAATCATGGTGAAATTACAGGTTTCATACAGTCCGTATTTTTTTTTTTTTTTGCTGCAGAAGTCCAAGTCCTTCAAAATTACTGTTGGTTTATTTCTGAACTGTTGGAAATTATGGAAGTGATTATAAATTCTAGTTTTAATTTAATGTGAAACGTGTTACTTTCATTTTGACATAGACATGTCCAATGTCTAGCATGCTCTATTTACTTCCAGTATCATATGTGACTATGTGTGGTTTTGTGTCAGTGTCTATCTACTCATTTATGAATAATTAGGTTGGTTAACTTTTAAAATTAATTTTATAATTTTTATTTAAGTTGAACTAATAATCACCTTAAGGTGAACTTTTAACAAAATTCTACAGAATTTTTCTCTGTAGGAGTAAAATTTTGCTTAAAAAGAAGGGATCTACAATTAATCAGACATGAAAATTTGGGTGTCCTTTTTCCTCACTCTTCTGTACAGTTAAGTTCTGGCACCAAAGTCCAAATACTAGAAAGATAAAAATTGGGAAATTTATGTACTAGGGAGCTGTTGCATAGTCTGTGTGTTTAACAAATAGAGATAATATATTTTAAAGCACTGTATCTCTTGACCCACAGCACAAATTCTTCATCATGGGAACAGCTGACTCAAGATGTCTATTGGTTTTGTTGGTTTTTGGTTGCTTTTTTTTTTTCAACAGATCAAATAATTATTCTTTGAACATTCATTACTATGGCAAGCTTCTCCTCTTTAGATTAAATGTAATGTTATTGGGTTTTGTCTTCTTCGTCTGGTGTATGAATGCATGTATTTGTTTTTCATTGTGCACTTTTTCTGTTGTATTTACAGAGCTTATATTTCCACTTGAGCAGACCCCAGCTCAGAACAAGTGGTATTGATGGTTGTCAGTTCATGTTGGTCTCACAGTACAACATCTTTAGACAAAAGAAATTGCTACATAGAGTAGGACTTGTGTTTGGGTTTTTTTACTAAGAAAATACAGGTACTAGAATATACATTTCTTATTAGAAATAAATAAAACAGAATGGTGAAGCTGATAAATATTTTTGTGTACGGGGCAGAGCTGCAAGAGGCAGAGCTGCATTTACTGTGATGAGTGTGATTTTACACAAGAACTTAGTGCATGCACTGCTACCACCAACTCATTGTGGAGGTAAGATATCCCACATCCCTGTCCTTCCTTATCTGGGGGCTCAAAGCTACAGCTCCCAGGAGGTCATCAGTGCACCATGACAGATAAATGTAGCAGTGAAAGTAAATTTTAACTGGAACTGGAAAACAATGGACAACGTTATTTTCCCCCTAAAAAGCCACAGGTTTGCAGTCATACCATGGTTATCACCTTTTTGGCAGCAGGCACCAAGCTGGCACCCTGATCAGAGCCAAAATATGCCTTTCATTCACCAGAGGACATACTGATTTCCAGGATCCCAGGCACCTAACACAAAGTTGTGGAATTCATCTGGAACAGGCAGCTGAAAGTTAGCTTTTGCACAACCTAAATTGTAGCTGCCAGGTTCCTCTTTTTTTTTTTTCCTAACTCATTAATTGATAGGAAGAAGTATTTTAATCATATTGTAAAAAAAAAAGAAGGTAAGTACTGTTCTGAAGTACAATTCTGTAAGTCATTGTCTCGGGGGAGCAATTTAAATTTTAACTGCAGCAAAATGTAAAGATCCTCTTACTGACTTTCTACTCTCTGGACTTCTGTGTGATCAAATAAAAGTAGCAGCAGGCCGTTCCAGGTAGCAATAAAATTTAAATGCTCAAAATTTAGGAAATAAGTTCAAGGACTAAAGTCTAGTAAGTACTATAAAGATGAAGAAGTTAACTGTTTTAGAGGTAGTATCGCAGTAAGAAAAGTAGCTTGTAAAACTTCTAATGAAGAAAGTCATCATGGGTTAGGATGAAGACAGGAATGGTGTAAGAACATGATAGGACTCTGCAAATACTACTGCCTTGAAATATCTAAAGAAAGAGGAAAAGTAGTGTCTTCAGTGTCTTCTCCAGCGTTGCCAGTTCTCACTATTTTAAATATAAGACTCTTGTCCTGGGTTTGAAAGATTTATGAATTAAGTTCCATCTCAAACTGCCCACAGAGTCCCAGGGCTCAAGTAAGAATAACACATAACCAGAAGGTTGATGTCTCAACATTTAGTAAGATAATGGAAATGTTAGTTGTTAGAGCTTCAAAAATGGTTGTGCATTAAAAATATTGTGAAATGTTGGTCTTGTGCTTTTATAAAAACTTCTGTGCTTACATGGAACTTAAATATAATCCATTTTGTGACACACAGTCATATTTTTTCTGAAACTTAGCTGTCAGCCATAAATATGCATGCTAAATTACAAGTTCAAGGAAATTTTCACACACCCAAACTGGTATTTAAATACTCGGCAACATGGGTGCAGCATATCAGTTCTGTGTGATGCAGATTTGAAAATGATGGTGAAAGCTTTAAAAGCAGGGAAGAAAATCCCAACAAAACAAAAACCCTTCTGATTTTTATATTCATGTAATCAGTATAATTTATATATTCTCCATATTTTTTAACAGATATTTTGGTCCTTATTCTAAGAAATTAAATTAAACTGAGTGTCAATACCTTTATTGAATTCTTTTTCTAAACCTATAACATAAACTGAAGGTAGCAAATGGGTGAGAAGGAGTATAAGGTCAGGGAGGGAGGAGAGGCGTTTGTAGATCAATCAAGAGAAAAATCCCAGATTCTTCAGTTTCCAAGTTATGCTAAAAATCTTCTCAACTGCTCTTTACCTTTTCCTGCTATCCATGTCCAGCTGTAGTTATTTGGCCTTTAAAAAACTTTTCTTTGTGTCTTAAAATAATTTGTAGCAACTTGGGACAGTATAAACATATATAGAGAATACATTTCTTAAAAGAAAGTAAATATATATATATATTGGAAAAAAATAAAATTATTTTTTCACAGAGTATGCCAAATATACCATTTGAAGTAGGCATTGAAAATGAAAGTAAAAAATATTTTTGCTTTGCAATACTCCAATTTTCCATTTAAAACATAGTATTTTATTTGCCTTGTTATGTTGTTGAAACTTGAGTTAAAAAGGTTCATAAAACTTCCATGGTATAATATTTCTCTGCATTTTCATAAAGAGGAGAATAATATCAAGTTACAGGTAATAATATGTATGCTAAAAAGGTATTTTTAACACACTCCTGTGCTGCCTAAATGTTCAAATTTATTAAATTTATTTTCTGTTATATTTTGTTAAGTTTAGCTGGAATTTGAGATGGACTTACAAATCCCCAGGGATTTGTTTTGTCCTAAGACGTTTATTTTCCTTTCTCTGCATATCTATAATTGTTATTATGATGCTGTCTGATGAATTTTCATACACTGACATTGTCTTGGTTGAGTGTGTTGGAGGGAAAGTCATGAGATGTTTTTCCTTTATACCTGATCAGTTGAAGAAATCACCTGTAATTATGATGCTCAACCAAAAGCAAAAATAAGCTTCAGTGACTCCCTTAGGTAAAGATGGCTACATATTCTTTGTTCTTTTCCAGAAAAATAATCACACTTTGGATACGTCTCTAAAGACACTGTAACCCAAAAATTTCAAATTTTTCGTCCATTTTTTTTTTTAGTTTATATAATTCTGTGGGTCCAAGTCTTCAGGGAGATGACAAAGTTGTCTCAATTAGTTAGGATTTTTTGGCCACTGCTAGACTAGAAATGCCCTTTTAAAAGATATTAATTGGTTACACAGCATTTATTGTCCAGTTGCCATGTGTTGCCTCACTTATCAAAACCACGGTACACTTAGTTTTGGAGGCTTTGTCTAATCAAATAATCAATACATACTTTTATACAAGGGCATCAGGCTTCGCTCTTTAACTGAATTATGTCCAGCTGATTAAAAGAGGTTTTGTGTCTCTTGTTTTTTTAGATAAACATTTTGCACAACATGTAGGGTGGATAGTGACGTACAGAGCACCCCACACAAAGATGGATCTTATCAGTTGATGTAACACCTCTGTTTTGTGTGAGAGCAGAGACTATTTTCCTTGTACGGAGACTCCTACCAGGAGACAAAACTTGGCCTATTCATTGCAAAGATCCGAGAAGACTTCTGTGGGTGGGTGATGGTCTTAGGTTCACTTAACCTCCTATCACTAAGATAGTGTTCAGGCCTCAGGCTGCAAGGTGAACCTGAAATATTGCTTTAGAGTAGAACTGAAATGCTCAGCAGGGCTTCCTAATTCTGTTATTGTCTTGTTTGCTCTTGGTGCACAGGCTATGCACACCCAGATCCTGAGAAAAAAGATGTTAGCTTTTTCTTGGAGCACAACATCAAAATGCCCAAAACCATGAACATTTCAGGTGTCCATCCTTTATCTTTAAAAGAGCTTTAATGTATATTTTGTATGTAATTTCACAAAGTGAAGTTTTCTAAGTGGCACCAAGTTCAGCTGTGTGGGGCTGCAGAGAGAATTTGGTTTCTAGAGTGCCAGATTTGACTCAGAGGACTGTGCTCTTTGCAGTACAGGTGTAATTAGCAGGATGAGCAGTTGTTGTCCTCTCTAAGCCTGGCCACAAGCAGCATCTGGGGTCCAGGGTCTGCTCAGGGCCACCACCAGAACTTGCTGGGCAGATGGGGAGGGTCTGCTGTGGGAGACATTTTAGACTGATGTGGTTTGATTGTGCTTACAGATCTCTTCTACCCATACAACTCTCTTTTCCAGGCACTACATCTGAATCCTTAACATGGTCATGCTGCCCCGGTACATGTAGATTTTTTCAAAATAAGTCATGTTTCTCCTTTTTAAGAATGAAGAGTGCTTGTGAATAACACACTGAAACTTAATGTTAGAAGCAGCAAGTGACCTGACTAATACGAAAGAAAATATAATCTATAAGCTGACTTGCTCCTAAAGGTTGCATAGAATTTGCACTAGAAATTATTGCCTATATTCTCCCTGACAATCTTAAAAGGCAAGGAAATACTCCCTTATTAGGGATGTGATGTTTTTATGGATGATTTTTTTTTTTAACACAGATACTTTACTTGTGTGAATTCTAATATACAATATATGGTTAAATACCAGGAGTACAGAGTGAGGAATATTTGTTGCCCCAGAGGAAATATGTGAATGCAATGAGCACTGACAAAACTTCTCACTTATTTTCTATATTTCACATTTCAATATTTTTCACAAACTATTTTGTTCCCAATCATTATTTCATATGATTTTAAATAATGCAGATGTGTTCCTGTGAATTTTTTCTAAAAATATTTGCTATGTGAAAGTTAGGGGTTGATCCATTGCCCCTAGCAGTTAATAAGAACTCTTGCTGGTACAAGTGAGCATTACATTACAGCCCAAGTAGCCCCCACTGATTAGCCAGGCTGTCACAGTTCAGAGACGAGACCCAGTTACCTTCAGGGGCTCCTCAGGGATGCAGTGAGAACTGAAAGCACATGATATAGTGCTTAGGAAAAAGTTTTAATTCTATATATTCTGGATTGAAAAAAAAAATATATGCAGAAAGGACAAAGGAAATAAAAAATATTGCCATCAACTTTTTGTCCAGAATATATCAGGGTTTTTTTAATGAACTAGAGTACTTTGATTTTTAATTCTTAGAGATACTGTACAGAGGAAAGCGTTCAAAAATTCAGATAAAAGTAAGGTCGTATTTAAGGTATTTCAATTAAATGCCTGATTTTAATTTTAAAAATAAATATTTTAGATCAACATTAACTGAAATAGGCTTAACGGATATATTTAGAATTTGAGTGAAAGTGGGTAGGAGACAATGAGACTCTGCCTACACAGTCAAACATTTCCTGATTTCTTTGAATAATTAATGTATTTTATATAAATTGAAATACATTTCCTGATAAGTTACAAACAGAAAAAAAGCTAAATTATTTATCGTTGCTGTGTATTCCGAGTAGCCTTCAGCTGTTCAGTAAATAAACACAATATGAACTTGCTGCTTCTGCAATATATTGGTATATATTGCTTTATAGTTATTTATATAATAAAATAAATTATGAACATCACAAGAATATGCTTATTAATATTTTTTATTATGACTCACATACATAATTACTTAAGTAAGGGAAGGATTTCTGAGATGTGATTTTCAAAAGTCTCATTATTTAAATTAAATTTATAGGCTGGTAACCAAAAGAAATTAACACAGGGATTCAGAATGTTTTGGTGGGAAGGGGGATAAAGAACCCACAACACAGAACCGCCAGATCTAGATTTTTGCAATTAATATCATTTGGAGTGAAATGTTATATGTGATTTTCTTCAAGAAATTCAAAGCGCATTAGCAGCATTCATGATATAAAAAAAGAAAAGCCTAATAAATGTTTATTACACAGCGTAGGCACAAGTGGGTAAAACTACAGACTGATTAATAATTAAGACGGTTTGCTAAATATGTCTTCTTAATTTAGTCAAGTGGGTTTCACTTTCAAAACATTTGCCATGAGAAAAAGAAGATTGAAGTTCAGCGTAAGTGGGGCAGTAATTCTGCAAGCAGCGAATGGCTGCTTGCGAGCTGAATAGTGCCATGGATAACAGCTTCTGCAATTAGATCAGTGCATATCTGAAGCATGCATTGCTACAAAATTATTATTGAAATGTCTTTTATTGAACTGTAGGTTGTATGAAATCAATGGGTATTTAGCTGTATGATAACAATTACCTGGAGAGTTTCTTTCCTTTCAAAGCCCAGTGAGCATACACAGATCTGATTACTCATTTACCAGGTAGTTCAAGAGGACCAGATAGACATGGGAAAGAAGGCACCAAGAAGGTTAATACAGACAGGCTCTGAAATCAAAATAGATTTGGAGAAGGGTGAAAGAAAATAAAAGTTTAGTTTCTTTCCAAATTAAGAGCCAGTGGTCACTCAATAATTTTAGAAGGATATGGTTAAAGCAAGCACTTATTTTTCACACTGTGTAAGCTGGATTGCCAAGAGGGCAATGTAGAGCCCAGATGAACGATCTAAGAGGCGACAGATTCAGAATTGCTTGTAAAATACAACACTGAATATGAGAATCTGGAGAGAAAGGAGTGAGGGAAGGAAAACTCCAAGGAGATGGTCCAGCTAGACTAGACACATGATGTAATCTTTGCCTTGAGTCATCCATCCCTTGATGGTCATTGCAAGGGACCTACTGTTTTCATGGATAGATCAGAGCTGTAGACAAACACTGGTAAAAATAAATCCTGAGATCTAAACAAATGTCATGAATGCTATCAGTTTGGATAAATCTGGGTGTTACTCGGCATCCTGTGAAGTGATGGGCCTCTGAGCATGCAAAATAATTCTAGTATCTATGCAAGTAATTTAATTGCACATGGAGAATGTCTGGGATTACAAAATATATCAGAAATTTTTACTTTACTCTTGCAATTACAATGAATGTTGACTATTCAGGTTGTAAAAAACCCAGTCTTTAAATGATCTAATCATGCGAATATTTTTTAAAATCTTTCTGTGTCTTAATAGAATAGTAGAAGTAACCACCACTATGTTTTATGATAAATGCACTAAATCAGAACTCCAAACTTACTGCAGTGTCTTCCCTGTTGGTAGTCAGTGTGTGCCAGGCACTTTTCCAGTGCTCAGAGTATACGTGTAATTTCAATTGATTATTCCTTGGCAACTTCACTGTGATGCTCATGTGGGGTGTTGCTGATGAGAACCATAACATATGTTTCATGGAAGAAGCAGGTTGTGTTCTGACACTTAACCAGAGAGATGCAAGTGAGCATGTTTTATACTACAATTATAGAAGACATGATTTTGATTTATTTTAGTACTGGACCTTTAACCAAAAGAGTTAAATATTACTGGTTTCATAAAATACATTCTGAAAAGCCATGCAGTTGATAATGAACACTTTGGGCTTTCAGTGCTGCTTTTTTTACCCATTTTTAAAAATAGTATTTTTTGATTTCCTCCTTAACTCCCTCACCATTCCCACATTTTCTAAGATGTAAAATCAGAACAAGATCTTTAGAGACATTCTTGGTATGAAAATGAAACAGAAAAGACATATTCAGAAAGTCACTTGCTTACTTTTGTCCCTTTCTTTTCTTATGTTTCTAGCAGGGAAAGGGAAAAGATGTGGTCCCAGTATATTGCAGTTGAGAAGGTCTCACTGGGTTCATTCTTTTCTTCTTTCTCTTTTTCAAATAGGACAAATTTTTAATTTATTTATTTTTCCCGTGGAGGAATGAGAGCAGAAGTGGAAAGAACAGCTATTTGCAGTACTTGAACAGTGAAGAAACAAAGGAGTTAATGAGATATTCAGGATTTATAATTTATACAGTCAGAACTTCTGAAAAGCTCAAGTATTATTGTAGCATCACATTTAATGGTTTCAGGAGCTTTTTGGGTGCTGAGTCTCTGTGAAAAATATGGTCTTCAGAGGCATACTGGAGGTGCTAAGCTATGGGAATGCATGGACTGTTACTTTGGTGCCCACAAAGAGGCTAAGCTGTCTTGACAGTCCTGTCCCTGGTGTGCAAAGGCATGCAGTGTGGCTGGTGGTGGTGTCAGGAACTATATGGGGAAGGGACAGTGAAAAAAAATTCCATGAGGCTTGGAAAATGTATGTATTGCTACAGTCAAAACTTTTTTTTGCATTATTAACTAGTGACTCCTTATAAGGCTTAAGTTTTTTTAAGATAAAAAAGCCAAAGAATCTTTTCTACAGAAAATGAGCGGTTTGTTCTTCTTGATTAGCAATCAGGAAAAATAATATTAATATCCAGACACCCAGGGGCTGGTTTTGCTTGGCTGTTTGCAGGCAGGAAAAGACATCTAAAAATATATACTATACTAAAAATCATAGTATAATGTTGTTAAAACAAGGGAAAACTAAGCAAAAAAGAGCCCTTGAGAAGACAAGAGTCTTTAGAAGCAGTGCAGAAACTGCTGACATTTATTCCAGCCTCCCAGCACTTCAGCTTGGTGCACCTCGTTCTGTGGTTTGTGGGTGGGACTCTCCTGTCACACCATTATGGCAGGAAGGACAAGGGAAAGGTGCTTTTTGAGCATCTTACATAATATTAAATAGAATATATAAATTAGGAAATGTAAGTGCCTTAGGAAAAACAGGTTCATAAACCAGATTTGTCCTGAAAAATTATTGTGCTGTAATGCATCTTGGTGGCAGTGCTGAAGCTTCACAGCCAGCTATGGAAGAATGCCCAACACAGATCTAGCAAAGAACTCCCTTTACAATGTCTTAAAACAGTGCTTTCAGCTCTTTGCAGAAATGGCTGCAGACTAAGGAATATATTCATCAGGAAGTTACATGATTCTCCTTTCAACCTGACAATCATTTTCTTAGAACATCTGTTTGGTTTTATTGTACTTCTGACATTTTTGGCTGACATTTTCTTGGTTTTCTGTAATTTAAATGTGAAAATTAGTTAGCAAGTGAAAAACTAACTATATTGATTCAAAACATATAATATCTTTTCTGGTTTTTTTTTATTACTTTCTAACAAGTGATTAGATTTCAAAGATTTTTTGCAACCACGTATTTAAACCCTGCTATAGTTTCTAAGAAAACAATTGCAAAATTAAGATTGAGAAATGTAGTTTACTTGTGCTTTGGATAAGTATTGTCGCAGTAGAAGGTGTTGCCATAATAGCTTAAGAGGTTAATATTTGAATGGAATAGTGTAATCTTTTATAAGTCTAATTTTTATAGGTGGAAAAGTTGGAAAATCTTTCAGGTTAATAGAAATCTTCCTATGTGACTGAGCGTACTATATTTTAATAAATTACTTAATGTAATGAAGAAGACCAGTGTCTTTCTGGACAGATCCTGTCTACTAGTCTACAAAGGTGCCTTAGTTATTTTCCTTTACATGCTGTTTCTCACCAAAAGAAACTGAGTACTATGTAGATGCTAAGGATTAATAAATGTTTAACAGGTAGAAAAAGAGGGTAGGAGTACATGATAATTTTTAAGTTGTAAGAAAGTTACCAATTTTGACAGCTGAACTATGTTATTTGTCATATTTCTCATGAAATGAAAAGGAATGAAGATTGAATTGACAAGAGGTTTAAATACTACAATATTATTTGGGATAATCAAATCTGATCCTGACTCTGGAGAGTTGCAGAAGAGTCTAGCCAGAGTGACTGTGTGATTAAAGTGAGAGCTGAAATTAAATGACAGTAAATGCAAACTAATGTACATGAAGGAAGCAAAAAATTCACATATTCCGAGATTGTTTTTCAGGAAAATAATTTTTTCCAACTGTAATCTCTGAAAATATCATGTCAGTATTCAACAATGATACAACGTGTACCAGGTTACTTTCAGGAAAGCAGCAGTGAATAAATAGAAAACATACTTGTTTGTATTGCAATCCAGATCAGGAAACCCCAGTACCTCTAAGTGCTGGAAAGTAATAAATAGTACCTCAAATTTCTGTCTAAATGAGGGTGGTTTCTTTTTTTTCTAGGCATCCTCCATTCACTACTGCAAGAGATAGTATTTTAGGTTAAAGAAATATTTGGCCGGTGTCATTGCAGAAGTTCTTACATTATTTAAAATTTATTATTTTAAAAAGAGATTATTAAAAAGAGAGTTGGACTAGATTTTTCCATGATAATGGACATGTACATGATAATGGTTCCTCTCAAGCCTTCAGAAGCAAGGTGATTTAACATCAGTTGAAAATTTCACTTGCCCTCCACCTTTTTACTATGGAGACTACTTCCAGACATTTGCCAGCTATTGTACCTTTATTTGCTCATTATGAATTCAGGTTTATGGATTGAGTAATTTCACTCCTCTGTTTCCCCTGTGGTTATAGTTATTCTATTCTCAAATATGGACACACTGTTTGCTTTGTAAACTTTCCAGTAAAATTTTCTCAAATCTATCGGAAGAATATCTCAGACATAAATTGCTCTTATTCACAGACACTGAGAAGACAAATTCTTAAGAAATTCCAAAAGACAGTTCTGACACGGCCAGTCCTATTTATAGTTAGCCTGCTTGAAAAAGACACATGGAAATCAGGAGATTTTCCAAAGAATTAATTTAAAGGTTACTATTACTCATCATGTTTTTGGGGTTTTTTTTCTCCCTAAATCATAAGACACATATGTCTGACTAATTTGTTGGGGAGAAGGATTGTTTTCATAACTAAAGTGGGGGAGATTAAGCCAAACGACTGACTTCTGACTTATGGGGTCATAGATTGTGAAGGAGACCAGGATACAACTTTGGAAAGGCACAGATGTGTATTTGTCGCTTGCTCTTCATGCTATCACTTCCCTTCTGATAATAAAATTTGTCAAGATGTGTTGGGGTCCCTCCCCCTGCCATGGAGCCCTGGGAGATGGGCCCTGGGGGGGAGACACGGGGTTTCCCTGCCCCTGCTCAGTCTCATTTCCCATTGGTTGGTTTGTGTTCCCCGGTGTGGCCAAGGACCCTGGGGTCCCGTGACTGTGGAGCTTCTGAGCAGAGCCCCGGCCATGCGGCTGGAGAAATAAACATCTCTGAAACATCTACCACGAATCTGTCCATATATACTTCTTTTCCACGGGACTCCTGGTTTGATATATGCATGTTACAGTAATCCCCGCTGTAACAAAGATGTGCTGCCATGTTATACCTGCTGCTTTGATAAGTGTTAATCTCTACACAGATTTTCCTAAAGCATTTTGTGTATTCTTAGGAGACCAAAATTTTATGTAACTTAATCCATAGTTGTGACTCATACAGTCTCATAGAAAGAAGTTTCTGGTGACCAAAGCAGTGACAATGATGCTATTTTCCTCCTCTCTGTGCTGTGCTGGGTCTTGCTTGTAATTATTGTTTCTACTGTGTTAGAGCTGCCCAACTCCCTGGGTGATACAGCTGGGTAAACCAATGCAGCATATTGAGTGAAAGCTAGAAAGCATGGCTAGATCTTATCATGTTTTCCATGCCTTAGTGTGATCCCCTGCCTCCTTTCATCCTTTATGTCTTTGGGAGTTACAGCTGCTGCATGACTCCTATTGCTGAATGGGGCACGATAATTTTCAATCCCTTCATGAGCTCATGCCACCATCCTTTTAAAACCACTTGCAAATGCATGTGAGATGAAAGTGCATTATATTTTCAGGAGTATTTCACTGGATAAACTGATTCTTGGAGAGTTTAAATGAAACAGGTTCACCAGCAGACAGGAAATGCCAAAGCTGGTGTTTACAGGCTTGAAAAATATGTTAAAGATTCAGATTACTGAAACATGTTCACCAATATATGTGATGTTGCATGGTCGGTACATTCTTTCTAAAGTTTTTGAAAATATTGGTGAAGGAATCTTGCTTTTCTGGTTTTTTTTACTGTGTCTTTTGTGCACCTCTTATCTGTTTGTCCCTGGACCTTAATGTCAATAACACCAAGAACATTGTTTCTAGAATGCTTATACATTAATGAAACCCAGGAATCCAGGAATTTTAATAGATACTAATGCAGATCAGTGACTTCAAGCAGCATCTAGCTTGGGGATTGGTGTGTGATATAATTTTTACTTTGACTTTGAATAAACAGTGTAATGGCACAGCACTGTTGCCATTGTCTTTTCTTAATCTACATCAGGCAAATGCTACCACAAGATACTATTTTGCTCATTAAAGGGCAATTATTCAAATCAGAAAATCTGTCTCTTGTGCTTTTAGAATGCCCCAGAGTGGAAATTCCTGATGAGAATTGTACAGATGCTCAATGAGAGGAAAATCAGAAACATACTCCATATTTTTGGAACTAGGCCAAACTATTTATGTTCTTCTGAACTGGGACTGAGATTACTGGTGCTGTTGTACAAGTATTCACTCAGAGGGCGGTTTATATGTAATATATGGCATAATTTCTAGGCTATTGCTGCCAACTGGGGAGTCTTCCAAAGAATTATATCTCAAATACTGAATTACACTTGAATGGGATGCATTTCCTTGTTATTTCCCAATACATCCATATTCCATCTTGCCTTTTTAATTAGTGAATATATTGACTGTATATGTGTTATTATAATTGCTTCTGCCAGTCTGCATGCTTTTAATTGTGGATAAATTATTTCCATCATCTCTCCCTAATTGTAGAAGTCTGTGTTTATTGCAATTACTACTGACTGCTGGAAAATGGTCTGCCTAATCCTGAGTCTTAGCCTCTGTCATATATATGGTTGTGATACTGTTTGTTAGATACACCCTGTTCTTTCCACCTTTTCTCTGCCTCACATTGATTTTGATCTTTTTGTTAATGTGTGTTGTAACAATAACAAGCTTCAAGATTCTGGCGTTTTTTACTATAAATATACAAATTAACCCCGGATAAAATATTTTTAATTGTCCACATGTCTGGATTGGCTTCTGATACAACATGTATCAGAAGTATGAAGGACATTATCAGTAATGGTATGTTTGTGTCATCATCTAACATCATCAAGCACTAATATGTTTCATAGTAATTAATTTAATATTTGTGGCCATAAAATAAAACACAAAGAGTTTCACCTCAATATGAGGAAGAATATCTTTACATTGGGTATGGCAGAGCTGCCTAGGGACGTCATGGAGTCTCACTCTCTGGAGACATTCAAAACCCACCTGGATGTGTTCCTGTGTAAGCTGTTCCAGGTGACCCTGTTTTGGCAGGAGGGTGGGGCTGGATGATCTCCAGAGGCCCCTTCTAGTTACAAAAGATCTGTGACACTGTGAATTAAACTCCCACTATTTTCTGAAAGAAACTTAATTAAATTGAGCACCCATTTTATAAACAACAGTGCTAGGAAGGTGGTGTTTATATTAATTGTGAAGATGGAAAAACTAAGGAAAACTTTTTTATGTCTAAATGTCATGAGTTCCACAGTAGAAAATGACAAACCAGTGCTCATCAGGGTTCTTTTACTGATCTGTACTTCTATGTATTACTCCTACTTTTCAGGTACAGCCTGATTGTATTTTTGAAACTACATTTCTGAATATTTTTTTTCTGCTCCACATTTACATTGCCAAAATGGATCAAAAAAGGCCTATTACTGTTTTCATACTGAGATGATATTGTTCAGAGCTAGAGGATGGCTGTGCATCTGGTTAAAATGTCAGCATTCTGATTATATTCCTGTTTTTCCCTTACTTTTGTAAACATCTTTCCTTTGAGTTTTCTCAGTGTAAAGGGTAAGTTCTCAGAAAGAATGAATAATACTTTTTTTAAAAAAAATATTTTAGCTCCTTTGCGCTACAAAACAAATCTAAGTATAACATAAAAGCTCCTTTTCCTCTTTTGTCACCATCATTCATGGCAGTTAATGCGGCAATTGGAAAAAGTTATTGCTTACATACAGATCTAAATTGTAACAGGCAAATGATGCAATCAGTACCTAATTTTCATTTCTCAGTATAATGAACTCTTTATTTTCTTGGTCCGGACAATCCAAGCACAGCCATTCTATGTTTCATAGTGGCTCGTAATTTAGGACTTATAACCTTTTGTTAAAAGTTTTAGCTTCAAATGGATTATACTTACTCATGTAATTGTGGAATTAAGTAAAAGTTGGATAACATCTCTGTCCTGTTTCACCACCTTACCTTCTTGGGGAAAGTGAGAGACTAACAATGTCAAATGAGTAACCTGTTGTTTTATTGCACTTGAATATATCTTCTTTATTCCTTAAAAGCTGTAAAAGATGAAGAAACAAGCACAGTCAGAAGAACACCTTGCAAAAATATAAGACTTAGAAAATTTGGCAAAGAAGGTGAAAATGAAGCTGTCAGGGCTTTATTCTGATCTCGAAAATTTTGTCCTTTGTGGATAAGTAATGCAAATAAAATATTAAACAAAAAATATATTTGCTTTTCTGTATATATTTTTTGACTTTTGCAAAAACCAAAATGACCCTCTTTGTATTATTTTAAGAATATTTACTTTGAAAATACAATGTTCACTGGCAATCACAAACCATCTTTATATGTGAAATAAATATTAAAAAAAATTGAATCATTATCTTAGCTTGATTTATATGATAACATATTAAAATATCTTAGAAAGTTATGGAAAGGAATATTTGAGGTATTATGTGACTTTTTACCGTTACTGAGGATATTTGTTAATTAGAAATGGAAACAAGTCCAACATCTTGCATCAGTATCTTTAATGAAGAATTGAAATACTAAATCATTTGAGAAAGCACAATAGATAGGGTTTGGCATAAAAAAAATCGTCATCAGGGGTTTCCTTTTCCAGTGGCTATTCAGTCATATGAAGAGAATGAATTTTCTAAAAATGTTATGGCCAGCTTTTTAGCAGTTCAGAATTTAATGTAATTTCTCTCAGTAATCTTTCTTAGCCTTCTGTAAATGTGTAAATCCACAAATTCCATAAAATATATGATTGAAGTAGTCAGCCATATATAGTTAAAGGTAATCAGAAACTTATACTAAGTAGTTTTCTAATACTTTAGCTATTTCTGAACAAACCTAAATTTTTGCTTCTGTGAGCCCAGCATCTTCAGGGAGATATCACAGATTTACTAGGTGCTCCTGTTATCTGCATTTTGTGTGTATATTTGTGTGGAATTGGTAATGTTGTACAGAAAGGAGTAAAACTTATTACTTTCTAAATTAGCTCTAGAAGGCTGATTTTGTCTCTGGTAATGGTGGGTTTTCTACAGTAACAGGCTTTTTGATATAAAAAAAATCCAGATTTAGTAGATTTCTTCTCTAGAAAGAACTATAATTCAGAAAATGAGGGAATTTCTGAATGATGTTTTATGTGAGATCTTCACTTTTTGAGTTGATCTTTCTTGTTTCTTTTCAGAAGAATTAAAGACTGTTAGTTACTTCCATTTTCCTCTCATTCTCCCTTTGTGATCTTTAATGTTTTATTCCTTGCTGGGACTTCTGCAGTTGGTGGAAGGTTTCTTAACTAACCCAAATCTGTTACAGTGCAGATACTGCAACACGCGTATCAATCAACGAGGCCTGTGGAAAAGAAATATCTATGGACCAGTTCTTGATAGACGTTTCAGAGATGTTTATTTCTCCAGCCGCATGGCCGGGGCTCTGCCGAGGAACTGGGGTAATCACGGGACCCGAGGGTCCTTCTGCCCGCGCAGGGAACACAAACCAACCAATGGGAACGAGGCTGAGCAGGGGCAGGGAAACCCCGTGTCTCCCCCCCAAGGGCCCCTCTCCCAGGACCACATGGCAGGGGGGGGGAGGGCCCCAACACAAATCTGATTTTTTTTTTCCTTACTATAATAGTCTTGAGTTAGTCATTGAAATTAATTACAAAATTAGTAAAAAAACCCCAAAGCATTTCACTGCATTTTTTAAAAAACCCAAAGTTTTCAGATAGAAATTGGCAGTGTCAGATCCCAGTTTGAAGGAGGGAGCCTTCAGAAGATATACAGATCCAAGTTCTACAGGAAACTAAATAAGGTAATTCTTGTAGGATGTGCAGCTAAAAATGCACAAAAAAGGCACACTTTTACACTGAAGGAAAACTACATACAAGCAGACTTTCAGGGCTCATCCACTGGTCTCTTTGAACTTGCAGTCGCAATTTCATAGAATGTAGTTCCACTGATTTGTATTTTGCCCATGTAGCTATGAATGAAAGTACATTCTCCTGCTCTTCTGTATCCTATTCAACCTTTAAGAATGTATTTTTAATTTTTTTCAAAGAGATTGAGAGAAGCATTACAGCACTTTTTGAAGGCAAACATTCCCCTCAACTCCCAGGCCTCTTTATGAATTTGAATGTATACTATGAATCCTTTGCTTCTTTTTGATGAGTTTTAATTTTTCTGTCCTGGTTGTTGCTTCATTGCACTTTACAAGTGTGGTGGCAAATGTGCAGCAGAGCTTCAGAGCACTAAATTTACTAAAATTCTCTCACAGGAGTTCTAGTCCAGGTTTTGGTTTAGGCTCAGTTTTGGCCTTAAAACCATATATCTTCAACTGGAAGAAGAATTTAGCTTTTTTTCTTTTTATTTCCATGTGCTGCAGTTGTTGCATCAGCAGACAAAAAACATTCTTGTTGAGGAAGACAAATGGAAGACCAGAGCACAGAGCACAGAATTTTTCTGTGTTAAGGTCAGAGTGTTTTCATCATTTTAGCAAATCTGTGCATGAGGAGCCACTTCAAAAACATTTTATCACTGCTTAGAAATAAAGAGGACTTGAAGAGCTTCCTATGAGGGTCTCTCATAGAACTGTACCTTAGATGTCATCATCCCAAACGGCAGGTGAACCTCACAGTTAAAAATCACATAGTTCTGAAGTGTCTTTCTGGGGATCTTCTCTCAACTGACTGTTTTCACCTAGAGAGCTTCTCAACACCCAGGTTCTAAGAGATTCTGGAGTCTCTTGAGATGACTGTCATAACTTTGTAAAGTTTTTCCTTTTTTTCCCCCACTTTTAACAGAAAGAAGGAAGATGGCTTTAGGCAAAGGATAAATGACAAAGAGTTGTCATCAGGGCAAGTCTACTTTGCTCTTACACCTTCTAAGAGCAGGGATTTGCTAATTCTCCCTATGCTTTCCCAACTATATAGAAAACAAGCTCCTTACTCACAGTTCTATGTGAGTTCTATGACTTGCTCTCCATCCTCATGCTTTGAGTTCTCACCAGACTTTTATAAGTCTACAATCACTTGTAGAAGTCATAACTTCAAGTTATGACTATTCTGCTTTGCAATCAGCTGTCTTTCCATGTGATTGTTAGTATCCATTTTCTTCTCAAAATACTGTACACTTTTACAAAGTGAAGTAAATCCTTGCATTTTCTATATTTCTTTTTTTAATCTGGCTGCAAGTAAAACTTAGGAAGGAAATGCTGAAGGAGGAAAACTGTAGTGCCCATGATCCCTATACCTCAAACAATTTTCTTCTAGAAAAAGAAAAGAGGAGCAGAAGAGTTCTTGAGGGCTCATCCTTAGTTTAAATTCAATGGGAAAATGGAAATTTAAAAAAAAAAATCTTTCTTCATTCTTCTTGGGTTGTATACAGTATACAACACATGAGTTTTCTCACATATACATGTATAAAAGGGCTAAAACTTTTTTTATTTTTAGTACTCTGACCCATCACAAACCATTACTACATTATAAGCTGACCTTGTCTGATTAATAAACATTGTTTCCTTGATTTACAGTCCAAGCTGGTTAATTAATTCTTGGTTTATCTATGTTCTTGGTATGTTAAGAATTTAAACTGCAACCTATTCTATGGTCTGAATTTACCCAAGGATTTGTTAATCTGAAAAAAAATGTTTACAGACAAACCTGGATTAATCAGGTCAGAATGAGTACAGTTTGGTGGTGCCCTCTATCTTACTGGGTTGAATTTAAGTAGCTGTTCTCCCTCACTGCCCGTTCTCTGTGGTAGCTGATCAGACCACAGCTATAGCAAATGTTTCTCCCTGTGTCAAACATCTCTCACAGCACAATCAATAAATTTCATGGTGTGTTTAGCTCAGACAATGTTCAGTTATTAGCGTGAAAAGAAGAAAGTATTCATGAATCTGAAATGCTTTCTATGTCTAAGAGAAGACTGGTGATGACCAAAACCTTTTGCCTCACACAGTTCCCTTCACTATGTCCCCTGTGTCTTTGTGGTTTAGTTTTTCTGTGATTGTTTTCTTGTGGATTTCCCTGCTGAATAGATATTTGTCTTCTCAATGTTTTAAAAAAAATTAAATCTGAGACCTCTTTTTTGGTGTGTTTCTCTTCACTGAAGTCAATACTGTAACATAATAGTGGTGCTTAAGATGTATGTAAACAAGCACAACTATCTGTGTTCAGCTGTACAGTGGGAAAAAGCCTCTAAAGAAGGCCATAACTGGGTGCAGCTTAGTAAAAAAACCAAATGTGTGGCGAATTTTCATAAATTGTCTCTCTTGGAGGCACAATAATGATAGACAAGATTCAAGGGGTCAGTCCCTCGGATCTGTGCTAGTAAGTTTAATGACAATAATAAAGTGGTTACCATTTAAAGCAGTGGGGTGGTCCCCTGCACTGTGCTGGTACTGCAATTGAAAAAGAGACCAACATTTATCTTGTAAAGCTGGGGGCTTGATCGCTCCTTCTCAGAGCAATGGTTTAGCAGATAACCATGAAAAATCTTCCTTGTGAGAACTGGATCTTTATGCCTATAAATTCTAGAATACTTTAAATGTGCAAGTGAACTTAAAATGTAGTACTTTGGTTGAATAGAAAAGTGCTATGTTCGAAACTGCAAATTTTTTTAATATTTAGTTCCTGTTTTCCTTTTTGGCTTTCAACTGTGTGACAAAGCATCCCACAGTTCCAACATGTAAATCCAATCTTCAGGTATTTTGTACTCTATTCAACATGTAATACATAGTTAGGAGCATGCAAGGGATGACTGCATATATGTTTGTCCTCTTTAGCCCAATGAGTGTGTGCACTCCCTATAACTGTCACGTAGGGTTGGTTGCTTTCTGCTATTTTGAGGGTGTAAACTGTGGAAATAGTTGCTTTCCAACCATAAAAATGTGAAAAAATAAAAAAGAAAAGATGGTAGCTTGGAAGAAATTATTTTTAGAGAACAATATTACTCACTGTATTCTCAAAATGCCTTTCTTACAGAGGAGAAAAAAAGAATGTTGAAAGATAGAACCACAGCACCGAAGAGGACCTGAAATGAAAAGTAGAAAAGAGAACATAGACCTCTAATATTGGGCTTTAGATTAGTCACCATGGAAGTCGGCATCAATATATAAGGCGAATTTAAATTTATGTTAGCAGAGGAAACCTTTTATGACAGCGGACATAAAAATTCTGCTTGTGTTTTCTGTAGGTCTTTTTTTTTACTGTGAACTCATGAAAGAAACAGCCATTCAATAAAGAATTCAATCTTATATTTTAGCAGTTCAGATTGACAAAAGACAAATGAAACCAATTTTCTACATATTGGATTCATTCAGCTTAGTTACAACCACTGGTGAGAGTCTTCAGCTAGACTTCATCTGCTATTTCATTATGTAGCAAAACATGGATCTAAGAGACTTTGGTCATACTCTTTACTCCCAGCTATTGTTGTCATTCACAGTTATGCTTTTAAAAAATAAATTTATCAGAATATTTTATATTATTTTGCTTACTTTTTCTTTATCTAGAGGGGTATTCCTGTTCCTTACCATGCTTATGACTAGAAAACTTCTAAGATTCAGCTGGAATGCATTCAGGTTCACTTCATAACAATGTGTTCTTATCCTTCTCTTAATGAATTTCCTTGTTTTTCCTTTCTTGGTGTTGCAGAAAGCCGCTGCTTTCCTGTCAGACCTTGTTTAGTTAGGCCATAATTATTCAAACTCCAACCATATTTCCCTCCCTTGCCTGTTTTTCTGGCAGGTTTAGGAGGTTCAACATTTCAACATTTCACAGGCATCAGTGACACAGATGTGTGACCAGTGATGTATTCATCCTACTCTGTGAGTCTGACTGGAGATGTTGGCCTTCAATACACTGCACTACCAGTGGCAAAGAAAGCATATGAAACAGAGGGTCTTACAGGCTGGATAGCCCCTGTGACTCGAAAAATCCCAAGTCCTGGGCTGTGAAAACCACTTTGGAGCTCACCTGGAGCAGGTGAGCTCAATCTTTCATGTCTTGAGTGTCTTGTTGCTCTTTTGATATTGTATTTTCACTTGAAAAATTCAGCTGAACATTTTGCAAAAGCATTGAGTTGCATACAAACTGTCTTATCATCTTAGTGTGAATTTATTGCAATGATTTTTGCTATTAATAGTACATATGAAATAGTTCCCCTTGAAGAGCATAAAAAACAATACAATAGCTCACAATGTTTTAAAAAGCAACTGAGTATTTGTTTAAATGCTTAGTTTATGGTGAATAGTTCATTCTAATGCAAAAATCACTTTTTTTTTTTCTACAGGGATTAAATTAGGTTTGTTTTGTATGTAAAGACCAATTACTCTATTTTTATTCATTATTCCAGACAAAAAAATGAGTACCTTTACTGCATTAATGCATAAAAGACCAATGAATATATACTTTTAATATAAGAAAGTTTGAAGTACATGCATTTGCTCGTAAGTCTGGACATCACAGTGGAAAGATGAAAAAGCACGAAAGAATCCACACAGTTTTATGAGCAACAAATTGTACAGAGAATAAAGTGTACCTTGAAATATTGTTCTAAGTAACTTGCCACTGTCCTTTAAAGTAAGTTAAAAAGAGCATCACTAAAAAATAACTATGTCATTTCTAAAATGGCATTTTTTCTGTCTGACACTTTGACATGTTGGTGCAGTAATTCTTCCTTTACCCTTTAAGTGCCCTTAGCTTAATTTAACCTTGAAAGTAGTATTGGCATAGCAACTCTTTTAAAGAAAGCATCAAAGTTTCCAGTCTGTCTGCAGTTTAAAGGTTAATTATGCACACCGCCAATTTTTGCGAGCAGCCAGGCTTTGTGCACTCTTCTGGTGTAAAGCTGAAAAGCACTGTTGAAAGAGGATACACGTTTTAAAATAAAACTTGTGAAGTCCCCCTTTTCCATTCAAACAGCCTGCACTGTCAGTTTAGCTAACCTTTGTTTGCCTGTCACTGTGTTCCCATGATTAAATGTGAAGATTATAATCATTAACTGTGCTGGGGGTTCACTGTGGGTGGAATTTTGATGGGTGGATGACATTCTGTTTATACGACGAAGTCAAAATCAGACTTCATCTCTTCCAGCTCAACACCCGGAGGTCTCTAGGTTAGCTACCACAGCCTAGATGCAGTCGTGTCACCTGACTTTAATATTAAATACTGCATCCATGGCAGATTGGAAGGTATTTTACTATACTCTTTAATCTTTGTCTTTCCTTTTAACTGGAATAATCTAGTGGACATAGATGAACTTGATTTGACCTAGAGATGAACTGGTATAAAAAAAAAGAATAGTAATAATAATAAGGGAGGAGACAGACAGAGAGAGAGAGATAAAGAGGCAAAGGAGAAGCTCTTGTTTAATGTACAGAAAAACAGAATTTTTATAGGTCTTCTATTTTTTTTTGTTTTTCCTTTTTTTTTTTTCCTGGTAAATTAGCAAAGGTTTTAAATTTTAATTTCCCTTTTGACATCAGTCATACTTTTTTCTTTAATAATCCTACTGATGGCATAAGAAAGTAATGAGGTTTGAAAGTTGTATTAGCATAAGAGCTCTTCAGAACCTAAATCTGAAAATAGCATTTCTGAAAATGCTATTGTAATTTTAATTATAATTACACTTCATTAATGTTAGTTTACTTTCAAAGATGTAGAGTATTCCTAATATTTGAATTAACATCACATAGAAGGAAGACTGAAATCCTTTCTACATAATAATAATGAGAAAAAAAAGTCATACTAATGACTTGTTTGATGTACTTGTTTATTATATGATGTGACATCAATTGTAAAGCAACAACACATATTATGTTCACTTTTAAGTATTTTTATTTAATTTATGATGCCGTTTTGTTAGCCAGCAGAGATTTCACAGAAAATCATTAAAATTTAACTGCATGCAGGTGATCAGCAAACTCTCCTAAACTTTATGAGATCCACTAGCTTGGTGAATTAACATTACAGAAAAAAAATTTACACAAAAAAGAAAAAAAACAAAAGGTTATTTATTGGGCAGTTCCTTGAGTTTCTTGTTAGCTTGCATCATCTTTTTCTCATTTCCTGTCAGGCTTCACTATCAGATAAACACATTTGTGAATTATATTGCACCTAGATCTCAGTGGCTTTCACATGTGTGTTGCAATCTCAGTTTTCTTAGCTTCAGTGTGAAAACATTAAAGTGAATAGAATTTGGAAGGAAATTCTGGCAGGTATCACAGGTTTAGCTCAAATGTCCAGTGACTTTTTCTGCCTTTAACAAGTGAATCTTAGAGGGCTAAAGGGCTTGTTCATCAGCACTTGAACCTCTGATGAACTCTGATCTTGCCTTTAGCCATACAGACTCTCCTTCTCATCACCTTTAAACTCATGTACTCGGTCAGAAGGGGGCTGTGCAGAAATAGCTTCAAAGATTCTCTGCTGCTGTTTTCCAAGAAATTTAGGCAATCTAATATTTCATAATGTTATTCAGCCAAGTGTGTTAGAGAAATGAATAATCCTAGGAAGCCTAAAACACAATTTTCAGTTTGCTTTTTTTTTTTAACTTGATGTGAAATCTTTCATTCTTTATGCCTTCAGACATCCAGCTCCTTTCATGGTTTCTCACATCTGAAACACTGTCTGTATTGGTCAAGTCACTATCCCTACCTTGCTCAAATACAAATTGAAAATGCACTTCTATCTTAACTTTTTAATAAAATTATTCGATGCATAAAAATCATATCTTTCACAGACTTTTTTAGCCTTTTGGGGGGCATGTTAGAATATCCTCTCTTTGCCATCAAATCAGTGTGGAAGGATTAATTCTGTTGTGCATTATCATATCAAATCTGAAGGTGTAGTTGTGCTAATTCAGTGCAGAGAAGTGGATATCAAAAGGAACAGGGTACCTTCCTCTGTGTGTGTGCTGTGCACATGGATATGCATTGATTCTAATATAGAAGACAAGAGCAGCAAATGCATATGAAGTTTTGTTACCTAAAATCCCATGCTGTCCACAGCATAGAAAGATATCCCATATTCTTATAAGCATATATAATGTAGGAAGAACATTGCTGAAAACAGCAAATAATGGAAAACTTGTCTGAAGATTTCATTATGACTATTAAATATTTTTATGAGGATGCATTACATTAAATCTGTGTGTTTGTGTAGAGCACTTCTAATATAAATGTCATCCAAAGGAAAAATAGAAGAAACCTGGTCAACATTTTCCATTCAATTAAAGGTAATGTTGTAATTATTTCTTCCATTAATTGGACATGATTCAAAATATAGTGATTTCTAACGTGTATAATGGTTGTAAAATGTTGACAGTTGGAGAATATCTCATTGACATAAAAAAGATTAAAGTAACAGTTTGGAGGCTGTTAAGCTATTAATGATAATGAGTATAAGAAATGTGTAACTAGCAAAGGTGGAATCCCATTTAGCTGTCTTCACAATGGGTTTCCTTAAAGCAGATTGAAGGTAAAGATGTTGCACTGAATCTGACTGCATGAATTTAGTATCAAGGATAGATACAGCTCAGTTGGTACTTAATTATTTAAAAGCTTCATATAAATAATTACTGTCGAAATTGAAAACATGCACATGGGACCAGGATATAAATATATTTAACATATCAGAACATATTTCTAAGCCAGCAGTTCAGGGATAAGCTCTTTACCTTTTTCCTTTGCCCCCATCCCTTCTCCCTTAAGTCTTTGAATGCATTGATGCTGAAATAAAATAAAAATTGCACTATGGACTGCATTCCACCAGAGTATTTGGAGCCTGGTCCAGCTTCAGTAAAAGTCAGTGAAAAACTTTCTACTGATCTCCCTTAACTTACATTAGATACAAAATCTTAAAAGGAATTTCAGAAGTCCTCTGTACTTCCAGACTTCTGAAAGATCAGATTGTTAGTCAACATTGTGAATCCGTGTATCTGTGTGAACTTCCTTTTCTGTTTATTTTGAAATCCAATAACTATTTTGACTCTTTGATCACCTGCACTGTTATAGCATAATGAAACTGCTACACAATATTGCAACATATAATGCTGCTGCCAAAAAGTATGTAACTAATCATCCTGTCACTTGCACATGCATTGAAGTTATAGGAGCTGCAATTGCAGCACATAGCTAATCTGTTTTATGGCTTAAAATAGATGCTTAATACAATGGACCCATTGAATAAAGTAAATTAAAATATTACAGAATAACATTTTTCAGAGTAATATGACTTTTTTTGCACTTGCTTGTCATAATAAATACTTGACCACATGGTAAGAGTTTATTTGGACCTTTACTTAAACCTTGTTATAAGAGGTATACAAAAAGCCTAGTCTTACTAGGGGAGCCAAAGAAGTCCAGAATAAAATTGATTTTCAACAAATTAAATTCAGTGTTTCTATCCAGCACAAGGTTCATAATGTCAAAATTGTTAAATCTGTTGCAGAAAAGAAAGCAAAATGTCATCATTCAAATATATGGCTAAAGCCTTTCTCCTACACACAGATTTTAGTGAAAACTCTATATTGAATATATGAAAACTGGAGTTCTACACTCACTATGGAATATTTTAAAATTATTAACTTGTGAAAACTTACTTAATTTGTCTGTTGCTCACACTATTTATGAAGAGAAAACAGTAGTGTGTTTTGCTATCAGTATGTATTTTTGTAAGAATAAGTTCTTGAAATATAAAAGAAAAAAAAGTCCTCCACTGTAAGTCAAGAGGTGAAATGAGTATTTTCCTTGTGGAGATATTCTTTGGCTGGTCTCTTGCCTCTAGTGAGAAGCAATTTACTTATTTACTGGCAAAATCCCCTACACTTGAAACTATATTAGAGTGACGAGACTAGTTTTCTTTGCTTGGTGAGAAGCTTTGAACAAATTGGCTTCACTTTGGCTTTCAGTAATGCAGAGTTTTAATGCTGCCAACAGGAGATTCCTGCCAAGCCGAGAAGCAGTTGTTTGAGTTGGTAAGGTAGCCCTCATAGAACACAGACACACCAAATGAATTGCAAGACAAAATGTAAAGAGAGAGTAGAAAAGCTTGCAGATGATATAGAAAATGTAATGCAGTCAAGATAAAAGAAACAAAAGCTAAGAAAAGAAGGTAAAATAAATTAAAGAGAAATAAACTCCAAAGTTTCTGTCAATTTTTGTATGATTTCATTTGCATTTATTGAACAGCTGAACTTTATTGTATTGATCTTTCTTTCTCTTGTGGAAGCGCTTATCTTTCCATGCTTTAGACTGTTTCCATTTTCCTATAAAAATAAATCTTGCTTTATTCTGTATTTAAAAAAAAAAAAAAATTGAGTCTCTTTTCACAGATACCACAGAAATGGTACCAAGGGGACAGCGTGTAAGTATCTACTTCACACAATGCCATTAAACAGTGGGGACTGCCGCAGTGTGCATCAAACCTGCATGCACTCTGGTTTTGAGCACCTCTCACCTTCCCTGCCTCCACTGCTATGGAGTCAGCACCTTCCATCAGGTAACCAGGATGCACTTGAACAGTTCAGAGAGCTTTGACCCATCGGTATGAACTCTTAAGTCTACACTGGCCCCAGTCTTATATTCTGTATGGGCCTAAAAGCCTATCAGTCTCTTCTAGAAATACAAGACTTTTTTTTCCTGATTTAATTATTTTCATTATTTTGCACCATTTTAGGATAACTTACTCATACTTTTGAGCAATGTTTAAGTTGAGGTGAACAGCCCATGCAAATATTATTAGAAATGAACCCTACATAAATAGACAATGACTAGAAATAAATTCCTGGTTTGCATATAGGAAGAATACCAAACCTTTGGCCTGCTCAAACCTTCTTTTGAAACCTGGAGAGCTTACAAAACTTTGTACAGCAGAAATAATTTTTCAGTACTCAAAATCTGAACCCCTTCAAGCATAGGTTCTTTTTACACTAGATATTAATTGACAGTGAAGTGATGGAAGGAATTGAAATGTCTTAATGCCTATGGCTAGCTCAGTAAAAACACTGCCATAATGCACTGTGGTGAGTATGGAAGTCAATACACCTGAATGTGTAAATGTGTATAGAGACAAAGAATGACATATTTTTTAAAGCATTAAATTTTACTGTAGATCTATGGTTATATCTGCACTATAACAATGGTGACTGCAATAGATCACAGATATATTCAAGCTAGGTTTAAGCTAGTTAGCTCAAGTACCAGTATCAATTAGTCATGGCAGCAAAAGGCAATGTATTTTGTATCTTGGATGAGTGTTGCAGTGACTCAGTGCCTGCAGCCTGCAGCATTGCCATGTACTTCTCTCATTTCAGAGACTGAGCAGTCCTGAATATCTTATCCAAAAATCTTTTCCTAGAAGGATTAAGAGATTTTCAGATGAAATGTACTGGAAGTGATGAAAACTAAGGAAATAACCAACAACTGAGGTTTCTAAGGTGTATGGAGACATAGAAGGTGGGTTATGTTTCATACACTAATAAAAATTCTACATTTGGGAAATTACTATTACTCTTTTTAGCAGCCCAACTGGAACAATATAGAAAGAGTAGCCAACAGGTTCAAACAGAGGAAATAAATCAAGGAACTCATTGCCAAGTTTAATCAACACCAATAACTTAAAATACTGAAAATTAAGTAGAAAGCTTAAGTGTTTTTTTTTTCTCCAGAGCAAGAAAAGATGTTCAGTAACATGAGGTCTTGGAACTCAGTATATCTTGGGCTCTGATCATTGGCTCGGGCTAGTAGATGTTGCTAGTCAGTGACCTTAATTAGCCAACACTTTTACTTTTTTATAAATGAAATTAGAAGTGATTATATATGTCACTGTAATGTTTTTGTAATGCAATCTGTCTTTGAGAATAGTGATAGAGTAATATATGATCCCCTTCTCTTAATGCATTCATCACTAAACTTCTTATCATATAGACCTATAAATTGTATTCTGCTGTGGAGTCAGTTACAAACAGTAAATAGATTTTAAAAAAGTGTTTTTAAAGCTAAGGGAAAAAAGAAATGTGTGTGGCTTGAGAGAGAAGGAAAAGCTTGGGCAGGCCAATAGGACCCTGAAACAATGGAATCATCAGCACTGCTTTACACAACAGTCTGATTCAATGTGTCAGGCCATAATCAGCTCCATTTCACAGTGCTTTGCTCCATAAAAGCAGATTTGTTTAACCACAGCCTCTATTTCAGCTTGACTGAGAATGAAGAATAACCAATGAAGCCAGGCATATCTCACGGGTTATGTTATGGGCATATAGTGAATCCATCATTTGCTGAAGAGGCAGAGAAAAAGTGACAGGCTCATTCATGCCTTAGAGTCATTTTTAGGCCTATTGAAAATTTTAATCTGTGCACTTTGGATGAACTTCCCCACTTCTTAATTTAGTACATGTAGCCATGTGATAAAGTCTGTCTGCCTAGATAGGACAGACTTACTTCTCTAGGACATCAGCTCCTCCAAGCAGTTTTCTTGCATGGATTCAGCCTGGCTGCCTTGAATTTTACACAGACACATAAGCCCCATTTACAGGAGGACTCCAGAGTTAATTAAATGCTGAAATCATATATGCCCGTGGGCTAACATAACACCATTCCAGCAATATTTTTAATTTAGCATTAAAGATAGTGTACATTTAAAAATATATTTATATACACCTCTATATTTAACAGCATGGTTCTCTCCCCTGTCTCTGAACAATATAAAAGGTGTTTAAAAAAAAAAGGAAAACAAAACTAAAAAAAAAAAAGGCTATTTAAAAAAATGTTACAATCCAGCAAATTCAAGGAAATTACTTATTTAGAAATTGTATGCAGCTGTCAAATAAATGAAATTGTTATTAAATATGGTGGCAGGTCAGATAAATGAGGTAAAAGCAGCAACTACTCAGATAAATGAGGTAAAAGTATTGGCTCATTTCTGTTAAAAGATTTCATGTTTGCCTCTCAGTGCCATAGATTGTGCTGCACTGTGCATTTGCTGTGCATGACAGATATGTTTGAAACACTGGAAGTACTGAGGCACAATGTGTATAAAACGCTTGACCTAAACTTGACAGTCCCGATTAATAATATCAAGTTTGGAAAATGGCAGCATTTACAGCACTCACGCACACCCTGACATTAGATTTTACCCTTTTCAAAAAAAATAAAATGACTTGTGAGTTAATTTCTTAATTCCCAAAGTGAACGAGGAACCATTCTTCTGAAATAGATTTGTTTTAAAAACATTTTCACATGAAATAGAGTAAATGCAGTCTTACATTAATTTTATTGATATCCCTGGGCTGCAATATATTCAAGATGGCTGCACTTCAGTGAAATACGTAGTTTGATGGCTCACGGGTTTATTGTGAACCT
Organism: Corvus cornix cornix; assembly: GCF_000738735.6. NCBI lineage: Eukaryota > Metazoa > Chordata > Aves > Passeriformes > Corvidae > Corvus > Corvus cornix. The sequence goes on from NC_046332.1 coordinate 80,720,676, forward strand.
TGGTAAAGAGCAACCACTCTGATGTTAAAATTCAAGAAGAAACAAAAATACTTACATTTTGCAGGTGGTAGAACCTTGAAAATTGTGGGTGGCTTTGTTTTCCTTTGTGATTTTGTGGCCAGGTTTGAAGTGAAGAGCTTGCCAAGTGTTAGGTCTACATCACTTCCCTTTCTTCCCACTTCTGCCTTAACCTCCCATTTCCAGACATTTGAATTGAAGATTAAGAGGCAAATAGACAATTTACTCAGTCTCAGGGCTATGTATGGAGAGAAATAATAATCAGCCTTGTTCCTTTCAAACTTCAGATTTAAATGTAGAACAAAGCAATTTGAACATACTCTAAGCCAGCATTTCCCTGATTAAATGCTAAAAAGTTCAAGGGGTGAGGAAGACCAGAGACACCAGTGAATGAAATTACTATAGTGAAACAAAACATTACAAAATTAGGGCAAAGCATGTCCAGTCTCATAAATATCGTTTATCAGAGGCTTTTTAAAAAGCACTTGAGCAGTAGATAAATTTGGGCATTAATTTTTAAGAGTATTTTGGCTATTCTTTAAAAAAAAAAAAAAGTAATGGGTATAATGGGGATATTAAGAGCACTGTCAACCAGCATAATTATTCAGTGTATCAATGACAGAATGAGACTTGTTTCTTTTGCACTCATTACCTATGTGTATTTTTATATTATAGAATTTAGATCTTATTTGGAGCCTTTACAATTTAACATGTTTAAAGTTATTAATTTTACAAACAATTTTATAAGATTCCTGACAGAATTAATAAAATGCACTTGTTCTTGTTCTCTGTCAATATTCTAAATTTTCATAAACCAACTATTTTTGTCTGGATACTATAATTGGAAAAGTAAACTCAAGAAAAAGTGAACAAAGTAACATGTATAGCAATATGAAGAAATGCATAATCTTAAAGTATATTAAGTCAGATGAAAATGTTGCAGCTGAATCTCCTCTGCTTAGACAAATGAGATCATTTTGGAGAGTTTCAAAAACTGATAGAAGTGACATTAACTCTACATTCTGAAAATGTTACCTAAAATGTGTATGTTTTCTGTTGGAGCTATCTGGATTTTTCTCATATTCTGCATCACATTATCAGGTAAGAGAACAGAATACAACTTGAATAATGCTTGAAATGGCAATGTCCTTCTATTTTCTATGATATAGATACAATGTTTAACAGGATTCAAAAATCTTTATGTTAAGAACCAAGGTCTTGTTTCTTCACACACAGGGAATGCAGGAAACCTGTAGAAAAGCCTAATCAAAATTACCACAATAGTTTGGTAAGTTTCTGAAATATCAACATCACACATCAGCATAAAATACTATGCACATAACCATAAAAAAATCACTTGTCTTTCATTGCAATTTAATCTGAAAACATTCTTTATTAAGGACAGAATTTTTAAAAAATGGATATTCAACTGTATTAAAATGTCTGAAGTCACATATTTGTACACAGATGGTAGCTAGCAATAGGAAAACTTGGATTAGACAGTTTATTCTATGCCAGGTCCGTGCCGTGACCACACTCTTCAGATGAGAAGCAACTCTTAAGTCTGTCTCTCTGAAATTGTTCTCAGAACTCTGCTAGCTTGTTATGTTCCTGCTGTGAATGTGTGTATCTTCAAGAGATTTCAAAGTTGAGAATAATTTGTCAGGTTGAATTCTTGCCCGCACATCTTCCTGTTTGACTTGTATTCAGCTCAGAACAGCTATGTGTAACATAGACTAAAATAAGAAAAAAACCCCTAAAATGGCCAATATCTGTTAGTATTGTGCATTGTGTGTTAATTCTGTTTTCATTACTTATATTTTAAATATTATTCTGAAAACAGGAAATTACCCTAAATTTATGATTAGGTGAACACTGATTATTGATATATTGAAAAAAATAGGTGTTCTTTTATTTTTGTACAAAAATATTTTAATAATAATCTTTTATACTGTATTTTATAATATATTGAATTTATATTTTCCTATCATAGATTATTCTAATATTAAGATACCATTCAGTAATGCTTTCTATTTAGCTATTACCAGAAAGAGCAATTTTTATGGTCTTGATGAATTTTACAGTCTGACAGATTTTTAGTATATTTCAATGAATCAGAATAATTTTGGTTTTCAGATTTACAAAATTACTCAGAGGTTTATATGATATGATTATATTTCTTGCTCATTTTTTATATACTTATCTGGTTTTGTGATCAAATTGAGGCTTTAGTTTTAACAAGAAATGGATTACTGAGAGGATTTCTAATACTTATGCATCTAGAGACAAAATAGGGATTTCAACTGTGAATCTCTCTGATCAGATAAGTGCAGACTATAGTATTTTGATTTTTTGATTCTTGCTCTAAGATTCACATAGAAACAGTTATTGAAATTATTGATATCCTCAGATATAATTTTCCAGTTCATTCAGGTCAGTTTTGAGTCTGAACCAAATTTCAGAAACACAGATAGGTTATAAATTCAAATGTTATTAAAATAAATATCTTCCAGCATCACCTGATCAAGCCTCCTTGCTTGTTAAGAAATCAAATGTTTCTTACAAATTTCAGTGAATAATGTTTGATTGACTGTGGTACAGAATGTGAAAATTCAGTTACACAGTTACGGTTTCCACCTTTAATCTTTTAAATTCAGAATTCTGGTTGATTAATGTGAAAAAAAGCAATTAAATTTTAAAGCAATACAAATCAAAAATCAAATTTGGTTTGAATTGAAGTTATTAGTACATATACATTGAACACAAGACACACTCCCATTTCTTGGAACAAGATAAAGGAAATCAGTGGTCAGCAAAGCCACATGCAGCTTTTACCCAGAAGGCAAACATTTAGCACTTTCATCAGTTTCCTTTTATCTGCCTCTGTCTGTCAGTACCACTCAGTTCAGCCTTCGATCTGATGAGAGGGCACTGGTGTCATGACAGAGAATGTGAGCTAATGAAAGTGTAAAGCTTTGGTTCAACAGAGTAGAAAATTCCCATCTAGTCAGCAGAAACCGCAATCTGATATGATTGAGTTTTTAGTAGGCGTTGCTATTAAGTCCTTAGAGGTCCAGGATGGTAAAACTTGTGGTCCTCTAAACACTAAACATTTGATTTTTTTTCTTTAATAACTGTTGTGGTCTTGTTTTGGCAATTTGGGATTTTTGGGGGCATTTTTGTTGGTTTGTTTGTTTGTTTGTTTTGCTTTTTAAGTTTAAGAAGGCTTTTAGCACCAAAACCCAGCACGTTAATTTTATTGTGTAGCATAGCTCATTAAATTACAGATACTTCAATTAATGATGCCACAGAAGTGCAGAAAATCTCAATCCAGACTGAGAAATAATCAAAACCACAATCAGAATTCCTGAAAGTTTAATATAAGGTTCAAGTCCATATATGAAATTTGTAACAAATCAACACAGTAAACCCACTTGTGGAGTGTAAAACCTGGGCACACGTAAAATTTGGATTCTCATTTGTCTTGTATTAGATTATCTCACTCACAACCTACTATCCTACCTGATCACCTCATTAAATATTTCTGAGGAAAATTTTGTGGTGTAACTACTTGCTATTGAGTTCCTAACATCTGTGTAAAAATGTAGAAAATCTAAAGAAATTGAAGAGTCTGGACCACAAGAAATAATTGATTTGCTGTTTGGTGCCTTATTACTAATCATGGTTTTTTCCTAAAATACTTTTTTCAGTGAACATGGGAGGAATTAATATGGCTTGACTTAGCCTTATAAAATTTAGAAATAAAATTAATTATTCAAAGCTTCTTATTTAGACACTTGCAGACATATTTCATTCCTTCACCTTAGACACTATAAATTGTTCACAAGAAAAGTCTTTCTCTCCATTGACTACTTGAAGGAAGTATTCAAGCTGCCAATTTTCACTAATGCTCAGTTTACATTAAAGATAATCTAATTAATCAAACATCTCTAGTTCTTGAAAGATTGCTCTGAATTCTCATTTTCACTAGTTTGGCGTTTTGCTGCCGGCTTGGAACTCAACCTATTTTGAACACCCTGAAGAAAGGTGAGAAGTCTGTAGTGTGTAGACACCAATATGGAGAGAATGATACCTGATATGCATCACCTTGAGAAAGACTCAGTGAGGTTGGAGCAAAGCTGGCATTTAAAGCACCTTCAGAGAGAAAAAAGAAAAAAAATATTGAAGGCTGCAAAAAATAAAAATACAAATTATAGAAAATTTTATATCAGTCACTCATAGTTTTCTATTTTACAAATAAAAAGGGAACACTTAGGATAAGTTATTCTCTTGGGATGTCTGCCATTCCACGCATCATTACACAGGAAATGTGGGATTTCGAAAAACATTGATATCTTGGTTAACTTGCTGCTAATTCTTGTTCTTTGTGAACCTTTGACTGTCAGCATTAATTTTGTAGCTAGGAGGTATTTGGTGGTCTTCCAGCATACAGGATCTCATCTGAGGCTCTGTCTTGCACTGGTATTTGTCAGATGTCTTATTTATAACAGAGTTATCTTTTAAAGAAAAAAGTCATTGTAGACTCTGAGCAATACTATTTTGTTCCAGTTTTGCATAACAACTATGGTTTTCATCATAGCGCTAGATTACTATCAATTACACTTAGGGTTTCTCTTCCATTTTAATTTTTGCATTTCTTTAACAACTCTGCAACATTGCCCTCGAAACAATTCACAGCAAAATTAAGATATATGCTGTAGCAGCTCACAGGAATTAAGAATATGATGAGATGTGGTTTTATGAATATTTAAAATACTATTAACATGCTACATTTTTTCCTAGGGAAACAAGTATTCAGGTATTCAGAACCTGAAAATTACATTGTTAACTCTGCCATCAGTGATAATTTGTGACCACTACATTTTCTGATAACAATTCTAAGAATAAAAAATACCTGAAAATTGTCTTGATTGAAAGAGTTTCAGATATTCAAGTAACTTGTGATTAATCATTTAGCATTTCTAGGAAGTCTCAAGATTCAGAGAAGGTTAACATGAATCAGACAAGTTGTAGCAACTCAGTTAAGAAGAATTTTGGTAATTATTTTAAATACTCATTTTCTTTGGTAACACGGCAGTAGGTCCAACTATTTCAGTATAAAGCTCTGCTTCGACATTTAAAAAGTCAAATGATTGATTTAAAATATTCAACTGCAAACAATGGCAAAAAAACCCCCAATGATTTCAAGATCTAGGTTATTTTGCATCATGTGATTCAAAGAATAATACATGCAATGCTGCAGTGTCAACAATGTGACATCCATTAGCACTGATGCAAATGTATTTTGACAGGTGATATTGCACTTGAACTTTTTCACAATGTTTCCATAAATGTGCAAAAGAACCAAGCAGACAAACAGGGTTTTTTTATACTACCTTTTATGTTCCTGTTCATTGTGTTCAACACCATATTCTGTTCTTTCACAGCTAATGTGAAGGATAGAAGGTCACCAACAGAGCTACATTCTCAAAGAGAATACTTTTTTTTTTATCTTCTCTTCTACTGTTGGTAGCTGCTTGACCTATTCCAGCTTTCTGCTGGATGACAAAAACCATCCATCTGCCTTTTTATTGCTGTTTTATTTTTTAATTTATTTTTTATTTAAAATAGATTATAAAAAATAAAGGCAGATAAAGTTCACTTTATGCCAGTGACAAACTAAGTGTTCATTTCCTTATCCCTGTAATTGTATCAACAAAATTCTGTGGGCGGATAGTCTGGACATTATCCACTTTATTATCCACTGACAAATTTTTCATATAGTATTTCAGTTATGAAAGAAATAAAAAATGTAATTATAATTATCCAAACAAACCCCAAACCTCTGAAACAGCAGAGGACAGAACAGATTTGAGCTCCAAAGAATTAGAAAGGATTTCATCTGAGACAAGCCACAGAGAGCAGAGTAAATATTATTTGATGCAATTCAATTTCAGCTTGACACAGGACAGTAGACAGAAAAGTATCTCTCAAAAGCTGAAAGCAAAATGTAGCGAAGTGCAGTTAACTGGCTTTTCACTGAATATTTAAGCTCCTCCTTTCCAGCTTCAGCTCAGCTAAAAGGAAGTTACTGACTGAGAGAAATCACTGCTATATCTTTCACTGGTGTCCTTTGAATGGATTGGTTAGGAATGATGCATTTTAAAATGTGTTTTCACAAAATGTTATAAATTTCTCTGACTACATGCATGACCTTTAGTCAGAGACACAACCGTAATATGTTAATTTGCAAATACTTGTTAGATATACTGATGACAGCTGTTCCTCACTTACTGCAAGAAGGAGTAATAACAAGGAAGCAAATACTGGGAGTAGAGTTTCTATCATGAATCATGTCCTTTATACAGCCTTGTTTCCAAAGCAACTCCTCTAAAATCTGTGGTATTCACGTTTGGTACTGGAGTGTTTTGCTGCTACTATATTAGATCAGTCAATAATAATTGTGCTTTCCTAGAGTCATTCAAAATAGAATACATAGTGAAAAATAGTGGGTTATGTTGCATTTGTTATGCAGTGTACACTTAACACTTGCCCAAGAAAGCCCAACTTCCATTTTAAAAAAGAGCAATTATTAACATGATTTTTACTGGGAACACTGTTAACTCACTGTAATTTGTACTTTACTTCCATAGGTATCTTTTTCAAAATGTGTGTGCTGTTTCTTCCCTTCCTACACTGCACAATATCCTACCTGATTCTTAGTCCTGCTGCCACTGGTGAGGGTTTCATGCAAGCAAATATTATTCAGAGCATGGCTGCAAAAAATTGGTTAAGTGTGAAAAATGTTGTGTGGTATAATGATATGTTTTACATTAGGCATTTAAATAAATTATGTTTTACATAACAGACATTTAAACTGACAATGTATATTGTGGTGTGAAATTCTGTTTTATCCAGCTCAAAGTCCAAAGACTATTGTTTTTTATCAATAAGGTATAAGCTGTGGTGTTAATGCTCTCTTTGGAATATAGAAACTAACTAAATTTCTTGCAAAAAAAAAAAAAAAATTCTTAAACACTGTATTTGAAAATGTAGGATTTTTCCAAATATTATTTTATATATGTTTTTATAGATTTTTAGTCAAGAAATAGCTAATAATATTGTTCACTCTGCTGAATGCATATAAACTCAAATGCATGTGTAATTACTGAAGTGTAAGGGAGAGGGGCCCTCCTACTGGCTTAAAACTCTTATGAGCTGCTGATTAGTTTTGATATGAAATGTGTGTTTCTCTCGGTATATCAGCAAAATTAAAGCAATAAACTTACCCCAGTTCTGCCTAATAGAGCAGGACAATATAGAAGTTAGACAAAATATCTCTTCTATTTTCCACCCAATTAAATAGAACTGAAAATATTTAGGAAAACTTTATGACCTAGGGTTCAAGGAGCAACAGGAAGGTTTTCACTATATTTTTTCCCCCCAGAAGCACTGCTCACCATTAATCTATCTAAAAATATGAGGGAATATGTATCGACATGATAAAAATCAGTCAGTTGCAACTGAATTTTCTGAAGTCTTGTAAAAAAGACAAAACCTTATTTTCCTGAATACAGACACTGATTTATCAAAGATCATTATGAGGTGGTATTGAGCTGCTGCTGCCTTTTTGTACAATGAAGATACTTGGTCTGTTTTGTCACAAACATTGTCAGAACATAGAGATACTGTATATAATTATGTGTTTTGTTATAATTGCACCAATATCGAACAACAGAGAATATTTCACTTAGTATATGTTTTAAACTAGGTTCTTTATAAAATGCGTATAAAGATGAGGGTTCTCTTAGCTAATTGTCAAAGTTTGAGATAGTGTCATATTTCTGCAATTAAAAAAATTAAGAAATCTGAGCTCCTGGAAAGAAATAATTATAATTTTTCAGGAAACACTCAAAGGTAAAATGGTCAAGTCTTAACTCTTCCACAGACAATTTGTCCTGTGTTGTGAATTTCAAGGAGATGGCATTCTAAAATACTAACAAAAGGACTTTTCTCTCTGAAAAAAACATAATGACTCAGAAAAATATCTGTAGTTCTTGGGTGCCTTATACTCTGTTCCTCTTTGGTGAACATCTACTACTACAGTTCGTAATCTCTGTATCCACTGGGGATATTCAGTCATATTTAGTAAAATAGGGAACACTGCCTGCAATAGACTTATTATGTTAAAAACTTGCCCTTTGTATGCTCCATGTAACAGGATAGAGGCATTGCAGACTTCCCACTCCTGGTTCACAGCTATGTAAGTGCCAGAGAAACAGTCTGCCTCTGAATAAGCACAGTCCCTTGTCTGTGAGAGCTTCATGCATGCCTTTTCATGTTATTTAGCATCTGACACACTCTATCAAGTTATACTTCTTGTTGCATTACACTACATGTTGGTATGATGCAGCAGGCCACCCCACACACTGATACATAGGACAAATTCATGACCAAAGCAAGGGCTAGGAGGGTATTTCTTCTTGTAATGACATTAGTAACAAATAAAAAATTTAAGACTCTTGGGAAGTATTAAGTTCGTGTTGCAACACAGTAGCCTGAATTGTGTCAAAAGGCTCTTAGAACACCCCAGCCCCAAAAAGGAAAAATGTGTCTGGTTATCTGAGCTAACAGATGCAAGTGCATTTTATTATGTCTCTTTGCATTAGGAAGCAGCCATTAAATAAAAGCAAAGCTTTCTAAAGTGCCCTAGAGGGAATACACATGGAAGTGTGCTTCAAATGCCCTCTGTGCTGTAAGTATTACTGCAAAGCTTGTTTCATACACAGTAACTTTTCCTCTTTCTCTTCCCTGCAAGTGACACTGCAGTTGAAATGATTTAATGCTGAATTATTCACTTCTGAAATAATAGACACTATCCTTGTTCCCTAACGATAACATCATTGCCTGCAACAGATTTTTTATGACATATTAAACAGCAGAAATACCCTACACAGCTGTCAGCTACTATTTTCTGGATAGGTAACAATTATGGATTCTTAAGGTATATACAGTAGAAACAAATAACAAAGCAAGTCACTAACTAAAAACAACAACAACAAAAAAGCTGAACCCTTCTTGTATTATCTTATTTTTCAGAGTAGGTCACTGAGCACTGAAAATAAAACCTAATTACTCCCAGTTGAAAAGTTCAATGTCACTATTATGGTATGACCTACTTTCTACTTTCTGAAGCTCTGAAATTTTTGGCTGGGTGGCTAATGGTTGAATATATTTTTTTCACTATATGGGCAGCCCTTTGGATCATTTTTAATACACCACAAAAATCTGAACATTCACTTAAATAAATGGATACTATAATTAGAGGAATATATGGAAAATGTAGGTGAAGCATGAAAAGTAACAAAGTAGTACAATTATGTAGGGCTAGAATATGTATTTATGATTAGAATCAGATGCAAATTCCACTGTATAAATAGCATGAAAGAGAAATAATATTTTCAAGGAGTTATACTGATTATTAGAATGAAGTAAATATAGCACCCACCATTAATTTCATAATAGGTATTTAAGGACTCAGCATTTCAACTTTTTTTATCTAATGACATTATTCATTTAAGTTTTGATCCATGCATGAATGTTTCCACTGCCCATTAGTTTTGTTTAGATGTGAAGACATGTCATTTTGTGAAAAATGGGAGTTATTAGGAGTTTGTTGGACTATTCCTGATAGAAACTATGGAATTAAATCAAGTAACTGGCTGCTTTTCAATTTATTTTCCTCAGTATCTTGACTGAAAAAAAAATCTAAATGTCTTTAGTGTTTTTACACAGAGCTAGTCTTTGACCTGCTAAACTTAGCACATTATCCTCAGACAGATATCCTAAAGAGCTGAAATATGAGCAAATGACAGACTGAAATGTTTTAAAAAGATGGGCTTTTGACATGTAAGATTAGTATGACAGACACAGTACTTATGTAAATAAGTGAATGCTGAGTTGTTAAAATAGAAATATTCAAATTTATTTGGCTGCTGTGCTGTGGAAAATAAATTTAAACTATTATGACTTGTGGCAGTGTAGAAGGGTGTGCTAATTGCTTTCAGAACCTCAGGTACCAAAAAAATGTAATTGCAAATGTGGCTGAAGGAAAGAATTGGATGGAAGAAGTTCAGAGTGTAGAGAGACTATTATTAAAACAATTTTTTGTCATAAGTTATGTGAATACACCTTTTCTGTTAAATGTATTAATGTAAGTGGATTTCCTTTCAAATTTGATCAAACCTGCTGCATATGCCCACAGCAGACACTGAAGTTGTTCAAGAGTAAGAAATTTGAAAGAAAAAAATTTCATCCAAGTGATTACTTAAAAACTAATTCTTTATTTATTTATTAGTTGTGACAAAGAATCACACGGATCATACTAGAAAATGTTTGTAATGAATATGTAACACTTGTGTTAAAAATGTGACAGATATCATATTCATAAAGTAAGCCTTTCCAAAAATTAATTGTGATGTTTAAAAGCTTTGATTTTTAAGCAGTTGTGTTCTATGTTCAGTGTTTTATCTCCTTTCCTATAGGAGAAAAAGTTGTGCACTTGCACCTGAGAAAGTCAACGGTATCTTAGGCTGCATAAAAAAAGCATGGCCAGTAAGTCAAGGGAGATGATTCTGTCCCTCTACTCTGATTTTATGAGGTACCATGTATAGTACAGTGCCCAGCTCTGGGGTCCCCAGTGCAAGAAGGACATGGGCCCATTCAAGTGGGTCCAGAGGGGACCATGAAAATGATCTGATGGCTTGAACATCTCTCCTATGCAGACAGGCTGAGTTTTATTATGATGGGTGTGGTGTGACACCAGAACAGGTTGTGCAGAGAAGCTGTGGATGCCCATTCCTGGAAGTGTTCAAGGCCAGGTTGGATGGGGCTCTGAGAACTTGATCTAGTGAAAGGTGTCCCTTTCCATTGGCAGATGGGTTGTACTAGATATCTTTAAAGTTCCTCCCAACCAATCACATTTCATGATTCTATGATTTTTCTACTTATAACTTGCCAGTGCTTTTTTGTCAGAAAATATTAAAAGCAGTGCTGAAGAGATACAAACCCAAAACTATGTAAAAAAACTTATCACAGTTTTGTGCTTCTCTTTGCAGGAAATGCTTATAAATGAGAAAGTGAAGATTAACCAAGGAGTAATGAATAATGTACTCCTATATTTTCTGAAAAAAAAAAAAAGGTAAAAATTTATTTTGAATGCTTTCCCAAGTGGCACTTTATTGGGATGACTCTATGATTATAATGAATGATATAAAGTATCAAAAAGTATAGTCCAACAAAATAAAGACTGTGCCAAAATGATTCACTGAATTCATAGAATCATAGAATGGTTTGTGCTGGAAGGAACCTTCCTTTAAAGGCTATCTACTCCAAACCCCCTGTCATGGGCAAGGACATATTTTACTACATCAAGTTATTAATGCCCATCCTATTTGACTTTGTATATTTCCAGTGATGGGACAAATACACTTTCTATCATAAAAAAGTTTTTTAAAATCTGGAAAATTCATTTCGTCCAGGTTGAAAGACATGGGTCCTTACAAATATGTTATTTAAGGGCAAATGTTTCCATTTTGTGAAAAAAGGATGCTTAGCTGAGAGTTAAGAAGAATATTTTATCTTAGGACCTTAAATCATAAGCCATGTTAAATTGAAAAAAGGCCTCCAAAGGATGATTTCAGTGTTATCAGTTATCTTTGGTTTTAATCTAAAATTTTACTATTGTACTTAGGCTGCTTCCCATGATCATCTAAATTGATCCTTTGTTGGAGTTATATTAGAATGAAGTGAGCAGAGGGCATAGGAAAAATCTCTCATTGAACAATGAAGCTTCATAAGTAAACAGATTTCACTCTTCAGATCTTATTTATCCAGTAATTTTCAAGTAATAAAATAAACAGTGATATCAGGTTCCATCTTTCAATATGCAAGTCTTAATACATATATAACTCTAGAAATGCTACAACTATAGCCATGCAACTGTTATGATCATCCTTCCAATAATGGGATGGCAGATTCTGTCCATTGAGACTAGTAAACAAACATTCACAAATTAAAATTTACAGAAAAAAAAGACTTTGCATCTCAGTTCTCATGTTTAAGATACTTCCTTTTTTTTTTTTTTAATTTAGGTACATAGCCTATTTAGGTTTTTTCTACATATAGGAAAAAAAGACATTCTAGCCTAATACTTGCTAGCCAGATTTTCAGCAGAATTTAACAAGTCTAGACAACTAATACATGATGCTAAATAAGCAAAATCCATCAAGTATTAATTCTGCAATTTGAAAAAATTGTGTTATTGTATAAAAGATGAAAATTCCATTGAATATCTATTTATCTGGAGTGTTTTTACTGTTTGAAGTGAATGTGTTTATGTGTGTTATGAGCCATGATGTTTCAGCTTGGAGCTGAAACCTGTCTTTGAACCATCTGAGTCTACAGGCGATTCCTTTAAACCACAGAAATGACCAAGATAACAGCTTGAAGCTGGACTGTGAGACCTGTATTTTTCATTCTCTTTGTAGAGAAGATTGTCAATATTGCTATAATCAATAAATGACAAATTTGTACAATCAGCTTTATCACAGCTAGCTCTGGTGTCAGAACAAGTTGCATACACCTTTAGAGATGTAGGACACTATACAGTTGACTACTTTTTTCAAAACTTTATTAATCCTTGGTTCACCAATGTCAATTAGGCACTACATTTTTGAAATTAGATACTTTGATTGCTACATATTTTGCAATGAAATCCATTTTTAATTTACATATCATGTGATGTAATTACATAGGGACCATACATGTGCTGGTACCAAAATGTCCTTGCCATGGTTTAGGAACGACAGTACCCTTAATTTACTACCCTTATCTCCTTCCCCCTACCTCCCTCCCCTTCCCCCAGAGACTGTCCCAAGACAGACACAGATTATTCTCCCCCTTCTCACTCTGGTGATGGAGCTGAGAACCAAAGGCACAGAAAGGTGAAAACAGATTGAGATAAGAACAATTTTCTGGAAACAGTCATGAGATAAGAAAACGAACAGTAACATCAACAACATAAATAACAAAAGTGTACAATGAAAGGGTGATTTACATGCAAAATTGCTCACCCACAGAGCCCAACCGGACACAGCAGGACCCTGAAATAACGAACAATGGCCAATGTTTTCTCCTCTTCTACTTTTCAGCAGATGTTAGGTTATTTGTATAGAGGTTTGCAGAGTGACACACTGCAAATGTTGTTGCAATAAATAGGTGTATGCATTTCTGTATTTTTTTTTGTTTTAGTACTTCCTCAGAAAAAAATTTGTATCACTGTCATCATATATAACAATGCATCAAATTAATTTTTCTGTGAAAGATTTTGATTTGATGTTGACAATGATTGGTATAAGGTGGCTTTTTTCTATAAGATGAAGTGTGTTTTTTAACAAAGAAGGTAGCATTAGGAAAATTACATTTTTCTGAATTGATCTTTCAATTTAAAACATTATGATCTTATGTAGAAAAACATCGGTTTTCAGTAGCCAGCATTTGTTATTTTCATTCAGGAAAAATGGTACGAGTAAGTGGTGTAGCACAATACTAACCATTTCCCCTTGAATTATAGGGGCTTTATTCTTCTCTCTGTTCCTGTCTTCCTGCTCAGGGGTCTGAGAACCTGAGGAGCAGCTGTTCTTACTCTGGGAATCTGAGGTAAAGAAGGCATTTGTTACCTCAGCCTTTTCCTCATTGTTAGTCACTATGTTTCCCCTCTGCAACCAGTAAAGGATGGAGAGTGTCCTTAGCCATCCCTTTGTTGCTAATGTATTTACAGAAACATTTTTAATAGTCTTATACACCAGTTGCCAGATTAAATTATTTTTGACAATTTTTTTTTATTAAATGATTTATCAAGATTGCTATTTTTTTGGCAAAATAATAAAGTTCATTCATACACCAAGAGACTATATTTGTTTCCTGAAAGTGATGGTAGGAGAAGCTGACATGTGCAAATTCTGACCTTTTTTTCCATATGATCAAACTGAGTCTGATGAGGATGTAGACCTGGAAAAAAAAAGTCTTATTTCCCGGGGTTATAATTATTAGCCTATTTGTGTTTCTTGTCTCTTCAATTCAATAGTCATTAATGTAAAGAAAAGAATTGACTTGTGTTTTACCACAGTACATAGGAATTATTTATCAAAAAAATTTAACCTAGATAACTCAGAGTGGGCTTCCACTCCACTCTGGGACGAATCCAAAACACGATCTGTTTATCTGAATTGCATTAGCAATTGACAGGCCAACAAGGTAATAAATTGAGATGATAATAAATTGATATTCCTAAACCATGGCAAGGACATTTTGGTACCAGCACATGTATATTGAATACTTTTGTATGAATATGCATTTACAGTTCATACTATTTATGAGCCTATTTTTCTTTCAGTTTAATTTGCTACCTCTCTGGTCCTGAGTCACCTCCATCTTGACACAAGAATCATCATAATGTGCACTGAAGCTTTTGTACCTTTAGAAGTGTTGACGTGCATTTGCCACCTGACAGTCCAGTATGTTAATCTGACAGTTTTACTGATCTTCCCTGTTTATTTCTTCTCTGTTTTTCCATAAAGAATATATTATATTATTTAAACAGAGGCCAATGTCATCAACTGTGAAAATAAAAGGAAGTTGCTACATATATTTCAGATATTGTGGATTTGTTAGTCTTGCTTGTTCTTTCATCTGTTGTGTATTTTCCTATTTAAGAACTTTAGGCATTATAACTTTAGGAGAGATCAGAGAAAATGATTCCAGAATACTACCCAAATTATTACCATACGCAATAATTAATGGAATAATATTTTGGCACCTAGATGATATGCAGAAAGTAAGGATCTTCAAACCTGACTTTACTATAATATGAATGTTTTCTAAAGTGAATCATTACTCAGTTTTCATAATACTGGAAGATCCATTCATGCTAGTGAATTTTTAATAAGATGAAAAGCAGAGATAATTATAAAAAAAAGAAAAAAGGCAACCTTCAGTCTCTTCCCTAAAGAAACTGAATTTCACTGATACATACTTATACGTGACTAATATATATTTCATTTAAAAAAATGTATTTAGTATTTGATGTTATAGCAGATTTCAAATAGTAGACAAATTGGAATAACATTGTAAAAACCAGTGGGTTTCTCACTTTTCTAGGGGAAGGAAAAGGCTGTGGAAGAAAATATTGTGAACTGTTTTCTTAAAAGTATGTCAGTTTAGGAAGTATTGTTATTGTATTGTACTCTTTTATAACAAAATTAAAATTCTTCATCCCTATTACATAGTGTTGCCCTTCTGAAAATATTATTAGCTCAGAATTTTAGTAGTCAGAGATTTCAAGAAAAGTTTATAATTTTTTGGAGTGGTCCAGTGCAGAATTGAAATTGAAACAAGGCCCACATCTGTCGTAGGCTATTGAATATGTAGCAGTGTTGCAAAAAAACAACTTAACTATGACTTTTGATAATTTATTTTTTTTGTGAGAAATTGAAATCTTGTTTTCCATTCATGCAAAAAGCTATTCTAAAAGGTTCTTCTACAGATCTTGAACAAGTCACCTCAAGTCTTATGAGTTAAAGCTCTTTAGGCTTCGTTGGCTACATCTGTACTCATGAAAGTGATAAAATGTCATACCAACTGGAACTCACCTGTCTACAATTTTATTTGTTAAATTTATTCCCAACGTGATTCTACCATTTTAAACCAAACAAAAATAACCCACTTTAAAATTAGCAAGCTCCAATAATACCCTTGTATAATTTGAAAATTTGCATGAACCAGGTACCATTCCCCACATGCACACTGTACTAAGCCATTCAATTTTGGATTGGAAAATTTTTTTAACATAAAGACAAAGTCTGTTCTGTGCTAGGTGTTAAGTTTAATTCATGAAAACAAAGGTAGCTACCTAGACTGTTCTAAGAATTTTACTGCATTTTGTAGCTATTTTTGAGCCCTTTTTTTTCTGATTTTTGCAGTTCTGCTAAAGCATGGTGTATTGGTTTGTCACGGTCTGGTTTTTGGGTAGCAGGGGGGCCACAGAGGTGGCTCCTGTGAGGAAGCTGCTGGAAGCTTCCCACCATGTCCGGCAGAGCCAAGGGCTGATGGCTCTGAAGATGGACATGCTGCTGGCCAAAACTGGGCCAATGAGAGAGGTTGGTAACGCCTCTGTGATGACATATTTAAGAAGAAAATCAAAATAAAGTCACAAGATTTTGGGATTCTAGTCAGAGAAGAAGAGGAGGTGAGAACATGTGAGAGAAAGCAACACGGCGACACCAAGGTCAGGGAAGAAAGAGGGGCAGGAGGTGCTCCAGGTGCCAGAGCCAAGATTCCTCTGCAGGCTGTGGTGATGACCATGGTGAAGCAGCTGTGCCCCTGCAGCCCATGGGGGGGATCCATGGGGGATGCAGAGATCCACCCGCAGCCCATGCGGGAGGTGCCCGTGCCGGAGCGGGTGGACGCCTGGAAGAGGCTGTGATCCAGTGGAAGACCTGTTGGAGAGAGAGGGCCCTGCTTCCAGCCTGGAGCAGCCTGTCCTTGGAGGACTGCACCCCATGGAATGAGACACCCACGGTGCAGCAGTTTTGGGGGGGGAGGGCTGTGTGCCCATGGGAGGGGCTCACGCTGCAGCAGGGGCAGTGGGGCTGCTGCTCGTGAGAGTGGACCCATGCCAGGGAAGTTCATGGAGAACTGTCTCGCATGGGAGGGACCCCACGGCCTCACAGGGGAAGACTCCTCTCCCAGAGGAGTCCTCTCTCATCAAAATTGTGGTGATGAACTGACCACAAACCCCCATGCCCTGTCTCCCTGTGCTGTTGGTGGGAAGGAGTAAGGGGCTGAGGGGGAAGGTGTTTTAAGGGCTTATTTTACTTCTCATTATCCTCCTCTGATTCTGTTAGTAATAAATTCACTTCGCAACTTAAGTTGAGCCTGTTTCACCCTTGAAATGTTTCTCCCAGTCCTCATCTCACCCATGAAGCCTTCGATAATTTTTTTCCTTTTCCCTCCTCTGCCCGGCTGCGGGTGAGCAAGCAGCTCTCCTGGGTGCCTGGCGCTGTCAATCCATGATACATGGATGTCAGAAAAGGATAACATATTGTATTAATGGTTTCACTAATACTATTTTGGTTAGGATTTCTCAGTGAAATGGAAAGTCAAGCAGAGAGGAGTCTTCAACCCATAACTCCCTGCAATAATTATCAGCCAGTGCAGTGTAGGCAGCTCAGGTCATGTGATGCAGTTACTGCTTTCCCACTCCATTAGGTTCAAAACACTTTGTTGGTTTCATAGCTGATTACTTCATGGATTTAATTTGCTTCTTAAATTATTATTGCATATTAAATTATTTTTTCCATTATCATTGTCCAATTCCTATCCTTATCCCTTCCAGTATCATTTAATGTCGGTGTAATCTGTGATTAGCTCTTTGTCTTACTTCAGTGTTGGAAAGATGTGTGGGGTACAGATGTGATAATGAGGCAATGTTCTGAAGGACTAATGAGTTTTGAAGACAAATGAGAATGGGACCATTTAATAGAAAAATTATGAGTAGAAAAAAAGGTAAAAAACCCCATTCCCATAAATTGAAGTCCTGACTTGATCAAAGTAAGTATTAGAGCTTCCCCTGCCTTCATCAGGGCCAGGATCTCGCTTACCTTGTCTATTAAACATTTTCTAAAACCAAAGAGCAACCTTGAATTCAAGCCAGCAGGAAACATGCTGACATAAATATGAATGTGGTTTTAATTAGAGCCATGAGAATAATGGACTTTTTTTTTGTGAATAGATGAGTTGAAAATTCAGGAAAGCTTTTTATTAATTTAATTCAATTTTATTTTATTTTCTTTTGATTTTCACATTGGCAGTAACAAATACTTTATTTGGTCTCTCCTATTTTTTAATATTTTGCCTTATAAAAATATACTTTTTAAAATAAAAAGCAATAAAACCTTCCAAAAGCTTTTGATTCAAAGTTCCAACCCTTCTCAAAAATAATAAGCTCAAAAATTTGGAATGGGAGATGTTTTCTAAACTTTTTTGCTTATTGTGTAGCTTAAACCTTTTATTTAGCCTTTTGTGTCTGTCCCAATGGGACATCAGGATGAGCCTAAAGTGTGTTCAGTCCACGTTCAGAATAGTTTCATCTTCCTTATACTCTAAGTCAGAATCATAAACCTATAGGTAAGAGAAAGAAATAGCATCAATTTTATTATTAGCAAAAGTTTACACATTTGTACTCCTACCATTTTGGGACAGCTGACATTTGTTTGTGTATTATTTTGCTCTTTCCTCTTAAACATGAGGTATCATTGTTTTCATTTGGTATTGATTTCTCCATTACACTATTTAAATGCTTCTTTGTATCGGGGCCTTCGATGCTTCTCCTCTGCTAGAGAAAAATGTTTCTGAGGAACGTCCTCATTTACCATACACCCTTGTGTGTCTGACTTTTAAAGGTTTAAGAAGTCATCCCACATGCAGTGAAGAAATCACTGTACTTTAGGGTAATGGAAATTTTTTGGCTAGTTTCTTGAGGGGCCTTGCATCCAATGAGCAATACTAGATTTCTCATGGGGGTGCTTGGGGTAGGGAGAATCCTGAGCATGTGGGCAAGGACAGAGAGGTCCTGTGGCACCCTCAGGGTCAGGCACAAGGTACAACATGGCTGTTTGCACCTGGCTCAGTTTCACTGATAATATTTTTATTTTATGAGAAAACACATGAGGTAAAGCAATGCAAGGCAAGTAAAAACCCATAAAAAAGCACACCTGTTGAGAGAAAGCTGACCGAAAGATAGAAGAGGAAAAGCTCTGCACTGCAAAGTTATAAAGGTCCAAGGAAAATGTCATCAGAAGACGGTAAATCAGAAATATCAAGGATCAGATAATCCAAAGATCGGTGGGGGCTGACCTGTCCTCACCAGACTGGAAAGTGGTTGGCTTGCAAGCACTTATCAGGTAATGGGTCTGCATCAGGTATGGGGAACATGTAAAGTTTAACTTAGCAGATCATTAGTCCTGGCTATTGTATATATTAATGAATAAAAAATTGCTTTGTATGCCTAAATGGTAAAAATTTCAACCCAAACCCCTCTATGATTCTATGATATCATGCTCATGGGGGTCTAAGTCTGCATGGTAGAAGAAACTGGAACAAAAATGACCTGATATATTCTATGCACAAAACTCATTTCATATCATGCATGAAACTTCATTAGGATGTGACAATATTTTCTGTCTCTGTTTTACTAGGCAACTCTGAGGGCTTGTCTCTGATGTTAGATCCTATGTGTTCTCCTTATCAGAGAATACCTTACTGGATTATTCTGACATCTGCTTTTGTAGGCAGAATTGTAAAGGTAGGTAAATATCAACAAGAAGCAAAATGCAGTGATAACCAGTTCTTCTGGGTAAAAGAAAGAATTTTTGAATGGAAAATGGTAATTTCTACCTGAGCAACTTTTTTGTTTCTCTTTTCTTCCCTCCTTCTTAACCCTGGCCCTCAAATGACTCATGTACCTATCAAGAATATCAGAAAAATTCCATGTCCTATCATAGCCACTGTAAACACAATGAATGAATCATTAAAATTTTATGTCAGTTGTATCTTAGATAACATACATTGGAAGGACTTGTCACATTAATATGAGAGAACAGAAGAGAGGGTTTCCTCCTTTTTGTAATACACAGGCATTGAATATTAACTGGTGACATCACAGACTTCTGTTGACAGCACACCTGTCCTTGTAATTCATCCAAATTTAGCCAGTTGTTTACTTTATACATCCTGTTATCCATGACTGTGGGCAAAGCATTCATGTTTGAAAACAGTACCTCCCTTTTTATCATGTCTATTAACAAAATGGACCACTTTTACATGTAGTACTTGCCCTTCCAGGAACACATTTAAATAATAAAAGAGCTTCATCATAACAGTTTTTTGAGGATTTAGTGATTGATTTCTGAAAATAGACATTGGATTCTAGGAGAGGAAAAAGGTCTCATGTTTACTGCAGTCGCAGAAATTTGAAGGCTGAAACTGTTAAAATGGTTTCTGGCTGATATTTATCAGGAAAATTAGGTAACAAATACAGTAGTTTTAAACTGCAAAAAGATATGGGTACTGCAGCAAAGAATCATATTTTTATTTCTTTTTTTTTTTTTTTAATCTGGCTGTGTATTTTGAGGCCTTTGGAATGGCATTTTTACTGAAAAACAATTTATTTGCAATAAATGTCAGAAAAAGCAGTTTAGAAGGTGAACACAAACTAGATATGTGATAGAGACTGAAAAGAAAGCATAAAAGCAGCCAATGATTTCCCTGCTGTATTTAATTCTCCTGAAGCCATGGTGAAGAGTGGAATCCTGTGTTGATGGATGCTATAGTGATAGTACAGATTTGATCTCTGTAATGCTAAGACACATGTAACTAAGCATGTTTTCATATGGAATCACTGTGATAAGAATACCAAAAAAATTTAAAAATACTTATTAAACCAATGGTGTTTGTTCAACCAAAATAGATAAAAGGGCTAAGCCTTCACTTGATTAAGGGCTAGCATTACCTTATGTGGGTTAATCAACTAGGTTCCTTCTGTGGCCAATAAAAGATGATTTACAGCACCTAAAATTTCATTTGAATATGCCTCAGAAGGAGCCTCTATTGATGCTAAAATGAAACTTGTACTAAGATTTGAAATATCACCTCAAAGTGTGTGTTTCATCAACATTTTGACTTATGTCCTCTTTTTTTGTTGAAGAGAGTTTTGAAAAAATCTAGAAGACTGCCTATTAGACATCCATACAATAAGCTGAGCTCAGCTTTTGTTTTGGTTCTATTCCAGGTTGTAATCTTTTATTCTATTGATTTTTCTTAATTAGTTTTGGCTTTATCTTATGCACATTGAAGGCCATGTCAGTATTAATACTTAACATCTTCCAGCAATGACAGTATCATTCTGTTAGTGCAGACTGGGAAGGCACAGCTGCCAATGTTTAAATAGCAGTACATGCAAGTCCCATCTTACTTGGGTTCTACAATGTGAGGACGGAAGTTCCATCACCTACCTGTACTGTTCCTTTTGAGGTGGCAACAGCAAAATGAAACTGCTGTGTTAACTCTTGTTTCATGGCAATAAATTTGCAACTCCAAGTGTAGAGTGAAAAAGAAACTAGGTGTATTTTACTAATAAAGTGTCAAGAAGTTGCAGGTATCAATATCTCAGACTCAGAAGGTGGAAAGTATTGTTAATGATATGAAAAAAAAGTAATTTAATCCAGTAGAACAGAGAAGATTTTCTCAAGCAATTGCTTTTTAAAAGGAAAGCTATATGGAAGGGAGAGTAGTTAATAATTACTAGTAGTGTGTTCTTTAATACAGCAGCAGAGCAGATGAGGTGGGTTGGGTTTTTTGTCAGATTTCTTTGGTGGACCTATTTTCTTTCTTTTTTTCCTTTGCTTGTTAAAGATATCACTTCTGTTGGTGCTAGGAGGTTCTCCAGAGCAAATGTCAAATCTCAGTGGAATGGTTCAATGAATGAAAGGGGACATTAGATCACTCTGGTATTGTACCTGTTGCCTAAGGGAGAAAGCAGATACCAGCTCTCAGATTTTATTTATATATATGTATATATATATAAAATCATATATAAATATATTGTACTATCATTATATATCTTAACCTTAGTATTCCTCTCAGGCAGTTTCCCCAATTTTATTTAGTACATCTGAATAAGTGTTCTAAAATATTTTAGTGATGTAGTTTATGATTAACATCAGTTTTCTTCCCTGGATGAAAAATTACTTGTTGGAATAAGCCTAACACATCCAAACAACTTTCTTTTTACATGCCTAAATTCACATATTTTGTTTGGTATATCTTTGTTTACTGCAATTCTACCAGCCAAGTGTAAAAACAGAGCAAATAACCCATGTGTATCTATGCTGAGAGTTTTCTTTTTCCTTTTGAATATGTCTGTGTAGTGTTATCAAGCTTTCCATGAGCTGACACTTTGGTTTTCCTTGAGTGAATGTGTACATGAATACATGCATTAATGAGTGAAAAGAGAGAACGAAGAGCTAAATTTCAAAAGATGAAAAATCCCGTGGAGGTCAATGTCAAATTACTGAGGTATACACACCCGAGTATTTATCAGCAGAAAATTTCTAAATCCTTTATATGTCTGATGAATTACACTAGATGTAATTAAGCCATGGCCAATACATTAATACATCCCTAAAGATATTATTATTGGTTTTAATAATTTACATGTTGGTAACCATGGATTAATCACTACTTAGCTTAGAGTATTAAAGATGGTTTTACAGAAAAGTAGACCGAAGTTATCCATTAGATTAGTATTTTATGAAGTGTGGAAGAAACCACTAACAGTTACAACAAGCTTATTAAAATACAATGGTAAATACATTATAAGCTAAATTTGATTTTCAAAATGTCTCAGATTTTATAAGTTTGTTTTACTTAAGGTACCATAAAACCACTTAATGGAAATTGTGTGGTTTGATGAAAGGAGGTTTTTTTTCTCAGAATAATTTTAGACAAAAATAATTTAGGGAACATTACAAGTAACATTAGAGGGCATTACTAGTGTAAAAATATTTTCTTTTTGAAACAGAGCAGAACGAGATATTTTTATTGCATGTTAATTCCTGTCTCTGATTTCCTAATATTGATAAATTGTATGTAAAACTACAGAAATGTTCGTTCTAGAAACATCATTGCACGCAGAGCAGAATGGAAAGGATATATACAGAGATATTGCCAGAGCAATGAAACATTACCAAGTTCAGCTAAAACAAAATATTTTTGTTACTGGAAATAAAATAAGTTGCTCTTTTATAGGGGTAAGTAGCAAATTCAAAGCTATATTCCATTGCATAACAACATGACAATATGTGGCTTTTGGATATAGAAGAATATATAAGGATTCAGGAAAGCTTAAGAGGAAAATACCTTTATTTACATGGCTGATAACTATAGTGGTTCAGAAAATACTAGGAATTCAATGAGCTTTATGCTGAACAAAGACAGAGGCTTTGTGTAAATGCAAACTCAGCTTTTCTGGAAGATTCAAAATTGTTGAAAAATTAGACCTACATCTGCATATCACAAATCCTGAAGACACTGCAGAGCAGTACATTTTACATTTTTTTCACTGCCTTTCTGTTCATGTTAAATGTACTGAGGTTAGAAAGAAAAGAGTTTATGGAATGCCATGTTAAAATAACAAATTTCTAAAATACATATGAGAAATTAATTGGTAAAGGTTGCTGTTTTCAAAACATAAGGATTAACACTCTTCTGCATGAAAATCAGCGACAGTAAAATGTTGACAGAGGCAATATAGGCTTTATTATCCTCCCTCCCCAAATGCCACCTGGCACATTGGAGTCCTTGAGTCAGCTCTGAATGGAGACCATCAGGGCCCTGAGTTTGTTGCTGCAGACTCAGGCAGCACTGGTGCCTCTCCCTGGAGCTGGGGTTGGTGGTGTGATGCTGGCAGGAGCTGTGTCCTGGTGGGGGCTTGGAGGTCTTCAGGAAGGCCTCCCTGCTGGTGGAGTTGTGTTCAGTGTATGAACTCGTGTACTACGAAAGTGAGATGGGACCACATGAAAAACCTGTCCATTCTCCAGTCAAGTAAGGCATCTGTTTGATAGTGGAATTTAGGATTTGCTTTTATAAAGTAATTAGTGCTGCACTGGTATGGTACAAGGTAACTTTAATCACTTTTGGAAGGCAAGTGTCAGCATGCTAGTGATTGCATGTACTTTTGGCCACCACGAGGAAGACAAATGGCTTCTTACTTTATACATTTAGAAGTTCCTAAAGTGCCATAAAATTGTGAGACCTCAAAATCACTAGTGATACTTACATTGTCCAAATGAAAAGGAACATTTTTTCATCACTCCCACAGAAACAATGCGCTTGCATGTGTTTAAATAGGGGTTTTGAGATGTTGACTTAACTTTCTTTTTTCTTTCAATTTTGGTTACTTGTTATTGCTAGTTGCAACTTGAAATAATAGAAATCTTTCCTTTAAAAAACAATTTATGAGTCAGAGAAAAGAAACTGAAGAAAAGTGGCATATAATTACCCAAATATAGTTGGAGAATACAATAGACGTATTGGTTGCAGGTGTCTGACAGTAAGATAGCTAAGACGAAGTAAAGACTATTAACAAAATTTCAATTATAAGTGTTGCATGCAAGATTAGTATGTGACAAAAGAATCACAAACTAAGGAATTACTGTGAAGAAAACTAAACAAACTAGCCAAGTTGGTGCTGTGTTTTATATTATCAGAGTCTTTTTGTGACAAGGCTTTCTCACGTTTGACTGGGCTGCCCCACTGATCCAGTGTGAAAAACCATTAACCATCCTCAGAGAGAGGCTGGCAGAGTCCAAAAAAGTCCTTTTGAGATTGAGGAAAAGCACAAAAGTTGTCAGCATTGACAAAAGCTCACTAAAACCCACCTAGAAAGTAGGCATATGGTAATAGACTGTAATCTAAAATTAATGCTTTGTCTTAATGGGTCTTGGTCACAAAATGTGTAAAGCTGTTGACTTAACTTTAGAATCACTTGATGCATTGCCTTGCTGGAATAGTCACATTATAGACACTTATATATTATAGAGCCTATGTCTTATTCTATGGAGTTTATGAGCCTTTTGATATCAAATAGGCCACCCAGAAACCAATTTTGGGAATGCCAAAATGTCAGTGGTTTGGAACGAATTTTGGCTAGCAAGATTGTTTTTTTTCCTCTTCCAGCTGACGGCCCAAGGTGGATATTTGCAAAATTCATGACATTGTGTCTTTCAGCCTGGCTAAAGGACACTGTAACATAGAGCCACCTCAGCTAGCTCATCTCATGCTGAGCTAGGAAAGGTATGAACAGAAAACAGAGCTTAAAGACAGGAAGCCGGTGATGACAGGCAACAACACAGCCACCTCTTGCAGCACTTTTGCATGGACTTGGTGCCAATTACCCCACTACCAGAACTGATCTGGAAAGGATGAAAAGTACAGTGCTTCCTAGCTTGGATTTCTGTGTGACCTTTTGAGAATGAGTAAGACTTACTCTGTGTTAGTTTGAGTGTTAAGTACCTGTGTTCTCCAGTGTAGAGGACAAATGTGCCTCTAGGTACCTGTCGTTCTCAGGATCACTGCTGACGTTGTCACAGTATTTGCTCTACTTGTTGATAAAATATCAGGCTGTTGGAAGAACTCACTTCACAGCTGCACTTAAGTCACAGGGATCAGTATAAAGAGTCTTGTGAGTCTGTAGGAGAGTGTGGAGCTGACTGTGGTCTCACACCACAGTCTTAGTAATTTCCAGGAAGAAGGATAACTTTTATTAATTACTATGAGATAACACAATTCTCAAATGCTATTGAAAACCTCACACTTTCTATAAAACATTATGATAAAAAAGAAGAAATTGGAATGTGTTTCCTTTTACCACTGAGATTATTTTCAATATTTTATTACTTCTCCTAGTTAGAAGATTCTAAACAGCTGTGTGATGCAATTTTAATCAGCTGAAATATAACATTTGACCTAATCTCATTAAAAGTGATTATAAAAATAAATGAAAATCTGTTTCCAATATTTAGAAGGCGAAGGCTAATACTCAAAATATTTTGAAGAAAGAGATAGATGCGCTTACTGTGGGTATGTTTCCTGACATAAGACTTACACTTTTAATTTATTTGTGTGCCTCAGGGTTTACATAAAATAGAACTGATTTTGCATAACTGATTATAAGGGCTTTATGCATAGCAGAATATTGACAATTGCATTTGAAATTACTATCCATTTAGTTTTTTGTTGGGTTTTTTTCAATAATGGAGTGTTTACAACTTTCTTTATCAGTGAAGCAATATTAAGGAAAAATATTATCTTATGATGAGCTATGATTGAACCTTCAGTGTCTTTGATACTTTTTTTTCCTGATTTGACTCCTGCAAATCTTATTTTGCAGAAAAAGCTTAGAGTAAATCAGGGTATGTTTGACTGCTGAGTAAATGCTAAACTTGTTGATATTTGAGTTACTATGTAGAGAGTGTGAAGTTAACAAAATTATTTCATTCATTGGAAAACATAAACCTTAAAGTCTAATAAAGAGCAACTAACATTTTCATGTATCAGGAATTGTAGACCCTAAAGTTTTATTTTGGATGAATAAGGAATAAAAAAAAAAATCCTTTTTTTCTACAGAAGAGATTTTGTATCGTGAATTTAATGTGAATCATAATAATAAAAAAAAGTAAATACAATAAAACACCAAATATTCACATTTCTAAGCATGATACATACATTCAAGTTCCTGGATAACTGAGGAAGGTATTGTTAGAAGCAGGTCTGAAGAAGGATGTAGCTCACTCAGTGATTTACATAGAATGGCAGTTTCTGAGCACAGTATTAGAATCCTTCACATATTTTGTTAAGTCTCGATGCAGCAATCACTGAACAATTTCATCTGACTTTAACTGTCTTAGAAATATTCGTTCTTTATGTGGCTTATGTTGTCCAGTAATAACTAATGAATGCAGAAATTATTTTTAACTTTTCTGAAAATACATCCACTTTATAACTTGCTTCGAATTATCACTTTGTATTTCAACTACATTTTTTCGTGTAACATCTCAATATCTTGTTTGGGAGATGTTTTAACTCAAAGGGAACAAAATAGAAAAGTTATCTTCAATTCATGCACAGACCGCATATACCTTTATCATTTGAAGGAAATGTTCATTGTTTTGATATATCTAATTTAGTCTTCTTCTTTGGGGACTTGGATGCTAGAACACAGTGTTCTTAGAGTGAAAATTAGTTAGAGTCTGTGCTGTGACTATTTTACTCTGAATTTTGTGTTGGAGAGGTGGACAAAGACTTTTCCCTGCTATAAAAATCATCCACAAAAATTGATGGTGAGAAATTAAGGATTAGGTCCTTATGGTAGAAGATGCATCTCCCTTGTTTTAGTCCCAGATTAATATAAGAATATATTTATGAGAATAGGTGTTCTTGTCTCCTATTTATCTGCCCTTAATACCCTTATTAGATATTGATGAATACACTCACAGTCACTTCGTACAAATAAAGAAAAAATAAAATTATATATATATATACACACACATCCTGTATTGCAAGAAATATGTGTGTGTACAGTCCTATATATTCCTATTGATACAGAGACAGTCCTTTCCTCAAAGAACTTCATGCTCTTGTGAGAAGTCCCACTCCATCTTTCTCACAGGCTCCCTTCAGGTACTAGAAGGCTGTTATTAGGTCACTCCAGAGCCTTCTCTTCTCCAGGCTGAAAAAACAAAATTCTGGCATCTTCTCCTCATAGGAGAGGTGCTCCAGCCCTCTCATAATCTTGTTGGCCCTCCTGTGGACTTGCTCCAACAGGTCCATGTCCTTCCTGTGCTGGGGATCCCAGAGCTGGATGTAGCACTGCAGGTGGGGTCTCACCAGAGCAGAGCAGAGGGTCAGAATCCCTCCCTTGCCCAGCTGGCACATTGCTTTTGGTGCAATCCAGGATGTGACTGACTTTCTGGGCTGTGAGTGCACATGGCCAGTTCATGTCCAGCCTTTCAACGACCAGCACCCCCAAGTCCTTCTTAGCAGGGCTGCTTTTGATCTGCTCATCCCCAGCCTGTGTTACTACAGCGGAATGCCCCAAGGTGCAGTACCTTGCACTTGGTCTTGGTAAATATCATGAGATTCCCAAGGACCCACTTCTTGAGGTTTTCCAGGTCTCTCTGGATGGCATCACATTCTTCAAGTGTGTCAACTGCACCACTCAGCTTGGTGTCGTCAGCAAATTTGCTGAGGGTTCACTCAATCCCTTCATCTATGTCATTAACAAAGGCAACAAATAGTACTGGTACCAATACAGGTCCCTGAGGGACACCACTTGTCACTGATGTCCATCGGGACTCTGAGCCATTTACCACTACCCTCTGGATGTGACCATCCAACCACATTCTTATCCATTTAACAGTCCCCTCATCAAATCCATTTCTCCCCAGTTTAGAGAGAAGGATGTAGGATGTGGATAACTTGAAAATATTGGGATAAGACTCAGTGAAGTAAATAAAAAACCAAGACTAAGAATAAAATGAGAGGAGAGAGAGATCACAGATAAAATGATAAGGGATACAGCCCACTGCAGTGCTGTAGCATATGCCCATATTAACAGTTAGCACAGGGAATTACTTGTTGATCTGTAGAGAGAAATAAGTAGTGCTGAGGACCAGACAACTACCTACCTATATATGTTGGTTTTTTTTTTTCCTTCAGAGTACTTCTGGGCTGATGGTCAGAATCTCCATTAGTGATTGATTTGAGCATGCTAGGCAAGGTCCCAAATTGCACTTTCCAGAAGACTTGCTGTTGAAAGGACTCCAGGTCATATACTCTTAAGACCACATCATAATGTGAATCAAAACCCAACAGATCACTCTTATATCTTCCTTTGGATCAGGTGTAAATTTGGAAAAATATTCCCCAGATGTTTTCCCTCATTGCTCTTTGCTTCTTATTGCAGGGTAATCTTAGAAAGCAGAAAATGTATCTTTTTAAATGAAACTAAACTGAAAGGTGCTTACAGACAGCAACTTCAGACCAGACTAGAGCTATTTCAAGGTCACTTTGTACTGTGCTGGGTCCTCAGCAACTTATTTCATTTCACAGAATGGCTCCTATTCCACTGTGCTCCTTGCTCCATGTGGATGTGTGGAAGACTTGCTTCTGGCAAGCACTCCTGGCACAGGCTGAACAGCTAATGTCAATGTATCCACAGAAAATAAAGTCTGTTTGGTTTGAATTGCAATAAATATCAACAAAATATTATTAAAATAACTAAAACAATCCTAGAAAAAGAAGACAAAACAGATTTCGATACCAATACTGTCTTCGAATTTGTAGGCCAAAAAAACCACTTCTGTTTGTCATCATGTTTTTTATGATGACAATAAGTCATCAAGTGTTGCTGACAATATTATTTGCACTCATTCTAAATATGAATGAGTTTGTAAGTAGCTCAAGAACAGAATTTGACCTTGGGCTGTAGAAGAGTTGTGAATGAGTGAAATATGTCACCAGTGTGCCTAAAAATAAGAAAGAAAATAGAATACGGAATTTTTAAGTGACAATGATTGATATGTATACATCTCTATGAAAATAAATGAGCTAGAGTTTTCTAAACACTGGCAAAAGTGAATTGATAATAAATAATGAGGAAAAAGAATTGACTAAATATTTAATAATTAGAAAATTTGATGTAATAATTATTGTTCAGAAGGAGGAATGTGAGACAAAAACAAAGTAGCTTTGTATGGAGTCCAGAACTTGATCCAAAGCCTTTGAAGTCAGCAGGAAGCCACTGGCTTCCACACACTTTTTGGCAGCCTTGTACTGTACTCTCAGTGGGAGAAATCTGGCACATCTCTCAGTTGCTCCATAACTCAGTCCCAGGCTTACAGTACTGCTTAATCAGTTCATTCCTTTACCCATCTTCCTAAATTAATCTCATGACAATCCATTTTATAGACTCTTTCTGACCTCTCTAATCATGATGGTGCTTGTAACCTAAATGATGATTTGAATAAGATTCCCCTGTATTTGTCTTTCCTCCCCAGAGTGGAGAACATTTGCCAGGGTCAGCAATAAAAGAGAGCAACTTACTGGGGAAAGTGATTTCTGTAATATCACAGCTGTATCAATGAATCAGTTAACTTTTTTAAAGCAAATCTTTTGCTTATAGATTGTTACATTTCTGTCCATCTTACTTTTTGCTTCACATCCTGTCTGATAAGCTAAACATTTACCTCCTGCCTGACATTTCTGCCCTCAATTAAATCATCCCCCCTATTTTTTTCCAGAAATTTCAGGTCCTTGAGGAATATGCAAACCAAAAGGAGTAACAATATCTTCAGGTTGTCAAAGAAAGAGCTGGAGCTGTTCAGCAGAAGTGGCAGAAGAGCCAGGAGTGTTGCCACGCTGTGAGATCCACAGCTGAGAGATCATGGCTCTCTGTACCAGGGTATCCTGACAGCTCCCTTAGATCTACAGCCGTCCTGACAGGTGTAGCTTGTGCTCGCATAGGGTCTGGGAAAGCTGGACAGCCCTTCGACTGGCTGGGCTTCCATCCACATCATCACTTTTGGCTCTGAATCAACTACACAATAGCACAGCAATCCACATGATTTTAATAATCTGATAATTTTAGAGCAGTGAAGGCTTTGCTAAAGCTGAAAGTGCCAGTCTCGTGCTGGTCCATTGGTAAAACTGCAAACCTGAGAAATGTAAGAGATTCAAGCCAAACCAAACAAAAATAACCCACAGAAAAACAAAATCAAAACAGAGCTATGCTAAACAAAACAAGCAAAACAAACCAAAGCCCAAACTTTTACCCGTTTATTCATTTAATGTTGTTTAAAATATTTAAGGTGTAAGAAGCTTTTCACAGTAACTCATTTGTGCTCAGTATTTTTTAAAATGATTTTTTTTTATAATGAATGCTTATAATTACTTTATATTAGAATAAAAAATGTGATTTGGAGAGAAATAGGATTCATTTAATTTGCAAAACAGGATACATTATTTTTGGCATGGAATTTTGAGTGTGTAAATTCAGTACTTCATTACAGGGTTACTTTCACCTGAAGGTACTGGTTTTATCTGTTCTGACTGACTTTTAGGACGGAAATATTTTTTTTTCTGTTTCTTGTATTACCTCAGGATCTAACTAGTTCAATTTACAAAAGAAGGCAAAAGGGATGACTGAAAAAAGGAAAGGATTTATTACTAGGTCTGTTGGGTATGTGTTTTTTGTTGGGTCTATTTTTTTCCTTTAATAAACTGGAAGGCTTGGAAGATTATTTGATATTCGTATGACAACACTGTATTGTTCTATGTTCTTATAGAGTAATCTGAACACATGCAAAATTAGATGTGCAAATCAATGTCTGCTAAGTGAATTACCCAGTTCAAATAACTAGTACTGATGAACAATCACCCTAACAAAAACTTTTAGCTGAAGGGAGGAGCAAGTAGGATTACAAAAATGCAATTGTCATTGTTGTTAAAAATTAATTAGATACAGAGATTTCAAATTTAATAGGTGAATATACGAGCAAAATACAAGCAATCAAAATAAGAGAACAAATGAAGTTGTAGGAACATGGCTGCTGAGAGGTAAAAAATCCATATGTATATCACAGGAGTCATTGTAAGCTAATGCACATGTATATGATACATAGGTAATATAAATTTAAACCATTTATTTTTTGGCTTTCAAATGTCAGAGAGGACTTTGACATCACTATTTCTCTTATAATTAATATAATTTGAAATATTTACCCTTTTCTTCTTTCTCCCATTGTTCTGATTCTCTCTTTGAAGAGAAATCATGCAAAACTTAATACTACTACTTGCTTGTATAAAGTGAATAAAATTACATGGTTTTTCTAAATTTCTTGAAAATATAACCTCATCTTACTTTAAAATATAGTTTATACATAGAGGTAAAGTAAATAACTTCTTTTTTTTTTTTTTTCTGTCATTTGAAAGGAAAAATTCCAGAGAACTTGTGGTTTTTTGGTCACAGAGATAAATTTATTTGGACTTTCAAATGTCAGATAATTGCAAAACAGATTTGTATCAGCTTGTGTTTAGAACCAGCTCAGGCTTATACAAACAGAAAAAAAACCCACCCTGCAGAGGTCACTGAGAATGTAGACACAAATTGTTCTAGAACTGCTCCTCTTAATTGTCTTAGATATCTTTGTAACCCACAGTATGGTAAAAGAACTATTTGATTGTGAAATTTATGTTAAATTGAAACAGTTAGTTGTTTTCTTTGTCAGAGCCAAAAATAAGAAACTGGGACAGGAGAAAATGCAGTAAAATCCTGACAACTTGTATTTCTCTTTTCTCCTAGCTGGTCCCAAGACCGTTCCCTAAATTATAGCTGCACAGGTGATATCTAAAGTAAAACAAGCACAGAAATACAACTCCCCCTGCACCCTGCCAAAAAAAAAATAAAAAGGATAATAGTATTTCAATTACTGATAGTTCCTCTCAATCTTTGTTACCGCTTTCTTGTAAAAAAAAGCAAACAAAACATGGGAGAAAGAGAACAGAATTCTAGTGTTTCAGAAATAAAACTAGATGCAATTTGAGGCATACTTTCTTGGAGTCCATTACCTCTCAGTGAAAAGGTGGAAAAAGCAGACTCGTGGAAACCCTACAGATCCTGAGTACCATAATGGAGGAAGTTGTTTTTAAATAAGTCTTCATTAGAAAATAGTTAGTCTGGTAACGTCTAAATTTGAACAGCTAAATGAGTAGTAAAGAAAATAATAATTGGAGACATTCTGCCAAATAAATGCCTCAGATATGTTTCAGTCTGTTATGGGCTAGACAGTCATCGGACTTGTTTGGTCAGTCACAAGTTAATTGTAGGAATGGGACATGCTATCAAATAAAATTAGTACTGGTCTGTTAGCCACACCTTAATCAAAACAAAAGGACTCAATTAGTCTCCACTGTGATTTCCAGTAGCATTTTAGGTCTATTTATTGCATTCTTGGGATGAAGATCAGAATTCTGATTAGAGATATCCTTTAGTAAATTATCAAATAATAAGACATTTATATATTAGTATATTAAAGCCTTACAATTTTGTTTAAGGTTTTGCTCAACTAACTCATGATGATAATTAATTTTAACAAGACTTTTCAGTAAATGAGGGATTTTCACCATGCAGAAAAGAAAGAACTAACTCCCTGAACAAATTCTGAAGTAGACATAAAACTTGAAGAAAGGTACCTGGAGTGTGAACACCATCTTACATTATTCCCTATAATACTTGAATCTGATGATTTGGAAGTGTTTATTCTATATTTATCAGATTTGAATTTACTTCCATTTGAATTCCCCCTGTCATTGTCCTTTGCACAGTTCTGTACAATATCTCCAATGAGATTTTCTGAGTCTGCCATTTCCATCTGCAGCTCCTGGTGCAGGTTTTGGATGTTTGTTCCTGTTTTTGACTACGTGTAGTAACACGTAGGAAGAAGCAAATTTATAGCTTGTGGAGTGGAAGGATTGTGTCCTATCAATACTTATGGCCTCAGTAGTAAAGAGATTTAAGTAACCCTGCATGTAAATATTGGTTCACATGTTTTGCATCTGGTAAATTGTGTGGTGAAAAACAAAAAGCATCAGAGAATTATGTACACATATTTGTACACAGAAATAATACAAAAAATTGCTGTTCTTTCTACTACTGACAATAAATGAAATATATAAAATGTCCATAATTACTTTTCTAGTTATAAAAGAGCACATCTAGAGGATCTGGTTAAAAGATGCAACTACTAAAGGTGCTTAAATCTTTCTGTGACCCAGGGTTTCCATGGGTGTTCAAGATTGTTTGCCCTTGCAATAGAGATAATAATTTCCTTTTACTTGAGTGAAGTACATTAAAGCTCTTAGCACTTTTGAACTTGGGGCGTGAGTCTACATTTTAGGTGAACAGAGGAATAGAGAGCTTAAAAGGAAGCAATGACCAGAAAAGTGTGTGTTGAACTGCCTCAATAATTTCTTTTTTTTTTTTTATTATCTCAACCACATAGTTACTGCACTCCCCCCTCCAAAAAAAAAAAAAAAACCCGAAAACCCACCAGAAAAAACAACACAGAAAGCCTGACTAATCAAAACTAATCTATCAAAACCAAATTCCATTTAGCTACATGTTACAGTGCAGATACTGCAACACGCGTATCAGACAACGAGGCCTATGGAAAGAAATATCTATGGACCGATTCTTGATAGATGTTTCAGAGATGTTTATTTCTCCAGCCGCATGGCTGGAGCTCTGCCGAGGAACTGTTCCAGTCACGGGACCAAGGGTCCTTCTGCCCGCGCAGGGAACACAAACCAACCAATGGGAACGAGGCTGAGCAGGGGCAGGGAAACCCCGTGTCTGTGCCCTCAGGGCCCCTCTCCCAGGGCTACACGGCAGGGGAGGGACCCCAACAGCTACAGAATGTACAGAGTACTGGGTTGTATTTCAAATGAATAAATGAATGACAACTCACTTCAGTTTTTCATTTAAGGCACAAAACTGCAATCCATGCTGGTACTTAACACTGAAGAAGTATCACTGAATTAATAGAATTGCCTGAGTGAATGCTATTCACAGCATGAATGAGGATTGTAAAATAATTTTAATCTTCTTGCAATGACCAAGTACTTCAGTCACGTCACTGAAAAATGTTTCTTATATATTAATTCTTTGGTGTTTCAAACCTAATTTTTTTGTATCTTACCCCTCTCTCATGACCTTTTTTTTAAAATCAGTAAGTAGTATATGTAAAGGCTTAAAAGAATAATGAAATTCTTATGCATTACATAAATAGCATTTTGAATAGTTATTTGATGCAGTAAATCCTTGGTCAATGAGTCCTAATTATTATTTTTAATTAAATACAAGATTATTACCTTTGATAGATTTAAAGTTTTGATAGTAAGATTTGGCAACTTCTCATCCTTCTGTTAATTCATTCTCCTAATTCCAAGGCCAGAAGCAACTTAATGACTCTTTTTCAAAGTCTAATAAGATACACTCTGAAGTTAATTTAATTTACTCGGTCTATAAGCAACATATCATTGTAGCTAAGCATTTTCATCAATGTACACCTAATGATTGACTGGATCACCATAGGAAATTTTATTAACTTGACTACTGAATCCAACTCTAATCTAGTTCCTTTGTCAATTTCATCTGTTATACCTAAAATATGTCTGAAATTATTTTAAAGATAATTATGTCTGGTTAGTAAAATAAGACCCCAAAATGCAGATTTTAGATTGTTTTTTCCCCTTTATTTGTTTTAGCTCATCTTTTTTTACCTATTTTGTAAGACTCATAAAGTAGTCAGATCTTGTATTGTATGAAGTAGCCACCACAGAGAAAAAAAATTGTTAAAGACACCTTATTCAATTCTGATGAGTACCCTCTCTGGTGATATTCTCCTTGTTTCTATTTTGATGATAAGTGAAAACAAAATTCACAATTATTGTTCATCTATATTCTCATGAGGAATGTCAAAGGAAGAGAAATGCTTACAAGTAATATTACCTTGTATAAATTTTATGTGCTCCAAAAGTTTTGCTGCTGCTGCTGAAGATAACCACACACCCTCCAGAGGAAAAGGGAATAATATTTCAAAAGTATATCAATGTATGCATTTAACACACAAAGGATATCTATTTGGCATTTGATAACATATTTTCATTCAAAATGTAAACATATTCTGCTTTATTATGAAGTTATTGTCTGGTTGTTCTTATTTATAGCCATCACAGAATCACAGCATGGGTGAGGTTGGAAGGGACCACAGCAGGTCATGTGGTTCAGCATCTCTGCTCCAGCATGGTCATCCCAGAGCACAATGTACAGGATTGTATCCAGATGGCTCTTGAATATCTCCGGTGAGGAAGACTCTCCAAAACCTCTCTGGGCAATGTGTTCCAGTGTGCAGTCACTCACCCACATAATAAAGAAGTTCTTCCTCTCTAATTTAGTCATATTAAGTATGGAAGGTTGTGGGGACAGTGTCATAACTGGCTGTACACACTGGAACACTGTGAAAGTTCCTTCAAACATTTGGCATGGTGTAAAGCACCTGAGTTTCACTATAGTTCTTTTTCTGTTACTCTCAATCTTTTTCTGTCGATCTTGTCTATATTGAAATATATCTGTCTGAGAGAAAGTTGTAAGCAGGACATAAAAAAAAAGAAGATAATTTATTTAATGTATTTATGTCTGCCCCTTTTAATGAACAGGTATCAGTTTACTAAATATTTGCTGAAACAAACTTGAAATTGTAGTTATTCTGATCTTTCAAACTAGTCTCATGAAAACATCAAATAGCAACATACTTTTGTAAGGATTGATACAATATGAGGTTTAAAAAAAGGCCAGGTGGAATTTTTAGTACTGTCCTTGGCTGTCCTCTGTTGAGGGTAGTAAACTCAAAAAAAAGAAAAAAAAGGAAGTGGTATAGTATGTTTTAAAGAGCAAAACTCGATATCGTAACACTGTTAGTAACTACAACTTGTCTCATGCAAGAGTCAAGAACAACCTATAGAAATTAGTCCACTGTATAAAATAATTAACAGGTCTGCATTAAGGTTCAGGGGTCAGTGTACAGAAGGATTTAAAATGAGATGTACATATCGTCTTACTGGACAGGAAAGTACACACTGCTGTTATTGGATATTGAATCACCAGCATGGAAGTTGCACTCACCTGGTCTGCCAATAGTAATTTTTTAAAAAAGTCAATGTTTAGTAGAGCTGAAGGAGATGAAATGGTAAAAATGCCTCCCATTGCCAAAGGAAAGAAAAGAACAGGTTTATTGTAAAAAAGACCCAAACAAACGAAAAAAAACAGGAGAAGAAGTTGGCTGGGAGGATGGAAAAGTGAAAATGGAGAAACAGAAAGGCTAAGTTATTGATATACTGATATCCCAATATGGGAATAAACATTTTTGACTTGTTCCTGAATGAGAAGAAAACAGAAAGTTTGTCTCTGCCTAGAAGTGAGGGAAAAAAACATATCAAAAGGAAGATAGGCCATAATGATGTCACACACGCAGACTGAGGGTCTTTAAAAGCTTTGTGGACATCTTTCAGTGCAGTACTATATTGGAATACTGGGATCACAGCTGAATGAGACAGCTTCAGAACAGGAAGAGACCCAGCCACATTTGTACAACTTCATAAATAGTGCTACTGGAAAATACTAAGCCTACTCTTTCCTTGTTTTATACATCCCTCTACCATCTCTGCATTTCTTCTACCAAATTAAAAATAAACTTACAGCTTTGTACCTACCTTTTGCAGGAGAAAAAACGATCTGCTAAAAAATTAAAGAAAAGGGGACAAAAAAGAGGAAAAAAGGCATTTTGTTCCCTGTCCCATTTATAACAAATCTAACACTCTCATACGGAGGCTGCCAGACTCAAATTTTTTGTGAAGGTTGCAAGTCTCTTTTCTGTGGTCAAAGCTGTGAACAGATGCACAAAAGGAGAAGACAGACATTTAAGAGTCACAAGGAAGGAATAGATACAGGGAAATTTTTAAACCTGAGATACTCCTACTGTGCAGCCAAATTCACTGCCAATAATCCACAGATGTACAGCACATGGGTGTGCAAAGCTGTGACTGTTAGAGGTGTGAAAGGAGTTCTTAGTATGTTTATTGAATAGCAAACGTACCCATCTGTTCTGCTGAAATACGTAAGATCTGTATCTAAAATCTCATACGTTTGGAAAGTTAACATTTCTGGGGAGTGACATAACAGAGGCAACAAGGTGTGCTCCCTGATACTGACATGGGTAAACTTATTCAGTATCCAAAAGTAAATAGTCAGGGCTTATAAGAACCATTTGCGCATTTTTTCTCACTT
The DNA here is from genome assembly GCF_000738735.6 of Corvus cornix cornix. NCBI lineage: Eukaryota > Metazoa > Chordata > Aves > Passeriformes > Corvidae > Corvus > Corvus cornix. Next base: position 80,758,273 of record NC_046332.1, read on the forward strand.
ATGTTTCTGTCATGTTATTTCCTGTCTCTTCAATTTCAGCCTGCGTTATCTTTGCAGGGCAGAGCAGCAACATATGTGGCCAAACACCTCTTTTGGGTATTATGAACAATGGCAAGGAAATTGAACAACAGTCCCCATGGTAGATATTTATGGAATAGTGAGTACAAAATGGAAGGTTCTTTATAATTTAACAACTATTGGATATCTTGAGGTTTGAATAAATAGCAAGAAACATTATGAACACACCTCTTTGATTTAGGACCCTGAAATTTCCTTCACAAAACAAGATGGCACTGCAGATCACCCAAAAAAGAAAAAAAAAAGTGCTCCAAGCCAGGTGAATCTGGGACTCAATTTTTTTCCATAGAGCAGCTACCTCAATTCACTACACCTCTGAATCTGAGTAGGTGCACAGGTCTTGTCTAAGTCTCATTGCTACCAGTAAGGAGGGGAACAGATACATAAGTTCCCTAGGGCTCAATCACACAGATATTTCTTGAGCACAACTTATATATACGTATATAGCCATTTTATAGGAAATCCTATTATAACCATAGATCTTCACTGAGATCATAATAGAGCACTCACCAAAACCAGGGATAACGGCATTAATTTTTCTCCATCATTCAACTGGAATTCCGCCCTTCCAGAAAAGGAGGCTTCAGCTGTGAAAAAGCTATACACTACATGTTTTCTAGAAGGGCTGTATCTTGTTCTCCTTTCATAGTTTTAAAGTTGTCCTAGAGAACAGCAAAGAATGTAGTGTTTACAGGGAGACCAGCATGCAAAAATTATCATGGCACTAGATTAATGGGGAGAAAGCAGAGTTCTTAGTCTTTCACATCTGTGACCAGTTTCATTTATACATTTAAAATTAATCACTTAATTAAATTTATTAACAATATTAAGAACAAAACCAACAACAACAAATAAGAATAATAGTAACAATAATAATTTAAAAAATTCATCTTCCCCCCTGTATACAGATAATTTCGGAAACAGGATTCCCATATCTCAGTTCAATTTCCAAACCACCAGGTTAACACAGTTGCATCTCCTGTTAGATGAGTGCAGTGGAGTGTACTGCCATCTCTTAGATATAACTTTTCATTTTAAAAGTGAATTTTGTTCCCTGTTATATACAATGACAAAATGAAATTAGGAGTAAGAATTCTGGAACAATTTTGAAGCCTGAATGGCCCTAATCAATATATAACTGAGAAGTGCTTTCTTCCTCTATGCTTTAGGGTAAAAAGCTCACATCCCCACCCTCTTCCCCACCCCAGAATCTTTATCTTTCTCACATAAGATTGATATCAGACAAAAAACAAAATCGCTAGTGATTTTGTCTCATAATGATTGTAACTACACTTTTCAGAAAAAAATCTTGACTCGTGATTTGTTTTTCTCCTACTAATTTTACTTTCCATGTGAATTGTTCTCATTTGACAAAGTGATAGGAAATGATTTTTGTAGTTTTTGAGGCTGCACAGAGATACCAGGTTTCTTTCAAAAGAAATAATAGAACTGGATCAATGCTATGCTTATTGTCATTTTGTTAGCAATACTGAAAGGTCACAAAACAATGGAAGTTAGGAGCACGGTGCTCAAATCAGACATCTGGAAAATGTGGCATGAACCTGCTCTGTGTAGTCTTCATTTATTCACTATTTGTGTCCAGTAAAATAAGAACTTTTGATGCTGCCAGGTCTCATGACTTTTTCCCCAAGAAATCTTCCACCCACACTGCAAGAGTGAAGCTTTGTGCTAAAAATTAGTTACTATGAAGTTTCACTCTAAAAGTACTTGATCAAATTGAAATTATAGAGGCTGAAATGGAAAATCAGACATAGTTAAAACAGGGAGATTGACAACCTGCTACTGGGAAAAATATTTTAATCTGTAAGATCAGTAAAGGGGGCCTAAAGGCAAAAGAAAGATGTCAGTATTGGAATTGCATATAATCTCACCAACCAGTGGCCAGTGTGACTCTGTAGGAGCTTACAAAATGGAAATACATTTGCAGCCTTGGGCACTGAAAACAGTGTACTCGTACTGACCTGCAGGTTGCACTAAAAATCATCTGTGGTTACCTGTAACTCTTTCCTACAGAAGAGACATGAAAATGTTGCAACTGAAATCAAGAGGCAGTAAGTAATTCATTGGAACTTTGTGATATTCATATTTTTCACACAATTTGTTTTATAATATTCAGACTATCAATAGAAAACACTGAAGGGAGACATTTGTTTCGGAAATACCTCTTCATTAAAGTATAGTGGTCCCTTGCATTCATTGCTACTATAGTTTTCTTCATTATTCAATAGCACTTTCAATCCCCATGTGTGTGACTTTCATTATTATGGATCATTTTTCCTTAGGATGTGTGATTTAATTTTAATGCAGAAGTCTAAATCAAAATCCTTTGCTATTTAGTGGCTCTCTGGTGTAATAAAAGAGAGTAAGGCTTAGCCCTCTGCTTTTGTGCTCAGAAGCATTTTGCCATGTATTTGAATTATGATAAAATCAATTGGAAGATCCTGACAGTGAAAAGTAGGAAGAAAGTTTCCATATATAAAGCTGGAGAATAATTACAGCTTTTTTTTTTTCCCAGCGCAAAAATGCTGCAGGCAAATAGCTTGTTAATTCAGCATCTATCACCATTTAACCTTGTTTGTCCTCTCGTTGATAAAATAACACAATTAAAAGGCTTTCCCTTTGAATTATCAGTGTCTGAAGTTAAAATGGCCTGTGTTTTATGAAAGCTGTGTTCTCTGTTAGTTCCAAAAAGACATGTCTGAATTGTTCTCTGAGGCTTGTTCAGTCTTAGCATCTCTGGGACTGTGGCACCAATGAAAGCTTTTCTCTTTCTGGCACACAGCCAAAGTGAGCCATGATCTAATACTGCAAATTATTTTTTTTACTTTTGCACTGGGGAACTACTGTGTTAAAAGCTAGCTTCCTTTCCTAGCTCCAGGAGAGTGAGGCACAGACAGGTGTAGCCCCTTTGATTGCACTGAAACCAGTCTCAAGGCCCTCCACAGTCGATGCTTCAGTGCACAAGCATGAAGGAGAACGAGCACATTTTTCCCTACTCTCCATTTTTAAACCATGGCCTAATCAGCAGCTTCACAAAATTGTCCTGGCTTGTGAATAATTTTTTTCTCTGTCTGAATACAAAGCTGAATACATGGGAAATTACAGCACTGAAAGAATCATGTCATTTTAATCCAGGTGCTGTCTGTCAGTCCTGGCATGATCTGGAGACTGAAATTCAAGAAATACAAATGGTGTTAAAAAAAATCACACTTCAATACAGGTAATGTTAAGCAAAAAATACTTGATCTAGGGCTTTTTGCCATAGAAGATGAATATTCTCCCTGATTTTTTTCTATCACCTCCCACCACAGCCAAAGAAGAGGGAAGGGATGTGGAAAAAAGATTTACCTGTTGAAAATTCTTTGGGAATGTCATGAAACATGGAAACAGTGTTATCTGCAATGTGGGAAAATAAATTTTCTATTTTATTATATTTGCCTCAGGTTTTCCTGCTGTCTTCATGCCAGTTCACCTTAAGCCGGTGCATACAGCTGAGCAGCTGACAATTCCCCATTTCTAAAGGTATTCCTGCTGCTGGTCCTGTTGCTGTTCCAAATGATGGTCAATGCTTTCACTGTAAAGAGTGTCCCAAATTGAAACTTAATACCTGATATTTGTTAGGGGCTTTTTCCTGTCTATAAGCTTAAATGATCCTCTGAGACCTCTGCAACATATACTACTCTATGCTAGAAGCCTGTCATTTCTCAGGAGAAAAGCAAGGTTGACTGGATTCAGGAGGTGGTTGAGTGCAGTAATTTGTTCAGTTTTGTGTCAGGGGGGATCTTGCTGTTGGGTAGTGGGGTCTGGTTTTTTAACTCTATCCCTGACACCCTTGCCTGGTGTGATGAAACGTTGGAGGTAGTACACATTTCTGCAGGGTGATGACAAAAGCCATTGTTGATGATTTAATGCCAGTTTTGTGATAGAATAGATGACATCATGCAAAAAATGCTATGAAGAATCAGCTCCTGCTATATTACAAAATAGTTGCGTAGCTGAGCCTTTTCCTAGCTGAAGTTCTTCTGCCTGAGAGTAGGGTTGAAAACTAGCTCTGATGTGATGTTCTTTGCTGTCTGCTCTCCCCTGCAGTATGCTACTGCTTTCCACTTTTGATGTTTGTCACTTTCTCACTGTCATGAGTGTGTTTCTGGGAGGATGAAGTAAAGTGAACCACAGGTTGCCTCACTGTGCCCTTCCCACCAAACTTCATAATCAAACTCAGATTGACCCACAATCAGACAAGATGAAGAGCTCTACTTGGGTTTCAGAAGCCAGCTTGTGTCCCTGCTTTGACCTCTAAAGCTCTCTATCACTTCTGTCCCTTATTCTGAACATTAGAAGTATGGTTTAAACTATTAGGTTCTTTGGCTTCATGTCGTCCTTTCACCCCAGTTGATTCAAGACATCATTTTACATTTAATCTTGAGAGTCATGAGTTTGTCTTTTCCCTGTGCTGTCTGCCAGCCCTCTCAGCACTCATGGATGCAAATGTATTAAATGTAGATTTTATAGCTAATATTGATATTAGGTCAACACTGTGCCAAAGGAATACCCTGATGAAAATAAATCAGAATAGTTTCAAGGAAGGTCTTCCTTTTCTCCTGTTGGGAGCTGACTGTTTCACAGTTTCAACCCTTCCTGTTCATCTGACAGAATGGTCACGGACCAGACATTTCTTGGATGTGTGAGAGAGTCACAGAGAACAGAGACAGAGAAACTGTTCTGAATATCTCTCTCCAAGCTGAAAAATGTTTGGTTCAAATTGCTACTGCTTTATAGCCTGTCATAGGCACTCACTCAGTTATTAGGAATGCCATGAATACTTTATAGTCATACCAGAGTTGCCTACAACAGAATATCTGTTTTTCTAAGGATGGTTTTTTGGTTGATTTGTTGGTTTGGGTGGTTTTTTTTGGTTCTCTTTGTTTGTTTTTTCTTTTACTGAAGAATTTAAAATCAGAAATAATATATTTTTATCTTCAGAAAGAAAATTTTAGAGGTTCTCATTCTTAGTTACTCAGACAGGAAATCAACCAGGAATGCCATCTCCCTCTTCAAACAAGAAAAAACAGTGCAATATGGAAAATGTCATGATTTTTATCGTATGCTCCTGCTGATTGATCCTCTGAGAAAAAAGACACTGTAGTCAAATTATAAATAAAAAGAAACAGACCAGTATCATATACAGTGTAAATATTTTTTAACTTATATTTCAGAATTTATATTTATATTTCTATTATATGTTTTAATTTATATTTCAGAAGGAAACAGATGCTTCTCAATTTCAAAAAATCTTGAGATCTAATTTTCTGTCAGATAATAAATTAAATGGAAATAATTAATACATTATTCCCATTTTTAATTCATTCCTATCTTGCACTAGGGATTCCATTTAATTTTTAACCTTCTAGGTCAGTTCTGGAGCAGGATTAAAATGCTTTTAAGAAGTGTAATCCTACCAGCTCACAAGAATGTGGATTCTCTCTTCACATAGTGTTATCTCTTCTTGCCTGCTTCACTTAAACATCTTGGAAATGGTGTCAGAATTGATGTATTCATGGATGTTGACAGGTGATAGGTGCTAGGGGAGTAAATATGTCCTCCAGGCTTTATCTACTGCAGAATACTCTTCAAGCCACCAAGGCAATGATACAATCCATGGGGCCATGTGTAAGGACCAGCCAGCAGAAGAATAGCTCATCTCCAGGGTCTGTCATTACTAAGAATGAATGTTTGTATCTAGATTTTTATGAAGCCTAGTATTTACCAGCCTGGATGGCCTTTGAAAGTAAGTAAACTTTCATAAATCATGTGAAGAGTTCAGAACAGGGGCATTCTCTAGTCCTCGTGCAATATCTGTATTCTATGTCTTTAAATTAAAAAAAAAAAAAAAAAAAAAAAAAAAAAAAAAAAAAGGAGACCTCTTTTCTTGCTTTCATTTTCCCAAGCTTTTGTCGGTGCTTTCAGAATGCATCAGCACTCTAAGACAACACCCTGTCCTCATTTCTACATATTGTTTGTGTACCAGGCTCAGAACTGCCATTTCAAATCATAGTACATTGATCTTTAATGTTCTTTTAATTTAGGCTAAAGATGCAGAAATCTTAGCTCAGTTAGGCTGTATGCTGACCTGCATCTGAACTTCTTACCAGCTGCTCTTAGGTCTCTGACAACGATTCTTTTTTTAAAACCACAATTAAAAAAAAAAAATACATTCTAGGCTGTTTTTAATTATGTTTTAACATTATTATTGTTCAGTCACTTACAAATATGAGCTTTCAAAAAGGTTGTAAGGGACATGGGATTTAAACAGATGCAATAATCTCACTTACTTCTGTCTCATTCGCTCTTTGGATCTATTGCTGTTATCTGATTTACTAAGACATAGCAGCTGGTATGGCCTTTTTGAGCTCGCTCTGCAAGATTAAATTCTACCACCTTGACCTAGCATAAATATTGAGAAGTGGCACAGGGCAGGTTTATCATGGGATCTGGTGCATGAAATTAATGCTGGAAAGTAGGATAACAGAGTGACGGTGACATGGATGTGTCGGTCTGGATAATCGTGGAGTTCTGGAAGAGGGGAAAAGTTCAGTGAGACAGCATTACCTTACTGAGTATTGCAAAAGGAAGTAATGTGTTCCCACATAAGCTGTTTGGGGCAGAGAAGATCAGCAGGAGTAGGATAGTGCCATGTTTAAAAATGATTGATATGCTCTCAGAAATGAGCTTCTGCATTCCTCTTCTCAGCCCGATGTTACAGTTTGGACTTAGTTCAGTTAGCAAAAGAATAGAAATTCTCCTGAAAAAGTTGGAGCAGTGAAACTGGAAGCTGGTCCTGTGATATCAATAAATGAAGCTCCCTTCACTGGATATTTTAAGCAAGCATAGACTGCAGAAATAACTCTTTCTTCTTTTTTTTTTTTTAACCAGAAAGTATGACTAAAAATGAGAGTATTTTTAGTATACTCCTATTATTCTTGCAGAGCCAATTTTAGCTTAACCTTCTCCTTCTGAAGCATGATGGAAAGCTGCAAAAACTGTTGTGTTCTTGGTTTCATTCCCAATGGCATACTGGCATACTACTTTCACAAGACTGCCTTGAGCAGTATTCTGTAAACTAAACGATGATTATGTGTATATGAGCTCTGGGCCAATAAAGCACAGAATTTGCTATTCACTTTTATGATTGCTGCGTGGCATCTCTTTCTGTTAAGGAAAATAGGCATCTTTTTACATTAACATGCTGAAGAAAATAAAAATCAAATCAAAAATCTCTGTGTATGAATATGCACACAAACAGAGTTTAAATTAATCATAAAATCTTTGGTGGATGCAAGCAAAAAGGAATGATTTGGCTGCTTTAGTACTATAAAATTTAAGGTACTAATTTATTTCCAAACTGGAATTTTGCTGTTTGTTCAAACTAGACACTGTAACTCCTAATAAAATAATAATTTGGTCTGCAGTAAATGTCATTCTGTAGTTCTGTTCAGAGTGTAGGCTCCTAAGGGGCAAAATAGACTCAATTTTAAAAAAGAAAATTTACAAAAAAACCCCACCTATAACAGATGCTCTAGCATATGGCTGGATTTTAAGTGAGTGCATAGTTGAGCACAGAAAATAAATAAGGGCATGACAAGACCCTCCCCCCCTCTTCCTTTTGCCCCATAGATACACTAATCACATGGTCACCAGATGGCATATACAGAACTTTGAATGCAGTACAATATTTATAGCCACCAATTTGTGGCCTTAAAATCAGAATATTAAACTGTTTATTTCATATGGCTGAAAAGAGGCACTTTATTGCTGTTTATTTTTGTTGTCATTACTACTGAGAGCCCAGGAAAGGACTGGTTTGTACAACTGAAGTGGGCAGCTATGCCTTAAAATTGCCTCAGTGTTCTTGAAGCCTTGGTGAAGAGAGCAAAGCCAGTTTTAAAGTTGGTTGTAAATTAGTCTGGGAACCTCTACCACCTTAATGTATTCTTATATTGCACTAGACATTCCATTTAATTTTTAAACTTCTAGGTCAGTTCTGGAAAAGGATCAAGATGCTTCCAAGAAATATAGTCCTACCAGCTCATAAGAACATGGATTCTCTCTTCTCATAATGTTATTCCTAGTTTAAAATCTTGTTTGAAAAACACTGGACTTAATTTTGTTGCAGAGCTGGGGAAACTTGATCATCTCCCTACTGTGTCACAGGATCTCCAAGGGCAAGTATGGCAAGGGTGGCTTTGCTCCTGACCCTGCCATCATCATTATCCCCATGTCCCTCTCAGGTGGAGAGGATCACACTGCACAGAAGCCCCTCCAGTGCTGAGGTAGCATCTGGATCCTATGGCACTTTCCCCCAAAGTCTGATTTTCTCTCCAATCATTACAGGAGCAGCAGCCGTACTGGATGTCAAAATGTGTTATTTGCTCTTACTATTGGAGGCCACAAGAGGGAGAAGAAGATAACGAAGCCGCAGCACGAGCGGTTGCGTGCTCCAAATCCTTTTTGAGCTGCATAAAGTCTGTCTGCTCCTCCAGCTTCCTGGGTTCAAGTAAACAATCATTAAGCTTTCAAAATCTGAACATCAGAAAATCACAACTGAAAGGTAAATGAAAATGACATTGGAGCAATGTTCGCCTTTATGTTGTACCATACCCTAACTGACAAGGACAGAATATTTCTTCCCGAGATAATACTAAATGCTTCATAGAAAAGAATATTTATACTTTAATACAAATAGAAATCCAATTAAAGAGAGCACATTTCTGCCTGGAACACGTTTACAAAAAAACAGTGTGTAAGTTTTTCCTCGATAGGAGGTACTGCAGAAGCTTGCATAGATTTTGGGGGTTTTGAGCCTTTATACATTGAAAGAAAAATACTCAGTTTCTTTTGTGGGCGTTCTTTTATATATGAAGAAACTGATAATGCATATTCTGACTATTTTAAGGAAATTAATTTGCTTTACAGCACAAACTTCTCAGATGCAATTGTATTAAAAAAATTACAATATCATTATGAGTATGTAGACTTGTGAAAGCAAAATGTAGGAAATGTATAGTGTTTCTACTAGACACTGTATCAGCCCTGCTATTATTAAAAAGCCCAGAATTATAAAGCTTTATTATCACCTTTTAGAGTGTTTATGTAACCCTACTCATGAGCTTACACTGTCAACTAGAGGCCTTTAGTGAACTCACTGTTTAACAACATTTCTGAAGAAAATGTGTAAAGATGATGTCTAAAACATATTATTCTGGGCTATAAAATAGCCTTTCACTTTCTTCCTTTTACTTTATTATTTGAATGCTCTGTTTTTAACATTGTTTGAAGACCACCAGGGGACTGTGGCAATTCATAATGTTGCAACACTGAAAATAGTGTGTTCCATTTATTTTTAATGTGAATACAGTAGTGATTTTGTTTGTCAGAAGCCATAGGGAACAAAGTTGGATATTAGACACTATCAACTTCCATTTAATGTAATAGGAAATGTAACTAGATCATAAATAGAGATATGATTTAAAAATGCACTCTTTTATGTTTAATGAAATGATATTAAAATGTTTTGCTGCTGCAAACAGAATATGTGCATTTCTAGCAAAATTTTAAAGCTTCTATTGCAAAAGAAAAATAAAAAATAATATGGAGAGGAGAGATAGATGATAAGAATTAGCAGAAACTGCAATTTTTCACAGTAAATTTTATTCTGTTTCTGAAATGATTTTTTTGGTTTAGATTAATTTATTATCTTCATTTTCTTTTTCTGATTTAAAAAAAGAATAAGCAGCAAAAATGAAGATGTGAAAAGAAACGGGAAGAACAGCTAAATGATTTTAAATGTTATCCCTAATTTTGTGCAACTACTCAGGACAGACCAATTAAATTATATATGCAGATCTTTGTAACAGGAAAGCCAATCAGTTTAGCATTTTGTTGGGAATGACAGAATGATCTCAAACTATACTATTTTTGTTTTCTCTTTTTTTGTTTTGTTTGCTTTGTTTTCTCTTTGAAAATTTAATTTTAAGTTGTGCATTCTGTTTATGACTTATAGAATGTAAAACACATATTTTCATCATAAAACTGTAGAGTTTTTATCGCATCTCATTGCGTCAATTCCATACTTTTCCTGTCATGTCTCCAGTGCAGATTGCTTAAAAGTTAGACAGTCAATCTGAAGAAAACAAGATGAAAATAACTCTGCCTAATAGAACAAGAGCAGTAATTTTGTGTAAATTTTCATGGACTTCAGGGTTTTTTTCCAAGTACATTTTTGCTTTTTCCTTTCTAGGTGGAGACATCTTTTATAGATCTAGGAACTAAAAGTAAGAAGCTTTCAAGCTCAGGTGTTGTATTCGATAATAAGCTATTAAGATAAAAAGAGTTCTATTCCTTTCAGTGTTCTCATTTCTAATCTCTCCGGTTCATGGTAAAGATCACAATTTTGCTATAGCTGTTATTTCAGCTTTCTTACTTAGCATGTTAGCAAGCTTGATCATGGTTAGACTTACTCAAAAACTTTACAGAACATCTGTACAGAAATGTGCTTTTTTTGTTGTTTTGCTTTGTTTTGTATTGTTTCTTTTACTGCAGAGGGTTACAAAATATGCTGGAAACCCTAAACCAGTCTCAGGCTACAACAAACACTGTCATTGCTTACTAAATGACAGATGCTTCGCTGTTGTGACAGCAGTAGTTGTGTGGGCCACCTGGAAGAATAGAGACCACCACTTACTTGCAAACCACTGTCATAAAATACTCCTTGATTTACCATCTGCTTTTATGAAGTGCCCATGAAATTAAATATCTTAATGGAAGCACGGAATGGGATGGTATGGGGTGGTTCAGTGTGAAACTTTTTTTGTGAGTTCAGTGAAGGAATAAACCACATCTGCTCTTGTCTATGTTGTGCTGTTATGGTTTTGAAAACCTATACTCTGCTTCTTTGCCAGTAATCCAATTAACAGTGGATTTCAGCTTTTATCGTAAAATGCCACATTTTTATGAATTGTTCTTATTTTTTCTCAACAAAATAATTTTCAGCTCTTAGAAATTGCAAATAGATTGCTCAAATTGTTAGTATTTATATAATGTCAAATACCACAATATTTATGATACAAATTTGCAGGCATATGAGCTATTTATTTGAGTACAGACATGTGTGTGTTTCCTGGATCCGATTTATATTACTGTAATAGATTTAATTATATAGACCTTGTTTTCGTATCAGTTTATAGAGAGTTATTTAGATGCAAGTCTTCTTCTGTAAGGAAGAGTTATGTAGGAGAGGCTTAAATTAATTAAATATATTTCCAGAGAATACTTAAATCAACAAGAAAGGAGTTGGGAGGAATACTTTCATGCATATAGTATTACTAAAAGGAAATATTCACTTTTTTATTACATCTTATAATTATTAGCCTCCATGGATTCAGTCTGCAACCAGTCAAAAAATGTTTGATTCATAATACAGATTATAGGTTTTCCTCAGTACTCATGTGCAAAAAGATTTGAAATACAGCATTGAAACGATTTGCTAAGTGCTAAAGGCAACAAGTGAGAGGAACATTTTAGCATTAGTTAGTAACTGCAACTTGTGCAGGTGCCATCTATTTTTATACGTCATCTGAGCTTGCCACTTGTCTTTACAGATGCAGCTAATGTTTGGAAATTTTTTTGTTTTCTTGTCATTGCCAAAATCATTCCATTCCACCTGTTCATTGTTGTTTGTTTGTTTTGTTGTGGTTTTGGTTTGGTTTGGTTTGGTTTGGTTTTGGATTAGATTGGTTGATTTTTTTTGGTATGGTTGTTGGTTTTTTTCTTTCATTTTTCTTTCCCTTTTTAGTTTTTTGTTTTTTCAGCACCTAAAACCTATGCAAATAAAAAATCCTGTCTTTATCATAAAAAGTCCAAAATTTTGTATATATGTGTGTGTGAGCATTAGTAGAGAATTTCTGCATGCAACGGATGAAGCAGGATTTGCAGGGAGAAACAGCTGGCGATCAAAAAATTCATTTGCAAACAATACTGGTTGGAAGAAATTCCCAGTCAGATCTGCTTGAGCTGGGCCGAATGCTGGAAGGGCAGAGATGATCTTGCTGGAATTCAGGAGCGAAACAGAGCCACATCCAAGAGGAATACACAGGAGTTGAAAAGTTCAGGGAAGGCCTTAAGCATTCCAGCATTTTAGGAGAGGAGAGATTTCTAGTTTATTTAAAGTCAAAGAGTTATTGTGAAAAACATGACTGTTATGGACTATATAATTACCAAGGATGCTGATTTTCCTTGAATTATTGGCTTTTTTGCTTTTCAGATTTTTTCATATGTTTTATTTCTACTCCAGGTTCAGTCATATAATATAGACAGGGAAAGATGCACACTTTTAAAAGCCACAGTTGTGCTTGGGTTGTGGAAACTGGGGCAAAAGTGGTATAGCTTTGTGATGTGTGTGGGATAGAAGACTATTTCTTTTGCAAGCATAGAACAGGAAACAAGGTAAAAAATATATTATTTTTCTTTGCATAATAGCTTATTTGTGTAAACTAACTATTACATGGAATGTCACACAGAAATATTCCTTCAAATATTAAATAAAAATTTTCGTAGAATTATATACAAAATCATGCAATGCTCTTTATTTTATCTCAATACTTATGCGGTGACAACAGCTAGGCTATTTTTCTGCTTTAGTTTATAAGAGAATATTAAACTCTAGTGGCTACCTAATTTTATGTGGTTTTTTTTCCCTTTTCCATCAAATAATCTATCTTTTTAAAAATAATTCATATAATTATCAAGTGTTATAGAAAGATTTTTTCCATTAATGTTCTGTGTGCTAGACATTTATGCAGATAAAATTCTTCCAATCTGTATCCTTAATAACATCTTATTAAGGAATAGATGGAGGGTTGTGTTTATGAGTGTATCAGAACTAGACCCATAGCTAGCATTACTTCTAAATGCCATTCAGTGTAATTTTAAAACAGCATTTTACAAGTATAATAAATACTGAGCGAAAAAGAAAGCAATAAAAACTTGTAACTGCCAGCAAAATAGGAAAAACTCCTCCTTTTGCTTATGGTTTCACCAAAACAAAAACTATCAAACGTAAGTTGTTCACAGTTACATCCCTGATTCCCGTGAAAATGGAAAGAATTCTGTGGGGTATAAAACACCTGCTATTACACACATACTGACAAACAGATATATAAATTTAAAAAAACTTTGCTGCAGACCTCCTGTCCTTCAAATAAACCCAATTTAAAAATTCTCTTTTAAGGCAGTGAAAATAATCAAGTTAAATAGGGTAAGGGTATAAATTATAAGAAATGATATGTTTAGTCCTGTCATGGAGACTGACCTTCAGTTTAAAATGGAGGGGAGTGTTTCCCTTTGCAAATATTTTGTGTAGAAAAATTTAATATGAAAAATTCCACATGAGACTAAACAATCTTTCCCTACATGTAAAAACAGCTTTCTATTTCAGAAAGATACCCTTATCTGTGAGACCACTGCTGCCACAAAGAGTGCAGTCAGGGCTAGACAGATCATGAACTTATTAAGGGGATGGCAAAGAGCCTTGGTCTCCCTTTTTCCTGAGGAAAGCCAGTTTTGCAGTCCCATGTCATGTAGCATAGAGCCACATACACATCTAATTAGACATGTATATAGAGCAATCTTTGGGCTTGACTCTTTAATCCCAAAGAACATAAGCAGTCTTTTTTTCCCAGCTCACCTTTTGGCTGTCACCTACAGTACTTTTTTAGAGTCAGTCATGAGCCCTTGAACAGCCATCTGAATGATGCACACACAGGTGGAATATTGATGAGATGAAGTGCACACATCTGATGTAGAAGTTAGATGGGCCATTTTTCATTTCTAAAGTGGTCTGCAAATATTAAGGGTCATTAAAATGAAATAAAAATAAATTTGTCTTTATGGATTGCTGCTCCTTTATGTCCCAGTCTTGAAAAGAGCTTCATGTAGGCAGGCAATTTTGTTTAAGTACAGCTTGTTTGCTGACTACTTGCAAGATTATAGATTTCAATGATGTGAAAATGTCAATACACATTTCCCGCTTTTGCCTTGGAAATGATTTTTTTTCAGTCAAAGCAATTATTTACTTTCTTTAACAAAATGTAAGACTGAATTTTTCTGCTCATGAGTGAAGCTGTCAAGTTATGCTACTTACTTGGGTGAACTTGTCCATGAAGAAAAAGATACATGAAGAACTCCTCAAGAGAGAAGAGTAGTTTCTTTCTGGTGAGTGCAATGGATGCAGACAGAGGACACTGTACCAGATCACTTATATCCCTACTCTTTTTTCAGTGAAAAATGAAATATAGTGACAGAAATATTTCAATATTAACTTTTCTTTTTTTAAACAAGTTATTTATTTAAGGAAGACGGGAGGGAATTTTGTTACTTTTCTCGTGGAACCTTTTATGAATTGAACTTATTTGTGGCTATACAGCTTATAAAGAAATCTCTGTTTAATGTCCATGATCTAAGTAAAATCTCACATAAATGAGACAGAGACCCATAATACTCCTCAAATTTCAGTTTTTCCAGGGCCAACTGCACTATTTGTTTTTTATAGGCTTGGTAGATATACAGGGCTGAAATTTTCTTGCTCACTGTCAACTGTAAATAATAATTTGTAAAAGTGTCATAGATTTTCTTTTTACATATTTATCCTGCTATGAATGAGAAACAGAATATATACAGTCTGTAAATATAATGAGGGGGATAAAGTTCACTGCATATAATTAAAGTCAGTGTTATTTTTTTACACAAGTGTTTCCATCTCAAGGAAAGGAAATATTTTTCGTTAGATGATGCTTACAATTTGGAGCTGTTTTTTTAAGGAGTATAGAAGGAGAGAGAGGGAGACAGAGGAGCTATATTTTTATGGTAGGATGCATCCCTTTGACTCTGCATAAACTCCGAGTGTTATTCTAACAAGGAAATGCTCATATCTTTGTATGGCAAATGAATTTGCTTATCTGAACTGCAGGCACTCAAACTAGAACCAAAGGTTTGAGACAAATGCTTGTGTACTTCAGTACCTCCTCTCCAGCACTAGCAGCCCTCAGCAGCTGCTCACTACCTGTGTGCTGGGCTGGTCACTGCCCTCTTCCCATGAGCAGGAGGAAAAGCACAGAAACAGAACCTTAGAAATCATTCACTGTTTAGCCTATAAACACCCATGATGAAGCAATCTTCTATGTAAATTACATATAGTGAATTCTATTTAATATCTGTTTACCAAATATTTTAGATAATTTCTAATAGTTTTTATGGCAGACCCTCCCGTGTCAGAAAGACCTTAGATTTTACCCGTATAATATCCTTGCCTTCCTGACTGTACTATTCAACATCTTTCCTTTGTTCATGTTTTACAGAGCTGGCAGAGCATAGAAATAGTTCCAATTAATCAAAGAAACTTAATGCATCTCTATGGCTTAAAGGAATGTTTAAGGATCTAGCACTTTCCTCCTTAAGTTTAAGAAATGAAGACTTACATTTATTTTTTCTTTAAAAGTTAGATGAAATTCTTGTTTCTGACTTGATTTTTCTCAGAGGGTTTTCTGGTTTTTTTTTACCTTTCTGAGTCATCATGAAATCTAGCCTTTAGGAGATTAGCCTCTCTCACAGTTTCTGAAATACACAGTATATTTTGTTTTAAAAATCTGACTTTACTATTACTCCAGTAAGTAGAGATTTATCTCCACATTTTCAATTGAATAAAATGAGTTTAAAAAGCAACTTGCTTCAATAATTCTACTTCTGGAAGAGATATAGAAAACTATAATGGCAATTTGTATTACATATATTCAATGGGGCTATGATAAAATTGTTTATTGTATATCTGAGAAAGTTTGGGAAAAGTACAGTAGTGTGTGTAAGTCTTTAAAAGGCTAGTTTAACCCAATGTGCATTGTTCATGAAATGGACTCTCTTTAAAGTTTAACTCTTAACTCTTAAAAAATAGAAAAAAGTCTGTTGTTGATACATGTTTTTCCAAAGTTTCCAAAATGGAACTTTTTATACTTTTCATACTGTAATTAGCTCTCTGTAGATATGAATGAGTCTTTGGGGAAATAAATGCATACCATTCTTGGGACTCATCAAGTATTTTTTTTCTCCTTCACCATTTCAATTTCAAAAAATGTTTTGGGGTCATGTATCACATAGTGCCCACTTCTGACCACATAATACTTTTGTTTTCAATTATTGTTATTTCTGAGATTACCATAAGAAAAAGAGGATTCAACCCAGTCAGTAGACTGATCTAAAATTTGTTAAAACAGTAGAAAATCTTGCAGTTTCTGCAGATAGTTTTGAAACAAACCAGGGCTGAATGTTTTTGTCTTTAAAAGTTTAATTTAACTGCAGGTACTTCCTGTCTCCTTTCCGTTTAATTCCAAGTTGTGTACACCGGTTTTATAAGAAAAATAGAGACAGATATTGCTGGAACAATATTCAGCAGCTGTTAGCTTTTGATTGAGTAAGCCTTTTAAAAAAATGCTCTTCAGAATAAAATATTGTTATTTAATGTTAATGTTTAGACATGAACGGTATATTGCTGATAGTGGAGTAAGTCAGGGAATGCTATTGCACTCATTCCCATAGTTATTAGGAGCATTACGGATACTACCACTGGACGAAAGGACAGTGATCCAAACGATTTTCCTCTCTGGTTTTCTTCTGGATCCAAGTGACTCTTAAACTCTATAGCAGACACTATAGACGAACTGTTTCTACATGAAGTTGCTATATAAACTCTTATACTTCATATTTTTATTACATCTCATTCAAATGATCTTTTGCACCTTGAGTTTTTAATTTGATAAGCCATGACTAGCAGGAAGATTTTTCACTGTGTTTAAAGACATTTTCTTCCTCTTAACGTGATTAAGTATAAGATATTTTGCCTTTGCCCTCTCCAAGTTGTGCTGGAAGCAGATGTTAATATTTTATACACAATTTTCCTTAACCCATAATTGGCAATAAAGACAAAATAATGTAATGTTTCAAGATTCCTCAGTATTAACTAATTAAACCAGCAGCAGGCCTCGAGCATGGGACAATGGCAAACTTTCAGATGAATTAATTTTATGGAAGACCAGCTGAGTAATTGGACTCCAATTACAGGCTGTTTAGCTCCCTCATCACCTTCACATATAATTAAATTCAATTGGTTGATACAGCTTCTATTTTTATGAGGGCACTTACAAGCTTTTTGAACCCCACTGTGACTTTGGATCTAGGCCAATCAATTATTACTCATTTCTCTTTCAAATGGAAATTCTCTAGATTAGTCATATCTTGTATAATGCAGTGCTCGCATTTAAAAGATGTCTTTTACACACATTGCATCTGAGAAATTGACAAAGAGAAATGTTTATGGATATTTTTGTTCTACAAACAATATATAGGATGTAACTGAATATTTGTGGTTGATTTTGATGAGTGAAGGCCACGTGCTTTTATGAACGGTCTTGAGAGATATGTTGCTACATCTCTTGAGAGATATGATGATACACAGTGTATCGTTATATTTGCAAATGCCATGCTTGTTCACGTTACAAATAATTACTGAAATCACTCATTAGATCTAAATTTGTCTTTATTGGCATGTGAAAAGTAAGTCATTATGTATAGCTAGCTGAGAATCCCTTAGTAGTCTAGTTTTCCTTCTTTAATTCCTTTTCAAATTAAATTAAAACATGGTTACTAATTAAAACAAAAAATTAAAAAGCTAAAACCCTCTAAATTACTGCTTATCTAGAGAAAAATTTAACAGCCCCTGATCCATAGGTTGTTAAATAATATATCTAAAAGAAAGAAAAAATATGTCTATTTTGAGAATGCCAGGACTGTTTCTATCTTAAAGCACTTGGCTTTGAATTAGTCCATATTTTCAACTGCAAACAGAACATGAATTATGCTTGTAAAGAGAACAAGAAAAACGCTTGTAGCGTTTCACCCATAACTAGTCTACAAGGAGATTAAACAAATGACTAGAACTGATATGGCACTTTTGCCTGTTCTTAGTATATTGCTTCCAGTGTATTTATTTCCAAAGAGAACAATATATCATCGTTAATAAAACAGGAAGCAGGGAAGCAATAGTGACATCAGTGATCTTTTCCAGCTCTACTGAGTGATCAATAAAGAAAAAGGCAGTGTCAAATATGAAATATTACTTTTCTTTAGACCTTTCAGTTAGGGAAATATCAAACCTATTTCTTCAATCCTTAAACTCTGGAGTTTGAATACAAGTCATTGATTAGCTATGTAAAAAATGACATTGAGACACACCAAATTACGACAAAGTTTCTATGAAACTGTGTTACTACTGATTGACTAGCAAAATAGAACATTCATGATTAATGGGTTTGTAATAAATACCAGAGAAGTAGTGTTCACTACCTTCTCTTTTGGGGTTTCATTTCCCAGAAGAGCAGAAAACTCACCTCTAAAAACAGCAGGAAGTTCTCCTCTTGGGCTTTTTTTTTCTCTTCCTCCCACAGAATTAAGATAGTATACACTAGAAGGTGACTACTTCAGATCTTCACTGCTTATTTTTGATTTTTTTTCCTGATTACTCTAACTGAAAAAAGAAATCCATATTCTGAACAAAGCCCCTGACCTTTTGTATAGGCACATGATATACAGGTGGAAAAAATACAATAAAAAGATTCCTGAGGAAAATGCTTTTCATTGTTTTAAAATAAGTGTGACCATCATATAAGATGTTATCAAAATATGTTATTTATGATAGTTGCTTTTACTATTTTAGAATAAAGAAAAGGTGGTAGAAATGTTAAAATGATGTAAAGTCCAGGTTTGTCTTTTGTTTGGTTGTTTTGCTTGCTTGCTTGCTTTTCTTTCTGAATATCTAAGGAGCCACTTTAAAAGAAACTAAGGAGTTCATGTATCAAATCAGTATTTTGATTTTTCCTGCAAGAATAAATGTTAAATTACTACCACTATTAATGTTGTAAGTGAAGGTAGAAAATGAATTTTTCATATATGCTTCCTGTTTCAGGAGCATTGCAGATGCTGTCATTTGGATTAAACAGGCTGTGATGATGTGTTTGGTGCCCCCAGTCTAACATGTCTATCCTCCATTAATCCAGTTGGTCCCCTTGATGTCACCACAAGTTCATTTATACTTTCTTTCTGCCAAGACACAGCATTTATGCAATAAAGAGCATAACTAATAAGATAGTATGGACCATTGCACTTCTAGGAGAGAGAAGAAAATTAGTAATGCTATCACAGACCTAATATCAACTCACTTGAGGTGGCAGTCAGGAAATAAAACTCTCTAGATATTTTTTTTTTTCCAAAAGCTGGATGTTTTAAATCACAGTGTTCATTAGACTTAGTCATAATTTCATCGTTTTGCTTCATCAAGCCTCTTTTTCCACGTGTTTTGAAATATGTTTTTCTTCCTAGGTGGGTTAACTGAGATCAGAACGCGCAATTGGGATTTCTTGCAGAGACAAAATCAGAATCTATTAAGTTTAGAAGACAAACTGCACAGAGGGAAGGAAAGGAAAGACCTCATTCAGGGTATAATTCTACAGGATTTGTTATTCGTAAGTGAACAGCCACCTTTTCATGGATTTCTTTCTGAATAATGACAAGAATTAAAAAGAGAGTAAGTTGGTTCACCAGTACACTTACTCAGGAAATATAAACAGGTATTAGAGGTTTAGTAAAAACACCACCAGTACCACGAAGAGAAAAAAAGAAGCCCAGAAGGGGCATTTCCTACTACTTTTAGAGGTGAATTTTCTGTTCTTTTGGGAAATGAAACCCAAAATGTTCATGATCTGGCTCTGGCATGTATTGACCAAACCATAACCTCATTAATTGTTCTCCTGCCATCCAGAGTTTTTGTGTATCTTTTTTTTCCCCTTTCTTTTCCTAACTCATGACTAAGAGCATATACTGCACTTTGAGAAACACTTTTAAATATAAGACAAAAAAAATCAAATCAGAAAGGCAAATTCCTTGCCTCCCTGTCTGGTTTCTTTAGAAGTTAACCAGGAGGCACATTGTTCCTTTAATAATATTGCTGATCTTAAATGTTGACTCCCACTCTGCACAGCTTTGAACAATGCTAAATGAAGAAAACTTAATAAGAGAATCAAAATATGCATAGTCTGTATATTTAGAAGCATATAGCTTTCTGTTATGTAAATGAAAGGCACTTAAGTATGAGGCAAAACCCTCGTGATTGAATAGCTTTTAAGTTTAATCCCTGCAATACAGTGTATTGACAATGCAGCATGTTGCTTCTGTGGCTTCGAAGACACTTTAACTCCTAATCATTGATACCATCAGTGTTCCCCTCCAAAAACATTCCTCATATACAGTACAACAAAGAACAGTGTGTGCCCATGGCCTGAGCTTAACAAAGTGCATTGAGAAGGACGGCTTCCTGGGCAGAAAAGCACATCAATAACACAGTGGGAAGTGGCACCAACAGAAGGTAAACACAGGTCAGTCAGGGAAAGCTTAGTAGGTGGTGGGGCACAGATTTTCACATACAATGAAGGGAATGACATCAGAGAGATTCATCTTTCTCTGTGCTTGAATTCTCAGTTATTAACTAAGGCATAACATCATACAGGACAACAAAGGCACAGAATCAGCCAGTTTTTGACTGCCTCACAGATGGCACTTAAATGTAGATTTCAGTGCTGCTGAGAGAATGACTGTGGCAATTGTGTTAGTTGAACTGTTCAGCTCAGGGAAAACAAAACAAAACAAAAAAAAGTGATGCATTAATGTTCTGGTTAAGTAAATATTATTCAGACATGTAAGCCACTAGGCTTACCCAGTTCTCTGTCATTATTTATTAGGTACATGTGAATGATGTATAAGAGTTTCAAATTCCCAAGCATAATTTTTCTGTCAAGGACTGGCAAAAAAATAATAAAAAATAGCTGTTTCATGTATGTGTATGTAGTTGCTTATATTTTATAGCTGAGCAGGAAATATTTTATTTATTTTACATAGATTTAGCAAGAGATGAGTCTTCTTTACAAAAGAGGCTTTTCTTTGCCATGCCAGATTAAAGTGTATTCATCTGTAACCCTTTTTATCTATGACCTTTTCCCTAATAGGGAAATTGTTAAGGAATAGGGAAGAAGTTAAATGGCACTCATATCAGACAGGAAGATGATTTTTACAAGCTGCTTTGATTATGAAGAGTGTTTATTTATGGAACTGTTCACAGATTTTTAATTCACTATCTTGATTTTGATTAGTGCTTTATACTGCAATTTTTAATTTTGCTCACAAAATTTAGACAAGAGATTTCTGTACATGAAACTTTTTGTACTTTTAAAACTTAAAAGGGTTTTGTAAATGCCATTGATTCTTTACTGCATTGGAATCTAAACTTTTTTGACTGTGCAATCATATAAAGAAAATTTTGAGCATGTACTACCAATGTATATACATTTGTGTTTGTCTTTATAATTTGTGCACACATACTACTATACTAGCATATTATATACATTATAAAACATGCATAAAATTAGATATTAAAAATAATGAGACAAAGATGAAATAAAAACCTGCTATTTTTAAAAATATATTTTATTTAATAATGATCCAAAAAAAATTTCCTCCTGCACCCCAGTGGATTGTCTTGTGCACTCCATTGGGTGCACACACACCACTTTGGAGACAACTTCCTTATTAACAATTTGCCGTCTAATAATTATCAATTATAAAAATCTAAAACTGTAGAAGGAATATCTTACAACAAAATATACAGAAGCTTTATTAATGTTATCCAAACTTAAGGTTTTTTTCCCAACTTTTGAAGTACTAGTTTAGTGGAAATTCCTGCAGACTGTAATTGACTTCCCAATGAGACCTTTGTCCAAATTAGATATCCATAACTGCAAAAGGCTATGATTTTTCAGGAATGGAAGACTAACATGGAAGAAATGGTGAGGTACATGCTGGAAAATGTGTTACTTAATTCTCGGCTTTGTTATAGTTCCAGTAGTATAGTAAAAAGAGAAGTCAAAGTAGATTTCCAGGCCTAGATTGTAAATCTGAAATTGGCCACCTGCATAAGAAATCTTAGATATCTAGAATGTCAGTGAGTCAGTCTTTTGCTCAGACAAGCACCATATGCTTTTCCAAGTGCTTTCACTTATCAGAATAAATGAGTTTGTTTATCCAAAAGACTTCAGGAAATTAACTAATTTATTTGATACGGATTTTCAGATGACCACAACCCAGTAGTGACACTGGAGATCTGAGGTATTTAATGAAGCAGACCAAAGGGTAACCTACTTCATGGAGGCTGTCATCCATTGTAGTGATGGCTTTTGCCAAGTGAGCAAAGTCCATGACTGAGTATGTTTGAGAAAGAGCTGCATTTATCAAAAGTTATCTTTAAAAAATAACAATACAATCCTCTTGTTATTTATATTTATTTTGTGTATCTATTAAGTATGTGGCTATTATTTGAACAAACAAGCCAAATCACTCCATACAGAGAGGGTGCAATGCGGAACCACCACAAAGAAAGCTCCTTGCTGAATTCATGGGCCTATAGGAACTGAGTTTTGTAGTTCAGAGCCCCATAAGATGGATGTGCTAATTTGCTATCCTCTGGAAATATTCTATTACACTGATTCTTTTTTCCTCCATATTTTTATTTTAAACATTCACAGCTGAAAGAGATGAAAACACTTAGAAGAAAAAAAGAACACAAAAAGATAAGGTGGAGGAAAGAATTTAAACACCTATTAGGAATTTCTGAATTTGGAAACCTATATTGCTTATATAGTCAATGGCATTTTCCTGGAGTGATTTGGAGCATCTAAAGGTTAGAAACCAAACTCTGGAGGCTATAAGAGCCTAATTAAGGCACCCACACTGATATTGTTATCTCACATTACTCTCTGCTCCTCTTTTAGGTTGACCATTATAAGTAGCTTTATAAAACCATTGATTTCTCACTTCTAAATAGTAGGTTGCTTTGAATATTTCATGGTTCATGGATGTTGAGAAAAGCTGGCCAGAGGTAAGAAAGATCTGGGATTAACAAAACAGTGCATTGCTTAGGAAAAGTTAATACAATGAAAATGGTAATATCTTTCCTGAATGTATCTTCTTTTGATTACCTCTCTGAGAAGTTTATGAAAATATCTTTGTCAGTCACTATATTTCCATGCCTTCAAATCAAGGGGATGATTCAAAATTAGTTTGCACTGGAAGTATTTTTTGTTATCTACTGTTTGAGAAATTATTTCAGATGTGAAAAGTAAGCAAAATAAAATGGCATATTGCAGCATCTTAGAAGAAAAGAATCCTACAAAATTCAAGAAAAGATGAAAACTTTTTATCTCAATGAGCTTCAGTAGTATAAGAACAGATGGCTATTTCAACATACCAATGCCTGCAATTTTTACTTGAAATGTCTATGACAGCAACATGTAGGATACATTGATTTAGCAAGGACATAAAATGGAGACATGGAATTACCATCTTCACGAGATTCTGCATGAACTGAAATCAACCAGCAACAACAAGTCAAAGCAGCAGCATGTTCTCTTTGTCTATACAAAGATATACTTCTTTTTCCGTCACCTTAAACCTCTCTTCTCCAGGTATGGATTTAGTTTACCCTTATATTTCATCTAGTCATTATAAGCATAAGATTTCTGAATTTTTTTATCTAGAAGTCTGGATGCAGCCCTGAGGGCTGAATAGGGTCCCTAGTTACACATGTGATATATTCAAAAAGAAGAAAAGAACACCATGCTTTCTTCAAGGTTATGCTGTAAGTTTCCACAGACATAATTTCACATGTAGGTGGGGACATTTTAGAATCTAATGATTCTACAAGACACAGAGGTGACTGTGGGAAACCCAGATTTCCATGCCGAAGCTCTGCCACTATTACTATCATGATCACATTTCTGTTTCCTCAGTGAAGCACCTGGTATCAATGGTATGAGGTGAATCTTGTTTATCCAGGAAACCATACATTCATGCAAAGGCACAGAAAAGCCCAACTGGCTACATAAAATGCTATTAAATAAAATAATATTTTATTTGTCGTAAGTGGAAAGTATGACTTTATGAACTAACCAGCAACTTTGCCCAAGCAAAAAATGTGACTGACTGAGGAAAAAGTGTTAATAGATTTTTTCATCTATCAACAAAAGAATAAGAAGGTTGTCCAGAAAAGTGCAAGCCAGCTGACAGAAAATGCTGGATTTTTCAATTTTATTTCCTCCGCCTTTTTTCCTCTCTTCCTTTCCCACCTTCAGCACAGGAACTTGCTCATGATAAGATTGCTCAGATACTTTTAAAAGAAAGAATTTTTATTTATCAGCTTTGATAGAACATTGTAAAAAAGTGGATTTAAAAACATCATATACCCTTTTAAAATCTGATCTAACCTCTTATCTGGCTACAAAGCTTTCATTTCAACTTGTGGGAGCAGGTAGCAAAATCTGTTAAATGACAGAAAATTATTGAGAATAGTCAAATCTAAATGTGGCTGCAAATGCTTGTGCAAAGATCAGGCAGTACTGAGTGAGGAGGTGATCAAATGAACAGGTGACAAATTTGTAAGTGAAATTACTTTCATATGAAGTAATAAATAAAAATAATACTAACAAATATGTAGAATAGGAAGCTCTAAATTACTTCTAGTTACAAAGAGGTTCTGTGAGTCATTGCAGATCTGTGAAACTGTCAGGAGTGGTCAGAAAAAGACCTTGTAGAAAATGCTAGAAGAATGGCAAGTATGATCAGCTGTCTGAGGGAAGACTAAATAGATTAAGACTTTTTGTTTAGACAAGAACAACTGAGGAAAGGAAGCAATGAATTAATAGTTTCTTTTTTAAAAAGTACTCCAGACATTATTCATGAGATGAAGAACAGAAATCTGGAACTCTTCGGCACAAAGTGACACAATGGATGTTAACTATAGGCAGGTGTGTGTAGCGCAGTACGATTAGATCGACCCACTCATCTGTACATTAAAATGGAGTGATCCATATTCAGTGTTCAGTAAAATATCCAAATCTTCTACCTATCAGGGGCTTAAAGAGTCAGTCATTATATAATTTCCCTCTCTGATTTTCTTTCTTTCTGAATTTTTTTTTTTTTTTTTGGTTGTTGTTCTGTAATTCTTTCCTTAGGTATTTCTTACTGATCAGTAACATCAGAGATATGATGCTTGCATAGGGGGATCCTTGTTCTTGTCAAGCATGTCTGTTTCTATCCTGTTTAGATTTTTGTGCATTCTATTTCAAATTTCTAAAAAAAAACAAAATTGCAAAATATCAGATAGAAATCAGATAAACACATGTAAAATACATTTTTTTCTACATTATTTCAGCCTTAACTGCCTCTGCTATGCTTACAACAATACTTAAGTTTATATTTACTCTCAGCATCTTAAATTTTTTGTTCAAACTTTTCTACTCAGACTAATTTCATAATTTGACGAATAAATACAGATGTATGCACTTTGTACATAATGTGCATGTGTATGAATGTGTATTTATGAAATATATGAATGTGTGTATGCAAAATAGATTTGATTTTACTGTTAGTGAAATATCTGCTTAATTGATAGATACAGGAGAAAAAAACTCCATAGATATCATGGTTAGTCAAAATAAACCTTAACATTTCAAATGAAACTCAATTTGAAAGGTTTTTGCCAGAAAATTAGACTCATGTTTATGAGTAAGAACTAACCTGAGCTCTAAATTAGTATTTAATGCTAAAAAAAAAATTAAAAATCAATGTGCCATTAATTGCATTACACTCCCAGGTTAGACTTGCTGATAGTTTGCATTAAAGATTTCTAAAACACCTTTCTATGGAGCTCAAAAAACAAGCCAGAAATTCTCTGGATTCATCAGAGCTTATCATATCACAGCTCCTTTCTGGAATTTGAAATATGGTTTGGCTCTAATATTTGGTGTTAAGATTTCAAATTTAGTGTTTTGGAAGAATCCAAACTAGTTTTATTTTCCAGTGCAACAATGCATTTACATCTGAGTCTTTCAGAATTACCACCCTCTCCAACACTGGTTCATTTCAAAGAATGTGATTTTCAAAATGCTAATGCATTAATATTGTAGCTTTTCATGAAGTGCTTTCCATTTAAAATATTTCTGGGACTCCTACAGTATTTTATTGCAGTAATTGCAGGTTAAGGCTGCGAGAGGAGGAGGGGAGTACCCTATAGAGAGATAACATTTCACTAATAAAGAAAAATACTACAATATCTTTTCACAAAAAAGCTTTACCACAGGTACATTTTCTGTAAGAGAACGTATATTTCCAAATTAAAACCATGCTATTTTCTTGCATCCATAAAATTATACTTGTTAGTCTTGGCATCTATGACCCTAAAGAAAATATGCTTCTCAGAAATACTATAGAGTAGCTCGTGGATCTGGAAAAAGTAAAACATCAAGGGAACTTTCAGCTTAATATATATTGGCACCTCATGACATTTTAGTCAGTACTACTTATTCAAGGAGGTAAGGAGATTTTGAAAGACCATTTAGCAAAAATCAGTCTGGTGGTGGATTTATAAACACAGTACATTATAACTGTCTGACAGAAAGATAGAAATAATATCCCATTTGCCATCAAAGCTGCTCCAAGGAAGAGAAAAGGAAGAATTCTGTCTGGGCATGGTCAGTTTAATTTTGACAAATTCTCAGAGCTCATCAGACTGCCAAATGACACTGAGAAAGAACAGATACACCCCCTTCCTACCCCTCCTTTCCTTTCTTGGTTCCTTAACATATTGGACCTTTTCCACCAGTCAATTACACTGCAAAACATTGCTGTCGTTGGCAATACTCTCAAAGGGAAGGATTTAACAATTTGGGTTCAGAAGCACTTTGCACTGTAAAAATCAGACTTCCATGAAGTTTTTGCCTTTCAATATTTAGGGTGCTCAGAGACCACTGGAGATTGAGCTCAGTAATTTCATTCATTAACAAGAGGATATGGAGTCAGACCTAACAGGACAGACATCTGTTGCAACATCAATTTGGAATTCTTTTTACATGTTAAGCAGTCCAGGGGAAATAAAACTAATGGGTGTTGGGATCTAAAAGCTGAAATAGCTGCAAATGGGCTCCATCTTTTCTTTACTAGCTAAGTTTATCTCATATGTTACCTTTTGCTTTTTATACTTCGAATTTTGATTGTCATGGAGATGACAAAAATATCAGCTGGAATGAAGAATTAGTATTAACATTTTACCAGATATTGAATTATTAGTTATTAAATCAAAATGCATTTTCATTAGCAGAGATATTTCACCAAAGCAGTGTCATTTAGAGAAAAGCTCAATGTTCATATGATGTTTTTTTCAATTCCTTTTTCCTGGAAGACAAGGCAATTTTTTTCAGTTCATTTTAATTTGTTTTGCAAGCATTATCTTCCCACTGCTTTTACAGAAATAGGCAAAGAATTCTCTTGAAAACATATTTGGAGTAGAGACAAATATGATAACATATTTTGCTACAATTTTTTTTTAAGGTTTTACAAAACTGTAAATAGCAACTGCATGTAACAGTATTAGAAAATTCATGTATTGAGTTACATTTCCACAGACATTGTCACACAGTTGATTTTACGCCTTGTGTTTATCATTTTGCAACAATTTTGCAACAATCCATTTACAATCAGTTTTTTCAGTTAATTAATTTCAGAAGTCCCCTCAAAGTTTCAGTTTATGACTTTTAATCACAAGGACTCAATGACACAAAGAATTTAGGCCAGAGTTGAAACCTGGGAGGATCTGTAAGTTCAGCGCAGATTTTCAAGAGACAGTCTCCTCTAGTTGTGCCAAAATTCCTCTCCCAGCAGTGGATTGATTATGCCCTGCTGAATAAGAGGGTCTCTTTTTATTGTCAGGTCCATGAAAAGCAGCAGCAAGATTTCAAAACCAGGGAAGAAAGGACCAAAAAGAAGAGAAAAAGAAGGAAGCATCTCTGTCAGACTTCATATCCAATATTTCTGATACTTTTTTCTTGTTTTTCATCATGCATTATATAATTTATTTTTGTTTGCTTTTATAGATTATTTTAAAGAATAAATGTGAAGGGGTAATGGGAATAGCTGCTAATGGTTGAAAATCCAGGCTACAATGCATTAATCTCTAGAATGCTAACACCAAGGTAGATATGTCTTCGTTTGCCTTGACAAGATAAGAAACAAGTTCCTGTGAAGGAAGCTTTATAAACTGTGATCAAGACAAATAATAAAATAAAGAATTTGAAGAGGATCACCGAAATGACTTCTCTGTTGAGTAGTACTTATCCTGTAGGTAATGGCATAGTGTGAGACATTTGAATGTTGCTGTTTCTTTAACTATGTTGTACTGTCAGGTTTTTTGGTCAGTTGTTTTGGTCTGGTTGTCAGTTTGGGATATTTTGTTTGTTTGTTTTCCTTACAAGGAAGTAAAATATCTTTTCGAACTGCTCATTCATTTATATTCAGAGCTTCTCTTTTTCTGGTTGGTTAGTCCAAAATTATTCAGCATCTCTTTTCAGAAGTTTGATCTGGAAACTTCTGCTAAAATTTTGTTTTGTATGAAAGACAATAAAGAAGATAAATGGGGAGAGGTTTGGTAAGGCAATACCGGTATAAAGTTTTTTACAATAATGTGTAGAATACTGCTAACTTTTGCCTTAAATAACTGAGGGCAAAGATTTGAAATGTGTCATATTCTTTTTTTTTTTTTTTTTTAACTGAGCAGCTGCTATAATTAGAAAAAATAGAGTACTTCTTGGCCACATAACCCCTTGTCCAGGGAATCAGACAAATATAATAGGAGATGGAACAAAAAAGAAAAAGGTAATAGAATCTCATTCACTAAAGGATAGTCAGAGAGCATATTTCGTACCTGACTACAGAACATTAATACTGTAAAGCAGGATCAATGTCCCATGGGATATGATCTCCACTTAACATAATTTTTCTGATGTCATGCATGTGCTATTACATGAGCAAGCCATGTTGGTCTGGAGACCTACAGTTGCAATTGCCAAAAAGCCATAGGAAGGCAAGATCATGGTCAATATTGCAGTGCAGTTACATTGGTGAAAAAGGATCTTTTTCCTTTCAATTTTCCCAACAGTTTGATTCCACTCCTTAAGGTTTTAGTAATTTTTATTCTAGTGTTGTTACTTATGAAAAGGTTCTTTACTCCAATCTGTGTTAGGACACAGCTGAAAAGATTGGATCGAATTCACTCCTGAGGCAACTCTGTTAATTTCAAAGGAGATAAACTGCAAGTGTGTTTGTCTAATGAAGATTTGCTCAACATCAGTGAAAAAAACTAAAATATTTCCACAATTATAGGTGCTGTTATCTTTGAAAAACTATTTAAATGATCTAGAAAAATCATAACATATTTGAAAGAAAAAACATGTATAAGTAACATATGCACACATCCTTTCCAGTGCCCCTATATTCTTTATTTTTTGCTTGTACTAACTGACATCAGACTTTAATATTACTCTTGAAGCTTGAAGTTATATTGCTCATTAATCAGGGTAAGAATATGGCCCATGAGCACTGTACCATGAACTTCTCTACTACTTAATTCCTCCTTGCTTTTTGTCTATCTTGGTCTGTGCTATCCAGGCACAGTATGGGAGAAAGCAAGGTCAAGCAGCGTCCATCACAGCCTGTGTGGGCCAGACAACCCGACTCTGAGAAGAGAAGAGAGACTGCCTTCAGGACCAGAGAAATTAAAATCTTGTCCATTTTTTTGTGTTAGTACACATGTGATGTTTGTGGCCACGGAGAACCACACTAGGAGAAGCCTGCTCATCATTAGCAAAGGTCAGTTTAGAGCCGCCATGATGCCTAAAATTATTTAAAAAAAAATATTCTCTCATGTTCGCTGATGGAGGTTGTGAAAAGTCTCTTAGGCTTTCTGGTTTGCCTTCTTTTTTCTTTCTTTTACAGAATTTTGATGGCCTAATAGCATCGTTTGAGCTCACAGCTACTTATTTGGCTTTCTGAGAGTGATTGCCCTTTGTTTAAAAAGGAATCTTAATTAATGATAGAATACATACCTACACTATGTTCTCAGTCTGTTCACACATAACTTTGTATGTCCTGGAGAAATGTAAATAACAGAACCTCAGTTTCAGTAAAGTAATTACTGTTTTCGCAGAGATCGGTAAATGTAAAACTCAGTACAAATGATAATAGTTATTGCTACTATTATTTGCTTCCAAAGCACACATGGTATATGTCCTTAGGTACTTAGAGAGAAAGTTGTACTGTGTGCTCAGATTGAGAAGCAAAATTCCCTTTTATCTCTCTCTTGACTATCCTAAATTCAGACATCCATTAGTAGATATTTGTTGGTTGTTTGTGTGTTGGCTGAAAGGGGAAGATGGACAAAAATATGGGCAGAACTAAGATTCTACTTCTTGACTGATGTAACTGAGATAGTTCTGATCAACAAATCCCTGTATTCACTTTAAAAGAAATGAAAGGAAAAAATATTGTCTCAGAAAAGCACCTTCTTCTTTCAGTTGATCTGCTACTTAGATTGTTCATGAACTTTTCCTAAGAAATTTTGTTTGCTGTTTAAAAAAAAAAGTGTGAGCTTTGGTAAAAACTTGTTATCTTTTATATTTTCTTCTGTGCAATTTTGTAGTTATTTTGATCATATAATAGTTTGTCTAAATCAATTATCCAGTGGTGAGTGGAAATTCAGACAGGTAATGTATTTCGGGATTATATTTCTACTGTACTGATGGAAACAAATTATCTCTCTCAGATCTGGTCAATTAGGTACAAAGCTTTATTAGAAATTACTGCCAATGTGTACCAACAGGCTTTTCCTGTCTCTTCTCTGTTATGTTGTTGCCTCTAATTTTGTGACATTGATTTCAGCAATGCATGGGCCTTTCCACAGAATCATAGAACCACAGTTTGAAAAAGGTCCTTAAGGTCATCAAGTCCAAGTGTAAACCTCACACTGCCGAGTTCACCACTAAACCATGTGCTTAATTTTATTTGTCCTGTTACTCTTCCTTGAGAGGAAGAGTTACCTTCTGTAACAGTTGTCACAGAATCACGGAATAAGCTGAGTTGGAAGGGACCCACAAGGATCACTGAGTCTAACTCCTGGCCCTGCTCGGCCCGGCCCCGAGAATCAGATTATGTGCCCAAGGGCATTGTCCAAATGCTTCTTGAGCTCTGTCAGGCTGGTGCTGTGACCACTTCTCTGGGGAGCCTCTTCCAGTGCACAGCTACCCTCTCAGTGAACAACTTTTTTGTAATATTCAACCTAAACCTCCCCTGACACAGCTTCAGGCCCTTTCCGTGGGTCCTGTCATGGGTCACCACAGACATCAGTGTCTGCCCCTCCCGTGGCCCTCTCAAGGAAGTTGTAGACTGCAATGAGGTCTCCCCTCAGTCTCCCCTTCTCCAGGATGAACAGACCAAGCGCCCTCAGCTGCTCCTCATGCAGCTTTCCCTCCAGGCCCTTCACCATCTTTGTTGTCCTCCTCTCTAATAGTTTAATGTCTTTCTTATATTATGGCACCCAAAACTGCACACAATATTCCAGGTGAGGCTGCCCCAGTGCAGAGCAGAGCAGGACAATCCCCTCCCTTGCCTGGCTGGAAATGCTGTCTGTGCCTGATGCACCCCAGTACATGGCTGGCCCTCCTGGCTGCCAGGGCACTGCTGGCTCATAATTTGTGCACTATTGTCATGTACACAGAACAATGATATCAAAGCTGCTGTTAAAGTTGTAGTTCTATGGAAGTAAAACTAGCAATAGCAATATTTTAATAATAAAATATGTTTAATCTTTTAATCTTGCATATCATCTATGGATTAATATTTTAAGTGCCTCAGTGGAGAAAGTATTGCAGTAGTTTTATATTGATAGCACTGGAAGCCTCTGACGCTCTCTTCTTTTAATAATAAAGATGGTTAAAGGTATATGTAACAACTGCTATAGAAAATCTGTAAAATTTAATCAGATTTGACACAAAACCCTATTGCTTTACTGCATAAAATGAAAATATAGATATGATGGTTTCAGCATGATCATGACATGGAGTTTTATACCTCTATCTCACCCCAAATAAAAAGCTGTCAAATATTTTTCTGTGTCTGGGTAAGTCTCAGGCTCAAGAGAGCAAGCTGGCCAAGTCTCGTACAATTCAGATTTAAATGATTAGTGTGGGACATGGAAAGCAACAGGAGGCTTTGGATGAGGTTATATCATCTCCTCTGTTTTGAGTGTATGTGCCTGGTTTTTGTTCATGAAGTTCTCAACATAGGGTTCTGATTAGATTTGCAGTTTCTTCTAGATGATCAAACAGTACAATAGCACTAACCCTTCTTGCTCCACCTGCATCTGGTTAAGAGCTTGTGTGATTTCCTCTCCGAGCAGAGTCCTTCTCTGGTGACTTAAAATTTTATTATCATAATGGTGGAGTACAGCAAAAATAGAAGGACACCTTAAATTCATGCTGAGGATATAAGTGACACAATACAGCTGCCCGTTGGATAGAAAGGAGCAATTTATAGTGAGCACAGTGATGTTTGTAGGTAAGGATATTTAAATAATGATGGCCATTTGACTCCTTTGTTGAATTCTGAGGTCAGTTTTGACTCAAAAAATCTCCAGCTAACTTGGCAATGATCCATATGGGACATATTCTCCCGCAGTTAAATGTGCAACCAAACCAAAGACAGAAGCATAGTCTGGAGTTCAAGGATATTTGTCCCTGAACTGCCCTGAAATAATCAGATATTTTACTTCTCAGTTTTTCAGTATAAGGATTGCAATACATATTTATAATCTAATGCACTTGTACTGATTTTGGCTGGGATAGAGTTAATTTTTTCCCTAGGAACTTGTATGGTTTTATGTTTTGAATTTGTGATGAAAAGAGTGTTGATAACACAGGGATGTTTTAGCTGTTGCTGAGCGGCACTAACACAGAGTCAAGAACTTTTCTGCCTCTCGCTCCACCCCACTAGTGAGCATGCTGGGGGTGCACAAGGAGTTGGGAAGGGGCACAGCTGGGACAGCCAATGCCAAATGGCCAAAGGATGTTGTTCTTCATCCCATACCATATGATGTCATGCTCAGCATGTAATACAGAGGAAAGAAGAATTAAGGGGGGACATTTGGAGTGATGATATTTGTCTTCCCAAGTCACCATTACATGTGGTGGAACCCTGATTTCCTGGAGGTGGCTGAACACCTGTTTGTCCATAGGAAGTGACAAATGAATTCCTTTTTATTGCTTTCCCTGTAGCTGTCTGCAAAGGCAGCTTTTGCTTTACCTATCAAACACTTTTAATTTCAACCCACGAGTTTTCTCACTTGTACCCTTCTGGTTCTCTTCCCATCTTAGCAGAGGGCAGTGAGTGAGAAGTTGAGGGACTGAGCTGCTGACTGGGGTTAAAATATGACAGTACTCTATGTATGATAGCAAATGTGTCACTTCTATGGCTTTTTAAGTGTAGTCACACTGTATTTTTTTAACCCATACTAACTTTTTAATAGTAAATACAGCAGAATACAATAATGTCACTTATTTTTAATTTAATTTGCCTTTAGATCTGAGTGAAACTATTCTAAGTTTCTACATTATTGTCTTCCTCTAGTTTCCTTTGTCTGTGTTTAATATTTGCTTAATATTGGAAAATGATAGAGTTTTTGATAATACCTACACATCTGATGTCAATTGATGAATCTACCCTTGAGTCAGGGGGACAAGACAGAGGTAGGTCCTTCAAATGGTGCAACCCACCCACAAATTTAGTCAAATCTTGCCCCAACATCGTGAGTTTTACATTATATAAACACAAGCTTAAGAAAATAGATGATCCTTAAAATAGTTAACTGAATTCAGAAATGTGCCTTGGGAGATGCACTTTGCATACAGAGTAGTGTTTCTTTTATACTTACTCTTTGCACTCATAGATGTTGATTTTATTTCTGTGGAGTTTCTCTGTCTTAGGTAAGTAATATGTTTACTTTTGCACAGTCTGAAGTCCAGTGATTGTGTCCTTTAACTAAAGGTCAGCTGAAATATAGTTTGTTTTAATCATTTGGTCTCTGTATCATAGCTAAACCATGGATCTGTCTACTCTTTTGTCCATTTCTAAAACATAAAACCTGTTCCACTTGCAGTTTTGGAGCATCCCAACACACGGTGGTTGCTGTTCACTCTTTGAAAATTATGTTACCTCAAGTGCTTACTCTGTGTTGTTCATTCATTATACTGGAGACAAGTATGAATCTTCTATACCTGGGACAGGTCAGCAAGGAAATTGCAGGTACATAGAGAAATTTCAAGCACCTGGAAATATCCAATATGAGGGCAACTCGTATTTTATGTCTCATTCTTCTTTTGGATATGGCTTTAAATAAATTGTATTTACTTTGCTCACCAGTTCAATACAATTTCAAGCTCATTGTATTTCATATTGTTGGTTTCAGTTCCGTGTTCTTCTTATTAACATCTGTGATGTTAAAATTATGTTGGGATTATATAATTTCACCTTTTAAAGGGATTATTTAGGACTTTTCAGGGGTTTATTTTTTATTTTTATTGATCATTTCATACAGAAAGCTAAACCAAACTTTTCTGCTTAGTAGAGCATAAAAATCAGGTCATTTTGCCATTTTCCCCACTGGTTATCAGCTGTGCAGCCACTAAGTCAGTTAGAGGATGCTACC
The DNA here is from genome assembly GCF_000738735.6 of Corvus cornix cornix. Classification (NCBI taxonomy): domain Eukaryota; kingdom Metazoa; phylum Chordata; class Aves; order Passeriformes; family Corvidae; genus Corvus; species Corvus cornix. The sequence goes on from NC_046332.1 coordinate 80,793,158, forward strand.
TTAACACTGAAAATTGCAATTTGTCAAAAAAAACTTAAGCATTGAAGGCTTTTGTGAAAATTGCCTTGGATAACAAAGTACTTTTGGAAGTTTTGACTAACTAAGCAGCAATATAATTATGTGGTCCTTGCAGGAGGTATCAGAAGCAAACCACCCAAAACAGTAATGAATGCAGTAGTTATATAGCTTTGTTTTGGTTTGGTTTTGGTTGGTTTTTATAGTTTTTTTTCATGCAGGGAACAGACACCTGAGAACTGGCTGCAGATTTATTTGATTTAAAGAATAATGAGCATCAAGTATCAGGTACTGGAAATAAGAAATGTGTTGCAGCTGGAAATATGAGTCTGTTAATTCACATAAGTATTGCTACTTAGACGAAGGGTTTTCTATATGTTGGATAGAAAATGTTTCTGCTTTCATAATTTCTTGGCAAGGAGTCTAATTGTAATTGTTGCCAGATGGGTGGTCTCAGGTGAATTTAAAATAGGCAGCCTTCAAGCACCACTTTAATATTCTGACCTTCTCATTGGGAAAATTTCATTTATAGGCCCTGTAGGAAGTTGGTTTCCACAAATAATATATTGGGGATAGAAGGAGACTCCTCCCTCAGATTCTAGTATGTTAGTAAGACTAGAATTACTCAGCTCGCCTTCATAACACTAAATTTCATTCACGTCTGCTACACTGAACTGTTTAGGGTCATTTGCAAAACAAAATTTGTAATTGCCTTCTTCCTGCAATCTGCCTGTCTAACATAGCTGCAGAGCAGGAATTGCAGTGATCTCCTGAATTCTTTCTGCAGTGGATTTATAGTCAAAAACATCACATCCTTTAAATCTTACTAGCATAGGCAAGCTCGCTTCGTAGACTTGTGCAATAGCTACACTTCCACATGAAAAAGGTCAATCTTTAATTATTTTATGGAGCATAAGTTTCAAACGAACTAAAGCAACATTATCTACACATTTGAGCTACCTCAGATGTCTAACCAGCTGCCTGGCTACACAGATATTATGAATTCTTCTACACTAAATCATAGTTCCAAGCACAGAATCTAGTTCTTTCTGATAGCTGGTGGATTTGTGACCTCCCTGGAATAGTTGGAGCTGTAAACCATTGAATGGATAAATGATGCATAACAGTAGTTTCCTCATCTGTGACAGATGCAATAATGGCCTGGGCATATTTTTCAGGTAATATAAGGGAAAACTTTGTCCATTCTTCTATCCCAGAAGTCTTACTTTTTGGAGTTTTGTGCTAGAAGTGGCATGTACTCTCTGATTTAAAAAAAAAAAAAAACCTTAAAAGTATATCTACAATGGATATAGCAAAAAGTATAAAACCTTTTTCTTCATGGTAATATTAAGATTATTCTTATTTTTGGTTTTTCTTAGCATGTTACACATATTAATTATACAATATCAGGCAACTAAAATTCCTTCAGAAATTTCTTTAGAAGAATCTCTCTTTTTCAAATTTTAAAATGTTTACTACGCTAACAATGTTTTGAACATTTTTATGTTTTCACACTTAATTTATATGACAGAGAAATAAAACCTTTTATCTATGACTGAAATATCTTCTGCTACTGTCAAAAGAGCTAGTTGTATTGCCATGTTTGGAACTAGGACTTAAGCAGAGTTATCAGTTTTTACTGTTTATTGCCTTTTTCTTACTTGTTTTCATACAGCATTTCTCTTGAAGCTCTTTTTATTTGACGTTAAATTGTAGGAGTTTTGTAGGTTGTGGAGGCTTCATTTCTTTAGGCAACCTAGAAATTCTTCCCAGTTACCAGACATACATTAATGCCTGATTCTGCCCTGACTCCATAAAGAGTCAAGGTCTTGATGTAGAAAATCCTCTTCCCCATACCTAGGGAAAGGAAATACAGGAAAAGGGTCTGGACAGATTTAGATAAAGTTTTGGCTGCCATAGTATCCTTATTCAATGGTCTTAATCCTTACAGGTAGTTTTGACATAAATACATTCTAATATTTGCTTTAAAATGGGTGTTTGTCTGCCAGCGACCTTATTTGTTGCATTTGGTACAAAATGTAAGGACAAAAGATAGGTAGAAATTAATTCGACTTTAGTTTAAATGGCTGTTGGCATTAAAGCCTTTCACACAGGGACTCTTTTACTAGCAGGAGATACCAAGAGGCATATAACCCCATGATGTTTTCCCTTCCTTGTCTGCATATAGAGGACAGCTGGGATAGTGAAGTTTATAACATAACCACATGGGTCCTAGTTATTTAATAATTTAAAAATACTTTACATTTAAAAAATTACAGCTTTTCTTTAGATCAGTGTATTCCAATTAAAGTAGTTGTTTCAATGTACAATTTTATATGTTTTGGGGGTTTTTTTAATATACATTGAAAGAAAAAAGTAAAATTATGTTAAGAAATGAATGCCTAATTGTAGAGAATTCTAGAACACTAAAAATTCTAGAACAGCATCATCTGCTGCCGTCTGTATTTAGGTAATGCCTAGGAATCCAAATAATGAGTTATGACCTTTCTCAGCTATGTGGTGTGAAGTAGAGCTAAAGTATTTTCTTGCTCCAGTTGAGGTGACAGTCTGTGTACTGAACGCAGGATGAAAACAGAGCACTGCAAAGAGACCATGAGACAAACATTGCTTAGCAATATAGACTATGTTTTACTGCACCAATTGCTTAGGGGCTCTGGTTTCTTTTATGCATCATAGCCAATAACAGCTTTAGGAAGAGAATTGATGGTGGATTACAAGATAGCTCTAGGGGTCTTTTAAAGGAAATCCTCCCAGGCATGAAAGGCAGTATGAGAGTAAGCCTGAAATTGCTTGCTGCAAAATGTAGCAAGAGTGATGAAGGTACGCAGGCTTGGGCTCATAGAAAACAGAAGCATAGGTATGTAGTGTGAGGATTGGCCATTAGGGTACCTGTTAATAAAGAAAAATAGTGTATATTTGATGAGATAGAAAAATCAGTGGAAGGACATAAAGGGAAGGAAGCTAGGAAAATATTCCTTACGGTAGCATTCTGAATAGATTTGACTGAGGCAAGATCATCTCTCAAAGCTGAAAAGAAAGAGTTTTCAATAAGCAAGATATGAGATGATGAGAATCTTGGGACAGATTTAACTGCACAGACAGAGAGGATTATGGTATCTTATAGCTATTATGCAGAATGAATCAACAAAAATTAGATGTAGCTGGGCTATGAGGCTCTGGAGAGCAGACTGAGTCAAAGATGATGCCTAGGTTATGGTCCTTGCTCTTATACTGAGCCTGATAAGTTCTTTATCATTAAATTTGTTGTTCATCATAACTTCTAGAGTAACTGTGTAAAAATAGTTCTGTAGAATAAGAAAAGGACAAATATCTTTTTCAAAGTAGAAAGGGAAAATTGCTGAGAAGTGTGGAGGGACTAAGGGAAAACATCCTAAAATACATGCCCGAAGTAAAACATATAATCATCTTCCACCATTTGTGACAATGGAGTTCTGGGACAACCAAGGTAAAGGAAAAACATGAACAGTAATTCAACTGCACAAGCTCAGTTCAGCAGTTCAACACTGACCTTGAGATTTTTGATCTCTGTCATGCTCATTACCAGGAACATTTTAATTCCCTGCTCACAGTGTGCCTACCCATCCCAAGCTGGGAAGAAGCTTGCCTTTTCTCACTCACCAAGCCACCTGGGTCTCTGACACCCTGAAATATGCAACACCATATTGAAACGGCTGTGCTTGCTTTTCGCACTGCCAGTTTGGAATGCCTATGCCATAACGTGGTCACTGTACGTCACTTTACTGGGAGACTGACTGAAAGTTGTCATCTACAATGGTAAGACAATTCTAACTGTGGACAAAAATGAATACAGGTTATTTTTAGATATGAGCAAACTCTGACTTGTTTTTCACTTTTTTCCCAAGCCTTATCTATCTCAGTTTCACTTTTTACTTTTATGTTATCTATGCGTCTAATTCCTCATTAATTTAGGTTATCTTGCTAACATGTATCTTTACTCTCAGAGCCATGAATCTTTCTCAGTGTGCACAAATGAAAAAGGAATCCTTTTTTGATATAAATCTGGCAATGTCTACACCTACTTTTCAGACTAGGAAATTGTAAAACTCTATTGCTGCTTGGGATTACATCTCCCTTTATCCCTTAATATTACATTACATAACCTTAATTAAACTAGGAGATCAAACATTTGGGTAGAACTTTCATAGGAATTTTATTTATTTATTTAATCACAGAACTTTTCTAGGGAGAAAATACCTCTGTATAAGTGTGAAAAGACAGGTCTAAACCATGTACCAGGTATAGTTCCTTCGTCAAAAGGGGATTTTGAATTTGTAACATAATTCTCATCAGTAGATATCATTAAATGGGCAAGTGACCTTTTTGAGAAAAGCAAAAGAAAACTAACCCTCCCAAAACCTCATGAAAAACCACCTGCAAAATTCAAAAAAATTCCCAAACAATCGAAAGCATGATACAGAATAACTCAGTTCCATTAACTGGTTTAATATACTCACTTTGACAGGAATGGTGCGCAATTCTGTGTGCACAATTCAATTCCGGATACTTACTTCTTGATTTGCTTTGCTATAATTTTCCCTATTGCTTTCTGTTAGAAATCAGGTTATAAAGGCTCACATATAAAAAAAAGTTTACAATGAAGTCAGCCAAAATATTAAAATATCAATGACAAATAAAAATCCTGTCAGATACATTAGGATCAGTGCATATTGGTTTGTATTGTTTATTTGCTGTTTATTTAAAATATTCTCACAATACTGCTTGTACTTAATCCTGAAAATAATGAGCTGTTACATGGATTTTATATGCTGGCCCTCCTATGAGTGCTTTCAGCAAGCTCTGCCTTTTGAGCAGCCTGTTTTAACGGAGATTGAGGCAGTGGAGAGAAGAAAGCAACAGAAAAAGGTTACAAGTTAGGAAAAAAGGTTGTGATTAACTAGCTTGACATTCACTACCACTTTGGTACAAGGTGAGATAGCTGCAGCATTTAGAGCTGTTGATATTTGTTTTAAGCTATTCATCTTCACTTCTTGTTTTTATCTACTATATTGAATACTAAAAGGATAAATATAATTCATAATAATTGACTAATAATTTAAATAGAAATAATCTTTTTTATAAAGCCCTTCCCTTCCCTTCCCTTCCCTTCCCTTCCCTTCCCTTCCCTTCCCTTCCCTGACACTGTCAGATCAGAATGAGTGGTACAGTACACACTGTATACAACTGGCATTGTGTTATTCCTACCCTTACATTTTCTGCAGAACTTCTACCAAATTCAAGAATCAGAAAATTTGTTTGTGGGTCATTACATGTATTATGGGAATATTGTTGTTTTTTTTGTTTGTTTTTTTCAGCATGCTTTCTCTCTCCTGTAGGAGATAAAGTGAAGCAAATACTGGGGAGATGAATTTTGACAGTGTATTAAAATTTTCACTTTTTCTGTCTATCAAGAAAGGGTAGTCCTTCAGGAGCCATAAAATAATCATAAAAACATCATTCTGAAGAACTGAGTCTCAGTGCTTGACACTGTTTCTCTAATGGCATTTCACCTTTCATTTCTATTCAACTGAAAGCATTTCCTGCAGTAAAACAAACTGTGATACTGATGAACACTGACATTTGTTAACAGTATCAAGTAGTAAAACAAAGGCTGAAAGTATAATACACCCAACAGGGGAGTACTCACAGATTAGAAGAGGAAGAATACCAACAACTCTTAATTGTCAATTCAGCCTACTAATCTTGGTTTAAAAAAAAAAAAAAAAAAAAGTGAAAATCGGTTTATTATTATTATCTTTTGAAGTTAGCATCGCTGGCCAAAAAAAAAAAAAAAAAAAGCCAGAAGAGGAGTGGCAGAAGTAGCTTGGGAATTGTAAGACAAAGAGAATACAAGGCCAAGGGACAGGGAACAACAGCAAGAAAGACAGCTCAGTTTTAAGAAGTCCTTGATTTTTTACCTGTTTGAAACCCTGGGCTGTGCTGTAAAGCCAATCATAAGTAAACTACAAATTTTAAATTGAAAAACAAATAAAACTTTGAATATGTATGGGAAAAAAAATTTCTTTTCAATTAAAATACTGCAGTTAATTTTCCTGATCTATGCCAAGTCCTTATTTTTTGATCTGTTAACAAAAGGTGAGTAGAGGATTTAGTTGAGCTGTGTAAAGAACTGGACAGCAACTAGTAAGCATAGAGTATCTATGACTCTTTCAGGTCTCAAGCTTGTTTTGTATTCATAAATGTTGACTTCAGTATTATTTGGAATCAATTTAAAGTTAAAAATATGGTTTCTGCATATCACTTTATAAAAAAAAATTATTTTTTGAGAAACTAATAGATGTTAACTCTATTTACAATAATAAATAAATGTGCTCCAAAAGCCTGTTTGTGCCCATGTGTGCAAGTACAATGGAAATAGAACACATGAATGTGGAATTGAATATTTTCTTTGAAATCTCAATGACTTTTTTAATGTACAAGGTTGTATAAAAAAACTTGTGTGTGAAGCATTAAAAGAAACCAAAACAGAAATGAATAAATGGAGAGACATGCAAAAGAATGCCTTAGACATACAAATATCTGTTATAGAAAGTCAAAGGAAAAATATTACTTTCTGGTTTAAGATTCTTCTTCTGGCTTCTCAAACTCAGCTCTCGATTTTCCCTATGATGTTATATCCAAGGATAAAGTGAATCTCTGTTCAAGGAAGGATACTTTTAAGTTTTATCTTTGTATTATGTTGCATTCTAATTTCTTTTATAAAAAAGGATTTAGCGTGCTTCTAAGATTGCTGCATAAATAAATGGAAATAGGTATGCACACACAAACATTTTCCCTAATACTTCCCTTGAAGGAAATTTAGATGTGAAAAAGTAAAAAGTCAGTCTGAAAAACTGACTGGAGGAAACCTTTTCACCTGAAATGAAACTCTGCTGCTGTAGAGATAGGATGTGAAGATGTAGTGTAGAGGACTAAAATTATGTTGAGCTAGAGGTATCATAAGGAAGAGCACGTGGGAGAAAGGACATAAAAAGAGAAAGCAGAGATAATAAGCGTCAAGAAAAAGAAGTTGTGCAGTTACAAGTGTGAAAACAAGAAATCTCCATGTGGGATGGATAGGTGAGAAAAAAAAGAAAAAATGGCTAGAAAGTCAAAGAACCAGTTGACCCAGATGGTGTAGTCCCCGGCTCCCTCTATGACCAGTGGAGAGAGATGGTATCATTGAGTGAGGCAGAACCTACTGCTGAACCTACTGCTGCCTCATGTGAGATGGCAGCTACTCTTCTCTGTTGACTGTTGGGATGTGATGAGTAATGCATACCTCAGAATCCAGAGGAGTTATCACTCCAATGTTGCCTGTTAACTATAGCGAAGGAATGGTATTAAATCCACTAATGTAGGAAAAATGGATACTGATTTTGTCATTTATTATTTTAGAATATAGATTCTTCATTATTCAGATGATAAATAATCATGGAAGTAGTCAGTAAAATCCTTTACATAATAAGTAAGTCATCTCTTTGGAAGACTTTAACATCAAATATATTCATCAGAGTTTTTTTCTTCAATGTATTCTGAATATAGATGCTAGGGAGTAATCATTTAATTAGGAATACTAGTGATCTTTTGCAGTGGAAGGTAAAAGTGCACTTCTGGTCTAATGATCTTGAGTATTTTGAAAAGCAGCATATTACACTGATTGTTCCACTATTTCAACTTTCTGATCAGTTAAACTTAGCAGTCAATTCCATTTAGTCAGATGACACTAGTACAATATGTTCTTTTCTTCTGTCTTTAATCTTTTGTCTTTTATTTTTCAGCTGCTCTTTCTGTAAGAAAGAATAAGCAACTGACTAGTTGCTGCAGTATCTCCATTAGGATTGGACTGGGACTCCAGTGTTCTCTTGCAATAATTTACAATTAAGCCTTCAGGACTCAATGAATTTACATAGTGGACATCATAAAGAATTCACATGCATATGTCCTAACACAGTCTGATTTCTTTGTGAAAATGGATTGACTCTTCAAAGCAAAACACAATTCCCTCTTACAAAGATGTTTCTCTGCATCTCCTTCGCCCTGTGCCCTGGTCATTCTCTATTGAAAACAAACCAATACTTCATGGATGACAAGTATTTTTATGTAGCTAGTGGTGCTCACCATTTCAATATACCATATTATTTGGAAAGGTAACTAAAATATGTGCTTGCATAAGCAGTGCCCACATATAATTATTAGAGGTATTTACACTCTCAGGTTCTGCAAAGGCATTTGAGAACATGGTTTAGTCAAACAAAAGGAGTACAAATTGCTGTAAGAAGAATTTTTGTATGAAATTTGTACCTTATTTATACATTCAGACTGCAGAATTATAGCAGGAGAATTGCCATTACATTGAAGTTTGTACCTCACTCATCTTCACCATTAGAAGGCTTCTGTGATTTCAATTTACATTGAAAATCCTATCATTTCCACCACATAAACAAGCCTTTAATGTGTAGAAGGTCTCCTTCCTCCTATAATTATAAATTCATATGTTGTGAATATTGGATGTAATATTTTCCATTGTTAAATACTTGTGCATTTTGGAAAATGACTGGAAGTCATTTGGGTTAAGTAAACTCAGCTTTTTTTCCTGTTGCTTTGCTTCTGTTCTCACATCCAAGGAGCAGCAGTGCACATGTCATAATGGAGTGGGGAGACCTTGAAGAGCCTTGCTATTAAACAGTGCATTAAGCAATGCCTCTTCAGACAGTCCATTCCGAGGAGAGGTCTGCTCCATACAAACAAAGCTCTTGAGATACACTTTGTTTTGTTCTTACCATTCAGAAAAGCGCTATTATCCTATGCCTGTGACTCTGTGCACAATATTTCAATTGGTTCCATTTCATTGGTTTTACAGGGAACAATAAAAGAGGCCTCTTGTTCCTGTCCATCCAGCATAAGAGTAGACCATGCTGAATCTCTATCATCAAGCATTTAAAAGCCTCATAAAATATTTAATGTATTCATTCCTTTTAGAAGTCAAACAGTCTTGTTCCATGAAACCAAAATTATTTTTTTAATTACAGCAGTACTAGTCATTTACTACAAACCTAAACAAAAGTTTTTAGGAATTAGTGCACTTAAAATTACATATAAAACAGCAGAGGAAAATATCTGTGATTTTTTTCTCAAAGATGTTTGTGTTGCATGCATCAGGAGCTGCTTTCTGACTAACTTGAGAAATTAGGAAAATAAGTCCCTTAGTCTCTTTTCAAGGAAAGCTGTCTTAACAGTACAGAAAGAGCTCTGTTGTGTAGTGCTAGCACTCTTGCTACTTTCAGAGGTAATTGGAAAAGAAATTATTCTCATTAGTATGATGCAAAATCATACAAGAGCAGTTTTATTTTATAATTCCAGTGCATTTCAGATTTCCTTACGGTCATTAGGCTGACAATCCCCAGATATGCCACATTCACTTTGGAAAGAGATGTCAAGGGAAAGCTCAGGTGATGAGGTCTGCTTTTGGTACTTCAAATGTCCTCAGTGCAATGTGAGGTGCATCTGGACAAGCACACATTTACAGCCCGGGGTGATGGGACAACACTGACTTCTGCAGCGTTGGCTGACTTGCTTCCTCCCACAGCTGGAGACTGAGATTTTTCAGCATCCTTCCTGCCAGATACATGGTGCTCTCTCAGCATGGGGAGGCACTGGAACTGCTTAAGAGCCACATGTCGCTCAGAAGACACTTGCTGACTATCTTGCTTCAATGATAATCTATACTTAGCTTCACATGTAACATGTCCAGTCAGGAGGAAGTCTCTCTGTCTTGCTTTTGTTTTATAGACTTTTCATTTTAATGAGGAAAGAAAGTATGTTTTTAAGACCAAGTAGCCTCTTAAAAAAAAAAAAAAAAGTGAGACAGAGAGAGAAGAACAAAGCTGTGCCTTCTTCTTTCCCACAGTATTATCTCCCTAAAACTGCTACATGTTAGAACAGGTTTCCATGGCTATGCAGGATTGTTTTATTCAGTCATTGGTGTTATTGTCAATGCTTTTAAATTATGGAACATAAATATCAAATACATCTAGTTTCATGTAATTACAAGGTAGCTGTTATACTGTTGCAGAACACATAATTATTTTTGGCTCTCAACAAAAGTTCAGGCTGGGCAGTTTTCACGGAGGTCTGCTAAATGCAGCATCTAAGTTAACTGCCTGAACTTGTAATTATCAAGTTGCAATTTTTTTTTTTTTTTTAATTTTGGTAAATCTGTGTGGTCATTAGCAATGAAAAGATCTCAGTTTATTTTTCAAAATCTTAATTTTCAATTTGCCTTCAATCATGAACTGTTCTGTAAAAATCCCATTCAGTAAACTAGCAACAGTCTTTTCTCTAACAAGTCGGGTCACATCAAAACTGTTCCAATGTCCTGAGTTCTTGTTATGTGTCCAGTGACAGGGCAAAGTGAGGTATGAGATATATGAAATATATTGTTTGAGGAGCAGGATTGTGTTCCAGCCTTAATTTTTTCTGCCATAGCCTTTTTCTGACAGTGCAAAGTGGTTAACATGCCATTTTTCACAACTTCAATTAACCCCAACAGGATGTGCCTCTTTAGAGATCCCGCAAAGGGCCATATTTGAATTTGTCAAGTAGCAATGTTTTTATCATGTGGGAGGTGATCAGGGTTAATTACTACTAGCAGCCAAATAGGTTGTGTTAGAAATATGTAAGGTGCTTATGGTATGTGTGTAGCTCTTTAAACATTATTCGTCACACTGCGGGGTGTGAGCACAGATATTATGTAAAGAGTACTATTCTGGACCAGCACTTGTGTAGGACCAAGTAGCCTCCTGGTCTCTGCTACTGGTAACTAGGTTAGTCTCTTACATGTCCATGTTTGTCTTCAGATTGTGCTTTCAGAGCCACAGGACTGTTACTTTCCTATTTTTCACTGAACTTTTCTTATCGGGAAGAACCTTATGAATAAAGCAACCTGTGTAAGCTCATCAGCGGATAGAGACCAAAGGGAAGGATTTATCCATCCAGATTTGGATGCATATACCCAAAATAGATATCCTCAGTTCTTTAGTTTTATAGGCCAGAGATGAGAAGGGAAAAAAAAATTCAAGGGTGTGTGGAGTTCTTCTCCAAATTAGTTCTGATGGATTATCCTCTAAGCATGTCCTTTTGTTCCCTGACTGTTAAGGAAACCTTGGATGACTAGCTTAGGCATAGGCATTTTCTCTGTGATTTAGAAGGGCCAGTGGAATAGATGTGTATTCTCTTCCCATGCAGAAGAATTATTACTGATGCTGACTTTGGAAACACGAGGACATAATATGTATGAGAAATACTGCTGATAGCAATACTCTCACCCAGACTTCTTAACGAACTGAACTAAAATCCTGATTGCTCCTACTATGGTGATTTTTCTCAATCATTGGTCACATATCCCAGCATCTCAATTCCCTCTTTCCCCCACAGAAAAACCCCACCAGTAAAATTAAAACTCCTAACAAGAAAAGGAAGTAACTCAGTGAATTTTGTTAAATATTACAATGCTGACAGATCAAAATAAAATCAGATTCTTGCATATGTTAAAAAACTCTTTTCTTTCCTTGTGGAAAGATTATTCCCTAAGGCATCTCCATCTTCAGCCGTTATAATTGACCATAGGAATAAATTGACCCAGCCTAAGATTTCAAGTGAATAAGGAATCTCCAAGTGGCTTTTTGTGAAACTAGAAGGACTAATCCCTAAGATAGGCAACACATGAAAGTAGGTCCTCAAAAAAATTCCAAACAAAGGTGTTTACTTTTGCTTGAAAATAAACGTTTTTCTATGTATGAGTTTAGTTTTCTATGTTATCTATCTATATGCATAATTTGGTTGATTTCATATAGAAAAAACCTACACAGACTTAAAAAAAGTAATTTTCCTGTCATAGAACTCCTGGCTTTGCATCATTGGTTAACTTTCACATGGAAATAGTATATGGTGCCTCTAAACAAGACCATTACCCCCAACTTCATTATAGGGAGTATTTTGCATAATAATTAATCCATACCAAACAAAGGCCATCTTATAAGTTCATTTTGCTAAATACAGTGGTAGCCCAGACACTCATAGCTACCACGGGAATAGATCTTTCCATTTTAAAAGAACAGAGCAATCCTCCACTCCTTAAAAAAAAAAAAAAAAAAATCTGACATTGTAGAGCTAGAAAGAGTTAAGGTTGGTTTTTTTTTCTTTTGTTTTTTTTTTCCTAATTTCTTTGTTGTAATAATTAGCTCTGCTGTTCAAAGTACAAGCAAAAAAAAAAAAGAAGTAGTTATATAGAAGTATTATCTGGTTTCAAAAAATAGTTTTATTTGTATACCTATCATAGTTTTGTCTGGAATACTTAATTTCTATACTTAGTAGGCCAGAATAAGACTCAGCATGTTGATATTTCTGAAAGATTGCTTTAAGTACAAGAAAAAAGCAGTTAAAGAACTAAAATAGGTGTTACCTCTTATTTTGCCTGGCTGCACTAAAAAGACTTTTGATTAATTTTGAGAAAAAGAAATGGACAGACTTTTATACTGAGTTGCTTGACCTACATACCATGGAAACCATTTGCTCTTCTGCCTCAGAGAGGATAGTACAGCTAACTCTGGAGATATACAAGGATATCCTCTTCTTCCTGACACAGCCCAGAAATGCCTCAAGCAGGACTCAAGGTATGGCTGGAAGTAATCAAAGAGGATTGGTGGGTTTTGAATCATTCTGTGAATGCCTGAAGCAGGTCATCTTCCTTTCCTGAGCTCTGAAGTGCTTAGGTCAAGCTGATACTTCTGAATTCAATGAGCAAAGCAACACAGATGAAAATCTGAGTACTCAGATTAGACTTATTCAGAGGAAGCTATCATTTTCAACAGATGAAATAAATAAAACTAAGATGTAAACTGATCCAAACAGCAGAAGAACAGTTATGGTTGCAAAATAAAAAAAAAAAACAACAAAAACAACCAGTATTTCTCGCAGAAAGAAGTGGAATGTGCTGTTAATTTAGTCAAGTTCTAATCTAAAACTCTGGAAGTCAATGATTTAGCATGGCAATGGGAAATCATATCTCTGTACGATGCTGTATATACAGTAAATAAATTATTGAGAAATACGTGAGGAATGCCTGGTCTAAAGGCTTTGAACTGCATCTGTATCACTCCTTAACAAAGCTAACCAGTCAGCTTGTGAGCCTGTCTGTCCTGTTCTTCTCATTATGTTATATGGTCTGTAAACTAAATTTCCAAACTCCTGAACAGTGATGTGTAAAGATATATATCTAATCTAAGGGATATCAAGTACAGAGCAGATTCACTAGGATGCTCTTGCTGCTTTGTGTCATGATGGCAGCAAAAAGCAGCTGCAAATCCAACAAGTGCAGAGAACTTAGAGCTGCTTCTCTGTGTCAGAGAGATGCAAAACAGCAACAGCTCACTGATGGATCCTTCATATAATCTCCAAATAAAATTTGCTATCATAAATTTAAGGGTTTAAGATAATCCATTGAATAATTCCATGACCTCAAAAGAGAAATTGTATATATAAATAAGGCTGCTGTTTCTGTTATGACCATTTACATGTGGAAATTCTTTGGAGAATGTAAAATAATAAAAAGTGCTATATAGCATAGTCAATCTCATAGCAATTTTGAGGTTGCACTGAGACTTACAGATGAAATGATAATAAAAATAATTGTAATTTAAATGAAGTTTTATGGAGACTTCCTCTGACAAAATAAAGTTACAAAGGGCAAAGGAAGGGGAAAAAAGATAATAATTCTATTTTTCTAGTAAATACAAACACATTTGCAATTTTGAAAATATGTCCTTTGGAATTATACTTTTTGTTTTCTAGCTAACATCGAAACCAAACTAAACCAAAACATAACTTACAAAGAAAACATGCAGGAAATGTTAATAAATCTCACGAAAAGGCATTTGTCTGCATTACAGTCTGTTTTATTTACTGATCATAGATGCACATGAATGTTCTTTTCCCTCCTCGCTACATTTTATGATTTAGATTGACATTTTGGAAACATGAATTTTCTGACACTTCTCTTGTGGCACTTTTTATGAGTATACTGTCTCATAAATTTGTGCTTGTGTTGAAGGTGGTACCTCATGACTGTGCTCAGATTTTAGAGTTATGTGTGATAGCAAGAAATGATTAATTCAGATGAAGATCTTGGTTCAGGGTTAGAATATCGTTTTTCATATCTTATTTCTCATTAAGCATTGAAACTATTTTAGTACTTACATCTACGCAACCATATGGATCATGTCCATAATTTTGTGATGATAACTTATTTAGAAATTGGTAGAAATGTAATTTTGGTGCAAAAGAGTTACTGATCAAGTTTTGAGTCTCAATACAGTAATGAATATGGTATAGTTACATTTTACAATTAAAAAAAACCAAAGAAAAACCCCCACAAATCCACAACTTTAAAAAAAGTTAACACATGTTCTTATTTCATTAATATATTTTATTCATAAGAATTCAGTAGATGTGTTACTGTCCAGCCTTAGATGCAACAACACAATTAAGACTATCACAACTTTTAACATTACCTTAAAAGAAGAAAACTACTAATTTTTGAATGGATTATCTAAGCAACTACAGTTCAACAAGGCTTGGACATCCATGCAGACATGGAAGAATTCCAGGAGAGAATACAGGTGGGTTTCTCTGAGAAAGTTGATCCTAGATATCCCTCGAATCTACATCACTCAGCTCAGCTTGCCATGCCCAGTCCGTCTGAACATAGAGGTTATGTTGAAACAGAACTAAGGTACAGATAGGACTTCAGGATATTAATCCTTCCTGTAACACGTTCACACTACTTGCTGCAAAACTTTAGCATGGGACTGCTTTTTCTTTCACCAGCCTTTATTCTTCTATTGCCCTTCCTAAAAAGAGAAAGAGAAATTAGGCAGATTCTGGTGGAGGATCCAAAAGCCCATAAGTTGCATTGCCTGGGCTGGCTTCCCACTGAGTCAGGACAACTCTACTTCAGTTGTGGAGAGGTCTCTGGTCACCTGGAAAGCCAGCAGAATGTGTCATTTCTTTACCATCTATCAATCCAGGGTATATATTCATGGAAACTGGTGAGTGGTCCCAAGTCTCATAATTTTCTTGGTTTTACATAGGTTTGTAATCTCGTGATCTGTCAAAAGCAAGCCATAAAGTAATGTTTGATGGAAATCTGTGAGCTGAAACAACAGAGTTCTTTCATTTTTTTTTGCCAAGTAACATGGCAGTGACCTCTAAGATTTCTTCACAAAAGAATGTTCTAGTTGATATAATTCTGGATTACACTCAATGTATCACAATCTGCCAGCAGAAAAATATAATGATTTGCTATTTTTTGAACATTTTCAAGAAAAGAAGAATGAAAAATATACTGTGAAAGTTGAGTGACCTTAACAAATGTGAACAAGAAGGATATATTAAAATTCAAAGATGAAGAGCTGCGTAAATTTGTGGATATTTGATCTGCAATGCAGTCTGTGCTTCTGTTTCTGTATAGAAAATACTGCTTCTCCAGTGTGAGAAGGATTTAGTTTAGTGAAAATAATTCTTTCAAAAAAGTCATAAAAGATCTATAGAAAATTAAATTCCACTTCTTCAGTATAAGAACTGTGATGATCCAAGCAATATACCTTATAGCAACTTTTAACTCCATTCTCCCTAGTTAAGCACATAAATATTTACAGGATCAAATCTATAAGATTTGACCTTAAGTATTTTTTGTCATTCTAGGATATGAAAATGTTGAGTGTAAATTAATGTATGCCTTTACAGACAGATAAAGATGTGCAAGTTAATTGTTTTTCTATGCCTGGTGCATACAATGACACTAGTTGGTTTCATCAAAATTTTTGCACCTTCATTGTCTTATTTATGTTGGAGCTTCCTTAAGAATATGGTAATACTTGTGGCTGGGCAACATCAGAAAAAAAAGTAATGAAAAAGGACAACTATTTTATAAAGATATTCAAAATGCAGACACAGTTGTAGCTTAATTTGTTGAAATACAGTTGGGCAGTATAAAAATAATCCATATTAGCATCCAGCTGTCAGTGATAAAAATGCCTGAATAATCATTCCCTGGGCTCAGTTTCATGATGTTATAATAATTAACACAAAAGAACTTCAAAACAAATGCAGTTGTGTTACACTTATTAGCAGGAGGCCATTGTGTGTATTCTCAGGAGTTTTATTTTAATAGTTTTAGTGTATCCATATCCATGACAACTCTCACTGGGATAAAAAAATATCTCTCCCTGAAAACATTTACAAAGACAGGATTCAGATCCTATTTTTAAATGTGTTTTAAATCAACTGAAGCTAAGATCTCCGATAATTAAATAAATACTACTTAAATAATAGTCCATCTAATGCTCTGTCTGCTCTGTCTGTTGTTGAAGTTCACAACATTCAAAACAATTAGTTTTTCTTCAAGTTTATATAATGTCCTCTATATGTGGTTGAATATTTTCCTGTACTCCTGACAAGCTTTAAGAAATATTCTCCCTAATGTTTGCATAACGGCAATGTGGATGATAGACTTTGTGAACAATTTAGATAATTATTTAATACACCCTTGAATGTTCCTATACTTCTAGTCAGAAGCATTATTAAGTCTTGGAGATGGACAAGACCACAACAACAAATACTCAGCTTCATTAAAAAGTAATATTATGTAGTAGAATTACTGGGGAAGGCATGTCCTAAAATAAGTGTTGATGATAATGAAAGTCACCTTTTGTATGAATAAATCCAACATCACTGTAGGGTTGAAAAACATCACTAAACTGATATGTCGTGTTATATATGTTAATTTGATTTGAGATACCTACGTAATTTTAAATAATAGCAAGAGTAAATATTTTTAAGTCTTTATAAACAAGACTGTCATTGTTTGTAATTATCTGGCTTAATAGATTCCAATGAGGAGGAGTTTTATTATGAAAGGTTAAATAAGTGTAATCTATTATTAATGTGAATAACTGTAAATGACTTTAGAAACGTTTGAAACTATATCTGCTCAGGTTTGTTGTGGTTGTCAAATGGTTATGTAACATATTAAAGCTGCTACAGTTACACATCCTGAATTTTTATTTTTCAAAAATAACATTAACTTTTTCCTCCATCATATTGCGCCAATACTATCTTACCTGTCAAAAGGAATAGATAAAATTTTATTGTCAATGACATACTGCATAGGGCCTGAGGCTAAAGCATCGAAGTTCTGTAGAAATAAGTCTGTTTGAGAGAAGAATCCTAAAAATGAAAATGTATATATTTGCTTGAATTCATGAGATCACTGTAAATAAACAGCAATGGTGAATTACAGAGCTTGCACTTTTCCACACTAATAGGATAGAACATTGAATTCAGAAATTTGCGGGGGGAGGTTATTATTATTTACGTATTTCTTTTAATGAATGGAAGAACACTCACAGGCTGCAATTCCAAAAGTCAAGCTAAATGTAGCTGCCTGGGTTTTTTCAATCCACAGGACACCCTCAAAGTTGGTAGTATGAAATGCTGATAACTTTTACGCAGGTTTTCAAAGTTCATGCAGAGAGCAGTCCAAACACAGAATCTTTAGAAACAGGATATCTAAGGCACTGAGGTTGTTACAGTATGATGAGCTGCATGAGGGCGTTTTTTATAATAGCCTTCAATGGAGCTGTAGATTGGAATATAAGAGCTTTGTGCTAGAAAGAGGCATAAAATAGAACGATTCTCTGAAAGAGTCTTGTACTTGCCATGTTGACTAATTTGTCACCATTAGCTCCCTTTATTGATGGTGAGGATAGATTTTTTCCTTGCAGCTTAAGTGTTTGAAAAAATGAGAGTGCCAGGTAATTCACTAGGTCAGCATGGAACAAAAGGCATGTGTGATAGCCAATGTCTTTAGAACCCCAAGCTGCCAAGCTCAAGTTTAAAATCAGATTGGCAGATGATTTTAGTAAAAAATGCACCAAATTACCAATGTAGGTAGGCAGGTGGGATCACAGAAATAAAATGTTTCTAAAGCTGGGAGCTCTAAATGGAGGTATAGCAACATGACATTGTCTCGTTTCCAGTTGACCACTGTACATAAAATGTTAGACTAGCACAGTCAGAACTTTCAAGTCTGTGCTGTATTGTGCTAACGGAAATTTGGTTTGTTACCCTCTTTCTTCAACAGCTTTGTGTCTCCTTCTAACTCAAAGTTCATTCTTTGTTCAATTCACCACAGATATATGCCTGGATCGTAACACCATTTTGATTTGTCCTTCCTGTGGCAGTCTGTAATACTTCTTCAGGGATGTAGTGGCTGGGTTGAGGGACTAGGTCCCTTGCCCAGTGAAGGACTGGGTCCCTTGTCTAGAGTAAAGCATGCCTTTCCATGAGAAGAGCAGTGGCAGTCTATCTGTAAAAGCAGCAGCATATCCTCCCTCCCCAGTGTAGTGGTTTGGTCCAAAATACTCATTATTGTTTACCTTCTGTGAGATAAGAATTAGGAGAAAAGCAAATCAGGCACAAAACTTGAAAGAATATAAAGAAGTTTATTAATAGACCTAAAAGAGGGAAAAACAAACAAACAAACAACAACAACAAAAAAGAAATCGTACCACACCTTCAGAACACTTCTCCTCCCCACACCTTTCTCCCTTCTCCCGCTGACAGTGCAAAAAGACAACCCTTGAGATGTTCAGTCTGTTTACCATTTCCATAATAACCTTGTTCAGTTCACTTAGGGAGAGGAGTCTCTCTTGCTCATACTATGGAGACATTATCACAATGAGACAGCCGCCCAGGTTGGTTCTCTGCTCACATCATGTGAGAGTCCCTTCCCCTGACTTGCAGCTTTTCACACAACTGCTTTCGAAGGTCCAATCTTGAGCTACGGGGGTACAATTTTAAGGTTGAGCTGTTCAGAAACAAAAGTTCTCTTCACCCATCTCTGGGAGCATTTCCATATCTGAGAATAGAGGCCCTCTTCCTTTCCTGGGAGAAAAAAAGCATCTTCCTCTCTAAGATTATCCCTGGGAGTATCTCTAGGAACAGAGGTCTTCATCTTCCAATTGGAGCAAGAGTCCTCATTACTTCCATCTCTCCCTGTTCAAATTTCTCTTCAAATCACAGCTGCTTCAGCATTTGCTTATTCAAGCACAAGTGCTGTTGCCCACAAGCACAAGTTGAATGCTCCACCCCCAACGCTTTCATGAAATTACAACGGGTACTCTGATATATCATAGTCTATCACCACCATAGCTTTACAACAGAATCTCAGCTTTAAGCATCTCCTCTTTCTCCTCCCTCAGGTTTTCAGCTCTTCACAGCATTAAAAGGGTTAATCTCACCCGGGCTTTGCAGCTGGAATTTTGCTTATCGCTGTTGGTCACATGATCTTTGCCGGGCAACGGGCAGCTTTCAGCTGAATTCTTTGGCCGCACTGGAGAGAGGGAGCGGCCCGTCTGCCCACAGCAGGCAGGGGGGCCACGGGTGGAACAGGGCCCATTGGCTCCAGGATGGCTGTGGCCCGGCCCAGCCTGAGCAGGTCCCGGCAGGGCCCGGCAGGGCCGCTGGGCCCCGCATGGGCCCAGGCCAGTTACCAGTCCTCAGGCCGGAAGCAAGAGAGAGAGCTTCCTGGGGTTTGTCCATTCTTAAATGTGCACCACAGAGGCGGTCAAAATTCCAAGTGGCTTAAAAATTGTCCATATTCAAACTGGCCAGTCGACAGGTTCTGTTAGGTCACAGAGGAAGCTGTAAGCACCTCCTTGCAAGAAAATCACTTCCGGGACTATGTTTGCTAACCCATGACAAGAAAGCCTTGGCTCTTGTGGAAGCCATTGTATCTTTCTAGCCATCCTGCAAAACCATTGCCTCTTTCTGTTTTTCCCTCAGCAGCCCTACTGCAGTGCCTGGCAGGTTGCAGAGTAGGAAGGGGAGGTAACAAACCAGGCTGGGCCAAGGCATGTCTGCTGCAGCCAAGTACACCAGGTTTCCTGTGGATGCTGAGAGTAACAAAGTGGTGACACTTGCATCTGTCCCTCTCCCTTCTTGCCCTCCTGCCAATTTCATCAGATGGTTCAATAGTTGCCTTCTGATCTTGCTCTTTTTTCTCTCTCTTCAAGACTGATCCCATGGGTAAAATTCAGCACCTACTTTCAGGCAGAATCTTTTCTTGTGACAATAGCTGTGATTATGGTACAGGGTTCAGAACACACTGTTATTGTTCATTTCATTGGCAGAATAAAATTTAAAGCAGTTTAGTCCTAGATCCACAAATGTATGTAAATACCTAATACCTGCTTAATTTGCTTGAAGTCAGGTACTTAAGCACCTTTTGGAGTCTGGATCCTAGTATTTGCTTTCTTCTGAGTATGTGTGATTTTCTGTAATTGCATTACAGGGAAAGTGGAGTTTCAAGATCTTTAGACATTAGAATGAGACATTTTGTGGTTGGCTTTGAATGCTGATGTGTTATGCCAATGCAGAGACTTCTATTCATATAATTAGGAATTCAGAGGTTTATTCGATATCTCCATAGTCTGAATATACACAATATAATCACAGACAGAGTAAACGAAATAAAAACCTTAACTGCCAATTTACTGGTAAGACTTTATTACCATAAAATTGATTAATGTTTATATTTAATGTGAAGCTTTGGTTCTTAATAATTAAATTGGCTAGGGATGGTTTAAAGTTCTGATTAGCTCAATGAAAAGTGTTAGTCTGTCTTGCCTCAGAAATCTGAAAAGGTAAACATTTATATGATTCAATATGTGAGTTTAATAACTAAACAGATCACCACTGAGCTGCTGAGATAAGTTAAAGAGGATCAGATAAATATTATAAGAACAGCATCTTTTCATTCAATTGGGTTTTCATGTTTTGAAGACAATCAGTTACTCAGTTTTGTATTGTTTAGTTATTTGACAAGAGGCACCAATCCAGTAACTACAGTTTCAGGTTTTTACTGATTCTGTTGAATCACATGGCTGCAGAGGAGTCCAGTGTCAGGACCATCAATGGCAAGACGGAAAATAAGTTGGTAATATGAGAGACATTTCAGAACAGATACTATGCAACACTAGTTTTATTAAATTAATCCTCCTCCAGTTTCCCTGATTGAAGACTTGATAGACTTCTCAAAAACAAAAGAGTGGGAGATAAACCACATGGATCCTCTTTTCAGGCCACTTTCCTCTCACTCTCATGCCTCCTATCTGTACACTGATCAGAATGGAAGACAGATTGATCTTGAGATGATTTTCTTTATTCACTCTTTACACAATTTTAGAGACTCCTAAGACTTCGAAGGGAGGCCTAAGGTAGGCTTTAGGATTAACACATAGAAAAAGAGAATTTTAGGCTAGGACTGTCCCTGTGATTTAATACACTGTATGTAAAAGATTACTGAAATCTCCATCCCTTTTTTACTTGCAACTGCAATGGGCTGAATGGGATTCTCAAGTTATCCTTTTCCTGTCTTTTGATCCAATTTGCGTATGTTGACATATACATGCCAGTCAAGACTGTATAAGAAGTTTCAGCAGCATGAAACTTTTTCACTCCCAAGTAAACTGGGAAGTGAGGCACTGGAAATAACATTTGCCTTTTAGATCTGTGATAAAAGAATGTGATTAACACTATTCAAGTTTAATTTCAGGTGACTTTAGGGGAAAAGGCCAATAATTGGGTTTGCATGCATTTCAGTGGGCATCTGACCCAAAACCAGGCATCTGAATTAGTAAACAGACAGCAGCCGCATTTCACAACAGAGACTTTTCTGCTCTCAGCGGGTTAAGAAAGACATTGATAAGATGGTATTCTTTATTTTGACTCCATTGATTGGGCTACTTTCAATTCATCATGTCCTAATTATTTAATTTGATAGATTAGGTGAATGGATGAATGTGCTGGTATTCATGAAGTCAATTTGGATTATGATACTTAGTAATCAGTTTTGGTTTAATTTGCTCACTTATGCTGACAAGAGGGGTATGGTGAGATAGCAAAACTGAGTGGAGAAGACCTATATGACTGTGATTATGAGTTTTCCAGGTGTTTTTGGGAAAAGGGGAGTCCCTTGCCATACATGTAAATATCAAGCAGAGTGACATAGCTGGAATTGCAGCAGAATGCCATAGTGAGATACAGAAGCCAAGGACAAAAATTTGAGGTGGCTGGATGGGCTTGGAGCAGATGAAGCTCTGTGGTTACAGGCTCTCTGGTTCTCTGACCCTTAACCCTAAGCAGAATAGAATCTTTGTGCTACACCTGAGGTCCCTATCACCTTGGGTGGCCCAGACTGGATTAGTGTTGAGGCAGTCATGTGGATAACCTACTGTAATCCTCTTTGACATGCCTTTTCCAGTAGCAGTATCCCCAGACTGTTGGCTCTGTGGCTTGCTGAACCCTAACCTAACCCTAACGAGATACTGTTGAGCTCCCAGTCTCTAAGGGTGTCCTAGATTTGAAAGGTGTGAAGGCAGAAATGTTGGTGCCCTGAAATGATGCACTGGGAGTGTGTTTTCCAACCCCAGTGTCCCTGGAAATGTGGGCTTTCTGGCTGGCAGTATTGTTAGAGTTCAGTGAACATTTTTGAAGTACAAGGAATGCTTTTTAATATTCCTTGTTTCTGTAAATGCCAAATACACGGTGTAATACCAGTGTCTATACTGGAAGACAGTCTTAAGCTCAAAATTTATTCTTCATATCATGGCTTTCAACGTCTAAGGCAGAACTAAATAAGGTGCAAAGTAGCCTCTCATCCTGAGTTCACTATATTGCAGTGACATTGTGCCGGTTTGGGCAAATTTGGAAATATATCCTCTGAGAGAAGGCAGGTTACAACCATCCCTCCCCCACCAGGTTCAGGAAAAAATAAATTTTCCTCGAAGGAAAGTGAAAGAGATAAAAACTATTTATTTAACAAACACACAGGAAAAGGATAATAATGCTAAATAATAAAACCTGTCGCTCTGCTGAGAGAAACCTGGAAAAATTTCAGAGTCCTTCCATAGATCTCTCTCCCCCTCCTTGGAGCTGGGTCTTGGTGGTGGGCCCACCTCCAGGGCCAAGGCCTTGGTGGAAAGTCCTCCCAATGTATTCTGATGTTGAAACAGTCCAGCAGAGAAAAGGGAAAAATCGGAGCCCCAGGAAAACAAAGTTCAACTCTCTAGAGGAAAAGGAGCTGAAAAACTGGCCGAAAGCTGGCTGAAAAAAAACAAGCAGGGCTTCCTCCCACTCCTCTCTCTCACAGCAGCAGAAGCAGAACCATCTCTACCTCTGTGTGTCCTTGAAATACTGCTTTGAAAGTTCTGCTCAGTTTTTTTCTCTCCCCCCTCACAGGCTGAATTTAAAGGCATAGAAAGGCACAAAACTAATTTCTGGGCATAGAACAGTGATATAGGGTACAACATCATAAAGTCACCCCAAGACAGATGTGTAAATCTCTAAGTAACTCATGAGCTAAGCTATGTAAAATGGACTGATTTAGATCAGGAAATGCTAGTAAGGTTAAAACTGAAACAGAAAAAAACCTCAAACAAAGTAAAACAAACAAAACCCAATCAAACAAATAAAAAAACACAACCCAAAAAAACCCCCAAACAAGCAACCAAATAAAAAAACAAAAAGGAGGCCCAAACCACAGAGCTGTGGGCATGGTATCAGCCAAGCCGATCTTCTGGCCAGAAAAACTCTTTAATCATCTGTATACATTAGGGATGGTCTTGGGGTTGTCCCATGGGACAGAGCACAATGTGCAAGCACAGCTGTAGACATGCTGTGAATGTATTAACTAAAAGTGTTAGATGCTGTAGGTCTCTGTGTCCTGTAGGAAACAAAATGCAAAGCATGCCGAGGAAATGTCAAGGGAATGAAATGGGAGCTGAAATCTGGAGTACATTATAGTGGTTTATGAAATCAAAATTTTTAGGCTTGTAAATAGAGATATAACATGAGCCATCTGTATCATTTTCTGAGTATTTTAAAGCTAAACTTAACATCATTTTTGTTCACAATATGATGAAAATTCATCTGTGATTTTTAATAATATTGTTTATACTGAAGAGCTACTATCAACTTTCTTACTGATAAAAATTAGAATTTGAAAAAGGGAGTAAAAAATTCAGTATTACACTCTAAACACATGTCCTCTGATTTTTGTCTAAAATTTTTGAAGATCTTATCATACACCTGATTTTGCAACTACGAGTTTGTATTCACTTCCTCTTCCCCTTTACTAGGTTATCATTTCTTTTAATATGTCTCTGGAAAAGGTTTAAAATTTTCATAATGTCACATTCAAATACATTACACTTCATTGATAAATATAAATAAATGAAATAGAAATTATCTTAATTTTTTTTGTTCTGAAAAATATTACACAAAATGTGTACCTTGTTACATAACATACTGTATCAAATTTTTTAAAATTTTAAATGTAATTGATCACCTCCTTGTCATACACTATTGAAAGGGTCAAACAGTTGAGGCTAGAATAGGAAACTGCAAATAGAGCTTTGTGAAAAACATACCAAAAAATTGTCAAAGCTAAGTAATATTTCTTTCCCAAAACTGAAAGCAAGTGCTTGAGATGCCATACATAAATGCCTATAAAAACTGTTACAAGTTCCTATACAATCCATCTGAATGTATTTTGGGGAAAAATATCACATATTATCCTAAGTTTTAATTATAGTATGCAGACACATACACGTCTATCTAATTAGTACATAGAATCATATGAAGGTTTGGGTTGAAAGGGACGTTTTAAGGCCATCTAGTCCAACCCTTGTGCAATGAGGAGGCATATCTTCCACTAGATTGGGTTGCACAGAGCCTCACCCAATCTGACCTTGAAAGTTTCCAAGGACTGGGAACCTACTACCTCTCTGGGCAATCTGCTCCAGTGTTTCACCACCCTCATTGTAAAAAACCTTCTTCCTTACATCTAATATAAATTGACTCTTTTTAGTTTAAAGCCGTTACCTCCTGTCCTATAGCAACAGGTCCTGCTAAAAAGTTTGTCTCCATCCTTCTTGAAGGCTCCCTTCAGGTACTGGAAGGAATCTCTATAATCAGTCTTCAAGACCTTCAATCACAACTATAGATAAAAGGGAATAATGCTGCTTTCTTATAGAACCATTCCAGATACTGGAAGGCTGCTATAAGGTCTCCCTGAAGCTCTTCTCCAGTTTGAACAACCCCAAATGTCTCAACCTGCTTTCATAGGAGAGGCGCTCCATTCCCCTGATCACTACTGTAGCCGTCCTCTAGACACTCCTCAACAGGTCAATGTCCTGTCTGTGCTGAGGATTTTTTGCTGAATGCAGCACCCATGGTGGGGTCTCATAAAAACTGAATAGAGGGACAGAATCCTCTCCCTTGACCTGCTAGCCCAGCTGATTTTGTTGCAGCCCAGGATTAATTCATTCTTCTTGCTTATTTATTTGCTTTACTTATAAGGTTTTCCTGAATTGTCACACTGAATGGTGAGGTTTGAAAAAAACCATTTTAATTGAATTGACTTTAGAAACATCTGAGAAATATTTTTCATATAGTCAGCAGCAGTAGCTGCTGTTTATTAAATCAAGCCTTTTAAGAAACAATATATAAAATATTTAATTCAACAATAATGATTTGCTAAATTCTAGAATTCCAGTTTTCATCTGTGAAAGATCTCAGGAATTTTAAAAATTAATTATTTTTTTTTAAGGCAAAAGGACTTCAGGTGAGATTAATTTGGCCTGAGTAGATAATTTCTAGAGCTATTCTATTATTCTGAAATGTTGAGGTTATAATTTCTTTTAATTAACTCTTATGATTAGTTTTCAGGATATCTAAAAGCATAAATAAAAGAAGGTGCAAATATTTGTAAGATTTTTTTATTTCAAAGTTAAAAAAATTGAAAACAATACATTTTTATAGATTTGGAAGGGAATTTTTAAAAACTGCTCACTTTTAGAAAGCGATTGAGGAAACTTAGTTAGCTTGTTGCCTAGCATAAAACACAAGATCTTTCCAAACAGTATTCAAATGATAATACAAAGGCAAATCTTTAATTGAAAGCCTTTGAGGTGATATGCACACATGATATACCATATTTCTACAATTTTTATAAGGTTAGTTGATTAGTGTACCTGTCACATATTGTCCAATTAGAAGGGCAGTTGGTTAGGTAATTTTCTCCTGGGTTCTGCCCCATTGGAGCCCTCCCCTGATCTTTTAGCCCTACATTTTATTGCGTTTGCAATGTATGGTGCAAAACAAAGTGTTCTTGCTAGACTAAAGGCAAGACTAAATAGAGTTTCAAGAATGTACTCGTAGGTGTTTGTTAAACTATGGGAAAGGACAGGAAAAGTACTATAAGTTATAAATATGTATTAAGAGTCTACAAAGTTGCAAATATATGAAAAATATAGAAAAAGAAAAATCTTTAGGCATCAAACTGGCTAAATTTTATAATTTAATTTTTATTTCATCTTGAATTTTCATGGAAGAATAAAGATATTACTTTTTGTCCTAATTATTTTCAAAATTTCAAAATTTTAATGGTCTAAATTGTTCTTCAGTGTTCTCATATGACCTATTGAAGAAAACATTTATAGGTATGATGCTTCTGACTAGGTAATAAAGATTTGGACATATTTCTTTGCTTATGTAATTTTAGGGAAACAGATTTTAGAATACCGTGTGTAGGGTATACTGTGTGGATTTATACTGCAGTTGGAGGATGCAGTGTAGGATAAAGCAGTTACAGCAGTAGGCTTGTTTAAACCAGTTTCTTGCACAGCCGCTTCTGGGTTGGTACAGACAAATTTGATTTTAAGGCTCAGTTCAAGCTCAAGAGCTGTACCTTATGCTTTTTCTGCCAGGTTAAGACTTGCTTGATTTAGAAACAGGATGAGGAGGAATCTCTGTAGGCAGAATCTTGGCAAGAGTCTCAGACAGACACCATGTAGGAAGGAAATAAGGGCCTATATAAATACAGTCTGGCTGTAGAGGACTAAGGTTCATTAAAAAAAATAATTATGGAAAAGATTTTAATTTTTGTTAATTTTATAGCAAGAAAAATGAGAACAGATATTTTTGGGGTTTTCACTTCAGAGATAAAAACTGTAAAATATGGTTCAAAACTTGAGAAATTAGAGCCTCAATCAATGTTCCTTGATGTTGGAAGTGCTCTTACTTTATGCTCTTGTTATGTTACAATTCACTACCTTACTTTTTCAGGGTAGGATTGACTCAGATGAGTGTAGTGGAGCACAAAACGTAGTCTAACCAGGATCTTCAACTCACAGAGACAAGAGGAAGCATATGGGATCACTGAGCTGACAACAGCTGCTCATTGCATCTTTTTTTTTTTTTTTTCAACTTTTTGCAAAGGAATTTTTTTAAAAGCACATCTCGTTTACTGACCAGAATGACCTAACAGGTGGTACTTTCAGGTGGTCTCTTTTGGAAGACAGAGGAAAGTACATTTGTTTTCTTTATCTTATGATAATTTTTGGGAGGATATCTCAGAGGAATGTTTGGTCTAGCTTATGAGACACTGTAGTTTTTGATCTCTCTTGAATCAGATTAGAGTAAAAGCAAACAAATGTGGGCAATTCCTCTTTAAGCCTGTTCCAAGAATTTAAAATTCCGATGGTTCACTTCTAGCATTAAGCAAGATATATAAACACTTTGATGGCTCAATTTCTTTTTAATCAAAGTTTAATTATCTGCTATTCAGTTGCTAGAGATGAAAGTAGATATGTAGGGGTTTTAGGATGTTCATATACAAAGGTTTGAGGAAAGAGTATGCCCACATAGCCATTAAGGGAAAACACTCAAAGAATGGGAAAGCAATCCATAGAAGGAGAAAAACAGGCAGTGGTGGCCAGTTTGAGGATGCCAGAACACTAAAGCTTGAGCAGACAAGAAAGACAAAAACAAATGGCAAATAGTCAACGCTTTGAGGGCAGCACAGGCAACATAACTGTAATGCTGTGTTGCTGTGGACAGGAGTAGAATGCCCTCCAGAGAAAGAGAATATTTTTGAACCAGCAGAAGAAAAAATGATTTTGGTTGCTATCTTTGAAATGAAAGATTTGAAAGCAGTACAAGAAATCAGGGGAAGAAACTAAGAATATGACAGGGATGAAGCTGTCATTACTGTTAGCTCCTTTATTTTTTGTTTTATTTATTTTTTTCCAGTCTTGTGGAGGAATAGCCAACATATTTGACTAAGGTCTTCCTATTCAGGGGCAGAAACAGTAAGAGGTTCTTGAAAAAAAGGAAAATTTTTTCTCCTAAAAGACATTACTGTGACCTTACTGCCTGGGAAACATAACTTTATAACTTTGTAAACAAAGACAATAAATATTAAAAGAGAAAGAACAACAATGTTCATCTTAAACTAAGCAGAAAGCAGTAGAAAATTATAGAGAATAAGTACTATTTATTTCTGTTTTTTTTTTCTGCAGTGTAAATACAATAACATTCAATAATAGGTTATGAATACAGTGTGCTGACCAGGGTAATGTGGCATGAATATTTTGATGTATTTATGATCTGTTTTCAAATTTTAAAATAAACCATTAAGTGACATAAATGACTTTTAGCAATTATGCCTGCTAGAAACTGCATTCTGATCTGCTAAGAGGAAAAAAAGTCTGCATTGACTGTTACTTGTGGAACAGTTGTGAACCAGGTGTGTGGATTCAAAGTCTGCAGATAAAGTATGTCCAGTAATGATAGGGGAATTATAAAAAATAAGAATGGAAAAGTCCTAAGTTAAAGTATCATATTATTCAAGGTAGAACAGAAACAGAGTTCTAATGTTACGGCCCAGACCAACATCATAGACCGTCCTGGACAATCTAGGCATCCTGGGAGCATAGCAGACTGCCAGAGCTGATCAGTCCTGCTTCCTAATCTAGCATACCACAAGAAGTTATAGCACTCCCTACTCCAAAGTAAGGCTTTTGATACAAATCTTTGTTTTCTGATGCATACAGTAACACACAGAATAAATGAGTCATGAGAGAGGGTGGGTTGGCTACAAAAGCCAAGTGGTGCTGTGACAGAAAACAGCTACTCTCTAAAAATTCATCCTCTGTGTAAAGAAGCAGGAAGGAAAATTACCGTGCTAGATAGACAGTGCTGGCATAGGAAAAAATTCATTTACTGACTATGGAAAACTCACCTTGAGGATGTTGATAGCATTGGAGGACTTTGAAATATTTGAAGCATTGGGGAAGCAAGAATCACAACTAACTTTTGCAGGATACTTTCTTTGCAGGGAAAGACAGCAGGCTTAATTCTGTCCTCTAAATCTATACCAATTTTTGCTAAAAATTCCTGAGCAAATCTTATATTGAGATAGAATGTCATTTCCTTTAATTTCATTCTGTCCCCACTCCTAAATTCCCTATCTCAGTCTCTGCCTTTTCCATAAGGCTTTATTTATAATCTGTTTCAGGAAGACACTGATTTGTAACAAAAAACCAGTGTACACTGGGAGTCAGATTTGGACTCCAATGAAGAGAAATAAACATTGTCTATAGAAAAAGGAAGGAGAAGACAGACTTGCATTAGGTATCACAACACAGATCATCGAATCAGTAATATGATTTTGAGAACTGTAGGGTTGACCCTGGCTGGATGCCAGACACCCACCAAAGCCTCTCTATCGTTCTACTCCACAGCTGGACAGAGAAGAGAATATCTTATGAAGGGTTTGTGAGTGTAGGTAAGGACAGATAGAGATCATTCACCAAGTACCGCCACAGACAAAACAGACTCAAATTAGAGATATTAATTGAATTTATTACTAAAAAAATCAAGCAGGATAATAAGAAGTAAAATGAGATTTCAAAAACACCTTCCCCCCATCCCACCCTTTTTCCCAGCTCTACCTCCTAGACCTCAGTGGTGCAGGAAGATGGGGAATAGGGGTTGTGGTCAGTTCATCACATATTTCTGCCATTGTTCAGGGAGAGGAATCATTCTCCTGCTCCAACATGGGACACTCTTCCTTGGGGTGCACTCCTCCAAGAATGGGCTGCCCCAGTGTGGTCCCACACAGGGTTGGAGGTCCTACCAGGAAACCTGCTCCGGTGTGAATTCCTCTCTCCACAGATCGCAGGTCTCTGCCAGGATCTTGCTCCACTGTGGGTTCCCCATGTGTGCACACCCTCTTCTCAGGCATCGGCCTGCTCCAGTGTGGGTCTGCTCCACAGGCTGCAGGTGGATCTCTGCATTCCTGTGGTCGTCTATGGGCTGCAGGGGGACAACCTACTTCACCATGGTCTTCACCATGTGCTGTCAAGGAATTTCAGTTTGGGCACCTGGAGCACCTCCTCCCTCTACTTCTCCACTGACCTTGGTGTCTGCAAAGATGTTCGTCTCGTATTCTCACCCCTCTCTTCTCTGGCCACAAATACATCTTCACAATATCTTTTTTTTTTTTTTCTTCTTAAATAAGTTATCACAGAAGCATTGCCACCATTTTTGATTGACCCAGCCCTGGCCAGCCACATATCTGTCTTGGAGCCAGCTTGCATTGGCTTTGCTGGACATGGCTCTGCTGGACATGGAGGAAGCTTCTAACAGCTTCTCTCAGAAGGCACGTCTATAGCCCCTGGCTACCAAAACCTGGCCATGCAAACCCAGTATAAGAATAGATAGGATTTGGACCACAGGAAAGGGCTAGATAATAAAACTATAATTTAAGGGGAAACAAAGATTTGGTGACTAAATTTCAGCCCTCCTATTTGCAGCTCATCTTTGACAAAAGTTTAGATTACGTCAGATGATGCCATTTCTTTCAAAAAGAAGATTATTTACTTTAGAGTTTCTCTCCAAATCAGTTTGAAACTGTTGTTATGCTATTGATGCTATCATTTGCCTAGTGTGTGTGTAGAAATATTGCCCTATTTGATTTCAGAAAATTTGGTCAGTGAACCAAAGTTATGACACTTG
The DNA here is from genome assembly GCF_000738735.6 of Corvus cornix cornix. Lineage (NCBI taxonomy): Eukaryota > Metazoa > Chordata > Aves > Passeriformes > Corvidae > Corvus > Corvus cornix. The sequence goes on from NC_046332.1 coordinate 80,824,217, forward strand.
TCTAAACAAAGCAACTGTCAGTTCCTATCACAAGCTCCTTCTAAATAAAGAGCTGCACAGCTTCAAAATTTGTTTTTCTTTAATGAATCCAAGCCTTTCCACTGTCATTAGTCATTCTTTCTAAAAACACTGGAAAATGCAATACATTAGTCAACCGTGACCTAGCATGTCCTAAGGTGCATATTTTATTGATGTAAATAAATGAGATTCTAGTCTACCTAAATGCTGATGTTTTGATTTAATAGAAACATTGTTTACCTTAAAAGTTGTCATTACTGCAATGATTATTTTCCCTGGAGGCTCTGACGATAATTTGGAGGACAGCTGCTAGAAGCCTGCTTAGTATCTGCAGATTCATTGGGCAATTAAACTATTCGATTATGGAATAAAAGGAGAAAATAGTTAACATGTTTGCTGCTTTCTGTTGTTTACTCCAATACATGTTTTTCCTTACATTGAAAGAAAGAGTTTCGAAAGTGCATTAGTTTCATGCTCCCATAAATGCAACACTCTTTGGATAAAATTACAGTGTTAAGCTCCATTATTACTAGATATGAAATTAAAATGAACCAGACATTGGGAACTTGCTATTATTTTGAATTAAAATCAAATAAAAATGTTTATTTTACAGTGCTCTGAGCTAGAAGAACTGTTGTAAATGTTTTCTTGTGCTTTTGATGTCAGCTGGCCCTCTAGTTTTCTTCCTGGATATTAATCTTGAAAACCAATACACATATAAATTCTATTTCCCTTCTTCCTGCCTTTAGGTGGTATCCAGAGTTACCAACAGGAATTCATTTTATAAAGGTCACTGACTTAATGAAATAGTTTTCAATGTTTATGCCTATGCATTCCTTTGAAAAATAGATTTACCTGAACTAGGTATTCATCAGTACAAATTAACTGGATATATTAAATGCTGTATCATTGCATGAGAAAAAGAAATGAAAAATGTGCTGTTATTGCTTTGGGGAGAAAAAAAAAGGTAACATGCTGAATCAATAAGAAGGAAAAACTAAAATATTGTATGGGTTGGACATCCAAGGAGCCTAGATGACTCCTAATGGATGATCCTCCCTGTGGCTGTTAGAAGCTAAACAGGTAGGATAGGTTTTAACAAAAGTTCCATTCCTCTTTAAAATATATATGCCATGTATATTTTAAAGTTAATAGAGCTGGGAAATTTGAGGTAAATTAAAGAAAAACAAGGGCCATGCCACTATCAGTTTTCCCCACAGTTAAATCCATCTTGGAAAGAATTGTGGGTGACACTAGGCTTCTAGCAAAGATATAAAATAGAAGATAAAAGGAAGTTGATTTCTGAAATTATTACCCATTCAGAAGTTGAGATAAGTTATTATAAGTCGACAACTGTTTCAGTGTTTTTGAGAGTTTAGATAGGACATAAACACATATGCCAGCCAAGCTGTCCATCATTTACAAAAATCAAATGAGATCAAAAGAGCAAAAGTTCTAGAGTTTCTGCTTCAAAGACCCTCTCTTAGTATTGAAATAAAGTAGAGGAATAAATATAGTCTTGATGATTAAAATACATATCGGACTCAGCGTAGGACAATAAAATACAGGACTACCAAAATTTTTTGTTGCACAGTCTGTGAGTATTTAATTATTCTGAATGGAATTAGCTTTTGTGTACCTCACATACTTACAATAAAATTAATGGTCTCTGCTTGTACAAAGTATTAGTGATCTTTATGGCAAAATATCAGATTCCAATACTCTTCAATTAGGTTATTTTAGATATTCCGTGCAGGAAGGGTATAAAGCTTAATATGGAATACACAAAATTTAAGATATTTTGTATTACATGAGATTTTTGATTTAGCAGAGTGATACCGAATAAGCAAAGAACACAATATAAATTTAAGTTGCACTTTATAAAATACAGTAATTGCAATATACAATTCAATCTCAACACCAATGGGATTCATAGAATGTTTGAAATTGGAAGGGTCCTCTGGAGATCATCTGGTCTGAGCCCCTGCTTGAGCATAGACACCTAGAGGCAGATGCCTAGGACCATGTCCAGGCAGCTTTTGAATATCTCTAAGGATGGAGAAGCCATAACTTCTCTGGGTAACCTCTGCCAGTGCTTAGTCACCCTTACAAAAGTGTTTCCTGATGTTCAGGACAAAGCTCTTGTGTTTCAGTTCGTGCCCATTATCTCTTGTCCTCTTTCTGGACATCAATGAAAAGAATCTGATTCTGTCCTGCAACTGCCTTTCAGTTATTTATGTACATTAATTAAGTTCCCTTTGAGCGTTTTCTTCTCCAGGCTAAGCAGTCCCAACTCCCTCCATCACCAAGTGAGACTAATTGACAGGTAATTCCCTGGAACCTTCTTCTTGCCTTTCTTTAAAATATGAGTTGCTTTCCTCCAGTCTTTGAGCACTTCCTCCTGCTGCCATGATCAATCAAAGATTATAGAGAATGGCCCGGCAATGACATCTGTCAGCTCCTTTGGCACTTGTGGGAGCATCCCATGGAGGGCCTAAGGACTTCCCAGGCAACCAGTGACAGGACAAGAGGACACAGTCTTAAGCTGCACCAGGGGAAGTCTAGGCTGGACATCAGGACAAAATTCTTCACAGAAGTAGTGATTGGACATTGGAATGGGCTGGCCAGGGAGGTGTAGAGTCACAGTCCCTGGAGGTGTTTAAAAAATTACTGGATGTGGCACTTAATGCCAGGGTTTAGTTGATAAGGTGGTGTTAGGCCATAGGTTGGACTCAATGATCTCAAAGGTCTTTTCCAACCTTGTTAATTCTGTGATTCTGTGATTCTGTGACTTATGTATGTCCATTCCTAAATTGAAACAATCACCTTTGCCTATCTCTCTTGACTCTCCTTCCCTTTTTGGGGGGTTATTGATCAGTCACAAAAGAAGGAAGCAGTTTCTATACATTTGTAATACAGAAAGAAATCTTTGTTAGATTACAGTATTAAAAATTGCCAGATTATATACATTCAGAAAAAAACCCCTGAAATTGCCAATAAAGGGTCTGGCGCTTTTAAACTTTATGTTTCTGGAGTAAAAAACTGCTTTGAAAAATTTTTATTTCAATAGTTTGATTATAGTACTAAAAAATTAGTTACCACAGTAACAGAACAAGACAGCAAATATTTTTGCTGACTTTTACTAAAATGTGAAACCATTACTATTGCACAGCAGTTGCTGAGATACAAAACACATCTAAGTTGCAGGTGATACAAAATGCTTTCAGCACATTTAGTACTACAAAGTTTATGATACAAGTCAGATATGTATTTCAAGTGAGACAAACTCATGGAAAATGCATATAGATTTGATATAAACTACTTATTTAATTAAGCCCTCATCACAAAAAGACACAAACAAACAAACAAACAAAAAAGGAAAAAAGACCCAGCACAACCCCAAAAACCTCCAGAACCAAACCAAAAAACAAAACGAAAAATATCCAGAACAAATAAGCTTAATTTGTACTCAATTTAAGAAATCAATTCCTATACATGTAGGGTGTGATCACAGCAGCAAGTAGGGAGATAACTGACCATGAGATGTGCCATTCTGTGGCATTCATTTTGCATAAATTTACTAGATCTCCTTAGATGGTTTTAATTGTTTTGACCCTAGGTCAAGAAAGAGGAACTAGATAATTGGTCTGTGCTAATTTGCAGCTTGATTAGTCTACTGCCATGCAGCTATGCATCACCATACAGGCTGAGATTTGCAACTTCTCCAATTTGTAGTATTAAGACAAGCTAAGCCTGAAAAAGTAAACTTCTCTCTTGCCCTTCTATTACTGCTCACCCTAGAAAATTAAGCATAATCTGACCTCAAGATAATTAAATAAAGAGATTTAAATGTATCATATACTTTGAGTCATTATCTCTTTTACATATTATTTTTACACCTGACTTCAGAATAATTATTGTCAATTCACCATGGTACAGAAGCAGACTCAAGTCTAAATTGATTTGGGTGTAGAAAAATTATCTTCCTGCAGGAGACTGAGCACTGCTAACTTTGACTTATGTTTTTGCCTGAAATATTGTCATGTGGGTAACTCCACTTTACATGGTTCAATTTCTGTTTTCAATTGGCTGTACTGCTACCATTGTGGAGCAAACATATTGACATAAGTCTCACTTTTGGCTTTGACACTACCAGCTCAAATAGTGTTTGTTTATTTAGCTCATGTCTAAAACAATTCGCTTTGGGATGTCCAAACCATAACTGAAATACATCAAGTTTGGATGCCAAGGCTCCTAAAGGACTCTGTTAAATTTAAGGTTGATTAATCAGTCTTTTGCCAAAAACAAGATTAAAATTCCACTGGAGTTTTCTTTTTATAATATTGTAAACAACATGAGTTGATATAATGTATTTGATTCTTCCCTATAAACTACTGAAACTATTTTGTATTTTTAACTAAATTCTGCTTTACTGTACATTTGTTACTCTAGAGCAAAATTTTAGCCATTTCCAGATCACAAGACAAAAGCTGGTGGTTAAAGATCAGAAAAGGCTTATTTAATAGCAAAGCAAATCTGCATTTTCTTAGACATCTTATCTAGTGTAAAAAGGAAATAAATCATCAAATCATTATTCTGCAGAAGTATTTTTTTTCTTTACCTAGTTCTCTGTCAGTTCATAACCTGTAAAATATATTCTGATTCTAGAAAGATGTTTATATGTGTTTAACTTCATGCACCTGCATGACTAACATCATTTGGACTCCTCCTATGTTTAGAGTAAAATGAGTGCAAAAATACTCTGGGCTTCAGTTTAGTAAAAGATGTGAGAAAGCAACACTGTCCTGGCTGAAATGAAACTGGAGACTTTTGAAAAATAGGTAAGTCAATGAAAAATTGCATAGCTAGATAAAGATTGATTGACTGATTTAAGTTTTCAAAAATTCAAATTAAAAAAAAAGTTCAGCAACCTCTGCTTTAGAGGTATTATAACATAATATGCTTATTTCTAATTTCCTTAAACTTGTGTAGACATATGCATCTCACACAGTTACATTTCTTACCTTCAAATCATAAAAAAGACATTCATAAACATGTTTTTAATGTAACTTTTCCTCTTCTTGCCTTTAATACCAGAATCATATTTGGTTCTCACTTTGTGAACATGTATGAATTGGTAAATAAGGTTGTATAGTAACACCTTAGTAGCTCCAGGATATTTTGCAACCTCTAACTGCTAGTCCAGGACAGCAAAATGTCCCCCAAGGTTTTACATCATATGTCACAGTCTGGTGCAGATGTCTCAGATACTTGAATGTCTTGGATGGAACTAGCTCCCTCTGTTTAGGCTCTTGAAATCTCACCTGACAAATCGCAGCAGATGAAATCTTAGCTGCAGTGTGTGAGCTCAGGATTCACACTGCATAACTAAATTTCCCTAACCAATTATAGTCTGCAAGATTTCAAATGTGAGGAAAGGTGTCCAATTCTTCACACAGGCAGGAAAAGGACTTTTAATAATGAGGAACAGGACAGCAGATGAGATTTTGGACCAGGTGATAGGAAAGATTAAAATATTCTGGGGCAGGAGCCAAAAATTATCAACTGGCTATTAATATTGTTAGATATGGAATTTAACACAAATGTACCTATTTCTCTTCCAAATGTTATAATTAGGAATTAATTATCAAGATCTTTGGCACAGAAGGAAAAAAAAAACTTGGCATAAGAAGACAATAAGATGGAAACTAAAGACATCTCAATTCCTTTTTCCTACTTTCCAAAAATACAATTTTAATTTTGAGAGGGTTTTTGTTTGTTTATTTGGGGGGGGGGGGGGTTTAATTTTTTTAAAAAAAAATTTTTTCTTTTCTACCAGGATTTTTCCTACATCTGCTAAATTTCATTTATTCTATATGTCAATTGAGATAATAGTTCGTATGTTATATCTATGCTGTTCATATTTTATATTTTTGGGCTGTAAGAGTTATTTTACAAAAGATTTCCTGAGTCTCAGCTGTGTGTTTTGTACAGAGTTCTTGCCCAGAGGAGTCTAGAGTCTAGCTGGGCTTAGACAAAACAATTTGAAATCAAAGTAAAAGACCTAATTGTAGCAGAAGCCTGGGGATCTGGAAGAATTTGCCTGCATCAGTAGCGCAGATGCCTAAGGGCTGATTTAAAGACAAGAAAATAAAAGGTTTATGAAAAGGTAGATATAATTTACTCCAGAAGAAAAAGGACAAGGGATAGAAAAAATATGTTAAAAAGTGCCAGCCCTACTGACTATTTCACATTTGCAACATGCATATTAATTCACAACAGTCTCCCATCAGCTGACCTGCTTAAATGCATGCTTGTTAAATTTTTCACCATTACATTTTCCATCATGTGTGGAAAAACATTTTTTATTCTTCATTTTGTCTTTGAAATCTCTTTAAAAGTTTATAGAAATCTTGACCACCTGTAGATAGAGGTGTGATAATGATTAATGTAGTGCTCCATGGTCTCTGTACTGCCTATAACATTCTTGCTATGATCATGTGGTCTGCACATCTGGTTTCAGCAGCTATTGGTTGGCTCTACCTCTTTAAGCCGTTAATTTGCCATCTTTTAAAAGAAAAAAAATAAGTTCATCAATTCATGGCATGGTCTGTCAAGTTTTCTACCCTACAAAGAACCAGGAATAATAATAAAAACTGAATTAAAAGCAAAATATTTTGGGTGTGGTTTTTTTCCCAGAAGAGAAAGTAACAGGTAGTATTAAAACAAATAAAAAGCTAAGAATAATAGTAAATCAAAAGAATGAAACTGATTATTTTGCTGAAAAATAACAGGATTTTTTTTTTTTAAGAACAGAGGTACAACTGAAAAATGGCAGTAAGATTTCACAGATGCTTTTATTGGTGTTATAATCTAAAGCAGAGAACTCAGGCATGATCTTGAATAAATAAACATCATCCTAGTGATACAACACTTCTTTTTGATATATTCTTATTTTTAGATATGTCCCTATAATTGTTCATAGAAGCAGGTTTTTTTCAGAATTAAAAATACTATACAAATTGTTTCCCAATGTGTAAAAAAAATCTGGAGCAAAGATGAATCACGGTAGCATGACTCTTTTCATGAGACAAGGAAAGGAAAGGGGAAGGGAAAGGGAAAGGGAAGGGAAAGGGGAAGGAGAAGGAGAAGGGGAAAGGGGAAGGGGAAGGGGAAAGGGGAAGGGGAAGGGGAAGGAGAAGGGGAAAGGGAAAGGGAAAGGGAAAGGGAAAGGGAAAGGGAAAGGGAAAGGGAAAGGGAAAGGAAAGGGAAAGGGAAAGGGAAAGGGAAAGGGAAGAGAAAGGCAAAGGCAAAGGCAAAGGCAAAGGCAAAGGCAAGGCAAGGCAAGGCAAGGCAAAGGCAAGGCAAGGCAAGGCAAGGCAAGGCAAGGCAAGGCAAGGCAAGGCAAGGCAAGGCAAGGCAAGGCAAGGCAAGGCAAGGAAAGGAAAGGAAAGGAAAGGAAAGGAAAGGAAAGGAAAGGAAAGGAAAGGAAAGGAAAGGAAAGGAAAGGAAAGGAAAGGAAAGGAAAGGAAAGGAAAGGAAAGGAAAGGAAAGGAAAGGAAAGGAGAGGAAAGGAGAGGAGAGGAAAGGAGAGGAGAGGAGAGGAAAGGAAAGTTCTATGGCTGTTCAAGTGATACTATAGGAAAAAATAGGTAAGTAAATAGGGGGATGTTTTTAGAATAGTAATTGCAGTAAATGCAATAAGTGATGTCTGTTCGTGTATGTTTTCTTGCTGTTACCTGTAACATCATTCAGATTAGCTTACTGTAAACCATGGTTAATAAAATCAAAATTGAATCTGTGACAAAAAGGGGTACTTGGGATTGGACATTATTATCTCAACTTCTACGCATCACTTTTGGGCCAGACATGTCAAAGAAATTTAAGAAGCAGGAAAACATCGAGAATTAAATTTTACATATTGTAATATGTCTTTCAGTGCAGGGAAGTAATTTGCTTGAGATCAATTGATAATCCAATATACAAATGGCAAGTCAAATGCAGGTCTCTCGACCTTTCTGTGTGGGTGTATGATCACATATCTTGGATTATTAGCTAAAATGCAAAATCATCCTGTGCCAATTAGTGTCTTTTAAGGGCTGATCTGTCTTCTGATTCCTGTTCTGGAAAAGATCATGCCAGGTAGCTTTCTGTAATTGACTAATGTAAATCTATATTCAAGTAGCTGCATAAGATGCCTTGTATTTTAACTCTATTGTTTAATGACTGCATTCTCTGAAAACTCTTAAAGAACAGTTCACTGTTCAAGATGACTTCCACATGAAACTGCACCAATGGAATCCTAGTTGATTTTTCAAAATGACCTTAGAAAAACACTCATGCAGGTTAAACATGCCCTCACACAAATTCAGTATATAGAAACTAAATTGCATTGTGTAACAGAGAGGTCATAATGCAAGTTTTCAAGGGTTTCTAGCCATTACAAATACATGATGAGGGCTATAGTGGGCTGAAGTTTCATAGGTACCAGCTGAAGGACCTGTATTCCAGTATAGTCAGCTCATTTGAAATGAGAATTTCAGATCACTGTGGACATATTCATCCTTTGTGCTGGAAATCCAGTGCTGACAAGAGATAAATGAACAATTTGTTCTTTTCAGTTTATAAAACAGTTAAAAAACAGTGGTTCTAAGAGTTTCAAATATTATACAAAAAATAATTCTGGATCAACTAATAGTAAAATTGTCATTTAAAGGTAGTAGATTTAAACAAAGATTTGGCCTCTTCTCCCAGGCAAGGACAAGAGGAAATGGAGTCAAGCTGTGGCAGGGAAGGTTCAGGATGGACATGGGAACAGACTGCCCAGAAAAATGGTGAACTCACCATCCCTGGAAGTGTTCAAGAAACAACTAGATGTGGCACCTAGTGCTATGGTTCGCTTTAAACTGTTGTTCGGTCAAAGGTTGGACTCGATGATCTTGAGAGGTCTTTTCTAACCTTAATGATTCCATGATTCTATTTTGTGGTTATTGGTGATGTGTATAAGAAGTAATTTGGATGAAACTCTTCTTTCAGTAATACCACTACAATTCCAATTCTACTGACATCAGCCCAATTGACTCGTGCCAGAATTGACTGTTAGACTCAGGCTCACACCTTGTTAAAAATCTGTTTACACCCTTTTATGTATTACAATGAAATTGCCACTAGAAATCTGATGCAGTGTAAATTATAAACTGAAATGTCAGAAAAGAGAAGTACAACAGTTAAAGCAACTAAAAAAAGGCAGTGTGACTATTTGAATGGTAAAGAGACCTATTCTTAATTTAATTGCACTTCTCTGTAAAAGATCAGTATGTACCTGACCAATGCAGAATCCATTATGCTCATGTGTGTGTTGGTAAGGAGGTCAAAGTCTGCTCTCATGGAGCCTGAGTGAATGTAATGGTGGTTAATTATGCCCCTTTTCTGAGTCTCTTAGTAGAATCTTGTGGTATTTTTGTTTTGTCTAATGCACAAGGTATAAAGTGCATATGTGTTTACATTTCAAGTGCTGCTTTATGCAGCAAAAAGGATTTTTTTTGCCTTTGCAAATACTGCTTACTTACATTTATGATAACCGAGCCACCCATGTTCTCAACCCTTGCTCTTCTCTCACTTGTCACATCACACACTTGCTCAGTGGCCCAGAAAATCCACTGACATGTGTTATACAAGAGAAATGTTAATGGGGAGGACCACAGATTTTAAAGTAACTGTGTGTCTGTTTGGAAAATGGGATTAATTCAGAACTTCAATTTTGAATTCTGCAGTTGGCTTCTCTGGACTATGAGGACATGAAAAAGCTGCACAATAGCAGTGCTGGCAGACTCTGCTATTTTTACCTGGAGTCAATAGAACAGATGACCTTTCTTTTTAAGAAAATGCCATTTTTATGATGTGCTCCAGCTTGCACACATCTCCAAGGTGACTTTTAATGCAGTGCCTCACAGAGTTAGGTTATGCTCTGAAAAGAGTAGCTTTTTACAAAATTCTTCATGACTGAGGCAATATTTTCTCACCTGACAGGGAAGCTACATACGGTTGTTTTTAACTCACAGCAGTAAAATGAGGAATCTTCTATAACAGAACTCATGGTATGTGTGAATCTGGTAAGCAGAATCACTTTTCTCTCTTATATTTGCACTCAGGATGAAAAGTGAAATGTGAGCTAATAAAACCTAGTGGTAGCTCAACTGGAAAGTCTGAGGGCTGATTTAGGTCAGGAATCAGGATTCATCACCTGAGAGTTTGCAGTTCAGTAGAGTCTGAAGTTTTGATTCAGATACAGATTTAGCCAAGTTTATGTGCTGCTTTGATAAATGTATAATAGCTGAAGAAACTATGTAATGGATGTGGGTTTATTTATTTTATTTTGTCTACTCTTGTGGTTGCGTATAGCACTTTAGAAATAGAAGATACACCTGAAGTTCATGCATTTCACTTGGACATAATACCAGAAAAAGTTGTCATAAAATAACATCACGCTGTATGGGTTGGCTGTCTTATAATTTTTTATTCATCTTCTAGTTCCAGAGAATTAGAGTTTTATATTTATGTTGTCATATGAAGAAGCATTTTCACAGCGGTGCAATATTATAAGTTACATTCCAGACTAGGTGAGGTGTGTTATTGAGAAAATGATGTTTTGGTGGGGCAAGTAAATAAGAAGTGTAGATTTAGAGACCTCAAGTAAAAAAGTTTATAATTTCACTGGAATCCCCAACCATTTTTCTCTACTGATCCCCTGTAATCCTCCACCACAATAACAGACACTCCCATGTGGATTTATTGAGAGACAATATGTAGGTATATTGAGAGACAAATTGTGGATATGCTAGCAGGAAACATTTTAGTGAGTCACTATGAAAGGTTTGGTGGGGGAGGAGAGAAATAAACAACAAAAGCCCAGAATACAGTAAGTCATAATTTTTTCTTTTAGTAGATTCCAAAATAATTTACAAGGAGACATATGGGGAAACTGATGAAGTGCAGTAACTACTGCTAACCACCTTTTCTGTACTTTGGTCTGTTGCTCCCTTTGTTAGTTTGCAAGTACTTCATTAGGAGTAGAAAACAAAGACCAGAACTGAAAACCTGGATAAATACCTGACAAACGAAGGAGAAAAGGAGATCCCAGAGGGAAAACTATGACTCCGTATGTTTACAGTGAACTCCTATAAACTGTGTAGTAGTGACTTAGGCCAGTGCGACTGTTCTTAACCTTGCAGAAGAAACAAATTTCAGGAAAGAAAGTGGGAAATAAAAATTACCATAACATGGAAAAAAAGTAAAAGTGTATTTATAGTGACCAAAGAACTAGTGGAATCTTAGAGAAGAAAAATAAGGGAAAGCATCTGAAAGGAGAATAACGCCAATGTTTACTGTAAAAAAGACAAAGACAATAAGTTTATTTAATTTGTCTTCTTTCCTGAAAATATCAAATTTAGTGATCTTTTTAATTAGCTTTAGAAGGGATTTCTGTTCTGTCACTACTAGACTCATTACTTGTAAATTTTGTCATTAGCAGGCAAGCAAAAGTTAAGGTAGAAGGGAAGCTTTGTTAATAGCTAAGCGTGTCAATTTCCTAATAATCATAAATATAATGTTTGTATGCTTTGAGGCCTGTGAATAGTTGGTGCTGTTCAGCCCCACTGAGTGGAAAGGAGGAACTGACTGCTTGGGACTTCCTTTTGAATTCAGTGGACGGCAAGATACAGTCAGATTAACAACATTCAAGTTCATCACAGAAATACCACATACAAATATATCCCCTTAAAACTATGGCAGCATTGAAAGGTTCTCCAAGTAATGCAACTTATCTTATGAATTAGGAAAGAAGAACAACTCCCAGCTCACAAAAAAGTGTGAGGATGGTACCATAAAAAGCTAAAAGCAGCCATTAAGACACTGTATCTCTGTTGTAAATCATAAAAAGCTACTAGTCCTGATGCTGTCAAAAGCCTGAAATGTTACCGTTAGAAGGTTTTCCTAGTTAGCATAATAAAAAGCAATGGAATGTGAAAGACCTAGGATTATACAGTCCTTTCTCTTATAGGTTACTTTTTTTGCACTGTTGTATTTTTCTTCTGGAGAAGATAGAAAGAGTTTTGGTTTTTGTCGGTGAAATAATCTAAAATTTTATATTACTTATTCTGATGCTGTTATGTATCTCTTTGGAATAACTGATGCTAGTATTTAGACTTTCTTTCAGTTTCTTCAAGCAGATTTTTGGCGGCTGGTGACCAAGGTTTCCCAGTGTATATATTTGATAACTGCCTTCAGGCATAATATAATATAATATAATATAATATAATATAATATAATATAAATAATTAAAAGAAATATCCAACCCCCAAGTCTTTCACATATGCTAAAAAGACATTTAAAACTGAAAAATATTTTGAAACAGTAGTTTTCTTTAGTTTGGGAATAGCAATTGATGTCATATCAATTCTTATTGACTCTGCTTTAAGATGTAGCTTAATGTAGTGGAAAAAGGACTGTGAAAAAAGGAATCTATCTTAGATGAACTACCCCAACTAATAGTAAACTAGGTGGTTTGCCTATGTGTCACAAATTAGCCATGAAACCAAAAAGCTCCTTTCAGGCTAATGTTCATTGCTTCTTGCTAACCCTGTAAAATACATTATCCTGGGACAGGGAACAATTTTACACTTCTGTGTTTGCACAGGAGTTTGGCTGAAGATTGCTGTTAAGAGAGTGCAAATTAGAAGTCCCACAGTTATTACTATCTGTTGTATTTACTCTGAGAACACTGAACTTAGGTGCTGTAAGCTCAGAACTTGTAAGAATACAAAGTTGAATTTTGCTGCCAGGAACTTGGAAAATGAGAGGTTGAGTGCTGGAGAGAAAGTGAACTGGGATTGTTTTGACTTCTGTTGGACTGTGGAATGTATAGGGAAACTGCTGTATGTTAGCATGCTCCCAAAAATATCAATAGTCCAAAGTCTCTCGTTTGACGGTACAGAACTTTGCACACATCTGATATAAGGCTGGGAGGGCGGGGAGTAAAAGGACCATTGTTGTCTTGGTGTCTTTAGGCATCTGGTTTTTCAATAACTTCCTACTGTGCCTGCTGTCATATCAGACCTGACTGATTGTCCAGGTGTCTGTGGATAATAAAGAAAAGAAATGTAATAGGAAAATCGGCAGTGTCTCTGGCTTCCCTCTAAAGACAGCCTGCTAGCATTCTATTAAATGTGCAAAAATGCTTATTGCTTTTTCAGCAATCAGCCTAAATGTCTGTGGTGTGACACATAACAGGTTGAAGAAATTGTACTAGACTTTCTTAGATCAGCTAAATAAAGGGGCTTTGCAAATAGTTTTTATTCACCCAACACTTCTTAGAATCTTTCTTTCTAAATCAATTTGAGAATTTTTTGCTTTAGCTCTTCCTTTCAGTCCAACTGAAAACTTTTATAATTTTCAGTATTCACTATGACAACTTACTTGCAACACAGTCTAAGAAGAGAAAAATACCTTTTGGCTTATACATCCAAACATACCTTCTATAATTTGAATACTTGAAATGAAAGGTGAATCACAAGCCAGGAGTTTTAGGAAGAAAGGTTCTTTTAGTTTTTGTTGTTGTTGTGGGTGTTTTCTTGATAATGCAATAAAAATAAAAATAGCAATAAGAATTTCTTTCGGATATTAAGAAAAAGAGATTTACTGGCATGGAGACATTATAAACTAATGTCTTCTGCTAACTAACTACTAATAGATTTGTGCAAGTTATTAAATACTCTGACAGGGTCTAGGAAGAGTACTATGTACAATTACTTAACTCTTACGTTAGTAGAGGAATGGTATCTCCATGCCTAGTAGTATAGGTGTGCAAGCAGCTCTATAAAGCTGTTCTTAACTAATGCAGTCTTGGTCAAATCACTGTAGTTGTTTTAGCTTCTTGAGCAAATCTCCCCTCTTCTGTACTTCATGGGAGTAATATGAGGGTTAAATTATCAGCCTCAAGTGTACAGATATTACAGAAGAGGAGGACAGTTAGTCCTCAGTTAGGGCTCACTTAGCCCTGCAGTTAGGTGATCTGTCTTGCCACAAAATATTCCTCAATATTTGCGGAATTCTGTCTGCTATTTCTATCCAAACCATTTTACCAAGTCTAACTAAACCTTATAGATCTTACAGCCAAAGGAACCAAACACTTGTTTTCCCCCATCTAATCTGCTTTTTCTTTGTATTTTGGCTTTTTTTTTTCCTAGAGTAAACTAATGCTCAAGTCCTCACTCAGATACTTCATATATCTCTTAAATTCAGTCCCAAACCTCAGGCTCTGCATTGTGTTGCCAAACCAGTACGTATTTTGATCTGCCAGAACATGCATTATAGCATAATGAGAGCAAAGTTTTAGTTTGAAGCATGTTCCTGCTTAAAACAAATGTTTAATGTGAGTCAATAAAGTAATTTATGACATACAAGAGATTGGTCTACTTAATCTAATGGCTTTACAATCTCTATCAAACACCAAAACAATAGTGAAGATTTCAGGATATAACAGGATGCTGATCATCTTATGATTCGCCAAGAATTAATGTCATATTTACTTACAGTAATAGAATCATAGGGCTGTCAAGGCTGGAAAAGACCTCTAAGGTCATAGAGTTCAACTGTTAACTCTTCACTGCCACATTTGCCACTAAACCATATCCCCAAGTGCCACACCTGCAGATTGTATGAACATTTCCAGGGATTGCGACTCAACCACTTCTCTGGGCAATCTGTTCCAAAGTCCAATGACTGTTTCAGCGTAAAAAGTCTTCCTAATATCTAATCTAAAACTCCTCTGTTTAGACTTGTGAAAATTTCCTCTCATCCTGTCGCTTGTTACTTGGGACAAGAGACTGAATCCTCCCTCCCCACCTTGTAGTTGTTGAGAGAAATGAGATCTCCCCTGAGCCTCTTTTTCTCTAGGCTAAACATGCCCAGCTCCCTCAGCTGCTGCTCATAAGACTTGTGCTCCAGACCCTTCCCCAGCTCCATTGTCCTCCTCTGCACTCATTTCAGCACCTTAATATCTCTCTCAGCGAGGGGCCCAAAACCAAACACAGGATTTGATGTACAATCTCACCAGGACATGCAGAGATTTTATCTGTAGAGAAGCTTCAAGGCATAGCTTTCTACAAGACTTACCTCAAGATACCATTCTGAACCACAACATGTTCTGTTCACTCGGATCAGATTAGACTAAACAGCATCCAATTACTATATTTTACCTTGTCTAGTTGTATGATGAGTCACACTAAAATTGCTGCTTCATACAATGTTTGTTTAAATGCAAAAATCAAGAAGTTAATGATCTTTATTGCAAAACTTAATGTTTATCTTTAGCATTGCTTGACAGAAAATGTGCTGTAATATCCATTAGTGGGTCTTCTCAGGAGTGTTCGCCAGCTTTATGTATGAAGGCTGATTCCTGTATCTTGCAGCAAGAAAATTTCTTAAACTGATGCCAGAATATAGAGTTTTACCAAGCTTTCACAAAACCCAACATAATTATATCTGATTTATACAATTCTGCATTATCAATCAAAACCATGCTAACAAACACTGAAAAAATTGAAGACTTTATCATTTAAGATAATATGCTTTTATTTTTACTCCAATTTAATAAATAAGATCACTTTAGTTTTTTGAAGTATTTCAATATTTCAACAACATTTAATTTATTAATATTGAGTCAAATTTCTCCACCCTTCTTTTTTCTGACTGAATTTTTGAAGAACTAAATTATCTCCCATGACAATACCATGTTTTAAAAAATTATGGATCCTGTGTCTGATAAAAACCCAGAAATATCTAAATCCCACAACGTTCCTAAATTCTCTATGTGAAGTTTTTGTCTCCACCTTTAGATATCTATTCAAGTGAATGATTTTTCCTACATATGAGAACTCCTGGCTATTCTTTTCTAAATTAGTCTCCGACTTATGGCCTATATAGGAAAATCTATGAAAAAAGTCTGTCATTAGATAATACTGCTCTTTAGCCAGCCTCCCTTCTGTTTTCTGTGGAGCCATTCAAATGTGATATTAATCATCTAAGTATTTTTGTGTCTACAAAGGTAGACAATTCGTTGCTGTAAATACATGTTAATGTCATTCTTGGTTGGTGACCTTTTGGTTACCATGAAGATAAATAAAATGTCTGAAAATCTTTCTGTGGAGTCCTTTTATTATATGAACTGCACCCCCACAATTATATCTGTAGTGCATATTTTTAGCATTATGAAGTGCATTGTAATTGTTAACAGTAATGTTTTACTGCAGAGTGACTTTATGAAAATAAACCAAAAGGAAATCTCAGTTTTACATGTAATGGAGATTGATGGTTTTGAAGAGGAAGACATTGTAAAGCTTTTATAGTTTTGTACTAAGTTGCAGTGAATTAGCTGGAACTCAATGCTTTGTGATTTTCATCATGGAAGATGAAAATGTGAGAGACATTGATTTACTCCGTCTTTGCTTGAGGCAGTTTCCTTCTGACTTTTTCATAGTTTGGGGCATATATTAAACAAATATATTTCACCATGTTCCTTGAAAATAATAGAACTTTACACTAAGCTTTACTTTCCTTTTGTTTGCAGGGGAGTTTATATACACAGAGATAAATACTTATCCACTTGGGAAGTTCCTTCAAACACTAGGGTCTTGTACGTCACCAAGGTCTCAAGATTTTAATAGAATATTTTCAGAAATTTGCCCTGTATCCCGTGATTTTCTTTTTTTTAAATTTTTTTTTTGTTTGGGGGGGTTTTGTAAACTAAACATTTTAAAGGGTAAATATTACAGCTAAATTTTAGTCTTATAATTTTCCAGATTTTATCAGAGTTCTCTTCACAAAAAGACTAGGCCCAAACTTAGCCTACAAATATATACTTAACTGTTGGGGTAATTTTACAAAGGCTAATGGGAATATTGACATATTTGGGTAAGAATGAAGAAAAATGTCATGCAGTTTTTAATTGTAGAAGAGGAAATACAGGCACAATTAACCCCATATATTGTCTTTGGGTGTAAAGATGGCTATTTTTCTACTTAACACACAGACTATTTAAATGTTAGTATTATTTTAAACTTGCATCATTTTTATGAAATCTTTACAGTGTAGCCCACTTCTTGAGCTTGTCCAAGTCTCTTGAGATGGCATCCTCTCCTTCAGGTGTGTCAACAGCACCACTCAGCTTGATGTCATCCGCAAATTTTTTGACAGTGCACTTGGTCTCTTCATCTATGTCATTAAGAAGATATTAAATAATACTGGTCTCAATACAGACCCCCAGGGGACACCACTTATCACTGATTTCTACAGGGACTCAGCCCAATCAACAAGGTTGTGTTTGCAATTCTAATTTTGTGGCTGGAATGACAGACTGAATTATTTTTACATTTCTAACTTTTGTTTTTACATTTCCGTGGAGCTATTCAGTAATTTTTTATAATCTGCCAAACATGACTCGCTTAGCCTTATTCTACCCCTATATGAGGAGTGACTTTAAAGAGAAGCTGTACACAGATGTGGTCATCTTACTGTAGGAGGGGAATGCAGAAGTACGATTGACCTAAGACTTAAATGTCTGGTTTACATATCAGTAAAAAGCATTTTCAGACATATATATTGATTAGATATTAATAGCTTTCCCAAAAGTCTATGTTCTTCCTTATGAGTCAGACCTTTGAGAAATGTCATTTTCTAACCTGAAACAGCAGTTACCCACTTTAATTTTCAACTATATGTAGTTTAGGTAAGCTAAAACTGAGACTGATGGCTTCACCATAATTTTTACAGGAAAAGATGTGAAATTCAGTGTTTTGAAAATGGTAGCGCATTGGTAAATATATGTAAAGAGCCACAACTCACTGTCTTTTTTAAGCTTATAATACAGCCTTAAACCATTAATTTCCTCTTTTCTTACAATGAAACTTCAGAATTGGAAGGCATGTTATGAAGTATGGTCATGTCTTGCACAAATAAAACAATATGTGACTAGAGGAAAATGATTAGGAGGAAAAAGAAGACACACGCCAGCTGCAGTGGCTGATGTGTTGATATACATACTAAATGAGGGGCAACATATGGCACAGGTTGTGGTGCTTTTATGATATGCAGAAATACTTTATTCCCTAGCTCTTTCTTTTTTCCCAAAACAACTTCAAAATCCAAAGCTTAATGAACAGCATTACCTTTTTGCCATAAAGGAAATTTATTGAATGGGAGTTTAAGTAAAACTGAAAAGCTGTAACAGTTGTTTATTGTTATAAAATAACTTGCTCAACTTCTCTAATTCAATGTGTCATATGAATTGTGGTTAAATAACCATAGCTTATTTTGAAACACAAATTAATTATCTATTACAAGCATGCTATTGCTTATCTCTTTCAAAGTCTCATTAGTATGCAAATGACTCTAATTAGGTCACTGTCAGACAATATTTGTGTAGAGTCACTTTCCAAGGTTTTATATGATGGTTTTGGTTCCTAAATATTCATAAACAGTGCTCCTAAAATCAGCTTTACTTAATAGGGATCATTCTGAAAGTCTCATTAGTTCAGTGGTATTAATCTCAGATGGCAAAAAAGAATTTTTTTTTTTCCCAGAAGATGATATCTTCCAATTTCCACACACAGTATTAACAGATTAGAGAAACAGTATAATATTTTGAATAGGAATTAAATTTTAAAAGTCTTGTTATAAAAACTGGATATGTTGTCTTTGATCTCTTGCTTTGCCTTGATAAAGAGGTGAAAACAAAAAATGGAAAACTTTGTGAGTCATGAAGAAAGTCTGATGCACTGAAAAATAGGTACTGCAGAATTAACATGTGCAGTTGTAAAAATATACTTATTCATTGCTTGCATGTGTATAACTTTTAGCATTTGGTACTTTGATGACTTTTAAAAATCTTATACAAAGACAGGGAAACAGAATAAAAACCATTTATGAATCAAAGAAAATTACCCCCAGAAAACAGTGTTGAAAGTTAAAACTGTGATAATACCTTGCAAAAATAGAAACCAGATTTTTTTTCCTGTCCTTCAGGAAAAGGAGGGGGGAAGGCAAGGGGAAGAGAGAGAATGAGTCTTTTTATGGGTCAGTCTCTAGGTATGCCATTATTTAGAATAAAATAAAAATTAATTTAGAAAAATTTCAAGTAGAAGAGAATTTTTCACCCTCTGTAGAATTTCGTTTTAATAGTCTACATATATGTATCGTAGCTATTTTTAAACTGGTAGAATGCATAACTTGATAGCAGAATTTTTATTTAAAAGAATTAAGAAAACTGTGCTGGTTTTGGCTGGAGTAGAGTAACTTTCTTCACAGTGGCTAGTGTGGGACTGTGTGTTTTGGATTTGTGCTGAACACAGGGTTGATAATAAAGTGATGTTTTTGCTATTGCTGAGCAGGGCTTGCACAGAGCCAAGACCTTTTCTGCCTTTCCTACTGCCACACTGGTGAGAAAGTTTGGGGTGCATGGGAGGTTGGGAGGAGACACAGCCAGGACAGGTGACCCCAACTGACCAAAGGGGTGCTCCAGACCATATGGCATCATGCTGAGTATGTAAAGTGTGGGGAAGAAAGAGGAAGGGGTAGCATTTGTCTTCCCAAGTCATCATTATGTGTGATGGGGCCCTGTTTTCCTGGAGCTGGCTGAACCCCTGCCTGCCCATGGGAAGCAGTGAATTAATTCCCTGTTTTTCTTTGCTTGTGTGAGGCTTTTGCTTTCCCCATTAAACTGTCCTTATCTCAACTCTTGATTTTTCTAGCTTTTACCCTTCCAAATCTCTACCCAGTCCTGATGGTGAGGGTGTGAGTGAGTGGCTGTGTGGAGCTTGGTGGCTGGCTGGGGTGAAACCACAACAAAAAAAAAGAAATAATAACAGTGAATTCAATGCTACTATGTGAAACCTAATTAAATATCTTATTTCAGATTAGTTCTCCAAGTATTTTGGATTCAGTATCACCTGGAAACAAAATCCTTTTTCCTATAAAATATATGGACAGTCTCTACCATCCCTACAGAGTTCACAACAGGATTAAGTTCACAGATAGAGAATTTGTATTGAAATAGTACAGTGCTGTACTTCACTTAATTTTAAAGATAATTTAAAGAAACTTAGTTAAAATTACCTTTGATGTTAAGTGCCATGGTAAAAGAAAATGTATAAAGTACTCTTTGAAGGTGAATACATTTTCCATAGAAAGTTGCAAAACCATAAGTGTAAGTTATTACTTGAAAGATCTTGCAGTATTAATCATAATATTTGTAATTTAGATACTATAGTAAAGAAATCACAAGATAGTTCCAGCTGTGTCATAATTTGCATGATACTTTCTTTTTTCTCTGTAAGTTAATTTTCTTTTTCTTTTTATGTATAGGTAGACAAAGAAAACCGTCAGCATCTTCCTGAAAAGCATCTGGGTGGTTTCAACCACCCTGAACAAACAGCTGTCGTTCGTCACTTTCCATGCGCCTCATGGTTCATGCCAGAGGAGTGGTCATGCTGAAAACCCAATGAAATTCAACCTGGCAGAAGGAGGCTGCAGTTAAGCTGATTGGTAAAGGCCAGGGGCTGACCAAACCCAGCAGTAAGGGTTGGAATGACAAGGGGCTGAGAGGCAGCCTTTATCAGCATCACGGGGAGAGAAACACACATCAACAATTAGCTGTCTTATTAGATGACATGTCAAATGTCACTTAACAGGTCAGGTAAAAGTATGTTACTTTTGAAATGTTTCATAAGATGGTAGGAAGTCCTGGAAATCATTATTTACTGCTTTACTCTGTGGTCTACTGCTGAATGTTAAACACAGTGAAAATGTTCTGCTTAGCTTGTTCACAGTCATGTAGCTGTGAAGGGTCATCTCTCTCGGGTCATCTCTCTCTCTTTCTCTCTCTCTCTCCCTGTCTCTCTCTTACCTAAATAGTACTTTGGTGTTTCTCTAGGAGGTGGATCTGTCCCTCTGAAAATAAAACCAATCTTTAGACAGCTGAGAACTGAGCAACATTGCATTAGTGCCTCATTACTAAAACAAATATAGTTTGGACACTGTGAGTGAACAGTCTGTCATTGAAGTTAGGATTCCAAAGGGAAAAGCTTAGAGGATTAACACAGAAAGAAATTTAATCTTTAAACCCTTCTTGAAATCTTACATCAAGTCCCAGAAGACACAATGAAAGATAGGGGCAAAGAAAACATGAAGGAGATGTGGACAACAGAACTACTTTATTTCACCATGAGGTTTTTTTGTTTGTTTGATTTTTAAACTATACTTTGCCATTTTTTGATTCTTATTCCAGGAAAGTGATTACTTTTTAGTATATTACATGTCCATGGACTCTGGGAACCAGCAGCCCTTAATGGGTAGCATTTAGAAACATTTATGTGATATTTCTGCAACATGCATAGCCAGGATTTTCCCATAAAGAGAAAAAATGACTGAATGTTTCATTTGGTCCATTTGTTAGGCACTTTTGCATTTGTCCATATTGGAAAGATGTTGCAATTATATTTTTCTAGTGACAGTGTTTTCACATGTGAAAGGTAAACACATTGAATAGGTATCCTGTTACTTCTCATACTAACACCATATTTGAGATGGGGGTCTCCTAGTCATTCATACCACTCATTCAATATTTTATGTTCTTTTGACATGACACCTTCTTTGAAATTCTGCTTGGATTATGTGATTTGTTTTCTGAATTCCAGTTTTCCTGGAGAGACATTTTAGTAGTCCTACAGTCCTTTTATTTTCTTTAGGCTAAAAATGTGGAAGTTAGCAGACAATTGCATCTTGGAAAGATATGAGAAAACTTTGCATCATACCAGTCTTCATACAAGAACTCATTTCAAATTAGAACATATTTAACCTATTTTTTTTTCATTTCTTTTCTTTTCCCATGGTGGCATCTATTTTAGACTGTGTTCCAGTCTAAACAGTCTAAGTATTATTGTGGGAATGAACAGTCATCTATCTAGCTGCCTATATTTAGGACTAAAATGGGATTTGGAAAGATTATTAATCATTATTATAAATATGAGTCATTAAGTTGGGAGATTTTCAAAGTTAGAAAACACCCCATTTTGGCATGGCATGAAACTATGAAGTATTTCTGTCTTTCATCTGAAAGAAATGAGTCTATAACCAGAAATCTCATTCCATGTTTGCACTGTTGATTGCAGAAATAAATTTCTATGCCTGAACTGCCTTCCTATCTTTCATGCTTTCTTTGCCCCTGTCATTCCTCCTCCCTTCCCCCTTCTTTCCTTTTTGAGGTACTTACACAGAACATATTTCTAGATTGGGACTTGTGAAAAAACTTTAGGAATGTCGAAATGCTTTCCGGTTCTCCCTAAATGATATTTCAATGCAACATTGTCATTTATTAAAAGAAGTAGTTTGAAGACACAGTCCAATGCCTACTGAATCGAACATTTGCAGACTAAGAGGTTTTGATGCTGAGTTTGAAAGGTTCCGGATTCACACCTGCTTTCTCAGATATTTTGGTGATACTTGCCATTTGTAATATTACTTCTCTTAGAAGTAGTGAAATTGTGGACTTCACTTTTTATTAATAGTTATTGTATGTTAGCTGCATGTATTGCTAATAATTGTTAGAGGTTTTCTTACAGAAAATATATTCTATATGAGAATTCTTTTAAAAGTTGCAGAGTACCTTAATTTTATTTCCATTACGTTTTTTTCATATAATTTCAACATTTACTTAGAGTGAATTTACTTAAATTGTTAATGTTAAATCTGTCCAAAGTGTGACTCACTTTACATTTCACTTGAAAATTGCTCCTGGAGGAAGAAAGGAGAAGACAGAGAAGGAAGAGTATATGAGTAAGTAGAAATAAGAAAGTGTATTTAAGGGTGTAGCAAAGTCTTCACAAAGTCTGTGACCTTAATTAGAAGTGCCCTCTAATTTGATTTAAATATTAAGAAATAATAAAAAGAAAATTGTAAATGTACAATTTTTTTTTTTTTTTTTTTACATTTGGTGCCAAAGTTTTATACCTTTTAGAAAAAAATATACTAATAAGCAAATAGGTAAGCCCTTTATACTGAGAGTGCAAAGAAATTTTCATGTTCATAATACAAGATTGGTCCAGTCTCAAGAAAGATTAGGGTGATGTTTTTCATTTTGGCTCCTGGAATAGCTCTGTCTCTGCTTCTTGCACATTCTTCTGTTACTTTTTGTTCACAGGCTCTAAAGAGCTTCACTGCAACTCTTTATTCACTGTGCTTGGACAAAAAACCCACTTTATATTTCAGGGCACAAAGGACAGTTTTCTAGTCAAGAAATCCTCATTAGATATTACTTCTAATCATAGAAATACAGTATTATTTAATATTTGTAATGCATAGTAAATATTCTTATAGATTGGTATTTTTTTGAAATTTAATTTAGTATAAAATAATCAAGATTTATTCAATATAACTAATGTAAAGTCCGCTATGCAGCTATAGACTGGTATCTGCATTTGATACAAGAATTCTCTTTTCCCTAAAATTTAATTGCAAGAACATTTTAATCTCTGTAGCTAATTGACTTATCTGTTCTGACTGCCCTATTTGTTCTTTCAAAAATAAGTACATCTTCCCACTTTCCCTCTCTCTGCAAACCATAGTCCCATATACCTGCCTGCCTATTTTGTGCTAGATAATGAACTCACCATGGGTTGTCAGCAGGCTTTTGAACTGCTCCATGGTCCACGTGTTACGCAGATCCCACATGTCAATATCAGGCATTACTGACATTAACTTGCTGCCTGTCCATTAGATGTTCAGCTCAGAGTTGTTGCTCAGCAAAGCCAGGGTTAGATGCATCTTATAAGAGCAAGAGGAGAAACGACAAGGAAAAATGTGCCATTTCACTTTCAGAAAAGGTTTTTACCAATGCAAATTAAATCACCACAAAGATCTTAGTTGAGAAAAATATATGCTCCAGTAGGTATTAATATCTGGAAAACATCCCTATGAATATGAAAAACAGTAGAAATTGCTTGTAAGTGGCAAAAAGTAGCAGCAACATTATGTATATTAGTAATGGAAATAATTTTGTAGTTTTTGTAAGCAATTATATTGTGATTTTAATTGTTTTATGCTTAAATTCATTTTGAAAGAAAGCATGTTCCTTCCTAAAATTGCTGCTACATGTGGAATATGACAGTGTGATGAGGTCTACAAGTGCACAATAAAGATACTAAATTTTAGAATATAATATGCACCTAAATTTTAGTTACCTCTTGAGAGACTAATTGCTTGCACTTAATTGCTTGTCAGTGAAGGCCAGTGGAAGCCACACAAAGCCTCCAGCAGGAGACAGCATCTGTAAATGAGGTCTTTCTTTTTGAGAACTAGGTTAGAAGCATTTTGGTTTGGCTTGCTCTGACTACCTATTACAAAAGGACAGCTTGTGTTTACTATTCATCATCACTCCTGCTCTCTTCACCAGCAAAACGTGCTTGGCTTCTCTGGGCTTGGCTTGGAAGACTGCTCTTCATTCTCTTCCCTTGCCTGCTTAGCTTGGATTCACAAATGCTTTCTGGAAAAGCCATTTTGAGGGTGTTATGAAAGAGAAGGAGAAAAATCCCTTTTCAAATGACATATTTTAGCTGATAATGGAGAGTCAACACCTAGCTCCATACAAGAGCTAAAAAACCAAGATATAATACTCACATTCCTACAGCATGCAATATTTCATAAAATGGAGACTAGCAAAAAATAAAACCTAATACTTTATACTACCCAGGGCTTTTATTTGGAATTATTTTACTTTTGTGCATGATAATAAATGCTTTACCTTAATAGCAATGCTTTGAGCTTCATGGAAGAGAACTCTCAAAGAGAACTATAAAAATCTGTTAAAATTAGAGATACTTTTTCAGTACATAAAAATGTCACAACATTACAGTTCATTATCTCTAGTCCTCTAGGACTAGAAGTGAGAACTAGCTCCTATTTGAAAAATGTTTTTCCTTCTACAGTGAAATTGCTCCCCATAGGTGGGAAAATCTAAAATGTCTTTTTGAATATACTGTACTCATATTTTTATATGGCATTTGAAACAAACAATCAAACAATAGTAAAATACCTTATGTGCATGTTTAACTTCAAAACAAATTATGGGTTAGAGTGATCTGCTTCTGTATGAAGTATCATGAAACTCCACCATTTCAATTTTGTTGTCTTTTACAGACATTTTGCAGTCTTCCAACAATACACAATTATACATGGAGCAGTGTAGAAATCAGAACCAGTGTCTAAACAGGGGATTTTACGATTTGATCAGGATTTTGTGGAAGTCAATAAATTTTGTTCTGGAAAAAAGGAAGATATATATTTCATAATTAAAACACTGTTTAGAGAAAAATCCTGTTGGAAATGGCTTTCTGATACTAAAAGAAAAGAGAAAACTAAATTATGGCTGTAGAGGGAAGTAAAAGGAAATGATTCAAAGTAAGAAAAATAATTAGATAAAGCTAAATGTTAGGTAAAATGAACTGAGGATGGTCTCTATTTCCCCAAGGAATAAAATCTCAGAGATAATTCACGAACACATTCAAATCAAGTGTACGTGGTAGGGATATCTATATTATCGATTAATTCTTCAGTAGTAGTAAAAAGAATCAGTGATTTAATAGGCATTTTCCCTCACCCATTTTTATACTACGAAAAGTCACTTAAGTAATGGAACCATTTTGCATCATGAAATAACCTTTACCTTACTTGATTTTTCAGAGATTACTGGGGGAAGCAGTCTTTGCAGTCTCTTACGAGGGTTGATGTCATCTGCATGGGGTAGAGCCATACTCATCTTGTGTCATACTGAAATCATATTAAATATCAAAATTCATATTACGTTTGACTGTCTTTTCTATTCTAGCACTTCACCTCCTGCCTTTTGTGGTTGCCTTGATATTTCTGAAGGCTTTGTATTGAAGATGTGGTTTCCTACTATTTGTTTCTTGCTCTTTTTTTATCCAGCTGGCCTTTGGAAGGTGGCCCTCCCACTGAACATGGAAACTGAACCATCTGGCTGTGAAAAGGCAAAGACTTTTGATCTCTAACAGAAACCACTGAACCTATAAAACCAATCAAAACCAAAGAACCAACAAAAATAAAAGTAGCTCTGTAGACTTAAATATTAACCATTAATTATGCAGTAATAATAATAGTCATAGTTGACAAAAGAACAGCAAATACCACAGTTCAAATAGATAAGAGAAACCAGCATTCAAATTCAATTAATCCTGGATACTCAGAGAAACATAGAATTTGGTTTGGTTTGGAAGGGCTTTTAAAGATCTTCTAGTTCAAAAGCTCTTGTCATGGGCAGGGACACCTTCCACTATGATCCATGATTAATTAATAGATATATTAAAAATTAATCTATGCTATTTTCCATAAATATTTGTTAGGCGATGGTTTTAAAATTATTATATTGTAAGTAAAATTTATATTTTTTATATTTTAAATAGAATTATAGAGAGACTAGTTGTAATAAATTTACATTTTGGGACAGATTTCTTACTGAAGAAAGAGTAAAAGTTTTGCACAAATAAACCTCATTTTAAGAGGTACATATCATTAAGAAATATGTTTTTGAGTTAGAAAAGTACTAGAGGTAGGTAATCTTAATGTTATATTTCATAAAACTTCTAGACTTCATGCGTATAACTGCAGATATTTGATATGTAATTTAGAATGTGAATATATACATATATTTATGAGTAAAGATATTCTGGTCAGATGAGCTCTTAACTCAGAAGAAAACTTCTGTATATCTGTTTTCCTTGCTGTCTATGTTTTGTATAAATTTTTGGTGGTTTTTTCCCCAATAATTTCACAAACTATATTAATTGTATACTTCTGCTTTCATAATATTATAATTGATAGCTTTTTGATCCTTTCAGTATGCTACACTCTGATTGGGTAAGTTGTTTCTTAAGTTGAAGGATGGAATGCCCAATCGATTAGCCACCACATTTCTTCAGTGAAAACGTATTACTGTTTTGGTTTTAAAAAGGAGAAGGACATAAAGCTGATTCAGGGAATCAAATCTCTCACTCCTTTACAGTGTATATGTTGCTGTGAAGATTGTCTGCACAATAAGTCTGCCCTAGTTTTTAGTGGTAATTCCTACTTCTGCTGTCACAGAATTCTCTAGGAGTTTAATAGACCACATTAAGGAGGAGAAAAGTTGTATTATTTCAATAGGAACTATTATTCAAAAATTATCTCAAATACTTGGGTGTGCTGAACATTTCATTTGTCATTGCTTTTCACAAATACTGTCCATAGGCTTTACTGAAGTCTGTTTGCAATTCCTTTGCAATCCATTAAGCTTTACTAGACTCTGTAGAGGTATACTTTACCTGTGTAAATCTGCAAAATACTTTTCTTACCCCATGACTCCTGTAAAGGAGTTCAGAGTTGTTATATTTCACCCTTTGACAAGTATTTATATTATATTCATGCAAATAGATACAGAAAGTTGTGTGGAAGTTTTAAAGAAAATTTATGAAAGCCTGAGAAACATAACCATATTTAAGTGAATCAGCTGATGGTTGGCTGGTTTTAAAGGTGACTCTACATATTTATTGCAAATTTTACAGACATAGAATATAAACTATCAATCCAATGTATAAACATGATAAATCTTTCCACTTGAACATGTGTCTCTCACCACAGCTATATGGTTACCTAAAGTTGTGGTACCTCCTTCCTGTGACAGAGTAATCAGAGCTGAACTAATTTAAACAAATTTGACCTTGAAAACTATAAAGCTCATTTATTCTGTGGAGTGAAGGAACCAAATTTACTTTAAGTTAGTTGACAGATGCATATAGATTATCTTCAGAGGCAGAAATCCCGGCTGTGTTGAAGTCAGTGTAAAATTCAGTGACTTCAATGGAACCAGGATTTTGTCCAAAGTGTTGTAAGCAACTGGTCTGGTGGCACACAGCTCTGTGATGCACTTGTGAAGATTTGCGAGTGTGTTTGATTTCAGTTGCCCCTGTAGCACCACAGATAATCTGTCATCTACTCAGTTAATGTTCCTTTGATAAACAGTTTCTACAGCAATTTTTATAAAGGAGTGTCTTCTTTGACATGGAGGAGAATAGTGCTCAAAGCATACTTTGATAGCTAATTAGACACCTTTTTTTTTCTCCAAGATGTATTTGTCCTTCCTTGTCTCATAAGAACTAAAAAGCATTCCAGCACCACAGAAAATAACAGGGAGATATGATTCAGTTTTTCTTGTCAACCTACAATTTTTACTGATGGGCATATTGTCCTGGGGTTTCTTTCATGTGTGATGTAACAGCAAAATATATTTCAGCAGTAATTTCTAACTGAGAACAAGATTCTGCTGTGTCTGACATTCAACCAGCCATGAAGAGAGCTAAATACAGTGGCTGCCCTGGAGAGAATCCAGCAGCCACCCCACATGAGAGCAGTATATAACAGATGGGACTAGGATGACTGATTTAATTAGAATATTTTAATAGAAGAATGGAGAAACATTACACAGCTCTATCAGTTAGTGAAAAACTCCATTAAATTCCCCAAATTAATTGTTCCATAGGGATAATATGTCAAATAAAGCATATCTCACTGTAATCTCTCTTTTTTCCCTCTTTCTCTCTCTCCACCTCCCTGTCTCAGTTTCGGAGACAGACAAGTGACAAGACACACTGGGTTCATGCACAACAGCCAACTTTTATTGAGTTTGCTTCCCTTTATACAGATCTGAAGGTCTGCATGGTCAATCCCTGTTGGTGAACCAGTTGCCACCCGGCCAACCAGCCATGGCTGCTTGTGTCCCCAACGGCCTGGGCCTGCTCTCCAACAGTCCACACTGGTCAGGTTATCTAATGAAGGTACTTATATAATTAGTTACCTTTCAGTTATTAAAGGGATATTAATTATAATTGTGAGGCCTTCAGGCCAGCCGTTGGCCACTACACCTCCCCACCCCCCAAAAAGTTTTTGGTCAGGATTTTTTTGCTCATTTGGGGAAATTCCAGCTGATCATCACGGAAATGATTTTGTTACATTCCACTTACAATGCACCTAAAACTCTAAAGGAGAAATAAGCATTTGGTTATACTTAAATATTTATCTAGATCTATTAAATAAAATGCTGAATAGCTAAAATAATTGGAATTTTTGTTATACTTTCAGTTTTAAAGATTTTTTTATTATGGGAGTATCTTTCCTAATCATAACAACAAAAAAATATTTCTTACATTTCAGATATGGTGTGACATTTGTCCAGAAGAAAATTAATTTGGGTTTTTTGGGGGGGTTTGAGTTAGTTTAGTTTAGTTAATAGAAAATAGGTAATACCATGTATTTTAGTGCCTATTAGGATCATAAGAATTAAATGGTTTTTTTTAAACTTTTTTTGGACAAAATCTTAAAATAATTTAATGTGAATCCTTTCAAATCTCCCAGTAACATCTCATTATATTGTCACAGGACAGAGAACACTTTAAACTATCTTTCCAGTTCTTAATAGAATCTGTATTAAATAATTTTAGCCTGATAATAATTTCATTTAGGGGTATGAAAAAAAATGTCATATATTAGGAATAAAGCAAGCTTACTGATGTTAATGAAAGAATGACATACCATAAAGCTTAGCAACACAATGCTTAATGGTAATTCAGTTGTTGGAATAATGGAATCTATATCAATTAAGCATGACAGAATCTGCTATTCAGTAATTGTTCAAGTGCTAAGAAGAGCAAATAGTCTAGCTAAGAGCACAACAGGAGATTCTCAATATTATTTTATAGGATCTTCCTAGTAAATCAAATTATAAAGGGTCAGTAACTACTTCAGAGAACATTTAAAGAAAAAAACCAGAATACTTAATAATAATCATCATTATCGTCCAAAGCGGGGACAGGGTTCTTTTGATTTAAAGAAAAGGTTTATTTGCTGAAAATGATTAGTCACCAGAAGTCATCTTTCCAATTGAAAATGAGGATGATATATTACTTGAATGTCAAATTTAGCAAATCAAGATGTTTTTAAGAAAATAAGGATTATATGTGGGCTTTTGCATATACTACACAGTCATTTTAATTTCCATTATGATTTCACTGAAACAACCATTTTCAGACCTTTTTTCAAAAATTATTTTCCTGGAAGATTTTTATATTAGAATTTAATTCCACAGTTTTGTAGCTTTTTAGTCTATATTACTCTTAGCCTTCAAGAATGGTACCTAACAAAAGCACATATAGTCACTCCCCATTCAGGAGTAGCTCGTAACTGACCTTGAATTTGTTTTTTCTATAGAGTATTTGGAAGCATACTTATAACAAACAAAAAACCCATCCCAAAATTAAAAACAGGAAAAGACACACATTTCTTCCTACTATGTGGCCTGTAAATTTGAGTTCCTACATTTTTCATTGCTGAGTGATTCAATGTGACATATACTAGTTTCCTTTCTCTTCTCTGTGGTTACTATTTCAGCAGCAGCCTTGATCAGAGTCCTGCAGACCTTAAAACCATCACCTCTGCCATGTGATTCTGACATTGAGAGTGTCCTAATAAAGAAATTGTTGTAACATCTAGAATGTAATCATGGAAAAATTAATGCCTCAGTCAGAACCACAGTTCAGGTTAGAATTCGCAACTTCTTAGGCATCACTAAGTCCAAGTTATTTCTTAAATTCTCTGAGTTTTGGGAAATAATTAACTTTGTCCTAATTATATATTAGTAACACCATGTTCTGGCTTTTTTTGCACGTAGGCAAGCTCAGCAGCACTGCCGTAGTTGCAATAAGGTTGCTTGTCAAATTTGATAAAACCACTGAACATAGGTCCTTCCTTTCTTTGGGGTATATTGTTCTTCTTGGGAAAGATAATCTCTTGGTATGTCTATGACTTTAGGATGAATCCATTGCTGCCCACCTGCTACCAGACTTGGAAGGTCAACACTACTCACAGCTCAAGGAGAATAGGAGGAAAACTGAATGTTAAGTATAAGATAAATGAGTTGACCTTCAGAAAATTTGGTAGTGATTGTTATTGAGATCAAGTAAAATGGGCTTATGAAGAACTGTCAAACATACAGTGGGTGAGAAATGATAACATGAAGGGTGACATTGGTTGACTAGTCAATGTTTTGCTTGGAGGTAATTTTAATTAGCCCTTCAACATCTTATTTTCTTATAGTATATAGAAATATTAAAAAGCTAAACTGTACAGAATAAACCCTGAAAGACATATTTCATCACAGATTTTAAACTACGGAAAATATGTTATCAAGCAAATGCATATGAAGACTTCTACAAACTCGTAAACTACCTATTGTGTATATTATTTTCCTTCACTGCATTTCCATCACATAGAAATCCCACAGTTTGGAGAAAAAAAATATTTGATGGGAGAGAAAAGTCAGAGGACAGGTTTTTTTGATTTTATTTGGTTTGGGGGGATTTTAATGTCTCTAGAGAATAACTAGGGTCACAGCTGTGATTATGGATTTTGGGAATATTTTAAATACTTGAAATCATATATTTATGATGAAAAATAATATTATTTTTTAGAACTCAAAATTAAAGTAAAATTTCATTAAACTGTGAAAATGTGAGGAATGAAAAAATATATACTTTATGAAACAAAAGCAGAGATTGAGGTTTTCTTTTAACTCCTAACAACTCGCTGTCATTTCTGTGATTTTTCAGTTGTTGCTCTTATTCTGTTTAACAGCAACTAGGAAGAAATATAAAAATATAATTAGAATTTTGCTCAAATTGTACAGAAATACTTGTTATTTTTAAAATAGAATAAGACAAGTATTTTGTATCTATTTCAGAGCTATCTCTATATGGAATATAAAAGTGAACTTACGCTAAGTATTTCAACTATCTCTTATAAATACAATAATCACTGATAAGCAGGAGCGTATGTTGAATGGAACCTTCAAAACATTAAATGATGAAGTTTGATATTTGATATTAGCACAGAATCATAGGATCATTCACATGTGAAGGGACTTTGAGATGTCCTCAGTCCAAACTTGTGTACAAACAGGATCAGCTGTGAGATCAAACCAGGGCTCAGGGCTTTTTTGAAACATGAGAAACTATGGGAATGGAGACTGCTCAACCTCTCTAGGCAAATCTGTCCCATGACTTTCCTCATGGTAGTAGAACTCTCTTCAGGTCATGTCCATTGTCTTTTCTTGTCCCACTTGCCCCAGTTCATGCTCCATTGTGAGAAGCACGGCTTTGTTCTCATTGTTCAGAGCTTCTTAGGTGCTCCTGAAGACATTTCTACTCCTGGCTGGACAAGTCCCTCTTTCCCAGTCTTTCTTCATGGTTCTCAGAACTATTTTCTCTGACTATCTTAAGAAGATAAAATTTGCTAAGGGAAGAAACCTCTTAATGAAAAGCTTGATTAAAAATTTTCACATGATCCTGGACAATATATGAATGGTTAGATCTGTGAAGCAGCCTATTTAGGCTCATCAAAGTTTTAAATAAGATATATAAATTTAGCAAAATCTATACATGTATTATAAACCTCTCTTAGTATAAGATGATCTGTAAGCAGGGAGAAGGGAGAACTTGTTAATCTTGCAGGTTGCTCTTCCAACACCTGGATATTCTCTTACTCAGCATCTCACTCCATACTCAACTTCCCATGGAGGTGAGGTTTAGGTATTTATTAAACTTGAACCCAAATTATTACTCACCATGATTTAAATTTTTGTAACAAATGTAAAAAATGCATGCAGGCACACTATACTGAGCAGCAGAGAAGATAATTAAACAGAAGCCATGAGAGAATATTAACTGGCTCACTCAAATTTTCAGTAGTGTCTTTACTTCTCTACACAATTTTTGAGGAAAGTAGATGACAGTCTGATTTCTAATATTTGGCAAATGGAGGGCTCATAGCTCCAAGAGAGGCATAACATTTCGTTGCTTCAGTTTTATCACACAAATTCAGTTCCATTTCATGTTTCACACATTGGATTGTAAAAGTGTTCAATTTATGAACACTTTAATGCTCAGCCACCATTTCCATATCTTCTCAAAATAAATGACAAATGTTTACCTCTTCACAAGAGGGTCAGACAATTCAAAATAGGAAAATCTATATAGTGACCTAATTTAAAGCTCAAACTTTTCAAGGGTCATAATGTCTAGTGTGGTCATGGCTGTAGTAGTCTAGAGAAGAAAGGGTTTATTGTCTGTGTAGACTGTGAAGTACTTGCATACTTATAAGTGGGGAATGCAGAATTATTATAATAATTAATTTATCCGGTGATTTATAATTTAGCCTTTGTTCTCATTTTGAATTATGCATGAGCCATGACAATTTTGAAAAAAAAAAAGTGTTTATTTGTAACTTTGCTAATTTTAACCTAGAGTTAGTTCAGTTACTGGTAGCTGCATTTGCCTATCCCTGCTTATGAAGTGGGAAAATAGCTCTGTAGGAAAACTTTCCTGATGTATTTTACTATTACTTTTGCCTAGTATAAGAGGGTTTATTTTGAGAGTGATTTCACATTGTCAGAGCTGCTCAATGAGAATGGAATTATTAACTGACAGTGACAATCTTGTCATCAAACCATTCCGGGCTTTTCAAATCCCTAGCAAGGAGCAGTTTCCTTCATTATTAGGTATTTTAAATCACAAAAGTGACTTTATACAATTAATGAAGAACATATTTCCTTTAGTGTATAAAATGAAACATTCCTGACCACCCTGTGGCTTGTTATATTTCTTATTTGCACCGTGATATCCTGCATTGATGGCTTCTGAAGTCTTTTTTTCTTGGTCCACCGAGTTAATAACATTCAACAATAACAGTTAAAAAGTTGAATATATTTGAAAATAAGATAACATTAGTGCTGATTTTCAAGATATTTCTAATTAGAACACTTATTAATTCCATCAGAATACAATACACAAAAATATCAGTGCTTGAAAAGTGTGGATTTATGGGTTTATGGAGGCTTTTTGTTTAATTTTTTAATTTTAGATTTCAGCTTACATACCTATTCAGCAACATGCTAAAGTCTGGGTTTAAAACTAAATATTTGATAAATCTCACTCAAGTCAATCCCAAATTTGATGTGCTTTCTCACTAATTATACCTTAGACCTCAAAGCAGTTATGTCAGCTCGACAAGTGCTGCGTGACATTATAAGCTGCTAAAATTACTGTAAAACGTTTCATTTAAAAATAAGCATTCTCATAATGAATAAAATTATATCCCTGAGCTTTTTCATTTGAATGTTCAGGTAAGTGATGTGAATAGTGAATTGACAATGTTTGGCACTGTTACAAATTGCTAAATATGGTTCAATAAAGCAAGCCTAGTCACAGAAGACTAGGACAGTACTAAAAGACCAGGCAAACATTCTGGATGAAATCTAAGGTAGATAATCTACGGAAGGAAACACACTTATAATGATGATTTCTAAATTAGTTATTGCAGCTCTGAAAAGAAATTTTAGCAACACTGTGAATCCAAGAAGCAATATAACATATTAGAATTTACCAGGGGAGCAGTAGGAAACAAAGCAGGAAGTTGATTATGCCAATAAAGACTGCATTTGTCTTGGGGAAAGTAAGGAAACCCAGGGTGTGAGCTAGTGAAACAGGCAAAGACCATCCAGAGCTTGAGTGTTCTTCCTGTTCCTCCTCCTCTAAATAGAAGTACAGATGTACTTTTCCTAGTGGAAGGGTGATGGTTTAGAAATTTTGTGTTAAAGCACTTCAGCTGTTCTGATATTCTTGTGCATACTAGTGACACAAAATGGATTTTTTTTGGTGTGAAGGGAAATTTCAACCAGATGAGCAGTCTACCAGGGATGGGATCAGTCAGACTGGTTTGGATGCATTTCTAGTGATTTTGGGGGCTTTGTCTCGTATCAGAAGCAGACAAAGGTGATGGACCAAGAATCAAAGCATCCATCCCTTTCCTGTTCGCACGGGTCAAAGGGAGGTCTTAGCTGGATTGTAGCTGGCAAAAAAGCAACAACATTCAGCTTATGCTCTAACCTTGCTTTGATAGTCAGGCCTGGTCAAAGCCACTTTTTGTGGCATTCAAGGCCCACAATAGAGCCTGTGGAAAAGTGGCATTCCCCAGGTGGTGTGGGGGATAGATGTTCTTCAGTAGCAAAAGCAGGGAATAGATGTGTTCACTTCTCTTTCAGTGCACTCTTCCACCAGTGCCTGAGCCAATTCTTAAAGCTTGCTGTAATTTAGAGCAGTCTTCAGAGTGTTGTAATGTTATGCAGGGGAACATCAAAATGATTTTGGAATGTGGTGGGTTTTTTTCTTTCCTTATGTACCAGTCTTTCCTCTCCAATTTTAGTTTGTTTCCAAATTAATTTTTTAATGTACTCATTGTATTTTAATAGTCTTTCAACTAATGAAAAAGAGAGGAATAGACATGGCTTCCAGCAGTTACAAAAGCTTAATTAGACATGGTGTTGATAAGAAAGTGGATAACAGCACTATGTGGATTTATGTTTTACTTGATATTTTGCTCTAGAGACAGGGTGTTTTGAAAGCATGTTTCAGAAGAAAACACTCTGCAAGAGTTGCACTGGAAGAAGGCTAAAGTGCACTGGCATTTTCTTTTATATTTTTAATTAGGAGTTGGTTTTTTTGGTTTTTTTTTTAAGTTCTAGAGAGCCCATGAGATTACTGGTTGATAAAGTCAGTGCAGAATATTGCAAATATCAGTTTCTGGGTTTTGCAGGATGCAAATGACTTTTGTCTATTTGGCTTTGGTATATTAAGGATGTGTGATAAAGTTCCAAATAGAAGTAGAACTGCAGTGTATGTTCTAAATTAAGAAGAGATTGAGGGTTCTGACTGCTTTGTCAGAATCACAGACTTTTTTCTGTGGGGTTTTTTTTTCCAGTTAATCACTTTTTTTGAATATGCTGTTAAATTCTTAGCATCTATTTCTTTTGCAGCAAGTTTTTACCTTTCCAGTGTTCCAAATATGATGTTTACTTTCCCATTTGCTGATTTTGAGGTTTTAAATGGAGGCTTTAGTAGCATCTGAGGAGAACCATCGAAACCAATTTTGTGTCTTATTATACTCTATCTAACAGAACAATGATTTGTGCATTCACTGCAATTAAAGAAACCCCCATAATTACAAGTGAATAAATCTTTAGTTTCTCCAGGTCTCTGCTTCTCAGCTGGACTGGAACTACTTTCAGCAAAAATACCATAAATTTATGAAAATTTAATATTAGTTTCTTGGATCAAGCACATATCTAAAAGTTAGTTTATCTGATTTTAAAAAATTACACATTTTTATCCTGGTGTATATCCTTTTCCTTTTTCTTCTATTTTTTCAAGTTTTTATTCCTTCATGATGATCAGTGAATAATTTTATTTACTCTTTTAAAGAAGTATGTTGTGTAAACAACCAGTGTTTAGATTTCAGATACTTTCTGCAACATTTTTTAGCTGATTTATTACCCGTGAGATTTTTTCTGTACTAAAGTTTTTTGCAATACAAATTCAATTTCTATTAAAAATAAAAATTTTACCTCCACTGTACAACTAATAATCTTATGGACAATTGTCAGCTGCCTGCAAGAAATAATCCAAGCTCACTCTTTATACAGGTTTACAAGTTAGCTCAATTCTGCAAGAGTTAAGGTGAAGATCCTTTCTACACCAGTTACCAGAGTACCTCTCCCATTGTGTACAGTAATAATTCAGGGCAGGCTGTTTCAAAGAAGAGGAAATCTGGTTCATAAATTGAACAAGGAAGTCAGTTAATAGGAAAAATACCAGAACTAGAAGACAATGGAAAATTTCAGGGATTGATTGACAGCTCCTATAAAGCATCTTTGAGTTTACAGAGAATATTTAATCCCTGGTTTTAACTAGATATACAAATATGCCAAAACTGCCAGTTGACAGCTTTAAATATAGGGTATTATAATAAAAAATATTTTCGACAGATTAAAATGTGCACATAATGTCCATTTGGCTATAAAAATAAAAATCTTTATATTTTTTGAGCTTTTTTCAGTCTTTTTCTTAAATTTCTATCATTACTTGTTCAATTTCAGAAATTAAGCAAATTAATAACACAGTAGACCATGTTTTATAGTCCTATGCATTGTTATCACTGTTATCATATGCATTGTTAACTTTCTTGGGTTACAGAATCATCTGAATATTTCAAAAGATCAAATCTTATAGATTTGCAATTTCCTGTCCAAAAGCAGAGTGAAAAGCAGAGTGAAAGGAAACTTAACATGTGGAAGTACATGCTGTTTGTTGAAAAACAGTTCCCAGACCATCTAAACAGAAGTCCCACTGGGATTTCAATAGCAGTCTTCTCTGTAGTTAAACAATTTAATGGATTTGGCAGCTTAACAAAATCCATTCCTTTCTAATAGTCATGATTTTGAGGTTGTTTTTGGGTTAAGTCACAATGTAGCTCACACTCTCCTCACATAGAGGGCAGCTTAAACCTCTCTATAGCAGATCCATATGCTGCTTGAATCAACCTTTCCCCAGACAGACAAAATTGACTAATGTCCAAAGCATTATAATAACATTTGTAGCTGTAGCTGAGAAGGGCCAGCACATATTAATTTGTCATTTGGTGCATATTTATCAATGAGATTGTGCACAGTTGCCATACTGAGGCTGTTAAAAACTAAAGCAGCTAGTGCTGCTGAAATCAAATGGTCTTCATTAGTTTTACTATAAGCATGCACATATTTTTTATTAAAAGTTTATTATATATGTTATAGTGTGAGTGTTTCTAAAAGATGGCAGGTTTTGAAAAGCTTATAAAAAATTCATCACTGTGTGATCAAGGAAGTATTTTCCTTTCCTTTGTTGCATTACAGCTCTAGCATATCCTTAATATTGGTAGTGGAACTGGTAAAACAGCAGCTGGTAGTTACCATGACAATCATAATTTTAAAATATTTTTTTGGCAATAATCTTTCTGATACTGCATCTATTGAAGAAAATGTATTCAATGTCAGGCAGGCTTATAGTTTAATAAACATTTTCATATTTCTTTGCAATGGATTACATCTAGAAAAATAGAGGAAACATGCATGTTGGATTATCTTCATCTTTGTGACAACTCTTACTTGATGAGAATGAGTTGGTACCCATTTACAGAATGAATGTGCCTATGGGGAAAAAATGTAATATAAATATTAAAGGGCCTACTACGCTTTAGCTAGATGCAGTATGTGCTCACTGCATTTTATCACATTTACTTTTACATACCATTAGGGTACCTGGTCTTAAAAGTACTGTTAGGGAATGCATAAAGATTTTTAAAAGGCAAAAAAAAAGTTATATATATGATCCAGATTGTTGCATATGAATTTCTATTTCACAGTACAATGTGCTTCTCCATTTTATCTCACCCGAAATAGTTCCAGACTAAAATACAAATTCGGCAAATATTAGAAAGGGTTTATTTACAAATCAGATGAACTATGTTTTTTTTTCCTTCTCTGTTGCTCTTTATTCTTTTATCATGAGTGTTAGTGTTAACAAGAAGATACTTTAGAGCAGAAAAAAGTGAAGGTATCCATGTTTTCATTTCCCCAAAAGTTTTCAGAGAAGATTCTAGTAGAACAAATTGTGGGTTTGTCTACTTAAATTAGCTGTATGTATTGAATAAACATCCCCTGGTTCAATCAGTAGTGGTCAGTAAATCACTGGACACCATATTCTTATGCATGGTTCTACTTATTAAGCATACAGGTGGGTGCAATTTTATTATGTAAATATTTTTCTGCATAAAAAATAATAATTATAAAAAGCCCTAATGATTTTAGAGATACTATTTTTATTAAAAGAAATCTTGGCATAAATGGATACATTAAACTGCTTGTGAAAATATTATTTGAAATTATCAAGTGAATATTTTATGTTGTCAGATTATAATATCTGAAAAGCTCTCAAATTGTGCTGTAGCTTTGAGGGAGAGTGGCAGATACTGCATGATGAGTGATCTAATCAAAAGACTTTGGTGCTACCAAATGGTTTGGAAGACTAAGATAAAGTATGACAGCATTTGCAGGTTGAGTGTAGTTTTCACAAACATTTTTTTTACAAATGTTACCAAAAAAACAAGTAGGACTCTTCACTGTTAAAAGAAATTCATAACTTTTGAACAAATGACATACTGAATTATTTTGCATTTATTCACTACTAGAAAGAGTATGCTTTTCTTGTATACGTTCTCAATACTATTCCAGATAGATTACCTTTGAGAAATTTATCAGTTCATTTTAGCTGTTCAAGTCTTTCAGCACTGAATACCATCCTCCTGGATATCCACACTGAAAGTCAAAATTCTTGATCAGTGATTTCAGCGAGGGATAGGCTCAGAAGTGGATATCTCCCGAGACGAACATATTTTCTAAGTGAAGAAGGTTCATCTCTAGATTTTTCTGGAGGATCAGGATTCTACTTAAGCTCTCACAGGGCCTCAAATAATGAGAAGGAGATTTTGAAAATTGTTGTGAAGTACACTTTGTTGCCTTTTTGCACATGCTGAATTCATGCTTGCTGAGACTCGTTTAAGATTTTCCTGCAGACTGACTGGTACACTACCAACTACAAGGGAGAGAAGTACAATACAAACGTAGTACCAGACTATTCAGATAAAGTAGGATTGAAGTGATCTCTGAGATCTTATCCACCCTCCTGTTGAAAGCAGTTAGACTAAATAGCTCAGGACCTTGCCCAGTCACATACTACCTCCAAGGGTGAAAACTCCATAGCCTCTCTGGGCAACGCATGCCAGTATTTCAACAGCCTACGTTGAAAAAATAGATAGTAGATAGATAGATAGATAGATAATACATCTAGGGCCTCTGTTTCTATAATTTCTTTTACATGCATGAGAGAAATAATTTGTCGAATATCAGGCAGTCATTTTAGACTTACAATAGTCTTACTATTCAAACACTGCCTGAGAAACTGACAGGCTAGATTACTCCTTTGCCTGCCTGCAGGTGTTTTAGATGTGGCTCTCAATAACAGATACTGTGACTGCTATCTGGCATCTGACATTAAATGTACCCTGTAGCTAGAAACTTCTTATTTTAGACTGATGTGAACTTTTTCTTTTATTATAACCCAAGTATTCCTCAAGGAAACAGGTAGTATCCACACACTGCAGAGTTGCAAAGACCTCATTCTTGTTTGATCTGGGACACATGTATTGAAGATCTCAAGCAGCAACCAAAACCACCAAATGAACTTCTGATTAAAAAAAAAAAAAAAAGAAAAAGAAGA